>NC_053187.1:1875000-2500000 GCF_905163445.1 Pararge aegeria
ATATTGATATAAAACATCAATAGGCGGAGGGTAAACCTGATTTTTGGCGTTGCGACACAGGGCGTGGCGAAGTATCGCCACGCTATATCATAGAATATATGTACTATGCGTTGATGAAAATACTTAAGTTGTCACCTTATAAAAGAAATTTTTGAATTTGAACATTTCGTTTTTGAAAAAAAAAATGTATATTAAATAAACAGTCATTATTTTCTGGAGAAAATTCGTAATATTGTATTTTTTATCGTGTCATATTTAGTTCCTGTAATAGTCTGTACTTTTGTGGCTATAACTTGTACAAATAAATTTCGATGTTTCACATCTGCCAGGCGTCCCGTGACGGCTCAAAATTTTTTTTATTCCACTACAAGTTAGCCCTTGACTGCAATTTCAATTAGTAGTAAGTGATGATGCAGTCTAAGATGGTAGCGGGCCAAGTAAAGGGAGTATGGTAGTTAAACTCCTAATCGGTTTCTACGCGACATCGCACTACGGAATACTAAATCGCATAGTGGCACGTCTTTGTCGGTAGGGTGGTAAGCCACGGCCAAAGCCTCCCAACCAGACCAAATTATTAGTATTTATAAACATATAAGTATTTATATAGATAAAGCTGATATCACCTACTTCATCAAGTATAATATTTTTCTTAAATCCGAATGTCTGTTTACGAAGTTTAACGTAAACTACAGATTACGAAAGCCCGGCCAAAATTGAAAGGGTATTTTTGTAAACTTTAAGGAAATATTATCCCGGGAACTCAAAAATTGTAGTGCCCGTACATTTTAACC
Source organism: Pararge aegeria (assembly GCF_905163445.1). Classification (NCBI taxonomy): domain Eukaryota; kingdom Metazoa; phylum Arthropoda; class Insecta; order Lepidoptera; family Nymphalidae; genus Pararge; species Pararge aegeria. The sequence goes on from NC_053187.1 coordinate 1,875,792, forward strand.
CTACGTTAGATCACTTGCATCGATCAGGCTTAGCCCTTTCTGTCTAATAACCTTCGGGTTACTACGATATTTTTTAACATGTTAATTTCAGTAGATTTCATTTTATTACTAGCATAGATAAACGAAATCTGTTATGCTATCCATCAAATTATGCTCGTAGTAAAATTAAGACTTAGAAGTAGTAGAGGTTTTTGTGCTCGAGAGCTCGTCCGGGGAAGTACTATCGCCATGTTTTTTCTGCTTCAGAACGGAACACAGAATTTCAACAATGCTCTGTTCAGTTCTGTAGGCCGTGGTTACCGGTGTAACTACAGGCACGTGAGACTTAACGCCTACGCCTCGAATTGATCTAAAAAAAAAACAAAAAGTTCTACTACTACTACAACAGTTATTTTGAAATCCCAGAGATGCTATTTATTTATTTAAACATCTTTATTGCGTAGTAAAGGAGAAATTACAAATATACTTAAAAAAAATTAAAAGCAAAAGGCGACCTTATCACTAAAAGTGATCTCTTCCAGGTGACCTTAACGATAGTACACAATAATACATGAGAGACGGCTTTTTATTTCAATAGTTAAGGATTTATTACAACTCTATGATTATAATTCTCAGCCTGTTAATGCGGGGCAAACGCCTGAATTTTAAGATTTTTTTTTTAAATTTTCATTCTGCGGGATGACGACCTTTGACGAAGCTTTCGCACGATAGTGATAATAACCAGAGCAGATGATTTAACGTGTTCAAAACTGCAAGGTGGAAATTAACACTTATTTCGAAACTGCGAGTTCTTAGAATTTCTTGACTGAACAGCCCACTATCTATAATTCGTGTAATCCTTATGCACGCATCAAAAGTGCCACCTATGGACCTACTTGAATAAAGATATTTTGACTTTTACGTTATAAATTATAAGCACTGTCCAGGATAGAATTAAAAAATTAAAAAAAAAATCGAAATTCAAAATGTATTTATTTCAAGTAGGCCTAATATAAGCTCTTTTGAAACGTCAAATCTGTCTGTTTGAAGTGACTTTGACAGCCGATTGGCGCAGTGGGCAGCGACCCTGCTTTCTGAGTCCAAGGCCGTGGGTTCGATTCCCACAACTGGAAAATGCTTGTGTGATGAACATGAATGTTTTTCAGTGTCTGGGTGTTTATTTGTATATTATAAGTATTTATGTGTATTATATTCATAAAAATATTCATCAGCTATCTTAGTATCCATAACACAAGCTACGCTTACTTTGGGGCTAGATGGCGATGTGTGTATTGTCGTAGTATATTTATAAAAAAAAAAAAAAAAGACTCTACCACCGGTTCGGAAGACAGATTCTACCGAGAAGAAGCCGGCAAGAAACTCAGCAGTTGCTGAGTTTTTCAACATCAATAGTTTACATTTTACATTTTGCATTTTAACATTCATTTTTCTATCGTGTGAGTGATGAAAGCGGAGCCGGATGCATATTCTTTTATGCATTGGTACATCCAAAATTACCTTGAGAATCATATTATAAAAGTGCATTCTCAACACCAAAAATGACTTCTGTACTGTTCGCAGACGATATGCAGATAACAATAATTTATGACCATTTCTTGTAAGTCGATTGTTTATGTCCACTTTTTGTTTATAAAGATTAATATTTCGTCTTACAAATACTATATTTTTATAAATATATTGTTAAGCTACAGTAAGTATACCTATTTTTGTTAAATTTCTAGCGGAGGGCTTCGCGTGATGAAGTTTATATATATAAATACAATTTCGATATCAGCAACTTTGCTCCATAACAAGATCCCGTAGGACATCACACTATGAAAGTAAGCAAAATAAACAAGCCTAGCTTTTATAACGTCAGTTATCTCTCTAATTTTCCTAAGTGCGTAGGCAGCTGAGCTTAGTTTACCCGGTAGTGTATCTATATGGGCACCCAACTGTAGCTTATTAACCAAGCTCATGCCCAAAAACACTGTGGAGGTCTCCACTTTTAGTGATTCTCCCTTTACCATTATATCTTTATAAACTTCCTTAACATTTGGTAAGATAAATTCGACACACTTCGTATATATATCGCAATCGGACGGCCGACTGGCGCAGTGGGCAGCGACCCTGCTTTCTGATTGGCCGATGGCCGTGTGTTCGATTCCCACAAGTGGAAAATGTTTGTGTGATGAACATGATTGTTGTTCAGTGTCTGGGTGTTTATCTGTATATTATAAATAATTATGTGTTTATTATTCATAAAAATATTTAACAACTATCTTAGTAACACAAGATAGTTATGGAATATTAAAGCTACGCTTACTTTGGGGCTAGATGGCGATGTATGTATTGTCGTAGTATATTTATTTATTTATTATTTATTTATAACCCATATTTGGACTGGATATTTTAATGGTTACAGATAATTGCGCGGTCTCGAAAGTTAGTGATCTCTCTCTCTTAATAAGAAAGGATAAGAAGTATTTGCCCAGCAAGATGTTTTTTTCAATAGTAGTAGTCGTACAAGCCAGAAGGCCATGTGGTGTTAATTCACCAACGTCACTAAAGATTACTGCAGCGCCAGAAGCGCTACCGGCTTTGAGGAATTTGGTTATGCCACTCATAAATAGCCCAAAATAGCTTTGAGAGAACGCAGACGATGGAAGATGGAACTATAATTTTTAAGTTCGCGGCTGAAATGATGATAAAATTAGAGTATGAGTATGTTAGCTGATGCCCGAGGATTGGTCCTTGATCCAATTGAAACTTTGATAGATAGATCACTTGCAAGCAGAGGTTGATTATTGCCCAAGAAGTCTTAAGGATAGTCTTGAATGACGACTCCTAATAAGGCGTTCTATGCGCAGTAACTCTAGATCATGGATTTTGAACGCAGATCGTTATCGAAATTGACATTGTATGCGACCTAGCGATTGACAGTTAGGTATAAAACCACATCGCCTTCATATACATATACATAAATTATTGCTTTAACCAAGTTGCTTTTTTAATAGTTTTAAATGACTATGTGTGATGGTGATAACAAAAAAAAACAACCGGTTAAGTTTGTTGTGGGCTTCTTCTTAGACAAGGGCGCGTTTGTACCCCCGTAGCTTTAGTTTTAGGCTGACGAATTTAGTTATCGCCATCAACTCACTTCTATGTCATATTTTACGTGTAATGTACGCATCAAAAATGCTATCTATCTGCATATTTGAATAAAGAAATATTTGACATTGACTTTATATACTGAACGCAGATTGGACAAACAAAAACAAAACAGTAACATATTTTCATGATTGTGATAATAATGGTGATAACTACATTCGTTAACTTACTACACTTAAATAAATCCAGGATAGCATCATGGCCGTACTCAAATATTTTGACCAATAGTTTAACTAGGCTAATAATAAGCGGTTTTTCAAAATTCTAAGCACAACATCCTATCGATTTCTTGCACAACGAGAGATCAAAATTCCGTACCGGCGCCCATGAATCAACCTCCAAAACATTTTGACATATCTACACGTGTTTAATACAGAGTGGGCAGTAAATAAAGTTCGCACTCGTAACGACACAAAGCCTAATATAAATCATTCATAGCACTCAACACTTTACGATTCGATTCAAAAAACGATTCAATGAATCGCAACAATGAAATTCGCCGTAACAAAGGATACGGATGTGCCCAAGTTAAAAACGAATCGCTTTTACAAAAAAAAAACTTTGTGAATATACAAACATGTGTGTCTTTTTGGGAAATTGTTTTTAGTTTTGTTCTCATCATCATCAGGAATCCTTCAAAGCCTATATAAATTTCCCAATACTAGGCAGTGCTTGGCTAAGGCCTTCGCTTTCATGGGAAACAGGGAATCTAAGTTTTTTTCCGGATTTGAAGTCATAAATACCAGAATTAGAGCGGTCTTGGTGGGACTTCTTAGGCGGCGCTTAGAGACTTAGTCTTTCTACTATTTGCTTATATTTTTTCTCATAACACGTGGTTTATTATTTTTAAATGCTTAAAAAAGCAATAACAAATCTTAGTTAGAATAATAATAAAATAAATAAAATAAAATAAATAAAAAGCCTTATTTCTTGCATTCCATAGTACAATTTCATTTACAGTGTGCATATAGAATAGATTAGAAATAAATAAATTAAAATTAATGTGATTATGATTAGCAAATAATTACAATGTAATAATAATATTATATTCAAATCCATTTTATTTTTGTAGTTTCATTTTGTAGTTCCATATTCAGTTAGAATAATACTAGCCGTAATTTATTTTTGAAAAATTAAAACTGTTCCTGATTTCTAAAAGTATTTTGTTATTATTATTATTATTTTATAAAGAAAGTATTATAAATTTCTTTATAAAAATTACTTTAGTTTGAACGTGTATAGTGCTAATATTACAATATCTAAAGTCGTTACTGATCCTATCTAAAACGCTTAGCTCTTCCGACTTATACCAAATTAGAACAATAAGATCGCCATAACAGAGCCCTCGGTGTAAAAGCTAAAAATAATAACAAGCTGTGGCACAATCATGCTTAAAGCTATTGTTTTTACGCATATCGAACGCATAACGAAACTTATCATTTGTTTTTTGTTCAAATGCAATCAAAAATGTAATAACATGTTTATTTTTTAGTAGCAGTAATGTTTTGTAATATCGCTTGTCCGGGGAAGTACCGCCATACTTATTTCTGTCGTCAAACAGCGGTTGGAAGTGCGGACTCTTCATATAAGCCAGCATAAAAATCATGACTTGCTATTTTCAAACATCAACATTACACAGTCGTCATACCTATGTCCAGCAGTGAATATCTGTGGTTGAAATGAGGGGACATCTAAACAAAAACCTAGGGGTTTTTGTAGGGGTTTAACATGCAGCGTTTTGTTTTGATCAAGTTCATCAAGAGACACCTCGCGACTCGTTTTATAACGAATGCCCACTTTTGTAGGGGGTTTTCTTGTCCTACTTTGGTTTATTGGCTCTGCGCGCGGAGCGATTGAACCACTGCTTGAAATTTATATTTTTCTGAGGTCAGGGTCTTCAACATTTTTTTTTACAAAACGACAGAACTTAAGACAGAAGAAATCTGAAAGGAACTAACACTGCACTTCAGCACCTTAAATGATCTGAAAGCAAATTAAGCTTCACACGATACATCAGGCTTAGCACCTCCGTCTCAGGTAGATGGACACAGGGCGCCATCTTATTGGCTATGCTCCTTGCATGCACGTGCTGCTTGGTTTTCATAAAACATGGTTTTCCACTTGCCATCAGATAGGTCATTGTCCGTTGATTGTTACTGTAAAAAAGGAACAAAACCAGAATGTTTGACTACCTCGTTGTTTCCAAAAAAAAAAATTGTTCGAATAAGGTAAAAGTACAGTAAGTAACCTTAGAGTAAGTTTTCATGGGATCTTACGCTACATCCACGTTCACGTATTTAAGCTACGTCAAAGTTAGGTTTGTTAACTTAATATTTTACTAAGGGTACAGATACGTAGTGTAGATTTATATATGTGATATTTTAAGAGTCTTCTCTCTTACCATTCAAGCGCTGGGCTGTTTTAATTTTAAAAAGATAAATTATTTTCCATTCATTATTTTATTTAAATCTCAAAATATAAGCACACACAAATCCTTTATGGCACACACAGGAGCTGACTAGTGAATTATTACCCAAACAATTAGCCACACACAATTAAAAATACCATTAAAGACCACCCGAAGTGACTCTCACTATTGGCGCTATTATTTTTATCCTGATAAAGACTATACTCCGTGCATTATACTACTTTACATTTGACAGATCGGTTTAGTGACGAAGTCGCATTATAGGGTTTAATGGTAACGTAGTTTAATTATAATCAGTATTAATTATTCTTTTTATTTATCTCTAAAAAAGTCATCTCGCCATTTTCGATATAGTGACAATACCTAAAGCCATTAGCCATAAGAAATATCGATGCCGATAATAAATGTAATTGGATTATGATAAAATATTTGGATTCTTAATTACCATTTTAATTAATTATTGTTTTTAAAAATGTGAAAACTTTTTTTTGTTAGCCTTGTTATTGTAAGTTTAAAAACATATTCGTTTATTTAATTTGGATTTTTTTACAGATTTTATAAATTTACTTTAGCGTAAGTTTAGTGAAATACCTAAAGAATCGGAGCGTGAGTCATTGTCGGTGTCATTTATTGTACAAATTCAAAATTCAAATTCAAAATTTCTTTATTCATGTAGGCCTATCACAGGCACTTATGAAGCGTTCATACATATAATATGTTTACATAATTGTAAGAGGATGGTGATAACTTCGTTCGACAACTTAAACCTAAAGCTACGAGGGTTCCAAACGCGCCCTGGTCTAAGAAGAGCCCACAACAAACTTAGCCGAATATTTTTTTTTTCTTGCTATTATCATCTCACAGTAAATTTACATTAAGCTATAAGTTAGAGCAATTCCAACCAAGCATTTTTATAGTTTAAGTACACACAAGTTTTTTACAGTTTTTGCAAACGGACTATAACAGAACTTGACAAGCGTGTAAATGTCAAGTAGGAAATAGCATAATGGACGTAGTATACGCTGTCATTGGCAGAGGGAAGAAGAAAAAAAATCCACCAATAATAAAATTATCGGGGTACCGCCGGCTATTAAATGCAGACCGCCCGTGAAATACGGATAGCCCGAAAGCGGCCGCGGTTTTATTGTAGTGTGGAAGCGGTGAATTGGATTTTTTAGTGAAAATAGTTTAGCCCGCGGCCGGCGTGTGTAAGAATGGTGTTTTGTCGGATTTTGTCGATGTTCGGCACGAAAAAAGTGCGAGGGATTTTGATACAAAAAAAACTACGATAAAATCGTGTATATCGCTCTTGGCGTTGTGACGGGCGTTTAGGGTTGCTTTAAAACAAAACCTGAGTACAGCTTACAGGTACTAGGGAAGTAGATACTAGGGAAGTAGATACTAGGGAAGTAGATACTAGGGAAGTAGATATTAGGGAAGTAGATACTAGGGAAGTAGATACTAGGGAAGTAGATACTAGGGAAGTAGATACTAGGGAAGTAGATACTAGGGAAGAAGGTACTAGGGAAGTAGGTACTAGGGAAGTAGTACTATCGCCATGCTTATTTCAGCCGCCAACCAGCATTACTGTGTCTGAAGATTTAGTGGCCGCTTTAATAACTATCATACGAGGTTAATATCACCTACCCTGCTATCCTATAATGATTGATTTAAAACGTGTCTATCGTCTATTACCGTTATCGAAAATTAGACTAGCAAATACAAAAAAGAAATTTGAATCGGACTGATATTTATTCAACGCGTACTTACAAAAAAAACTTTAATTCCCATTTATTAAGATTTTTTTCTAAGTAGACCTTCATGAAATAAATTCGAATTTGACAGTAAAACCAATCAATATTTATTGTAATTGACCAGGGTATTAGGTTAATTCTGATTACACATAATTAAAGTTATGTTAAAACTTTGCAATAAAAGTTTTATAATTTAAAAAAATATTTTTACCTGCAATTCAATGAATTATTTATCTTGTATAAGAATTTAAAACTGCGACTATCAGATTTTCGCAGGTTCAAATCATGTCGGTTCTGAAATTTTTAATCATTTTGAAATTTATTAATTAAAATACCATATATGTCGCAAATATATTAAATATATACAGGATTACGTTGTTAGATTTTTAGAATATTTTTTCACTCGTTTTGGTGCAATGGTGGATTGAGGGTTCGATTTCCGCCACGGAATTTGAGAATTTTATCATTTTTTTTTTCTCTGTTTTGGTCCGGTTGTAGGCTTTGGCCGTGGCTCGTTACCGCTGACTAGTTACAAAGACGTGCCGCTAAGCGATTTAGTGGTCCGGTGCGATGTTGGGTGGAAACCGATTAGGGGTATACATAAATAATGAAAAACTTTTATGTTCATCACACAAACATCCATCCAATTTCCAGTCGTTGAAATCGACCCCACGGCCTCGGACTCAGAAAGCAGGGTTGCTGCCCACTGCGCCAGTCGGCCGTTTGACCATCATCTCCCTAACATGTTAGCCCTTTACCATTTTAAGAATGCAGCATCACCAGGCGAAATTGCAGTCAAGTGCTAACTGGAAGTGGAATAAAATATAATAAAAAACTCTTAAAACAACTAATACACCAACCATACTTGGACTGACGAGCTATTTTCACACAGTACGTAACTTGTTTTGATTGAAATGAATCTCCGGCTATCCTTATTTCAAAACCTTCACTAACTCAGGTAGATAACATTTAAAACGCCCATAAATCTTTTAACCCCGTCACCTCTCCGCTCAAGCACCATAAACAGTGCCTTATCGATAAAACGCGTGATATTTATGCTTACTTTATGCAGGGAGACTGCAGAATTCTCTTGCTACGTAATTCCGCGATTAATTCATTTAGCGAATCAAAAACTAAGCTAACTCTATACGGCAGTTACGTAGCACAAATTTCTATAATTCCTAAACAAACCGTTTAATTGTTGATAAATTCGTTTATAATAAAAGTGTAAACTTGTGGAAATTACATAAGTTGAATATTTATTTATTTTACATCTTTTTTTTATGGCAGGACCACTAACACTAACTAGATAGAATTACATAATTTATGGATAACTAAAAGACAAAGATGATAAGACAAATGAACGAAAGATCACATTATATATTATATAAGACATGATATGTATCTACAATCACCTTTATGATCAGCCGGTATTTCCCTTATTGAAGAGGAGAGAAGGTATCAAAGCATAAACCCACCACATTTCTTCAAAGCAAGTCGTTGGACTAAATCAACAAAAACTTTGTTTTCTATAAACATTGTAATATTAGTTCCACAGCACTCTAGGTCAAAATAACATATCACCTGTATTTTGTAAAAAAAACAGGTAACCAGTAGAACCTAATAAAAGAGGTAAGTGTCTTACAACAAAAGAACTATCATGACACTGCTCAAATGTGGATTGGTGGGCTTTAATCAGTCAGTGATAACAACAAAGATCGATGCCTTTACATGCTTTATGACGCAAGGGAGAGTCCCAATTTCCTTACCCTGGACTGGAATAGACACACAACACATACACTTTAACACAAAACCTATTATCTAACAATTTTTGCCTAACCCGGGATTAAAACCCGGAACCTCGTGATACATAGACAAACATGCTAACCATTAGACCTTAGACATAGAGATGTCTGAAGGCTGACTTTCTTGCCGGCTTCTTCTCGGTAGAATCTGTCTTCCAAACCCGTGGTAGAGACTACAAACAGACACTTTGACATTTCAAAAGTGCTTATATTATAGTCTAGCTGACCCGCGCAACTTCGTCTGGACCTAGAAAAAAACCTAGAAAATTGCAGCGCTACCTACCAGGTGGACCTGTTTTATTTCCAAACTATGTTATTCGCGGCCGTACGTGTTGTTATTCTACACCCGTGGCAACTTCTAAGCGATAGGTTTAATTTGAATATTTTAAATATATATTTATATTTATATTACTTTATTTCTTTCGCATTTATAATATTAGTATTTAGTAGATGAAACGCATGCATTCGATCGTTGTCCCATATGCCTCGCGACTGGCTGTTATCTGTGAAGACTTATGTCCTTTCTCTCAGACAATATAAAATAAAATTAGACAGAACATGCTTGATAGTACACACTTTTATATAAAAAAATAATTATAATTTTTTTTTTTACATCCGTTCAGTAGTTTTGACGTGATGCCCGGACAGACAGACAAAAATTAAATAAAACTGTTTTGGACTCGGTGTCGATTATAAAGCATCCCCCGGTCAAAATTATCAAAATATATTAAATGTACAGAAATCTTCATTATAAGAATAGAATTTTGTACATTGAGGCTACAACTACCTTTACAGTAATGAAAATTTTATATCAGCTAGTAACGTAACGGAGCGTTGCATTCAAAAGATCGGAACTTCCGATTAAATTAAAATATTCGACTAGCTTCGGAATTCAGATCCGATAATTTTGAAACATTTAGTACTTTGGAAATTTAGCTATGCAAATTTTTGATAGCAAATCTTTACAGCTACTATCTAAAGTTTCATTCTTTAACGAAGTTTTGTCATAAACTTACATACCAATCGAATTAAGTTTTTCACTTCATATATGAGCTTTGCGTTATTCTTACTATCTATATCCTTACTAATATTATAAATGCGAGGTTATGTTTGTTTGTCCTTTCTTCACGCCCCAACCAAGCAATTAATCAACTTTATTTTTGGCATAGGATAAGTTAAAAGAAAGGAGATTAACCTAGGCTACTTTTTATCTCAGGAAATCAAACGATTCCTAAAGGAGTTTGTTAAAAACCCGCGAAAGAACAACGCAGTATAAGGTAGTATTATTATTATAGTAATAATCATTTCTTTGGCATAATGGTAGTAAATTAGGATATTAGTAAACAATACAGTTAGTTTAGAGGCCAAACCATTCTTCTAGGGATTGATGTTAAATTTATAAGATAATGTATAATTAACTTGTCTTAGATTTAATAGCGTTTTAAAAATAAAATAACAAATCAACTCAATTAATTTCCAAATGTGATTGAAATAAATACAATATAGTAAAAAAGTCCATATTTAATAATTTCCAATGAATCATGGACATGGTCTACAATCTGTATCAAGACAGAAATTTGAAGTATGACATTAAAATAAATTTAGCATAGCAGCTTTTCTCAAAGTAAATCTTACTTAAACTTTTACCATGCTTATTTCTAAGAAGCATGGCCGTTTTATAAGACATGTGGTCTCACGCTTACCGCTGCACATAGGAGGTTAACAAACTCCTTCTTTTCAAAACTAGTTAACGCTAAAACCTACCACTTTCGACTTGGCTATCGATTCGACTCTGATAACATCCCTATTCCAGTATCCCGTGCCAAGAGCTAGTGATTTAAAATATGGGAGTTGTTCAACTGAAAAAGTCCTATAGAGACGGAATATGCAAATTAATGACCGTCCCGGGTCTATCTATTTATGCATCTGAACGGTTGGAAGTCTGCGGGGCTCGGAGATTTTTAATACACCATTAGGATTTCAAAATACTCGAGAACTATTCAATTAAAATATATTAATGCTCTCATTAAAATATGACTGTTTTATTTAACGTACGCTAATTTTTATTATTTTATATCGCTTGTGCCGTATAATAACGCCAGATTAGAATACAGTTGTCAACACTCCGCGGGTGTCGTACGAGGCGACTAAATGAATATGACTGAATATGCAGCAGCGTTCTCTACTTCATGTTACTTATTCCATCATCGTATGGAAGCAGGTGTTACGTTGCGGAAATCCATGATATATTATGAATATTAAGCTTAATTTTTTATACTCTATAAAACCGGCTATATAACCGGAGCATCCTCAGGAGATGTTGACTTTACAATGAATAATTGTTAACAATTGTAACGGTTTAGGAGCGAAACGTTCGTAGAAGGTACATTGCCGATGATCTGTTTGAAAAAAAAATTATAAATAACACCATACAGATTCTCCTGCTTTTGGCGGAGAATAGCAAATTAAGCTTAATTTTCATTATCCATCATCTGCGATCAGTCTGCCCAGCATGGTGATGGGCAAACCCTCGCGTTGGGAGAGGACTTTAGCCCAGCAGTGGACTGTTATAGACTATTGATTTTCTGAATTAAAAAAATAATTTAGTTTCAACATTTTAGTAAGTTTGTCTACGTGTCACAACTCTTTTATCACTTAGAAACACGGATTCTATTTGATACGAAACTTTGCAATGCTTTACTTTATATAGTATGTCAAACAAATGCTTTTATGTGACAATATTTTTTTTTTCTTAATTCAAAATTAATTCTTTTCTAGTAGGCCTAATACTCGTATAAGCACTTTTGAAACAACTGCTGATTTTCTTGACGGCTTCTTCTCGGTAGAATCTGCCTTCAGAAGTGCTGGTAGAGTCACTACACACAGACAGATTTGTAGTTTCAAAAGTGCTTAGATTAGGCCTAATTGAAATAAATGAATTTTGAATTTCGATTTGACGACCTCTCTGGCGCTCCATGACTGGTACAAGTGAATGATGGAGATGAATATCGCCCAAATCTGAAGGTAGAAAAAAAGTAAAGAGGTGTAAAATCTTAGGTTAAAGGTCAGATACCTTTTTAGGTTACATCATCATGTACTTGCAGGTGGTATTGCAATCAAGGGCTAACTTGTAGTGGAATAAAAAAAAGACTCCAACTGGTGGTCAAGTATATGATGCAGTCTTAATCTGTAGCACGCTAACTTGTTAGGGGTATGGCATCGTATGGTAACGCTAAGTCGCTTGGCGGCTTGTCTTTGTTGGTAGGATTGTGACTAGCCACAGCCGAAAATTAAAATCTCATTTCGAGAGGGAGACTTTACTATCACGGACTCTTCACGACTAAAATATCTTATAATGCAAGCAAACTTTTTGTTACATTTAGTGTTTTATTTAGTTTATTTCAAGTTTTATCTATATTTATTTTAAAAGATAAAGTAGTGAAAAGAAAGAAAAGAATTTATTATATTATTGATCGGAACGTCTAACAAACTGTGTGAACTATTTATTTATCTACCTGAATAGCCCGCCAAAACACAATTAGAAAAAAAAAAACAAGTCGTTCTAATACATATAAATTACAACTAGGTATTATTAAATGCAAATAGCATGACATGTAAAACATGGGTGTGATCAAAAACGGCTGATGCAAATACGTTAGTGAAATGATAACTTACAGAAGGGTTCGTAATATTTACAAAGAACCACTTAAATTACCTTCCAATCAAACTCTTTATTAAAAAAAACTTTTGGAAAAATCCATTTCGTATATTATGAGTAAGCACCCTTACTTAATGTGTCATAGTTCATTAATCATACAGATAAGAATGAGCCGCAAACGCGGGCGATTTAATTTGAATGAACTCTCTATTGTGCTCGCCGCATTTGTGAGGTAAATTACCTAAGCTTTGACTAATTGTCTTTTCTAAGATACACTTTATATGCGGTTTCCTTCTTTATAGTACCTAACAAGGAAAGTAACCACAATTTTTCTTCATTTTACTTGACACTACGACTTAAAAATGTTGTAGTAAATATTTATTTCTTGATTTTTAGTTGTTTAACAAAGTCGGCTCTTTTTAACCAAATATTTTTTTTCACGTGTTTTAGTGGGTAGTCTTGCAACTATCTAAATTATAATAGCCAAATGTCAACTGCTCGAAAACCTTTACGAGATATTGCTTTTCCCGAGGCGTTAATGTTAATAGTTGAGGAGTTCTCCCAGTACTTCACCATCTGCTTATTATTATGATGAGCATACATTTCTTAGCATGTACCATAATCGAAGTGCAATACGTGTAATATTAATTATTGCAGAGTTCCCTATTGAAATGGGACCACTTCTGAGGTATAAAGTACCGAAATAAAATCATTAAAATCAGTTTTTAAATGGCAAAGTAACAGAATATACAAACATAAAAAAAACAAAATATACAATCGATTTCAGAACCTACTCCTTTTTAAAGTCCTTTTTAAAAAAGGTAAGGATTTATAGATAATATAAAAATAATTGTTCATCCACAAGAGATTTCCTCCTCTTGTATTCTACTTCTCTCTTCATGTGGCTGTTTTTATTTTATTTTTGTTCATGTTAATGATGTGGTTGGTACGAGTATATAAATGAAAAGTTAAATAATAATAATAATTTCAAGTCATTAGTTAGGATTGCGACTTCTTTTTGGGTTCATTTTATATAATAAAATGAAATATTACACTTATATACTTAACTAAAAAAAGATATATGAGCGACTTAGTGAATATAACTAACTAACGTAACCTGTAAGTGCATAGCTCAACTGTACGATTAACAAACTGCGTCCCCGGTATCGTATGGCACCGCATTTGATTATAGAATCACCCCAGTAATTGCTCGCACCACCCACGAACTAACAAATGAAAGTCGTTTCTAATTAATTAGAACAAGAACTCTAGCCGTGAGAACTACTGTGCGAGGTTTATATTACAATGGGGCTGCCATGTGTTTTGAAGCTATCAATGCTGTGTATACGGATTCGGTGCAGACGAGGCGAGAAAGTGGTGCGGAAGAGGTGAAGTTGTGGCGCGCCAGCGACTTTGACTTCTAACTAAATAATCTTGGCGTGATCCGTGTCCTTAGTGTAGGTTTAACTTTTTTAGGGTTTCGCACCTAAAGGGTAAAACGAAACCTATTACTAAGACTCCATCCAACATCCACTTGTCTGTCTGTCACCAAGCTGTATCCTATGAAAAATGATTAGTTAGACAGTCGAAATTTGACAGATGATTTATTTCTGTAGCCGCTACTGAAAAACAGAATAAAATAAATATTTAAAGAGGCCCCCATACACCAGACATGATTTTTTGCCGTTGATAAAAATAATGGCACGGAACCATTGGTGCGCGAGTCCGACTCGCACTTGGAGGTATTTTTTTTAATGATGCAGTCTTTGAATGCAGTAAGTCGAAATATGAAAATAATATTACGAAAATTCAATGGCCTCAAAAGTGAAAATATAATACAGTGTGATTAAAAAAAACGTTATCAGAAAATTAAATGTAAGGAACAATTTTCTTTACTTAGGTACATGAGCTTAAGGGGTAGATAAAAAAGAGCACAAAGCATTTTTAATAAAAAAAACGGATTAACGTCTTCTCCGAAGCACAGTGATGAGAATTACGTATAAAGTCTTTATTTTACAAGTCGCTCCGACATGCAACTTTATAACGAGCTCATTAGACGCTAAACTCCTCTTATTGAGATAGTATCGCAACTCTGTGCGGATCTCGCTTAAAAGAGATGCGCGGAACCACTCATTGAAGACAGAAAGATTTCTTTTTAAGAGCCAATTTAGCGACACAACTCATTTTTTTACCACCTTTACGGTGCAGCTAAGTGTAGTCTGGTTTTATGATTGGGAGGATCCAAATTTGTTCTCCAATTCCTAAGTGGGCCAAGTTTTGGTCACGTGGAAGGTGTCGGCTGAGCCAAGCCAAAGCCGTACTGAAAATTAATTTTGCGTTGCGAACCAATGAGGTTTTTGGTTTCATAACTAACCTAACCCTTTAAGATTAACGCGCTATCAAGTTTGTTAGTTTACAGGCAAAAGTCAATTAAATGAAACAAAGATTTTGTGATTTTATGCATCTATTCCAGTTATCTCAGATCTATTGTAAAAAAAACATTGGTGGTGTTTAATAAAACATACCTTCAAGTTAATATGTAAGTAAATAAACAAAACCAAAACAGTCTCATAACAATGCATATTATATACGAAATAAATAATATTAATTTTATAATGTAGATACTTAAACTAGATCCTAATTTATGACCTTGAATACTTTTTACTCTGCAACTGATACAATGAGCTAGTGAGTCTTACGATGAGCACATGAATGAAAGACACATTAATAGGAAGTGAGGTAGTTCTGTTGATCTTTAGATGGCAAAGTACCAACTCTATGGCTTATAGATAGTATTGCTCAATCAATAGCGGCAAGTGGGAACTTTTTAATTGCACCGTCTTATAAGAGAAGTTGACGCGGAATGTTGTAAATTCATCATACTCTGAAGCCATTCCTATCTTAACTTTAGGGACTGGTTCACTTTATAGAACTGTAACTAACTGTGTTTGGGTTGTCTTAACATTAAACTTGTTATTAAACATGGCATAACGTTGGAATAGTTATGCAGTGTTTTTCACGCTCTTACATTTGAAAGCTGTGTCGTATGAAGTGTGCCAAAATACTGCATTCGTACGTTTTGCCACGTTAATTAAGGGATGAGAAGTTCTAATAAGTTGTGATTAGACGTGTGAGGGAGGCATTAACTTATTCCTTATTGTTGGTAATTTTGTTACACTATAAAATAAATAAAAATCTACTTTTCATAACCAGTTAAAAAATTAAAATAATACACGCTGCGTCTTGTTTTGGGGCTAGATGTCATGTGTGTATAGAAAAAATAATGTAATGACTGTATTTTTTTTTACTTTGTACGTACGTATCTTGTTATTATTCAAGCATATATCAATAATTATATTAGTGTTTGGTACCAGTAGTCAAATATTAAATCAACTATTTGTAAATACAACCTGTATACAGGCGGTATTTATTGGTATATATACCAACCATTTATTTAATATATTGATGCAGTCCATTTTGGTTTTTCACTAAAAACTTCGTAGTACCTTCCTCTTCTAATTAAATGGTAAAAATTCTAAAGAAAATGTTTATTATTTAAAGCAGTTACAGTTGTAGGTATATTTACTGATTCGTAATTTTATAAGCAAATATAATATACAACATAATATATGTTTAATGTTTATAGCATAAAGTTAGAATGCACTTCTATAGAATAATATCATCATCATATCAACCAATTGACGTCCACTGCTGGACATAGGTCTTTTGTAGGGAGTTCCAAATTCCACGTAGCATAGCTCTCTCCATCGCCCGCTGAATAACTCTGAACCTTCTTATGAGGCCCATAATTATTATGTACGTTTATAAGCAAATATAATGTATATAGCCAGTGGCGTGCATAGAGGGTATGTACAGGGTATGCAGATTATATAAAATTAAGAAAATCTCCAGTACGAGTTATAAATACTTAGGGATAAGCTTTCTTTTACTCTTACAATGCCTATCCTTAAGTTTTTTATATCTCGTACTGGAGATTTTCTTCATTTTGTATCATCTGCATACCCTCTATGCACGCCACTGTATATAGCAGCTGAACGTTGAAATACACTTCTATCGAAATATATTAAAAAGTTAAAGCGAAAAATTAACGGGTTTTTATGATTTTTTACCAATAGATAAAGTGGCTTAAATAATCTGGTTTGAGTGTGTTATCAACCCTTATTTATGAGTTTATCCGAAAACAGGTAAATAAACTGCTGAACCCGCTTCTGATTCACCACACGGCACTCCTTTTAGTGACGAAGTGACGTCACTAATTGTGAACTAAAATTCAAATAAAAGATTAGAATACCCTCCTCTCTCTAGTTATCACCCTAGTTTTATTTTTTCTTCCACTATAAATTTGCTTGCAGTCTGCCATTTCGCTCTCATCTCTGACAAAACAGGAAAATTCTAGAGATTGTTAAACTATAAAATTATGTTGGAAAAGAATCTGCTGAGTTTCTTCCCGGCTCTTCTCAGTGGAATCAGCCTTCCAAACCGGTGGACGTTTCAAAAGTGCTAATAAACTAGGCCTACTTGAAATAAATCAATTTAGAATTTGAATTTTGAGTAAGGATAAAGATAAGGTATCTAGATCAGCAAAAATAGAATAAAAGAAAACGAAAAGTATCAAACAGCTCAAACATGCCGACGTGACGAAATAATCTCAATTCGAAATTGGCGCCCCGAGGCGGACGCGAAAAATATCATTTTACACAGCCGACGACACCACGTCCGACGTGTTTGACATCGCGCGTGGCGTGATAATAAACGGATTCAGTAGGTATGTGTGACGGTGGAACTAACAATATTATTTACTTCATACAGTCTAAACTATACTCCATTATTTATTACGTCTTATTGTGTAAGTATAACTTTCAGTTACTTTAGTGTGTGACACAATACACCAACCCCCATTACGGGATGTTAAGGGATACATTATACATTATTAAAATTAAAAAAAAAGTATTATAAATGATATTCACTGCATGACCTACCAATAAAAGTCTTGCCAAAATCGATTCCACCGTTCCAAAATTACAGACAGACTACAATTTTCGTAGCCTCCGGTCATCCATCCATCTAATAGATTGATAAAATTTCTTGTAGATAACGAAATAACTGAATAAAATTAAATGATTATTCGATTCAATCTTATACTTAATCGTTTAAGCTTAGCCAATGTTTCGTTATCTCTTAGAAACACTGCAATTTCAATATTTTTGATAAATGTTTGATTCAGTACTATACACCAAACAGATCTTCGGCAATGTACTCTCTACGCACGTTTTGCTCCGTACCGGAAAATCCTCAGGAGATGTTGACTACATAATGAATAATTGTTAAGTCGACTTAACAATTATTTACTGTAACATCCTTGAATATTTTTTTAATCACTCTGTCACTGTTAAGTCAACATCTCCTGAGGATGCTCCAGTGTCAGAACAAAACGTGCGTAGAGAGTACATTTCCGAAGATCTGTTTGGTGTAAAAGATTGCAGGAATTATAAATTAAACCGTACATATTATCCAGCTTTTCACGGAGTATAGCAAATTTTCATAATTACAATTTGGGTTTTGTGAAATTTATTATTTTAGGGTTTTAAGACATAGTTAGTGTCTGATTGAATATAATCAGAACATTAATTAGTGAGTTAAAATGGTAATACAGTTAAATAAAAGGGTTTTTATTCGGACTGTCATCTGCACAGTTGGCGAGATGGGTAAGGAGTCTGTTAGAGAGAAGCTTTGCCAGTCAGTTAGTAAAATATAATAGATCAATGTAAGAAGTTAGATAATGAACCGGTTAGTAGTAAATTCGTTAATCATCACTAGACGCGATGTTGTTATATCATGAAGGAATGTAGAAACGCTGTTTAGTTATGTTAGAACTCCAGTCCTAGTGTCTTGACAGTTAAGTGGTTACTTGAATCAAGCTTGTGCCCTACAGGCAATTATAAACGACCTCATATGACGAAGTAGAAGCCTATAGTAGAAGGTAGGCTCCTGTACATCCTATATCTATCCGTCTATTCTCATTCTCTAGTCTGTTCTCCAACATTAAAAAAAAATTAAGCTTTAATACTACTATAATTTAAGAGCTACATTCACTATATTAATAAAATAAAATTATCAATATAAACACTTAACATTTGGATTTACATATGAGCTTAACAATGTAGTAACAGCAAAATGAGTCAGGTATTGTTTTCAGGTATTAATTGAGTTAAAATATGAATGCGAAATTAAATTCCAGCGATATTGTCAAACCCGACAAATCGAGTTAAAACATCGCATCACTCGCAACGTATTCGAAACATAAACGAAATTTGCAGTCGGTACAGTACGCTTACTCTTGAAACCCATTTGATTGAATTGACGATCCCACTTCTGAAAACGACGCACTTTGCTCTTAAAATCGATGAGCTCACCAAATCGTTCCATAATCGGCTGTAATAAAGCGATTCAATGAATTCGATTGCACTCCTGAAAACATTCTTGAAGCTTCAACTTACTTAATTTCATGCTATATGAGTCAAATATGAATGATAATTTTTTTCATTGATATTGTCAAACCCAATAAATTCAGATATGTTAGCAAGTTTTAAGAAATAAAAAATATTATTATATTTAAGTTTATAAAATCGTAATTACCACATGATAGTCAACTTCTGGAATAAAACCGCCGCTAAACCACTTAAATATCATTCGTACTAATTTTAAAATATAGTATCCAACCATATCATAGTACAACAGCACTTTATAGATCAAAACTCTTTACTTTTAAAACCTGTAATAAAAAATACAACACAGTAATTAATCTAAAGATAACAGACATCCAAAAAAAAAACGAAACTATAATATACAAATTAGTCGTTGCCCGCGACTACTTCCCCGTTTATTTCGACTTTTTAAAGATCCCGTAATAAAGGATAGTCTTATCCTGTTCGCTTATACTTTTTTTGGATACAAAGTATCCTAAGTTCATCTTATAGAAATAAGCTGTCTCTGAACGGCGGCTGTTGGGAAATAAATAGGTTACATAAAAATAGGCACCTTTTTGCATTTTTAGTATCAGTATGTCACTATATAGCTGAGTTAAGTATGGCGTTCTTTTTAAGATTTTAAACTGCTTTATAACCATTATGTATAACGGCTATATTGGAGTATTGGTTATTACTTCTACGTGCTAGTTGCGCTGAAGTCGACTGTAACTCACAAATCATTTACCAACATTCCATTTACCAACTTTTGACATAATCATCATCGTCAATAACTTAGAAAGAATTGAAAAAAAAGAGCAATGATATGATATGCCTTCTGATGGTCACTATAAACGGACAGACAAGACGTTTCAAAAGTGCTTATAAAGCATGCTCACTAGCTCAAATGAATTTTGAATTGTAATAAAAATTTCTTGTTTGAATTCAAAGTATTTATAAACTGCATTTCACGGGTACCTACTATCCACTTTAATATAATACAGAATCAGAGCCCGGTGCAAATTTGAATCCGTGCCGGTATCGCACAATAAATCTAGAGCCATACAGAGCGGTCAGACGTCCAAAACAAATACTGCACTTTTATAGGGGACACAAACTAATTTGCATATGTAAAAGCGTCACACATGTATCACAGAGAGCGTGAGGACAAAAATTTGCGCGATCAATACGGGTGACCGCTGTTTGGAGTGAAAGCATTTGCGCGCAAGGAATAAATTTGTCTTTGAATAAAGTCCATTAGAATTCATATTTTATAGACGAAAATAGCGGTTTCAGCGCTCTGATATAGAATGCAGCACAAATTATAGCAATTATAAAGCTTTCTAAAGTTAAATTAACTTTGCTATGTGTTTTTCGAGACTCTAATCTTTATCTGTATTTTATTCGTTAAACCTCGATTAAATAACTTAAATCTATCCAAACAAATTTTTGTACCTACTGAGATCAACGTGAGCTTCTTTAAAAAATTGTATGTTTGAGGTATGGTTAGAAACATTACATAATCACGAGTAAAAAAAATTGACGGTGTAAGCCATTTTTAAATGTGAAAACTGTACAGTATACGACGAACTCGTTTTAAAATTAATGATATTGCCAACAGGACTACTAGGTAATAAGTAAGACTATAGCTAAAGAAAGGTTGGTAAAAAATAAAGACACGTTATTTATAACAAACACTCGTATCTTTCATGTAAGTATTTCGACTTGAGCCAGTGACCAGAACGACCGAAAAAATAATTAATGTAACATTCATACAGATAAAAGGATAAACTCTACTGCATATAATTAATAATTGATAAGAAGAAGACAGCGTCGTATCGGTTGTAGGTGTAGTTTTGTGATAATGAGGCAGAAGTGCAGATAAGTACGTCTGGCGCAGCAATCTTCACTGCGGCCTTTAAGTAAGAGGCATCGGTACAGATTACCGACCGAAGCCAATTCATCATCTTTCTCAGCCTTAAAATGTCTAAGATACAGTTCTCCTCTCTCTTAGAAAAGAGTTGTAGAATACAGACCCACGACGAATATTATAAAGGAGACGGCTTAGCGTTCTTTTCGAGGAACGGGAGTGGACTGCACCGATTTCCTTACGAAGGCATGTTACTCAGTATCTTAAAACCGGAAACCCCAGTAAGTAACTATTTTCACAACTTTTTGATCCATAGCAGAACATGCTGGCCACGAGACTCTCGGAAATTCCTCTCGGATTTTTGTTGGCAACTTCCTTTAACTCCCGATGCAAAAATGTCGGGGTGTAATAAGTTTTACGTGCTTAGGTGTAAGGTTTTTTGAAAGATGAATTCGTCGAGTTCTTAATGTTTGTTGAAAATTGGTAAAATGAAAATTGGACAGATGGCCGCCTCTATAAAATGGTTGATTATATATTTTTAATAACTCCCTCAATTTGGTTTTCCAACGAAAGTAAAATACTATAAAATACGACAAATTTTAAACACAAGATAGCCGCTACTACAAATTGACAATTTTTTTTTTCACAACTCTTCTTAATGAAACGGCGAGCTGCTATCCAAAAACTTGGCGACCCAACGATTTTTCTTTGCAGATCAATGAGCCATTTTGGTAACTTAAATTTGATCATCTATTCTGGACATAGTTCTGTCCATATCCAGTATAGTTGAGTTGAAAAGCGACCGCAGTAAAATAAAAAACAGACCCCATCTAACACTATTGATAAGTGTCTATTCGATGCACCACGAACCAATGGGCACAAAAAACTCACTAGACCAGTTCTCGAACCTCAAATGCGATTTAGATTTATTCTCTCGGCTCGTCCTCGTGTTTTTTGTTTGTCTGCGTGCATTGTTGTCTTTAAAACAATAGCTATAGTGTTGTCATATCCTGGATTTATCATTCTAACACCATCAGCGGAAACGGGCAGTGATATGAGTTTATAATGTGTTATCATGGTCGTTTTTACTCCTTTAACTGTTTGTATGGATCATCCGAATGACATAAGCATTATATTCGTACACGCTGTGAATGATGAATGAGTTGTCGTCGTACCGAGGTGTGGTCGAAGTTTCACTTTCTGCTTATCTCCATAGCAGCTATTTTAATATAAGACTTCATTAACTATTTAGCTAAACAAGATAAATTACGACGATACCGATAAATTATTAAAGTTCCAAAAACACATACATACACACACACACACACACACACACACGCTCGCACATACACACTCATACATACATAGTTTTACGATGATCATTTTATGCAACAACTTAAAGGAAACTATGTGTGAAACTGCCCTGGGTCCGAGAAGTGCACCACACATTTAGCTGACTATTATTTCCTTTTTAAACCTATTGAGTAATTGAATCAGTGGAACAAGCAAAACAACAAGTAAAATCTTAGTTACTTAATATAAGATTCGATAAGATTTCGATTCGGAAATCCTTTTGGATTTTATAATAAATTTCGCATATAATGGACATGCATCATCGACATCATACATCGATCGACATCTACCAATTACAGGCCAACTACAGGGCACGGGTTTCCTCCCTCAATGAGAAGGATTTAGGCCGTAGTTCCTACGCTGGCCCAGTGCGGATTGGTAGACTCCACACGCCTTTGAGAATATTATGGACAACTCTCTGGCATGAAGGTTTCCTCACGATGTTTTCCTTCACCATTGAAGCAAGTTATATTTTAATTTCGTAAAACGCACATAACTTAGAAAAGTTAGAGATGCGCGCTGGGATTCGAACTTGGCCCCTGAAAGTGAAGCCGAAGTCCGAACCACAACGCTAAAACTTAACAGAATTAACAATCTACTACCATCTTCTCAGCCTAATAGCGTCCTATTCCTGGGCTCAGAGTAGTGAGGGTTTTAGAGCAACGACCCTTAACGCTGCTCCAATATGGGTTGGTGGGCTGTGACTAATTAAGTGGCTTCCTACTACCGTATAACTAAGTTAGAATCCATTAAAGTTATGTATAGAAAACCACTTCACCAACAAATTTTAATGATTTTTCCTGAACTCTCACATGTTTCTGAACAACGAGTAGCTGACCAGAAACGGCGTATAATATGTAATAAATTAATTTGTCAAAAGCGACTCGAACAAATTAAGAAAACCGTAGCTGATGAACTTCAACTTACGAGCACTCATACTCAGCAAAAAAGTATTCACACAGGACAAGACACGAGCAGCCGAATGAGATGGACCGATGATCTTAATGAAAGTTTAATGAGATGTTATTACATAGTTACAGAATCAGAAACTAATATGACTTCATACCGTACGAAACTACATAAAAAGTTTATTGATATCCATCCAGACCTTTCAAACATTTCTCCACAAAGACTATCTGATCAAAGGCGCTCTATAGTAAATAATCGATTATTAGATATCAAAAAACTAGAGAAAATAAAGACCGATGTTTTAAATATGAACATCACTCACATAAATACACCCACACAAAATGCACAATTAGCTCATTTAAATTACCAAGAAACGCCCAACAATGTTACACTAACTACAAACGACACTAGTGATATTAATTTACTTCCACATTATAATTTACTGGCTACTTATCCTTATCCTCGAAATACAACTGATGAAGAAACGAGTGAGACTGATGTTATAAAAAGTAATAATAACTCACTCGTCCATATTAACCATGATATAGATAATACATTTAAAGAAACCTTTAGTAAGTACACTGATACCGATCCTACTACTAGACCATTCATCTGGAAGCAGAAATCTTCGAAAAAGTTCTCGATAATTATACATTACATTGATAATAACATTCTACCAAAGTATTTAAATTCAGACACAGACTTTAAAACACTACAAACTATAATATACTGCGCAGCATGGACAGCGGCTAAATGTAATGGTGCAAAAATGGATATAACTGCAGAACAGTCGAACAGAATGGGACCTAAAAAACCGAATTGGGAAAGAAGATTAGAGAAGAAGAGAGAAGATCTTAGAGTAAAAATAGGCAGATTGATTCAATATCGTAACGGAAATACAAGTCCAATGCTGACAGCGCAAGTAAGGAAAATCATGGACCAATACAAGGTACATTCTATACATGAGGGACCAAACTCATGCATTACACAATTTATAGATACTCTCAAACAAAAACTTACAGTTATAGCCAGTAGAATTAATAGATATCGAGCATGTACACTACGCAAAACACAAAACAACCAATTTCAAAACAACGAAAAAAACTTCTATCGGAATTTAAAATTATCTACATCTAATAATACATCAAGTAATCATCCCTCTACTCCTAACACTCCGGAACCAGATCTGGTTCGAAAATTTTGGGCTGACATATGGGAGAAACCTAAAGATCATAATGATAAAGCAGATTGGATCAGAGATGAATACGACAGAAATAGACACGTACAGCCAATGCCCTTTGAATTCATATCAATAGAGACATTTCAAAATGTCATAAAAAAACTGCATAATTGGAAAGCCCCTGGAACTGATAAGATACACAACTTCTGGTACAAGAAGTTTGCATACACCCATCCCTTTTTACACAACCACATAAATAATTTAATTCAAGATCCTGCCTCTATACCTTACTATGTAATGGCAGGAACAACCTACATGATTTCAAAGGATCCTTCAGATCCAACCAACCCAGCCAAATACAGACCAATAACATGCCTCCAAACTATCTATAAAATAATTAGTTCCTGTATTACTAGTTTAATATACGACCACATTGAAAACAATAGAATTCTAGCTGAACCACAAAAAGGGTGCAGGAAATATAGTCAGGGCTGCAAAGAACAACTTATAATCGACTCTGTGATATTACGGCTAGTACAAAAACAGAAAAAAGAGCTTCACTCTATGTACGTTGATTACAAGAAAGCATATGATTCCGTACCCCATTCGTGGCTGTTAAAAGTCTTAGATATCTATAAAATACATCCTACACTAACAAACTTGCTGCAAACTGTAATGCACAAGTGGACCACACGACTTAAAATATCACACACTGAAAGCGAACCTATACATATCAAACGCGGTATCTTCCAAGGTGACTCTTTGAGCCCACTATGGTTTTGCCTAGCTTTGAATCCACTCTCCAATGTAATGATTGCTGCAAACGTAGGCTATCCCTTAAAATACACAAAGGATAATAACATGAACGAACAGATAACTACCCAGATAAATCATCTCATGTATATGGATGACATAAAATTATATGCCACGACACAAAAAGATTTGTATCAATTAGCTAATCTTACTGAGCAATATTCTCAAGATATTTGTATGGAATTTGGCATTGATAAATGCAAAATTAATGCAATCAAAGATGGACAAAGTCTACAACACACTTACCACATGGAAGCTGGACAGCAAATCAATTCACTAGAAGAGACTGAAGTTTATAAGTATTTAGGATATAACCAGGGGAAGTTAATAGAGTACAAAAACACAAAAACCAAACTAATACAACAATTTAAACATAGACTCAACTCCCTCGTAAAATCACAATTAAACTCACGAAATATTATCAAAGCTATTAACTCATTTTCTATACCGATTTTAACATATTCATTTGGCATTATTAACTGGTCAAAAACAGAATTAAAGAACATTCCAAGAATTATAAACACAACACTAACTAAGCACCGTAAACATCATCCACGAGCATGCTTTCAACGACAGACTTTACCACGCCATGAAGGTGGCAGAGGAATAATAGATATCCAAAACCTACACAATAAACAAATAACGACACTCCGATCTTACTTTTACAAAAAATCAACCACATCCGGTCTTCATCAGGCGACTGTCCAATCTGACGCTAAATTAACACCGCTGAACCTCAAAGACAAAACATTCCAAAAAAATGAGACACAAACCACAGAACAGACAAAAATAAATAAGTGGGCCCGAAAGTCTCTACATGGGAGACATCGACATGACCTCTGCCAACCTAATGTCGACAAAGTAGCGTCGAACGCGTGGTTAAGTCGTGGCGAACTCTTCCCTGAGACTGAAGGGTTCATGATTGCTATACAAGACCAAATAATTGAAACTCGCAACTACCAAAGACATATAATGAGGATCTTAAACTTGCCTACGGACTTGTGCCGAAAATGCAATAGTAATTCTGAAACTATACAGCACATAACAGGCGCTTGTAAATTAATAGCGCAGACAGAATATAAACACCGCCACGATCAAGCCGCAAATATTATCCATCAGAAGTTAGCTTACAAATATAATCTCATATCAAATCTGAAACCCATACCTTATTATAAATATGTACCAGAATCAGTTCTCGAAAACAACGAATACAGACTGTATTTCGACCGTGCAATTCTTACAGATAGAACAATCCATTACAATAGACCTGACATTACACTTCAAGATAAAAAGAACCGAACTGCAATCATCATAGACATAGCTATACCCAACACACATAATTTACAAAACACAATATCCGAAAAACTTTCTAAATATACAGACCTTAAAGACGAGATAAAGCGCATGTGGCGGCTTAATGAAGTTAGCATAGTTCCCATAGTATTATCCACTACAGGTGTCATTCCCAAACAACTTCACCAGTCACTCAGCTTACTCAATTTACCGGAATTCACCTACATATCTCTCCAAAAAGCTGTAATCCTGAACACTTGCAGGATAGTCCGTAAATTCTTACAGGGTAGTGAAGAGCCTACACATCGAACTGGTGAACCCACACACAATCACAATAATGTCCAACCACAACCTTCTACTTGACTCTGGGTGTGCACTTGACTTAGGTCCGTGCACACCTGAAATACCAGCTGTTAGCTGAGACACTAAAGTGTACACAGATAATAATAATAATAATAATAATAATAATAATAATAATAATAATAAAAATCCTTTATTGCCATACACTATTGCTAATACAAGATTAATAACTAAAAGAATCATCCATTAATATTAACAATATGGCAAATGGCCGCAAACTCAGCCTTATGCTGTGCATTAGCAACAATGCTCAGCGCTGATTTTCAGTCTGCACCAGTATCCGACTGAGCAAACAACCGCGACGCCCGAGTAAATTTAAGAAAGAAATATCACTACCATTTTAATAATACCATTTTAATAATAATAATAGTAAATAAATAAATATACTACGACATTACACACATCGCCATCTAGCCCCAAAGTAAGCATAGCTTGTGTTATGAGTACTAAGATGACTGATGAATATTTTTATGAATGATATACAGAAATACTTATAATATACAGATAAACACCGAGACACTGAAAAACATTCATGTTCATCACACAAACATTTTCCAGTTGTTGGAATCGAACCCACGACCTTGGACTCAGAAAGCGGGGTCGCTGCCAACTGTGCCAGTCGGCCGTCAATTATAATACTATTAAGGGATACTATTGTGTTAAGACATTTCAACCAGTAGTGAAGTATCGAGTCAATATTTTGGGATACCCAATAGTAATCCTACCACAATAGAGATTGCTTATTTAAAAAACAACACGCCTAGGGGTTGGTGCTAAAAGTGAATGTTTGTTTGGGACTCCATTTTACATCCGTCGTCCGGAATTCAGGCGCCACTAACATTAGAAACTTCGATACCAGAGTCAAATTGTACATTAATGGAACATAAAAATGTTTACCTGCACATAAATTATCCTCTAAAGAAGCCGATGAGTTCTCGAATCCAACGACCAATGTTTTATTACTAATGGATGTTGGCAGACTCTATAATTTCGTTTTCGAAATTTGAGAATTTATTAGCGTCGCCTCCTCTAGGAATTAGAGAATTAACATTTTAGTGGCACTAAATCAACGCATGAATTTTTTACTGTCCGAACTATAATTTTCATTCACCACAAAGCGTTATATCAATTGTGCCGTGAATGGAACGGGAAGGTAAATAGGTAGTAAATTGAAATAAAACGTTTTCGGATCGCCCTCTTGACAATAATTTGGCCCACGCGTTCGGACCGCGTCGAATGTTAGAATGCTCTTAGCGTAGTGCCACATCAGGGACATGTCGCGCAACATAATACGTACCTACATATCACAGTTTACTTCTTTTTTTAGGGAAAAATGGAGATGCACACACAGTACGTAAATTTTCAAGCCAATTTGGCAGACGATGATTTTATAAAATATCAAATATTATAAGCCCGGGTTCTTCGTACACTTACTTAGTTACTAGAGGTTTATCCGCGTTGTTCGTAATTAAATGAAATGTAATTGAAATGAAATGATATGAAATTGAAATGAAACGAAATGAAATTTATTCGCTTTCATAGGGTCATCTATATCTATACTTATAGTAAAACTGTAACTGGAAGATTTCTGTACATTTAATATTATTTGAAAATTTTGATCGGGGGATGCTTTATAATAGATCCTGAGTCCAAAACAGATTTTTATATAATTTTTGTCTGTCTGTCTGTCTGTCCGGGCATCATGTGAAAACTACTGAAAGGATTTAAATAAAATTTGCAATAGTGGTAGCTGGTATTCCAGGTCAATATATAGGCTACTTTTTATCCCGATAAACAAGGAGTTTCCTCCGGGAAACGAAATGAAAAATTTATCAATTTTACTTCATAGCTCAATTCAATTCTAGGTTACTAGGTTTTTTTAAGATATTAAAAACTCTAATAACCGATTCGGTGCAGACAAAGTTGCGCGGGTCAGCTAGTATTATAATATAACATTCCTTCAGATTCTACTATAAAGCATGCGAAATTTAAAGTGCACAACATGAACAATCATTATACGTGTGTGCAAAATCATATAAAAATGGAAATGTCGCTCTCCCTCCTTTCATCTAACTCTATACCAAAAATCAATAGCGCATGCTATGGGTTTCGGTCATTTTATCAATGGCATATGGTCTTGAGACCATGAAATGGGTCAATAGATAATTTGGGCTAGCGTGATGGTCTCTCGTGCCCTGTAGTGGGGTTGATATGATGATGATGATGATGTGATGCTTGCCAAAAAAAGTCGGCTTATTGACGATAGTTGAACGTGACAACGTCGTAAAAAAATACTGATGGAATGGTTGCATTTTTCAAAATAAAATTTTAATTTTATTTGTTTGATAGATATTATCGTTGCTTTAAACAATTGACACCACATTCACTTTTCACTGCACTTCATCCTTGCAGAAAACATGTAAATGTATTATTGTATAGAAGCTGTCCACGCGGACGCATCGCTCACTCAATTAGGAGAGAGACTGATGTCGAACGCGGAGGCCGACTGTGCCTTTTTGTCGCTCATTCCGCGCTCTCGCTTGCACTTTAAACCTTGAATGGAACGCCTCAGAGCGAGGAAACGCCGCATACGTCATGTTTTTTTGTGCGTGCAGCCGGTTCCATCGAATTATAAGACGTTGTCACGTCAATAAGCGAGCGTAAAAAAGTTGTGAGACAAAAAATCGCTAATCTAACGGAGCTCGAAAGCGGGAATGATTTGAAGGACGCCGAGGAATAATGATATAGGTCCCCGAGGACCTACACAATGCTTGGGGATAATAATAGTTGTAGATTTGAAAGTAATTTGAATATGAATGGAACCCTCCCGCGCGGTCCTCACAATAACAAATATGAAGTGTTGCTTTTATTATGCTCCCCTGATGATTTTGACTTTGGTATAACGAAGCGCGGACCGTTGGCGGTAATTACGGGTGTAGTTGAGTATTTGGAATACGTTACGGATAACATAATGCACGAGGCGTGAGTTGTGTTTCTGGTTAAATTGAATTCACACTCATAATATTATTATCTTATTAGTATCCGCGTGCGAATTTTTGTATTCTGTTACAGTAATTTTACGAAATGGGTAAACAATTTAACTTTTGATAACCACAATTTGGTTTATTCCAGATATTTTATAAAATTGATTGGCATCTTAACAAATGTGCTGTAAATTGTTATTTAATTATAAAATATAAAATAGTCGTCAAGAAATAATTAAAATTATATTTGATTCACATCCAATGTTGGATGCAAAAACATGTCAAAAATGCATGCGTATTTATATCAAAATACCCGCGGTTGGTATTTTGATATAAATACGCATGCATTTTTGATTTTATTCATTATTGCATTTTTGAACGATGCAAATATACCTCTCAGTGTTTTAGTCGCTATGAATCCCTAATCTTATATCTTTAAACGAGCAATTCTTGTATATATATAATTGGAATCTCGGAATCGGCTCCAACGATTTTCATGACAATTAGTATACAGTGGGTTTCGGTGGCGATAAATCGATCTAGCTTGGATTCATTTATATTGAAATCTCGGGCAAAAACTGCAAAAAATATGCTCTTTGAGAACTTCTGATGCATGCGATGCGTGAACGGTACGCATACCGAACGATGGAAGTATGTAGTAAGTATATCGGAATTGTCGGAATTGTTGTTTCTTAAAAGGTCTATAAAAAAGTTTATATTTACAAAATGACAAACAAGTTAGTTGATGACGATAACTTAGTTCGTCAACTTAAAACTAAATCTCCCTGGTCTAAGAAGAAGCCCGCAAAAAACTTTTTTTTGTTTTTTTATTTTGTTCGCAAAACTGACAATCAACTGCTTACTCTAATATAAACTAATGGACTATTTGGCATGTGTATACAATTGTGAATTCTCGATGCGAACATAGCATGCAAATCCGTTGGGTACATATGGCTGCTGCAAACAGCTAAAAAAACATATTTAAAATAATATAAAAAATATATATAATTTAGGGTGGCGCAAAAAAAACGACTATTTTTTTTTTTTGAGTCTCGGATGAAAAAATGTTAGTTTTTGGTGTTTTAAGAGCCCTCTCCAAAGGACAGCTCAAAAAAAAATTTTTAAGAGGTTACTCCAAATTTTTTTAAATTTCGAAAATCGTCGAAAATCGTTTTTTTTTTTTTTTTAATTTTTTTTCTCGTTACGGTATAATTTTATAGACCAAAAAAAAATAAGTTTCTGAAAGTTTCAGTTAAAAATTTTAATTTTGAAAGGTCGCTCATAATTTTTTTTTAATTTATTAGTAAATGACTTTAGATTTTTTCGAGTGACCTTTTAATATTAAAATTAAAATTCCGGCCATTTTTTTTCCTTTATTTAGTACAATAATCTATAAAATACACCACGAGATGAACTAAAAAATCAAGGATAACAAAAAAAACACAATTTTTTTCTAATTTTATCATTTTATTTAATCAACTACAACATTTTTACAGTATTTTAATGAACTTTGTTTGTAATTATTTAATATATATATAATATATATATATAATATATATATATATAAATAATAAATAATATATGATATCGATCTAAATAAAGTTAAAATCGGTTATAATTTGAAATTTAGTTTCAGAATTAATAACAAAGTTCAACAACATTTTAACAGTATTTTAATGAGAGAGGAGGTCCTTTGGAGAGGGCTCTTAAAACATCAAAAACTAACATTATTTCATCCGAGACTCAAAAAAAAAAAATAGTCGTTTTTTTTGCGCCAACCTAATATATATATATTACCAAGATAAGAAGAACAAAAAAAAAAAAAAAATATTGTGGAAATAAAATAACTTAAGCAATAACCTTTTTCTTAACTTAAGCTTAACACTAGGTAACATACCTAGTCGCTGAAGATATCTATACTATACTAACTCTTAAACTAACTTAGCCTGTTGTTATTATTTTTTGTTATCACCATATCACATAAATTGTAATAGGAATTTTCTATAAGCTTACGTTTAATACAAACTTTGAACTTAATCATCAACTTAAATTATTGTATTTCTAGGTTTATATTTTGGTTTACTTTACATTATTTAATTTTAAGTTGACATTGTAATTAAATTTCACAATTTTTTATACCTTAATTTTCTGACATTTTGTATAAATTGGAAAAATAATTTCATAATTAAGGTGTTATTATAATTTGCATGCCATAGAATGGTAGATTGTAGCACTTAACTTGTTATGTTTTATTATAAGATCAAATTTGTTAACCTGCAATCACGCAAATAAAGATTTGAATTTGTACCATGTAATATTTCGTGTGAATGATTACTGGCTACGTTATGTCTTTCTTAATACCCATATTATGTGTGTATTGTCGTAGTATTTAGGTTTAAAGACATTTATTCTCAAAAGAAACCGTTTTACTTAATGAGAAATGAAAATGAACAAAAAGAAGTTGTAATATATTTTATACGTTATGTTAGCTGTCTAAAAGATGTTTTGCAAAATGAGATTATTCAGGATGGTTATGATTTAAGGCCGCCATATGCTTTTTATAACGCGTTTCAAATTCACACCCGGTCTGACCTACATATGCGGCGTAAATACCACATTTGTAGTATTTACATATGTGGTATTTTTTTAAATATTGATCATAAATTCGCTTCCAGTTAATACCAGTTACCGCTAGGACTAGGTGCTTCTAATATAGGTTTGTGTAATTAATTGATGGATATTTATAAAGGAAATATCTCTATTTCACAAAGAAGCTCGTATTTCTACAGTAATCCCTCGAGAATGAACTGTGTGTTTTGTAACAAACTGATCCCATAAACAATTTCGCGAGCCATCCAATTGAATTACGATAGTAACAATATTGATACTATTATTGGTATTCAATTAATTTTCCTAAATTTGGATAATCAATTTGGAATACACTTTGTATTCTATTTGCTCCGAATATAATTATTAGGTATGTTATTCTGTGGGGAACAAATTATAACGATAGTTAAATAATGCCGCTTCAATGCATCATGTATATCATCGTTTGGTTTATAGTGCTCGATATTGGAGAGTTTTAAAGTTGTGTAAAAAAAAAAAAAAAATATTGATTATTTTTATTTTTATTAAAAATAACACAGTGATTCAATGTACTGACTCGAACTTGCGAACCAACTACGAATGATAGCCGATTGGCGCAGTGGGCAGAGTCCGAGGCTGTAGGTTCGATTCCCACCGCTGGAAAATGTTTGTGTGACGAACATTAATGTTTTTCAGTGCCTGGGTGCTTAAATGTAACACAAAATACGCTTACTTTGGGGCTAGAGGCGATGTGTGTATTGTCGTACTATTTTTAACTAAATTAGTTATGGTTTTATGCACACCACCTTATTCCCATAAACCCTAACGGTACATGTTTTATTTTACAAAAAGTCTAACAAAATAAGAAATAAGAGCAACTTCGATCCATCAAGAACAACTCCCTCAAAAGGAATTATGAGGTTTTACTCGCAATTTCATCATCCGATTTTGTAAAACTGGGACCACCCGGGTTGGGGATTTAATAAAAACTTGTTCCTAAAAAGATAAGCGAGCTATAAGCCTTAAATGCATGTCATGTTGGCTCTCTCGCCTGATCCTTAGCCGATTAAAGTAATTTTAGCCATGTATGTGGTCTAAAAGAGACGACTGCGAATAAAAAATCGCAAGCTATCACGAATATGCAAATATATTATAGCGCTTTAGGACTAAATGATTTTCTCGTTTACCCATGCTATAATATTGTAATTAAATGCGAAAGTGTGTTTGTTTGTTTGTTTGTGCTTACTTTACGTCCTAAGTAAGCAACAAATCGCCTTGGTTTTTGGAATAGAGTTAATTGAAAAGACGGAGAGTGTCATTGGCTACTCTTTATTCCAGGAAACTAAACGGTTCCCACGGTTTTTGTAAAATACCATAATGAACGCGGAAGACAGTGAATATTTTAATAAATAAATCTCTGTCTTTGTTGTTTGTTTGTTACCTATATTCGGATCAAAACCTGCGCCGATCTTAATAAAATTTGTATTCTGGGTACAAAGGTTACTTTTATTTTACACTATTAATCATTAAACATACTAAGCCTATTTTGATGCAATTTTTTGCGGTTCATTTCATAAATATAAAAAAAAAGTCCATAAAGTATTTACTGAAGTACATTATTTAATGAAATACATTATTAATATTATATCCTTAAATACATTACTTACTTAAGTAAATGATGTACTTATATAAGGAAGGATATTATTTACTTAAGTACATTATTAACTTAAGTTCATTATTTACTTAAATACATTATATATTTACTTACAATATTTACTTAAGTACATTATTTAATTAAATACATTATTTACATGTTATCCTTAAATAAATTATATATTTAAGTACAAGTCAGATTCTTCGATACATTTGAAGGACTTAGGCTATAAGGAACGCTTCAAAAGTAATGTTAATTGCAAATTCGGTTTTATTATTTTAACATTAAATAGGGAATTTAATTGAATCGCGAGAGGAAGTCAACTTTTAACACCCTTCCAGCGAACGTGCCTTATCGCAGGAAACTTCAAAATTGACGCTATCTCACAAACATCATCGCGAATGCGTACGCTTACAGTACGTTTACATTTTGTCGAACCCATTTTAGGATTTGTCTAATAGGAGGCCGTGGCTAGTTTCCATCATACCGACAAAGTGCTGCCGCTGAGTGATTTAGCGTTTCGGTACGATGTCACGTAGAATATTATAATAATATTAATAGTCTTAGACGTTTTATTATTAACTATCAGGTGACATTGCAGTGAGATTGTAGAGAAATAAAAAAAAGATAACTATTCTCAATGGTTTGTTGCTCAAATCTAGCATATTTCACTTTGAATCCCGAGTCCTTGAGCTCGATTCTATTCACTCGAGTTACAGCTTTAAATAGGCGTCCTTGGATGGACCTTATTAATCAACAAGATATAACGTTGGAATAGTAACACTTTGTTCAAATGTCAAAACACGGCATAATAATTACAACGTTGTGTCACGTTTTTAAATAAGTTTCAATCAATTGACGATGCTAAGATAAATTTTTATACCTGAGTGACGCCAGACAATAAAATATATAAGTACCTAAATAAACTTTCATCGAATTGAAAGAAGAAAGAACATGATTGTTCATAATTAAGGAATGGAGAGAAGTGGGAACTTTAAATTATAAATTTTAAAAAAAGTGATGGTAAATGAAGATGGAGCGCGCATGCCTAAAAGAAGCCTTTTCACTCTTGATTTGAAAGAATTCATATTACATGTATTATTCCCATTCTACTTCTCTCTTTCTCTTCTACTCAGTTTCGTCGTCAATAATCAAAAAAGATTAAAACATACTGACTCGATAAAAATCGAATGCTAGCAATATAAACGGACTATACAAATAAAATACTTGAATAAAATTATAAAATCAGTGCCGACGTTGCTCGAAATTCTGATGTGAATATGTTTTCAAGATTGCTACCGTGTTAACGAATACGCGATGTAATGTTTATTTGATAATTCGAGAGTCATGCAGTGAGAGGACAGGAATTTATTCTTGAGTTTTACTAAAGAGTATAATTTACTTTCAAATAAAAACACATTAGAACTTTAAATTTGATCTTTAAGGTGAGAAATTTTGCGATGACCTAAAACTACCTTATTATATACAAGCCCTTGTCCCTACTGCCCACGGGTGCAATGATACTCGTTATTATGTGAGTAAATTTGTAGGAATTAATAATACAATTCCGTGGTACATTAATTTCATCCTTATGAGATAATAACTCATTAAGAGATCATCATTATATGTATAAACAATATATATTATATATAATAATTATATGTGCAGTATTAGAATTTATACCATGTAGTTTAGTTTGTAATATTTTTATGGAAATAGAAATTTTTATTGCCGCACCAACCCGTTCCTTATAAGTACTACTTTCGCCAAAGGGAGAGATCGCTTTAGCGATAAGACCGCCTTTTCACACCTTAACTAGTTTTTTATAATTTTTTTATTTGTAAATGTGTTTCTCTTTGTATTTTGTTTTTGTGTGTGCAATAAAGAATTTAATAATAATAATAAATCTTTGAATTTTGTTCGCTTTTCACTTATATAATTTGGATGTGGGAACTTGACCCTTACCCAATTGGTGAAAACAGCTCTTTTCTGTAATATAAACATAGTTTCTACATTTTAAATAAATAAGTCTAACAGGCATTTATATTATTTCGTTGTAAAGGTATAAAAACAGCTGTTCACACACAGACTTATTGTATTTTATATTATCCCAATACATACGCTAATTACTGAGACAAGCATCACAAACTTCAAGTCATGAGAAGTCAAAAGATCAAGCATTTTACGCTTAAATATATATTATAGTGATAATTAAGTATGTAGACGTTTCATATTATAGTCTTGCTTAGAATAGTTAAGACAAATGTTACCTGCAGTCGATTATGATAATATATTAACACGTATTAATAATACCATATCAGATTATCATTTATTACTACATCAGCAGGGCTAGCACGGGCAAAAATTATATCCTCCGATTATATCCCCTGGCAAGCTATACAATTAACGTGTCCACCTGGTAAAGCACGGGAACAGGGAAAAGGAGAAGTTTACACCCGTTTATTATTACACATATATTATTAGGATATTATTTCCACTTCTGCACTAATGCTCTGAGAGTTGATAAAGCTGTGGGAGAAGATACATTTTTATCCTTTCCCCGGGGAGATAATTGGCTCCTGTCCATGCTAGCCATGCAGGCATTATATATATTGTATATCTCTCTCAATTGCTCTGTAACCTAATACTCATGTAACGAAATGTGTTAAAAAATAACCTTAAAATTTGACTCTCGATCTTGACTTTAGGACAATAATAAAGCCAAGATCGAGAGTCAAGCTACTTTAAAAGAAAATAATCCATATCAGTGTATACATTTCGAAGTTGAGGTAACAAACAAAAACAAAAAAACACAAAAGAGTTGAGAACCTCCTCCTTTTTTTAAGTCGACTGTTATCATCGAACGTTCAACGCTCGTTCTCCACACATAAGTAGGTATAGCTCTCTAACCCGAGGGTCTTATTAAGACACTGACTGATGTATCAATACGTCATCTTGATACGTGAGCCAACGTTATGGCGGCAAGACATCAGACATATGAATATTATTATTTGGAACTCGTTCTCTCTTGTAAACTTAAGAGTAGATTTTTTAATTAACTGACTAAATTTATCATTTTACCTAAACGAATAATAATAATTATTATTTTTTTCTCGGGGTTGATAGCCCTGTGGTTAAGACTAGGAGTTGGAATCATTCAATACTTTGCGGAATTCCATGATATACAATGAACCAAAAGCAACTAAATTTTCGGAAAGCGGAAAGCGGAAATTCTCCGCTTTCCATTGATAAATAAGCTTTAGTTCATATTACAAATAAATAAATTTACGCCATAAATGCCATTAAAAATAAACTTTAGGAAGCATTTTTAGTAAATGGTCAGCTACTTTATATTTAAAGATATTAAAAGATTTTTATGAAAATTTAAAACAAAAGTGATCTGGCGCTATAAAATGGCATACCTATTATTAGTTAAATTACGTGTATCAAAGTTATTTTTCCTTACCATTAAATGTTAATGAATCTGTCAAGACCAAAGCCATCTCGTATAGGTAGGTTTTAGCCTATAGGTACTGTATAAGTATAAAATTGCTTTAATAAATAATAAATCAGCAAGGTTGCAATTAAAATCAGCCGCATACAAAACGAAATCAAAATCCAAGATGGAGGTTACACGTTAAAACAAAACAATAACGACGCTTTTGAGGGCCGAGCTGAATAAAAAGTTACGAGCACACACAGATGTGATGATAACAAATTCATAAGGGTAAAATTGCACTCGCGACTTTTAATTTGCAACACGTGTAAGCTGTCCAAGTCGAATCTCTTAGCACAATTTTTAAAATGATTTACTTTTTTTTGTAGCAATAATTGATGACTGTAATTTTAATATTTTTTTATTTCCAGGATTAGGTATGATAAAAAAATCATATTAATGGACTTGCAATAATATTTTAATTACCTAAAGGGAACTCAAATCGATCTCTTTATACTATTGTCTCCTTTAAACTAAAGTTTGAAGACAAAGGATAGCAAGCACTAAACAACCCATGAAAACAGTAAATAAATTAAAACTCTTACAGTTGGTCAATATCAACAGGTTGTTTTGACTAATCGACTAGTTTGTGTGGTCAAAATAATCAAAGTTAAGGAAATACTAAAAATAATAGGGTATAGGAAAGATTACATAGAAACTATCCATTGGAGTCTTATATATATATTGATAGTATAGTGAAATACCAATAACATTTAGGGCGAATAAACTACTTGTAAATAAATAAATAAATAAATTACAACACTACACAAATCGCCATCTAGCCCCAAAGTAAGCGTAGCTTGTTTTATGGGTTCTAGGATAGCTGATCAATATTTTCATGAATAACATACATAAATACTTATTATGTACAGATATATAACCAGCCACTGAAAAGCATTCATGTTTATCACACAAGTATTTTTTTCAGTTGTAGGAAACCCTCGGCCGTCAAACTTACTCGTATAACGATTAAGACTATAAGTCGTGCGACACGATATGATTGATGTGATTCCACCCTAAAATGTAACGAACACAAAAATAGATTTCATGATAACAAAATTATAAGTCTCGTCTCGACTAGCCTTGGTTGAAGATAAACTGCCTAAGTTTGATGAAATGGCTTTTTGTTGTTGGCTAGTTATCAAAGTTTCTGCGTTAATAGGAAACTTGTAATAACAAAACTTGTTAATGGTTGACTAAGCTAAGAATCATAATATTGTTACAATGATTTCGATCTGAATTACAGTCCCGAAACATGGTCGTTATGTCTTTGTAAGTCTTTGAAGACCTCCCTGGTGCAGCGTTGAGTGGTGTGGTTTTGAATGGGAGGTCCCAGGCCCGATCCTCGGTAGGGTCGATTGGGGATTTTATAATAACCTTTCCGACAAAGACGTTTTAAGCGAAGCATGTCTTTGTCGGTAGGGTGGTAACTAGCCACAGCCAAAACCTCCCACCAGACCAGACCAGATAAATTATCAATACCCAAATTGACCTGCCGGGAATCGAACGATCGGGCGAAGGTTTCGCTGTTCTGTGGTAGAAGGGGAAGGAGGAACAAGATAGTGAAGTTCCTGAGCACATTCACCGAAGTACATCAAGTGCGTGGTCCGATTTTGAACGAAAAGATGTCACGAAGTTTCCCGAACGCTGCTCATTCGACTTTTATTATTGCTGCATATTATACCGTATTTCTGCTTCTATCTAGTCGTGTTGCAAACAACCAAATGCAGATTTTTAATTAAAAAATAAAACCTATAAAGCTTCGAGCGCAGATACTCAGGCACGATGAATAACATTTTGATTTAAAAGCTCACGACTTTGCCAAATGTATCTTCAGATTCACCAACACGGTTTCCGACCTAGCTGTTCATTATGAACTTGGGTTGACTTAAATTATAATGCCTGCAAATTACTGGACTGCATTTAATTAGTAACTCATTTTAAAAGATCATTGTTTTTATTAAATGTAATTTATAAATTTTATCATATATCATTACCTAAACTATTATATATTAACTGGAAAAAATTTTAGAGCAAAAAAAAAATATAACGTTTCTTCTACGAAGAACAGCTTTTATTTTTTAATAGATTTTTTAATTACATGTTACAAAACGGAAAAGCGGACAAGTCGTAGAGATTTGCTAGCCCACTTTGGCATGCGTTTGAAAATTAGCGAGAGCTCCCAAGCATTCAGGTTTCCTCACGATGTTGATAAAATGTAAAATGTAAAAAAAATGTTGCCCAAAAAAACCGACTTTGTTAAAAAAGTAAAAAGCAAGAAATAAATAATTTCTACATCACTTTTTTTTAGTTGTGTACTTTATTGCACACAAACATCAAAATACATATAAAATAAAGAATAAACCAGATAACAAAAATGGTAGGCATGCAAAGGTGGCCTTATTGCTGCAAGCAATTTCTTACAGGCAACCTCTGGCAGAAGGAAAAGCTGCAAGAGAGCGGGATAGTGCAATTAAATATACATATATATTCGAAAATAAACATAAATACATAAACATAAATATAAATGTGTGTGTGTGTATGTTTATGTATATATATATATAATGAAAAAAAGCAAATACAAAAAATACACATTATTAACGATAATTGTTCAAATTTCTAAACTTCTAAAGACAGATAGTAGTCTTTAAGACGACACTTAAACATACGTACATAAGTACTTTAATAAAAAATCGTGAGAAGGTCCACTATCTACCACACAGACAAACAAACATTAAGTTCCTAATATGGAGCTAGAAGTTGGTATGTCTGGAGTTGCTTAAAAACAGAATAAGTATGGGGAACTTAACGATCCCGCTCTAAAAACTATGGCTAAGGAATTTAGTGATTTGAAAGTATAATAAACAAAATGCATTTGACATTCGACGGACATGACCAAGTTTGGTGCGACTGCTCCCATACACGAAGCCTTAGGCTGATCGCGCACTAGAAACTTATTCTCAAACAGCACACATTATATCACGGTGGTACCGATTTCGTTGTATACCGATATCTAAACTTAACTAAACTGACGGGTCTTAATGAAGTGCTGTCGTTTTCA
The DNA here is from genome assembly GCF_905163445.1 of Pararge aegeria. Taxonomy (NCBI): domain Eukaryota; kingdom Metazoa; phylum Arthropoda; class Insecta; order Lepidoptera; family Nymphalidae; genus Pararge; species Pararge aegeria. The sequence continues at coordinate 1,916,631 of NC_053187.1, forward strand.
CAATGTTTCCCGTTGAAAAGGAGAGCAGTTGTATATTAAAGTAATTATTAAAGATAAAGTAGTAGAGAAATCTACAAAATTATCTCATGTGATAGACTGCTTTTGGTTTTATAAATATTGACTAAATGTCAATTGTTAAACCGTCAATATTTATTTATACTCTTTATTTGTACACCACTCAGAAAAACGAGACAAAAAAAGAACAAACACATGAAGAATGAAGCAATATACAAAAGGCGGCCTTATCGCTAAGTAGCGATCTCTGCCAGGCAACCTTAGGATTAGGAAAACTAAAAAGAAAACAAATAGGTGGTACACTATTTAGTACATACATACGAATATCTACATACTAATACATAAACCAGACTACACAAATAAAAAAAAAAAAAATACTATTGATAAATATAAAAAATAAATATACTAATACATATCTTAATATACCATAAATACTTAAATATGAGTTTGAGTAGATAAATAAATAATAATAGTCATCTTTACTGAGCGAGATAATGAGCCTTAACAGCATTTTTAAATATGCCCAATGACTTCGACTGTCTTATGTTCAATGGGAGTGCATCCCACAATTCAGTAGCTGTGTGCAATATGAATGATTTCAAAATGTTTTCTTTAGCATCATCTCTGTCTGTCTATTATTTTTTTACGAAAGTACTTTTAATATAATATGGCAACCAAGAAAGTCAAAACAATACAGGATTGCTATTTGACATATTAGTTGGATAGCTACAAATCATAATCTGTCGAATAGTCATTTTAATATTAATCCTAATTAAGACCTTTTTTTTGGCGTGGAGGAAAAACTTTATTGCTACCTCCGACAGGATGGAGGTTATGTGGGAGTCCCCTCTAAAGGGGTTATACCCAGACTAAAAACGACCATGGCAACGACCAGGGAACCCGTTGTAGGTATAACTCCCAGACGTGAGTGAGTGAGACGTGATAATCCTACTTAAGACCTAACCTCCTCAACACAACTTATTCCCGAGCCTTTCAGAAAAAAAGAGTTTTTAACTTAGTCACGAGCACAACTGATGACTTTAGTTTCCTCGAATACAAAAGTAGTCCGTGACTGACTCTGATGCACGAACACCCTAAATATCTAATGAAAACTTCTTGCGAAGATTTTTGAGTCCAAGTTTAGGAGTCGTTTGCCGGATTTCAAGTTGTTGCTGCCAACCCGTATAAACGTAAGCGACAAAAATGCGCTCGACACTTATAAATATTCATTTATTCCGGGGATAGTAGCGGAAAGTATCAAAGGGGATGGGAACCAGGGTCGTAGCTTGAGTATGTATACAATTTTGGAGGCTTAATTTATTTTCATCCATTTTAGAAATTATGACAGAGATCGTCCGAGGCTGGTAATCACCCTGCTGACAAGGACGTGCCGCCTAGCGCTGCGTTCGATGTTGCGTATAAGCAGATTAGGGGTAGAGGTTAAATATAACTACCGCTAACATGTTAGCCCGCGTATCTCTTAGACTTCATCTCCACTTAATACCAGGTGAGATTATGGTATTTATAAATAAATAAATATACTACGACAATACACACATCGCCATCTAGTCCCAATGTAAGCGTAGCTTGTGTTATGGGTACTAAGATAACTGATGATTATTTTTTATGAATAATATACATAAATACTTATAATATATAGATAAACACCCTGAAAAACATTTGTCCATCACATCACATCACATCATCATATGTCGAACCCACGACCTTGGACTCAGAAAACAGGGTCGCTGCCCACTGCGCCAATCGGATGTCAAAATATATAGTTCAGTGAAAACTTTTAGAGAAATTTCATAAAGTTATTTTTAAGTAAAAGCAAACTGCTTTTGACCATCACACCTGATGGTAAGAGCTGACGCAGCATCATGTAAAAGATGCCTAATTTTAAGGTACTCACATTATAGGAAGCTGGGAAACGGAAGCCAGATCTATCGTCATTCCTCATCATCTCATGCCAACCTATGGACGTCCACTGCTGGTCTTCTGTAGGGAGTTGAGTCAGGGTCATGAATCCGTTGCTGCGTGAAATCATCATAGCGTGTAATTAGTTCGAGTGCGAAAACGTGGGGTTTCCAAGACCCTATCTACAAGCAGCTTTAACGTTGGCTACGTCTCTAAGTCAACGCTAAGTGCAAGATATATGGCGTTTGTCAAAGAGGTAATCATAATTTTTTTATGGAATATTGCGCGTATATCAAATGTGAGGGTATCATACTTAGAGGTTTTAAAAGCGTAGATGCGTTACCTGCACTTATTTTCAACGATGCTAAAACAAGGTAATTGCCTAGCAATCCTTTTATCGGGCACCGCCTTATTATATGTTTTAAGCTTATCCTTGAAAACTGTGTGTTATTTATAATCCATACAATTAAGTTCCCACTCCCTGTGTCAGCTTAACGCCTGTCATTCTATAGTTTAGTTTTATACAGCGTGTCTGGGACCGAACTAGCGAAAATTAAACAGGCTTCTGTAATTAAGTACCACTTTAACAGCAGGCATTAATATAGCGTACCCCCCATGCTCTCCCCGTGACTGTCAATTTTGTGTGCGTTTTATTATATATGTGCTCATAAAATCAGTAATAACTTGAATGTATGTTGCTTTACAGGTTTTCAAAAGAAAGTGTTAAAGTGTGAAAGTGTGAAACCAAAGTCGGGTGCATCCAAGCAACCTTGACATGAAAAAATTCCACGCAGGTTGATCGGCTTTAGAGGCAGAATTGCTTGTTAGTTACAATAGTAGAGACCATCGGTTGAAGGTGCTTTCCTAAATATATCACCGGGATGAACAAAACCAGCTCTAAAATGTAGCAACAAGAGAGAAACAAGAGATTCCAAACCAAAAAACGTACAACTTTTAACCTGACTTGGAAATCAAACTCAGGACCTCGTGCAAAATATTACACTAAGCACTTTTTGCTTAAAACCCGTCTATTTATAAAACGTCTCAGGTATCAAGCACATTAACATGCGTCTGACGAATGTGGGGGAATAAATGACATCTCATATTTTAGCGTGAGACTACACTGGGAGCTTTTTGTCTTGTTGTCTGGATGTGTTCAGGGCCTTATTTTAACTTTTTATTACTGATGGTTTTAAGTTAGTAAGGTAGTTAGTGGACTCTGTTATGAAATGGCCAATTGATTGTATGTTAACTTATCCTGCGATGCGTTATAGCTTTACAATCTTAACAAAGTAGTAAATGTTTTTAAGACACAAATTTGAAACGTTCTCGAATTGTTTGTCAAAATTTGAGTTAGAGTCGCTCTGATTAATAATAATGAACTTCCCTAATACCAATGTACTTACTCTTACTATCCAGTTCCGAAAAACCTTAGAGAAAACGTCCACCTTTTCTTGAATATTTCTGAAAAAAAAAAATATTCGTCAGTTTACAATAGTGTTGGGAATCCTGAAGTAAGTTTTAAAATAAAACCTGTGTCCCAGTGTCCCAGAATTCCAGAATTGTTCTTTACTTCTTTGAATCTTACATCTTAATCGCCTTAGTTTGCAGTGGACACGCACTAGTTTAGAACATCCTAGGTGACAAAATAGTAATTTAAAATATTTATAAATTTGTTTGTAAAAAATTTGGAAGTCAACTGTAATAATAGCGAATAATATAAGATATGTTAAATAGACGTTCTTATATTGACAAATATTTTTACTTCAACTTAGTTACTCAGTTTCTGCCCTAAGACAAGATTTTGTAACGTAATCTCGCTATGCATTAATGCTCGAATTCATTTGTGATTTCCATGATTAGGGTTAACGTAATAGCCGCGCCATGTTTTATACGGTTTAGTAATGTTGATACAAGAGACACTTAAATGAACAAGTATCTAATTGTAAGTATATTTATGTAACTCTATAACATGGTAACTGAGAATCAGATATGTATAGGAAATATTGAATCACCATCATTAAAATCAGTCACTGTTGGAGAATATATATATTTTGACGGCCTATTGACACAGTGGGCAACGACTCTGTTTTCTGAGTCCAAGGCAGTGTGTTCGATTCCCACAACTGAAAAATGTTTGTGTGATGAGCATGAATGATTTTCAGGGTCTGGGTGTTTATATGTATATTATAAGTATTTATGTTTATTATTCATAAAAATATACTTCAGTCATCTTAGTACCAATAACACATGCTAAGCTTATTTTTGGGCTAGATAACGATGTGTGTATTGTCGTAGAATATACAGTTATATTTATGTTTATAATCTTATATTAAAAAAAAGAATAACATAAACGATAAAAAATCTTGGATGTGAATTGATGTAACTATATGGCTAACTATTATATGAATGTGAGATGGCGATAGCAATAAAAAACCCTGCTAAGTTTGATATGGGCTCTTACACCAGGGCGCCTTATAAATTCTACTGGCTTCAGTTATAAGTTAACGAATATAGTTATAACCGTCACTTTACAATTGTTATGAAACTATGTAAACTATGTATGCACGCTTCATAACGAGCTGTGATAGGCCTACTTAAAAAAAAATTGTTGAATTTCAAAATAAGTGTTTTGTAGGTATCTCCAGGTTTTACGGTTCCGGAAACACTGAGTCTACATAGTGGAAGTTAGACAACGCTGCATTTGCCAAGTAGTTCTAAGATCATTATTTCGATGTATCGAAACTCCAGCATTAATCGTTTCTCCGAGTAATTTGCTCCTGACTACGCGATTATTTGAGCCTGAAAGCCTTTTTGTGTATAAGAAAAAAACTATACATATTCTTTAATAAACCAATTGCATACCGTAAGCGTATTTAATATAAAAATGTTTTATAGACCCAAGTTAGCTCGACAACGGATTACGATGTCTTAGATTCGATTCCTGGTACAGGCCAATCTTTGCTGAGTTTTTTTCATTATCATCCTGGAGTTGGGAGGTTTAAAGAAGGTTGGGAGGTTGGTCCTGGGTTTTATAACTTTCATGTAAATGTATGATAAAAGACGTTAAATCAATACTCTAATTTCTGCTTACGTGCCTCTCTGTGTAAAATTGATATACCGATCCTAATAAAAACAGGTCTATGACTTTACAAAGCTTTCGGGTTTTCAATTAAGGCCACGTTTCTTCGGTATAAATAAATAATATGATATAAGTAAAAAAAAAAGAATTTAAAAAAAAAACACAAATGTAATTTAAATCAAAAACGAAATCCCGCGGCGATGATGAAAATCTACAACGTTATCTAAATGAAGATACAATAAATTTAAGAACTTAAACCATATAGATCGAGACTCACTAAAAATAAAAAAAAAAACACAAAAAACAATACCCTGCTAAGATTCCCATAGACGTGCCATAAGGTTCAATCAATCAATGTCCCTAAAAATAAAAAGGTGGGTACTAACACGACCCACGTCAACTAAAAAAACTAAACTTAAAAAAAAGTTTAGTTATTTTTTGTGATTCGTTCCAAACTATTAATGATTGGACGGTTTCTAAATTCTATTTTAGTCAAATTAGATGCATGTTTCAAATACTTAGATACATTAGAAACATATTTGACATTGTTTCGTCTTTGTAATGAGAGACAGGATAAATCGACACTTTTTTTACCGCCCTCCGAACCGTTGGTAGTTTCACTGGAAACAGACTGACTTGACGTTTCTAAAGTGCTTGGCCTTGAAACTAGAAATAAACTAATTTTGAATTTTGAACTCTTCTTTTTCCTGTTGATGTTTTTATTGTATAGTTGAATCCACAATAATACAGCAATGGTATTACATAATTAAACTACACTAGGTTATTTGAACTATCTATTTTAAAAGTTACGTATTCTTTGAATAAAGAATTTCATTCAAATTGTTTGAGCTGAATTAGGACTTAGCCGATGAGATACGCAGACGAAGAAGATTTAAATCATCACCATCAACCCTATGCCCATCAGTGGACGTCCACTGATGGGCATAGATCTTTTGTAGAGAGTTCCAAATATAATCTTATCATCATCATCATGTCGACCCATTACCGGCCCACTACAGAGCAAGGGTTTCGTCCCTCAAGAAGGGGTTAAGGCCAAAGTCACCACGCTGGACCAGTGCGGTTTGTTAGACTTAACACACCTTTGAGATCATTATGGAGAACTCTCAGGTATGCAGATTTGCTCACGATATTTTCCTTCGCCGCTGAAGCAAGCAATATTTTAATTGCTTAAGACTTACATAACTTAGAAAAGTTAGAGGTTCGAACTCGCTCCTCCGAAAGTGAAGGTGAGTCCTACCCACTGGGCTGTCACCGCTCATCTTATACTAACATCTAAAGCTATCTATTTTTTCATATATAAAATGAGAGCTTAAGAACATAGCCAACCCGCCAAGCTAACCCAGTGCAGGTTGGCGACTTTTAAGAGAAAATTACAAAGTAAGAATTACAAGTGATATTTATTATAATTGTAGGTAACATCAATATCCAAACCCCTACGTGATGTTTGCTGGGAGTGACTAGAAAAATATTGGTTCCCCAAAATATAACGGTTTCACGAATAACATGTGTTGATCGAATTAAGATATCGCAAACAAAACTGAGACCGCCGTGGGGGCTCTGAATTTACATAAAGAAGCCTCGCCACAATTTATATTTGGGTAATAAAATGCGAAAACATCATATTTGGACACGGAATTTTGCGGTTAAAGAAAATACGACTCGGTATTCCTGTACAAGAATATATTTTCGTAAATATTACCTACGGTGTAATATAAAAATCATTTTATCGTATCAACAGATAATATAATGTTCCGAAAAGATCTTTAACATGAAAAGGTTACATTTAATCGAACTGTTTTCGAAGTATATCAACTAAAGTAATAATTGAATACTTAGTTGATTTTTATTACAGTTGACTCTTATTACATCGTCTCATACTTTTTCGTCTGTGTGTTGCATGTCGCGTGACGGTTGGCCGCGGATTAGGCCCACAATTATTTGTCTAATACATCGGCTTATTTGGGCTTTCTTTGGCCTAGGCTGTATGGGCTATGTATGTTTAACTGATACGTTTGGTTATACGCAACATGCAGCAAAAGTCAGGTTTTTGAAATTATGAATCGTGGAGTTAGTATCTCCGATACGATCCAAGAAGTGCTTGTAGAGAGTGTTTTAAAATACCTGTGTAGTAATGGCGGTTTTGAATTTAACTGAATGACAGATAACGCACAACCTTGACCTGTTAACCTAGAGACTTGTAATTTAGACAAAGTATGCCGTAGAAATTTTACTAAAGGGAAGAGGAAATTTCACTAAATTTTACTGAAAATATCTTTAACACCAGAAATTCTACGCGGACAATTAAAGGCATTGACTGTGTATGTATACTAAGGTATATATTTAGGTCAAGTCAGACAATTACTTTATCACGTTACATTTTCTCTTCATCTCAGAGCAACTAGCTTCACAAAAGGGCATCCTCGTGACGTAAAAGGAAGACAATTTCACAGCGCCATTAGCTGTAAGGGCGGCGATATAAATCTACCGCTGTGAAAAATTGGAACATAACGGGTTCCTACGTGACGGTAACCCGAGGTCCGAGCTATGGCTGTTCCAACCTTTTCCGTAATACTATCTACTTACCTCGCTTTGTTATTGTACCTTTTAGTAATCTAGCTACCTGAGTGTACACGACGACTGCTTCTTGAATCAGCAACGTTTTAATTTTTCTAAGTTATGTGCGTTTTAATCAATTAAAATATCACATGCTCCAACGATGAAGAAATACATCGTGAGGAAACCTGCATGCTTGAGAGTCCTCCGTAAAGTCTTCCACCAATCCACACTGGGCTAGCGAGGTTAACTACGGCCGTTCTCTATAATGGGCCGGTAATAGATTGATTATCTTTTTACTTTTTTTTACATAATCAACAAACAACCTTTAAAAAACGATTCTTTGTGATCATGTATGAACATTTCATAAAAATAATTACTATTATTTTAAAACCATTAAAAAAGTTGAAGTGTCGAGGAACAGAGACAGAAGCGAACAATTTGGCCCCTGTTTCACTTTAAAGCGTTGATTTTATCTAAACATTGACTGACATCTATTTCTTTATTTTAACAAGTAAGCCTTAAATAATTCTTCGCACAGCTTAGCAATATTAATATGAACAGGTTTTTGAGTTTGATAGAATTAAGATTTTGATAGGAATAAATAAACGATTTTTAAAGTGGTTTAAATTGACGGTTTTATTAGACTTTTAAATCTTAATTCAGAATCTCAATTTAGGGGTGAATAATAGTAACATAATGTTTTGGTAACGTGATATCAATTAAGATTATATGATATTAAACGCATATTTTTGGTGTATGTATCATTATACAAGGATGATCCAAACATAAATCGTAACATACGGGGCAGAGAAAAAATTCCGGGCCGATTTTTCACGTCGGTTTCCTCCTTATATTTCACAACTTGTAAGCATTTTGTTTCCTTACTTAAATAAATCATAATATTTCCAGCCGCGGTGCTGTCCTGAGGGATTATCACTGATGTTTTATTTGACGTCTGTGCGTCCTTTTATTTTGCTCACGATCCCGCTAAATATAACATTGTTTATAAACAGATTCGTAATATTTTTTATTTCACACCGCTTTGTCTTTACTACTTTGTGAATGTCTGTAAAGTTAACATTTTAGACGTGAGAACGACAGCGTTTCTACTACTTTAATAAGATTCTTTTGACAGTTGATATTGATAATGAGGTTTAGACTTAAATAAAACATCCAAACTTGACTGTTTTTTTATTAGACGTGCTAATTTCGTACCAGCATAAAAACTTTATAATTGGCAGAACATACCTGGCATATTTGCTGATCAACCGATTGAAATAAAACAAATAATAAATACTACACTTATCAACTTACTTTGGAGTAAGCGTGCTTTAAAATGTTGTCATTTTCATTATTAGTGATCTTTTTATAAATGTTTAATAAATGATTTATAAATTTTACACTTTTTCATCTTCCTACTTCGGTTTCGATTGTGTCTAGTTAACACCCGGCCGCCAAGAGATAAAGCTTTCCGGTACAATGTCGCCACTGGCGTGCACTTCATACATACACAAAAGCTCTGCCTATCCTAAAATTTTTGTATAGAGTTATACATAATTTTTTTAGTTTGTATTCGCATTTATGAGTATAAATGCGAATGATTTTTCCATTTTATGACATCTTCCTTCTTACTAAATGTCGCGTGGAGACCAATTAGGGGTATGAGTTTGATTAAATGCTTTACACAGGTTAGCCCGCTACCATCTTAGACTGCATCACCATTTACCACGAGTTGAGATTTAAATTAAATGCTAAATTGTAAGAGAATCAAAAAATATATATAAATTTGTAAATAGGTCTGCACTTCTAACAAGAAGATTCGACGTACGAGTCGGATTATATACGACCTGATTCTCGCATGCACCTTATAATTACCAGTCCATTACTTTGTACTTTGATTCAAGCGTGTTTCATGGTAATGACGCAAGGCGCCGTTCCAGCAAAGGCGCTGATTATCACGGGGTTTACAAGCACATGTTTTATTGATTTTACGTTTTGCACTGCACGGAGCAATCTGCACAAAATTCAAAATTTATTTATTTCTGTCTCTGTGACTACCACCGGTACTTTAAACTTTTTTAGAACTACAACTAAATTGAATACCACATCAAAAAACAAAATCAAATGCAGACGAAGTCGCGGGCAATAGCTAGTATTGTTATAAATATATTGTGAAGCTACCGTAAGTATACCTATTTTTTAAATTTTTCACGCAGGGACTCTCGTGACTTAAGTTTATATATTGACCGTAAAGCTCTTTACAAGATGTTTACCAACATTTAATGATTGTGTATGTATTTACTTATACTCTTTATCTGTACAAACTTATATACAAATCAATACATGGGTACATTTTTTTATTCCACTAAAAGTTCTATGATGGTAACGTACTAAGCTGTAAACCTTACAAGTTTATATTTGTACTAGCTGTTGCCCGCGACTTCGCCTGCGTTTGTTTTTGTTTTTCGATTGGAGTGGAGTGGATGTGGAGTTCGATTTAGATGTAATTCTACGCACTTTATGTATTTTGGGTGGCTAAGCCTAAAATGACGGGTTGGCTGTCGTCCGCTGAGGAGTTGTGTCCTCTATCTCCAATCGCATTCATCAGATCTGCATGAAATTTGGGCAAAATTAAACAGACATTATAACCTCTAAAGTACAAAAGTAATAATTTAAATTGGTTATCATTTGACGGCGTTATAGTATAAAATCGTCAAACACTTTCTACCCTCTCCTAAAAGAACTGACCTTAATTTTGGGATAAAAAACATATATTAATTCTAACACCTTCAGAAATATGTGTACAAAGTTTCATAACGATAGCTTTAGTAGTTTTTGCGTGAAAACGTAACAAACAAACTTACATTCACATTTATAATATTAGTTGGGATAGGGATAGGGATTGTGTGGAAGTTATATTAAACTCATAACGAACGCTAAATCGCTTAGCAGTACGTGTTTGTCGGTAGGGTGGTAACTAGCCACGGCCGAGGCCTCCGACGAGACAAACTGGGGCAGTAAAGTAAGTACTCCAGCCTTATTGCAACACGATATTTCTTGTTTCTAGCAATAATTTATTCGAAGTAGATAGGTAGGTATAACAAAGAAATGTTGAAAGTGATATATCACCGAAGTAAGTAGGTAGCTACATAGTTATTTTACGAACGTTTCCGCGAAATTGGCGCCCAAAGGCAGCCTTGCGTGACTCCGAACTGCAATCTGATCGTAAAATAGGTCAGACCGAACGCGAAATGAATATGTTACTATTGTTATCTACAAAGCAGGGTTATCGAGAAGTGAGATCAGTTGGCTGTTACCACTGGGTTCACTATGGATTATAACGCTAAGAATAGTAAACTGCAATGATCTATACGTTAGGACTGTACTTCATGTTTTGATGAGATGTGGGGAATTCGGCACCTGGTGGAGATAAGTCCTGGTTGTTTGGTTCAGCCTGGACACACCATGAAGAATGAGCAAAGCAGTCTATGTGTTTTCCCAAAGAGGGAAAGAGAAGGCAGGGAAGGCAATTCAAATATGGAAGGACGGAATTTCGGCTAAAGCAGGGAAACCAGACTAAAAAACAGACCAGAAAAAATAGAAAAGACTGGAAGGTTGATGAGAGAGATTAGATTAGGCCTTTGTCAAAGAGCACACAGATTAAAAATAAATGAAACATTGTACAAAAATTAAAATAAATGTATCCTAAGTAATCCAATAGTGGCTTATTAAATACATAAAAAATAAATTGTTTGCATAACATGTTGTTGGTTTACTTGTTTGTTGTTTTTAAAAGCATTCACATGCATCAGCCACCAGATAAAGCTTTGGGACACCGTGGGGTTTTGGGTTAGTAGGATTCCGTTAAAAGCGCCCTGGGAAACCTAACCGTGCATGAAAGCGTTGTCCCAGTTATCATTACAGCTAGAATACGTGCAATGAGAGAGTTATGTTTCCGACTATCTCGTCAAACTGTATTGAAAAAATACTAGTAACGGGTAGAGATAAATATTTCGTGATGCGCATGCTAGTCCTTCCGGTGGAAAGTTGGAACAAGTTGCTTAAGTCAGTTGTAGTCCAACATAATCTGCAGACGTCTCCTTTTCTGCTCCCCGTAGCGAATGGTATCAAAATATCTACCATAATAAGTCCCGTCCTGGACATCCGTGTAGACATTTTTAAAACATTCCAGATATCCACCGATATCTAAGAGACAATATTAATAAACTCAATGTGTTTACGTACTCGCTGTATTCACATGAATAAGCGCCAAGTCTCGGTATTCTCGATCAGATAGAAATCGTGCTTAGATTGAAGGTACACATTGATTAAACTAATATCGATCCTAAGCGTTGGAGGTTAGATAGCAATCTTTAACAAAAACTGATAGCCTGTCAAAACTAGATTAAACACTTGATTGCTATACCGATAAAATATGATCTTATACCAACCGAAGATTAATAGTTTATGTAATTGTTCAATCGTTATAAAATGTAAAATTGAAGCACCTGTGTGAAGAATGACAAAGTTCATAAAAATAATGATCTAATAGATTTTGACGATTGGTGAAGATTTTGATGAGGTTGATCATGAAGGTCACTGAAATAACCGACTTTTCTAATTACAGTTATCAAAATAGCAGGGCCACATATTTTACCCAGAACTTTAAATAATAGTTCTGGACAATTTCTCTCGTTGGAGAGAGAAATATCAATTACGAAATCAATACGCTGTTCTGTGTGAACTAAAGATAACTAAGTTTTTTTTAAATATATCGTCGCAGTTCCATACTTTCACAGTGCAAGAATATTCGCCGAGCTTAAAAATAAACGTTAAACTTATAACAATAACATACGTATGAAAACCCTTACACTTTATATTGTACTCTTGTAATTAATTTGCTCGAAACTTGAACCATCAACTAAACTAATGATAATAAGGGTTCACTAAACTTTTGAATACAATGTAAGAACTAGGAAGACAAGCTCGCGTCGCAGCTTAAAACTTTCAAAGTACCAGGGCGACATATTTGCTGGGGCTTTGAATAATAAACACGGGCCCGAGGCTCGCGTCGTGTGCTACCGGTGCGGTCGGTGCACGAACACCATTTGTCTATCGCCTGAGGCCTGCAATTTTGCATTTACCACGCCTACTAGCTTCTGGTGCCCTGGTACTGTTGTTATTCAACGCTCCTTAACATGGGATTTTTCCGAGAGCGACGTTTTGATATCAAAGTTCTTGACGGCTGAGTATTTAAATTGAAATCATTGGAAATTGTGAAAGTCGTGTTATTTGCTTTTCACACTTCTTGTTTGAAAGATATTATAAGACCAGTTATCTCAAGGTTAAGTACGACTTTATATTTATATAAGGCTTAGCGGATTTGCACTGTTATACTGAAATCCATTATACTGATTGGTTCTAATGTGATTTAAATTAAATGGTACACAGCACGGAACTACTCTAAAACAATTTTTGAAATTACACTGCAAATACATATAAATAGTATAATTCAATGTTCGCCTGTTTGAATCTGGATTTTTTATTAAATATTTTGCTATTTTGATTGTTCTTTTTAAAATTTATTGGACTTGCGTACAAACGGTCACCCCTCTGAAAATTTTAAATGTGAAAATTAAAAAATCTAAGGTATTGCGCGACAATTGGGCAAAAGAAGAATGCAAAAAAAAAAATATTTTAATTAGACTGGCTAGAAGCTGGTAGTTTCCTATATCAAAACGTTCAATCTGGGGTAAACTAAACATGTGGTAATACTTAGTCAGAAGCATAGTGCAATTCAAACATTGTCAATAACAAAAAATTGAGCAAAATTTTTTTCCAATTGCTACGCACTGCCGATATCATAGTAAAAACTTCACGTACCACAAAAAATGTAGTCTGTAAAGGTGCTTGGTTTTTGCCACAATGTCTACTTGAAAGCAGAAAAAAAGCGTCAATGGTATAGATAAAACTAGCACTCTCAAACTTTAGATAAGAAGCTGGCAATAAAAAAGCAGAGGTTCTAATGGTAACAAAAAAATTACCAACTTTTGCAATCGTAAAACCAGTTTACAAGGAAGAAATAAATATATTATTCTACAACATTGAAAATATAGTAGAAAATATTTCATCATCGTCATAGCAACCCATTACCGGCCCACAACAGGGCACGGATCTCCTCCCACAATGAGAAGGGTTTCAGTCCGTAGCCCACTACGCTGGCTCAATGCGGATTGGTGGACTACACTCGCCTCCGAGAACATTATGGAGAACTCTGAACTGAATTTTTTTCCTAAACCGTTGAAGCAATTGATATTTTGATTACTTATAACGCACATAACTTAGTAAAGGTTGCGTGCTGGGATTCAAACTCGGCCTACCGAAAGTGAAGCCGTAGTCCTAATCGCTGTGCTAGCACCGCTTCTAAGTTTTAACACCAATACATAGCCTGATAGCAACGCCAATATATCTGGCGTTGCTACCAAGGACCACCTTGATATATCGTTTCAAAAAAAGGATTTTTTTTCAAATCAGAAATTTAAACCAATAAAATATATTGCTCTTGGTAAAAGTAACGGCTATTCCCACCTCCGTGCTCCATAGCGCACGTTAAGCCATTGTATCATCATTAACATGCAAATATTAAACCTCATTAGAGCAGAGTGACGGCCGATTGGCGCAATGGGCAGCGACCTTTCCTGCAATTTTTTTGTGTGAACATGAATGTTTTTCCGTGTCTGGGTGTTTATTTAATATATTATAAGTATTTGTGTATACGTGATTACGTTCTTAAAATATTCATCAGTTATCTTAGTACCCATAACACAATCTACGTTTACTTTTGTATTAAGTATATTTATTTATTTATATTCGTAGAAGGATATAGATAAATGGACAGTTATAAAACTAAAGACTTAATAATTGGTATGCTTTACCATTGATTTTTAGAAATGGTTGTAGACCTTCAAAAGGGATATAAACGCCTTCGCGCGTCCCAGTTGAGTCAAGTCTGCTAGCGAAGCGAAGCAACTTCCGAGTGATCGGAAGTATGTTCTGGAACCTGGACTTAAGATGAATAAAATCTTACCAGAAATATTGGGTGTTTAAACTCCAAAACCTCAAACCCAAGTGCGTAAAAATGTACTGGATGACATTCGTCGTGCATAAAACGTGCGTTGTGCGCCGCTTGTCAGCTGGCGGTGGGATTGCATTATATGATGCGTTACCTCGACCTGCTGGCGGCGTATTTGTTCACCTACCCGCTTAAATTGTTTAACATTAGAGGATTGTGCAATGTCCATACAAACTCAATGGAGTTTCAGGACATCAAGTCACCTATGTCTATCTACTTATGATTGTAAAAAAAATAAAATAAAAAAATAACTTTGTCTTATGTACGAGCCGCACGCGAGGTGATGACGCGAAAACCAAGCAGATGACGCTACTGATGGTCAATGGAACACCATTGCTTGCTGTGCGTGCTTTTACACCGCCAACCACATTCTTAAGATCAAACCACAGAATGCTCCTAGGCATCTAAAATATGCATGCCAGTAAAACTTCTTCGCAGGAACTCAAAAAGGTCTAGGTACTACTACCAGAAACTGCCTTCTTGAAAAAAAAAAACAGAATTCAAAATTCATTTATTTCAAGTAGGCCTACTTTATAAGCACTTTTGAAACGACAAATATGTACTCGTATGTTTGTTGTGTTGTGTCGGAAAGCAGATTCTACCGAGAAGAGACGACAAGAAACTCAATAGTTGCTCTTTTCCAACATCAACATTTACAATCATCTTTCTATCTTGCGGGAGATGAGAGTGAAGCTGGCTGCTTTCAATGTACCTTGTCATTTAGAAATTCATCAAATGTATAGTAACCTCGCTGTACTGAATGTGTTTTTACACATTGTTTAAATGTATGTAGGAATAATTTTGCACAAGCGTATACACAACCCCAGAAAGGAGTTCTGCACCTTTCGCAGACTATATATAGATATTACTCATTTATGTTCGTTACTAGTAAGTCGATTGTTAATATCAGCTTTTAGTTTATAAAGAGGATTATTTTATCTCACAAATAATAAATTATTATAAATATATTGCGAAGCTACTGTAAGTATACCTACTGCCTAACATTAATACCTGAGGTACAAATATAAATATAATTTCAGCATGAATAGCTAATGTAGTAACGTACGATGACCTCAAAAAACTTGTATTGATGATATCGAATCGAAAATTTCTTGAAGAACTCTAAAATGTAAGTGTAAACGGAAAGCATAACCGTTACAAAAGATTACTCTTCAACAAAAGGACGCGGCGCTGAAAAAAACCTCCGAAGGGCCTAATGGAATCTTTAGGCGAGATATTATCAGAGCAGTCACGTAAAATATTAGATAGGTATTCCTAAATAAGGAAAATTTCAAAGAGTTTGCGAGTGAAAGCGCAATATTATTATAAAAGTTGAAAAGTGTTGGGCAACTATGTACCTACGTTCTTACACGGTTGGGCTTTTTACGTATAAAAGGTTTGACCCAGAAAAGAAGAGGCTCTCAATTCAGCCAACGATTTTTAAGTAGCAAAAAAAAATAGTGCTTGTAGATGCACGCCAGGGTATACCCTGTATACCCTGTGTAGGGTGTATGCCCTGGCGTGCATCTAGGCAACTACAAGCAAGGTCTTTTATTTGTAAGTTTTGAATATTTGTTAATTTATAGTACCACTAAATGCATTAAAATTCGTTAAACAACGATAATAGTAGCAAGAAAAACACATTTGGACAAAGCAGATATTTTGACTCTTTGAAACAACGATTTTTGTGTTTACTGGTGGAGGTGAATATGAAAATTATGAAAATTATGCTTAATTTTCTATACTCCGCGAACAGCACGACAATTTGTAAGTCGTAATTTATAATTTCTTCAATCTTTATACTCCACACCAAAGAGACCTTTGAGAATTTAACATTCTTAAAAATTATTCGATTTGTTTGGTCTGCTGAATCTGTGGAGTTTAAAGATTGAAGAAATTATAAATTACACCATACCGATTCTCCTGCTTTTCGCGGAGTAAAGCAAATTAAGGTTAATTTTCATAATATAGCATGGAATTCCGCAAAGTAACGCCTGCTTTTATCCAATAACGCAGATGTAAATTAATGGAACCAATGATGAAATACCCTCTGAAGAACCTCTATAATCAACCACACGATCTTGAAAAACTGTAACAAGTAAAAGTCACAAAAAGAAAATAACTTTTCCTTCTATACAAAACCAAAAAGGACATACACTTTTTTTTAAATATTAATAGCGGGCAACCGTGCAAGTAGGTCACCTGATGATAAGTGATCACCGCCGCCCATAAACATCTGCAGTACCAGAGGGAGCCACCGATGCGTTGCCGGCTTTTAAGGAATTTGTTTATCCGCCCCTTGAATAACCCTAGATTGTATTTTTGAGGAAACACGTCAGTTGGGAGATTGTTCCATAATTTGGAAATGCGCAGTAGAAATGATCTGGTATTTCGAACAGTAGAAGAATACCAGGCATCCAGATGATGAGGGTGGAATTTATTTCTACGGCGTGACTTTCTCCATTATAGACTCGATGTCGAGTCGACATATTTTTAGTGTCTCGTTGTCAACGGGTAGAACAGTTCCCTATAAATGCTTACCACTCTTCTGTCAGACTGTCCGTTGTTCCATCTAAATGACTTAGAGTTACAGACATTTAGGTAAGTTTATTTGAATACTAGCGTATAAGTCAATCTGAAAAGATAGACATATGCTGTTGCGGTCTTTTTTAAGAGCTTTTAAAGGGGAACAACTTTTTCAGACATGATTTTATCGAGATGATTTTAACAATGATTTTAACTCTGAAAAGGATCCTTAAATAAATCCTCCCGATTTGCAATTATTTTTATTGTTCCTATGCTTTTATGGTGTCAGTGTCTTTCTGTCTTTGGTGGAATGTCTTTCTCTATGGGCTATCCAACATGGAAATATTTTTTTAAATCGGACTACCAGTTACTGAAATTATTGCGTTCAAGTAAACAAACTCTTTAGCTTAATATATTGGTATAACATTTAGTTATTTTGACCTATACCTACATAGAAAAGGAGAGGTAGAAAAAAAAATTGCACCCTGGCATGAGGGGTGTCTGAATCTAAAGCCTTTTCAGTGTGTTTTGACCAAATATTTTATCTACAATCCACAAAGAGATTGTACAGAACCCGTGTCTGCCAAATTTATTCGTTTTCGATCAGTTAAGGGGTCTTTTTTAAGACTTTAACACTACAGGATTTTGAATAACATTACACTACATAACGTTGTTATGAAAACAAACCTCTCAACCTATCTCTGATCTATACTTGAACGTGTTTTCTTAATTCCAATTTTTAATAGTTTTTTAGACCGGTTGGGTTTAAAAAACTTCAACCTTTGAAAATTAGCCTTGTGGCTTTTAGGTTCAATTTATTCGGAAGCTACATTCATAATTACATCATCCATAAGTACATGGAACATTACTTTGAACAAAAACTTTTACTAAATTTAGAAGTAATAGCAGGAAATTAGTTGTAAGTAATTAAAACAGGAGCGGTTGTTGACCAACAAACTTCTAGTTCGAAAGTCTCAGCGATTTCCGATTGCTCCTGCTCCCCCAAAGTTATGTTTTGAGTTTGAATTATTACAATTCTAATATTATATTTGAAGGCTGTCTGGAAAGTAAGATTGATCGATAGAATATTTGCATTTCCAACAAAGAGTCAGTTATTGACTATGAAATACTTTTACTCTCTACACCAGTGATGGAACTTATGAATACGGTTAAAAAATGCAGCACGGCGTTCCTGAACGAGTTCTTTTGTTCTAACTATTTTATTAGTTACAAAACAAACTATTTTAACTTACAAAATAGTTATTAAGTAAATTTTTAATATATAAAAAATTATAACAACCAAAATACTCGGTAATGACAACATACTCATAATTTATTTATTCCAAAATTTTTACAAAATTATTAAAAAAACGTCCTCATAATTTTGATAGATAATTATGATATCATTTCCTATCTAGAAAATAATATTGAATCGTGTAAAGTGGCTTGGTGATGTTTAAAGATGGGCCGAACCTTTAACCACAGGTCTATCACCGCCTCCGAAGTTCTTCATTGAAAACTTTAACCATTCAAATCATCCGACACTTCAAAAGATGTTGATAATCTAAAGATGTTTTTATCGTAGGTATCTAATCTACCGGAGACTGGTTGAAAAAAGGCATTAGGTTTTTCTTACAACGCGTGTAGTTGGTGATTTCAATTGAAAGCTATCCGGCGGAATCACAAATCGGGTAACGGTCACTTACAATAAACATCTCGCCTAGGAGGTAACATAGCTATCTTGTTTATAAGATCGATTCAATTAAGTCGTATACGCAGAAATTCAAGGTTCAATTTCTGCCTAGATTATTTCATTTGCATTGCTAGTCTTAGGAGATTTTTGTGTCTCTGTCTTTGAGCTCGTCCGGAGTAGTACCAAGTCAATTATTACAATAAAAAATTGAAGTAAATTATTATTACGAGTTAAGAGTTGGGATGAAACTTTCACATTAGGACGTCTTTTGTTCATTAAATAATAGATTTGCGTTTGCCGATTATACACTGGCGATACTTACTGGAAAACAAAGAAACAGATTATTATTGGTATTATTGGTTTAATAGACTATTGAAACCCTGCCATGTTAGCCTTAAACCGCACTGTGTATGTATGAGGTAAAATTGTAACTAAGTATATTTAAAACTAAGAAAAGCATTATCAGCACAGTGGAACTTTACATTGGAAACTGTAATTCTACGCTGTACCCTTGGAGCTCTATAATAATATTTGTTAATAAAAAACAGAACGGCACTGTATTGATACATTAATGCAAATCAATATTTAAGTTATAAATATATATATGTGTCTGTTTGATTGATTAATTGTTTTTTTTTTGTCACCTATATTTGGCTCGACTACTTTACCGCTCATATTGTCTAATATACAGTTTGAATTCTGGAGAGGGATATAGGAAATTTTCTATCTTTTAGCAAATGTGGAAAAAGTTGCGGGCGACGCTAGTTACGAATAAGATAGTTTGACGGCCGAGTGGTGCAGTGGGCAAGTGGAGCGACCCTGCTTTCTGAGTACAAGGTCGTGGGTTCGATTCCCACAACTGGAAAATGTTTGTGTGATGAACATGAATGTTTTTCAGTGTCTGGGTGTTTATCTGTATATTATAAGTATTTATGTTTATTATTCATAAAAATATTCATCAGATATCTTGGTACCCATAACACAAGCTACGCTTACTTTGAGACTAGATGGCGTGTGTATTTTCGTAGTATATTTATTTATTTATTTATAATAGACCCAGTGGTCCAGTACTTTGATTAAATGAATATCTCTATGTTAAGTCTCTTCCCCTTAGATAGGAGGCACTGCTGCTTTTTGATCAAGAAGCATCAAATCGTGACTCTTGGTGATGCAACACTATAGAAAGGTCTAGTAAATTAAAATATTAGGAGCCCGTGAAAGCGTACGTAGTTTGGACCGTAAGTAGGGCTTTAACCAATTGATATTGTTTATTTAATGGTTAACTCACGTCCGTTTTAATAGGTTTGATATTTCACCATTGAATAACGTCTAGCTTGTCAGATGAATTTTATAGGTTTACGAGTGAAACAGACTAGTACATAAATAATAGTTTAAGTTAGATATAAAATGTGTAGTCTTGAACGATTTTTATGAAATTTTATATGCGTATTCAATAGGTCTGATAATCGGCTACTATCTATTTTTCATACTTTTTTGTGATAAGGGTCTTTTTTTTCCTAATTCAAAGGTTGCCTGACAGAGATCGCTATTAAGCGATAAGGCCGCCTTTTGTTTTCCACTTCTTTCTTTATGTTTCTCTTTTTATTATAATTTGTATATGTTAATGTTATGGTATACAAATAAAGAGTTTTATAATAATAATTCTAAGGGTTGTCCACCCCTATCATTTTTTTTGTGACAAAATTGAAATGCTGAGTATCTTGTCTGCTCATTTTCGATAGAATCTTCCTTCCAAACGGTAGTTAAGTCTCTACGAAAAGACAAACTTGACGTTTCAAAAGTGTTTATAAAGTATGCCCACTTAAAATCAGTAAATTTCGAATTTAAAAGGACAGCACAGGAAAAGAGGAACCTTTTTTTTAATCTATAGACTAATGCTTGAGCGCAATCACACCCGATGGTAAGTCATGATGCGGCCTAGGATGAAGCGCGCTTGCCTAAGATTCACTCTTGATTTGAAGTAAGAAAGGAAGCCCATATTATAAGTATCGGGGAACACGGAAGCCGGAAGGGCATTCCAGATCATCGCGTTGCGAATTGGGAACGAGGAAGCAAAACGTTTTGTACGAGTCCATGGGATATCAACTTTGTACGGTGCAGATCCTTACGATGCCTTGCAGTTTGATGGTAGAAAGGTGAATATGGAACCAAATTAATTAGTTCCTGAGCGCACTCTCCGAAATAAATCTTGTAGAATACCGATAGGCAGGTGCTAAAAAAATATAAAGAATGGAAGGCCAAGGTATTCAGATATTCACTTCAATACCCACAATCTTGTCAAACTCGCGTCACCCGCCATAGATCCTATACTTTTTCTTTGACAGTCTACTACCATTAGTCTATTTTTAATGCACTATCAATGAGTATACAAACTATGGTTTGTTTATATATTTTATATAATCATCGGGTTTATCATAGATAAAGTGCTGTAAATCCCTATTTCCTAACACAGGCAACTTTGCGACGGACCTTGGGATCTACTGAGCCTTGTCACCGTTGAGTCTCCCAGCTTAGTGATCCACCAAATTCAAAGCATCAAGCTGGTACTTACTAAAGCCATCCCATCATCATCAGCATCACTAACCCATTACGGGCCCACTACAGGGCACGGGTCTGATCTCAGAACAAGGTTTTAAGCCGTAGTCTACCATGCAAGTGTGGATTGGAATACTTCGCACGCCGTGGAGAACCTTATGGATAACTCACAGGCATAAGGCATTGCAAGTTTACTCATGATATTTTCCTTCACTGTTTGAAAAAGACATTAGGTTTTTCGTAAGGTTTAGGTAAGTGATATTTGAATAGTGGTCGATATACCGTGGACGCGTACGCGCTTCACATCTTCGTTTCTGATCCGCTCCGCTAGGATCTGGAACGCTCTTCCAGCTTCCATTTTCCCCAGTTCTTACAACATGAGTACCTTCAAATCAAGAATGAATAGGCATCTTCTAGGCAAGCGCGCTCCACCTTAGGCTGCACGCTTACCATCAGGTGTGATTGCAGTCAAGCGCTCGTCTATAAACATAATAAAAAAAATAAAACATTCAAATTGCTTAAATTAAAGCAGAGCCATCAATGGCTGCAACTAAACATAAACTTAAAAAGTGGGACACAAAAGGCGGCCTTATCGCTTAGTAGCGATGTCTCCCAGTCAACCTTAGGAAAGCCGAGAGAAACCAAAAGTTCATCATTTCTTCTACACTGTTCTTCTACATGTTTGGTCAAGAATGCTCAAATACAGCTTGACCCCCATTCGTGGAAGGCAAAGCTGAGTGCAAGAGCATGTATAACTTAAAATGTAGAATGGAATTAAGTTGCTCTCACATTACTGTAGGGGTAAGCTCATTAACCCAGTAAGGGTTCGGATTACTTTACTCCCTCATGCGTCGTCATTTTACCTTACACTGTACGTATATCTGTCGTATTTCCTTAGCGTAAATGACTTAACCCTCTTTATCGTGTTAACCATATAGGTCACGCTTGTTTTGCAGAACATAATCGTATGATAATCTTATTTGTTATATGTTTGTTTTATCTTGTAATTTTACATTTATTTTGTCAAGTGAAGACTTAACATCTTACTTCAAAAGAGTGCGCAACGCTTTCGGTACGACCTCCCTGGCACAGGAGGTGCATGGTTCAATTCCCGGCAAGGGATATAAAAAAAAAAATTATAATCGCGTTAGCGTAGCTTGTGTTATGGGTATCTGCTAAGATAACTTTTTTTTTCTTTATGAAGAATATACGTAAATACTTATAATGGTTTGTGAATCAAATCTGATTGAAAGAGCTAGTAATTTCAAGTAAAACTAAGTAAATTTCAAGTTAGTTATAAGATTAAATAAATAACAAAGTGGGTCGCTATGTATTAAATAAGCGAGGGTATCTTTTGAAATAATTGTTGGCGAAACAACGCTTCACGTACCAACAAAGTAAATCCTTCTTCGCTTATTTGAAAAGTCAAAAATAAAATGAAACGGCATATTAAAATGGACAGCACAATGCCTCAAGCGCGAAACAGTATCCTCAATAGTGTTATAAAACTTCACAGGAGCATCAAAATTCCACCGACCCCGCAAATTGGTCGTAAAGTCGGCACCGATGCATTGGGCGTGAAGAAATTCCCGATAGCTACGGAGTCGGTGCATCGACGCGCCGAGCGGATGGGTGATGTTGCGACGTTACTTGCATAACAATGAATAGGTGGCGTCCTGAACGTTGAGCATCTGATCATGTACTTGAATGACGATCTCTTTGGCCGTAGCGCCATTGTATTCGCATCGCAGGATTTTTCCCAATCCAGCCCAGGCGGCTAACTAACATGGTTTAAAGCAGTATTAGTTTAACATGAACACTATTCCGTATAGTAAATTATTTTAATCTATTTCGTTAGGGTAATGATGACTCAAGGTCATAGGATGGTTAAATTGGAGGTCCTTTACTGTAAAGGACCTTCACTTCTCCTGTAGATGCTCCAGTTTCGGAGCAAACATTTTCCAGTTGTGAAAATCGAACACACAGCCTGTGACTCTTGAAGCAGGGTCGCTGCCTACTGCGCCAATCAGCAGTCAACGACTTCAAATCTTCAAATTAAAACATAAGAAAAAAGAATAAACTTACAGTGCAATATACTAGGTTACATACAATTCATAATTCGTTTAAAGGAAATTGCATACAATTCTACAATAAACTACCCGTTGACATCTTGGAGATGTCTCTTAAAAAGTTCAAAGTTTGTATTAAATGCTTATAGAAAGGTCCTATTATAGTATAAGGGACTACGTAATCGATGAAAAAGCTTGGGTGTGTATTATTGCTCTAACCAGGTTGCTCTTCTAATAATTTTAAATGACATTGTGAGATGGTGATATGAAAAAAAAACACCCGGCTAAGTTTATTGTCGGCTTCTTCTTAGACAAGGACGCGTTTGGAACCCTCGTAGCTTTAGTTTTAAGTTTACGAATGTGATTATCGCCATCATCTCACTACCGTGTAATTCTTATTTACGCATCAAAAGTGCCAACTATGGGCCGCACAAAATATCTTTATTCTAGTAGAATAAAGATATTTTTGACTTTGACTTTGACTTTATTTTTTTTTGCTTTTGCCTAAAAACTTTAATTCATGTTTATTGAATATAAACGATTTTCTTGTTCCACACATTTTATTGCTGAAAACTGCAAAAAATCCATTGCGTAGTTTAAAAGATCTACGCATACAAATAGCGTGAGCGACTTTGTTTTATATTATGTAAAGAATTACAGTTTTATATGATATACCTTGTTATTAAAGTTAGTGTGTCTTGTGAATTTTCTATCGATGGCAAAACTGACCCACTAAAAACTCGAAAAAAGCTTTTGACAAAAAAATATTTCCTACAACATTTTTTAAGTCAGTGCCAAGTGAAATATAGAAAATTACTTTTTTTATATAGAACATTTAAGTAAACACAACTTTGCTTAAAATAAGATTTTTATGTTTATTTAAAATAAGACTCCAATATTTGTTTACTCCTACTTAAAACGCCCTGTTTATGTCTACAATAAAGTGTAGTGGTCAGAAGCAATCAAGGGTGGTTAGAGCCTACCATTTGTATGGATTAATTAGCATGCCCGGAAGAAAGTAGAAACTGGGGGAAAGCAATCAGCAGAGCTTTTTAATTATCTCCGAATATTTTGCGGTTAAAAACGGACGGGAATTTGGGATGGAAGGAGCAATGGCGTCCCTAAATTTCTAATTCTTACTGACAATTTATTCAGCTGATAAAATTGTCTATTTTGAGATGTTGGAAAGATGGAATACTCAACTGCAAAGTTTAAAAACTAATTGCGAGACAAACGATTACATATCCGATATTTTCTTGTGATGATGAGGTAGAACATTTTGAGGCACGAAAAGTATGACAAGTTCCGCAAATGTATCAAATGGCGATCTTTATAAATTTGCGTTAAAATGGTCATTCATACTATGATTGACCGTTGACTGAAAGAGTATTGAGAGAGACCGCTTAATTCAGTACACGCCTGCTCATTTAACCGTCAATTTGTAACAATAAATCAGTCAAGTTTCAGGGAGCTGAAAAAAATTAAAATTAAAATTTAACCGCTTGATAAGTGAAGCATGCAATTCAATTTTTTTAATACATTCTTATGAAATTTAGCTTGGTATATTTAAAAACTGGAATTTCAAAAATTATCCTTTAATAGTAGGTACCTACGGGTCTTTCTATATATTTGTATTAATTGGGGATAATATTCATAACATAAAATCATAATAATATTTTTATCGATAATATCAAGATTTAAGATAAAACAAAGTTATTATACAACCATATTTGTATAACAAATCGCCTTGACATTGCAATAAAAATATTAGTATCTGCCCATTCAAGATTCCATTACAAGAAACAAGAATTTTAATTGATTAAATTAATTATGACATATCGATTAAAATTAAAGATATCGTTTTATCTGATCGGGGTTCGGTGACAGACGGACGAGCTTTTTTAAGTGTTTTGTGGTTAAAGAAAGTGAAGTCAAGCTTGAAATTACTATGAGCTTTTGAGAATTTTGATGTTTTTTTTTTTATTCGACTGCAAGTTAGGTGGGTCCAAATGCTGTCCTTAATGGGTAGTAAGGGTCAAGTTGTTAGGAGTATGGATTTTTTTTTGTTTATTTGTACCCAATAGGCTCCGAAAGTACAGAAACGATTTTAACCATTTCTTCGCCAAAAGAAAGCTAAACTACCACGAAGAAACTAAGGCTTTAATTTATTTTCATCTTTAAAAAATTGCCTATAAAATGTTGCCTACAAAATACATTATGTGTATAAAACTGTTAATGATACGTATAAAATATGTACTACATTAATAGTACCAATTTATACCTATTATATATAATTGATCAGGCAATTGACGTTAAACGCTTTGTCCGATCCTTAATGTAATCACCCTCAAGAACAAAATTGCGTTGAGGATTACCAAAAACTTAATACACGAAATCCCCCTATCAGTGTCGGCGCTGAAATGAAGTATTGAAAAGGTGATAAATTCCTCCAGGCCAAAAATGATTGCGATCTCTCGCGACTCAACGGGTGTACGCATATGGCAAGCAGTTGACATAACCGGCTGTAAAATTCAAATGTAATGCAGTTAAACGAAAAACATGGCAAAGATGAGTCAGCCCTAGAGAAGGAGAATTCCGTATAAAAACAGCCCTCACTGAATACAAACTATTGATCGGCGATCGATATATAGGGGCAAATGTGTTTTACCTGCTTTATCACTGTTTTAGATTACTAAACCGCTATATTTAACCCACGATGCAAGTGCTTGAGTGTGTGTGTGTGTGTGTGTGTGTGTGTGTGTGTGTGTATTTATATATTTTTGTTTGGCATTCAGTTCATAAAATTATTAAGTATGTAGATATTATTATTTTTATTACTCGGATTTCAGATAAGAATACGAATGTCATTGGATAAGTTGATGTTTTTGTTGGGGCAGGTATATATTATTTTAACTAGACATGCAAATCTAGATCTAGGTTTGATGCGTTTCTAAAATATATAAGACTTCAATTAGATGTAACCAAGCGATTGTAAATTATGGGAGTGCCTGAGCTGTTATAGTTTTAAAATTTCTTTTTTTCCTTAAATAATTTTTTAGCAAAAAAAGTGTATCAAGATATGCTAGCGACACTCATTTGATAATTGGGTATCGTGTCAAAATAAAGAAATCAATCTTTTCCTAAAAAAACTTTTTATCTACTACATAATATGAACACTATGGCAAAATACATTATATTTATATATATTTTGGCTTGAACATTCTTTAAAAACATAAAGGAGTGGCATTTTAGGTAAAGGAACCCAAAAACACCACCCAGCGATTACAAAAAACACGAGTCAAAGGGTTCAGTTGTTTCCAATAAAGTTGAGTTTTTGGAACTCGTTTGAGACGAGCGTTTATTTAAAGCTCATATTATATCACGCGTTATCCCAAAGTAGGAAAGCGTAGCAAAAAATGACATGATATCCAAACTTAATAATATGAAGCGAGATGTTTGGAGAAATGTTTTTACCATTTTCCATGACATAGGAGTTAGGTTACTATATATAAACTTTTCAACAATAATTCTCTGTTTACAATAAAGATAAAACATAAATATTTTAATTAAAAATTTTAATTTTTAATGGACTTCAAAAAAGGTTCTCAATTAGGTTCTATTAATTTATTTTCTTTTATTTGTTATCTTGGAACTCCGTCATTTGTCTGTCGACGAAGTGGGCAGCGACCCTGCATTTTGAGGCCAAGATTGTGGGTTCGATTCCCACAACTGGAAAATGTTCGTGAACATGAATGTTTTTCAGTGCCTGTGTGTTTATCTTTATATAATATGTATTTATGTATATTACTCGTAAACATATTCATTAGTCATCTTAGTATCCAAAACACCTTGACTCTTGAGATCTGAAGATCTAGACTAAGTTACAGTGTACCAAGATAGCTGATGAATTTTTTTCTATGAATATAATACAATGCAAATCTGGCGAAACGAAAATTTGTCAACATATCATAAATTCTTATAATATTTAGATAAACACCAAGACACTGGAAAACATTCATGTTCATTATGTCTGTCATATCGCAAGCTTTAACGGTAATGGTAAACATTGTGAGGAAACCTGTATGCCTCAAAGTTTTCCTAAGTGTTCTAAATTCAACCAATCCTTACTTGGCCAATCTGGTGGAATACGATCTACACCCGTCTTATTCTTAGAGGTGACTCGTTCCCTGTAGTTTGCCGGCAATTGGCTGACAATGATGACGATGAAATATTCTATCTACTCGTACATACCACTAACAGAAACAATATTCCAAGTTCTAAGCAAACAAAATAAAGAAGGTAGGCTAAATACAGATATTTACTCGAACGTAACTATGTAAATGTACTTAGCGTTAGGATGTCCAAACACCAAGTACTAAACTCCTGATGCAAGGCTAGAACTTAACAAAGTACAAATTCTTACATAGACGTGAATATTCATACTATTGCGGTTTAAACAGACGCTCCAAACAAACAAGTCACAAGACGGACCGACTTCACCGTTATCTAAATTTTAATGTTTCAACAAAGATATTTAGTGCAAAGGTAGAGCGGGTTTGTATAATATTTTTAATAAATTATTGTATAACTTTAATTTCATTTTATTATCGATTTTCATCTAAACTATATTATTATGTTATTACATTATCTATGACGAAAGAGTGAGATATCATAAATGTTTAATACCTAATGGATATTTGATTTTGTTTTAATAATTATTTCCATATATTGAAGAACGTAATTATAGAAAAAAATTTATTGAAGTCATTAACCTATTTGTCCTTATAGTATTTTTGCATATTTTTTTTGTTACTAATATCTTTGTCATTTTATTGACTGATTTATAATTTTAGTCGACTTTTTCTCCAGTGTAACCTAATAATGTAGTAATTCAAACTGCCAAGCAGTCAATATATAATGTATTGACATGTGGTTAGCATAAACACAATACATTGCGTATGTCAAGGTCAAAAATAACTGCCTTAGACCAGTATAGCAGTAAGATTTGGTAGTCAATGATATAGACTCTTTTAAAGTAAAAGCTACAATTCTTGACACCAGATAAGTCATACTCAACTCCTAGATGTGATCACTTTCTAGCAGATATCTTAAAAAAAAAAAAATAGTAACCAATGGCCACTTTTAGCTTAGTAGCTAATGACATATCATCATAGTCATCCCAGTTACCGGATCACTATAGGGTCTTCTCTCAGGCCGGAGTCCATGCTGGCCAAGTGTGAATTATTAAACATTACAAGCCTTTAAGAAAATGATGGATAGGACTCAGATGTTCTCTATCGTTTAAAATGTAAAATGTAAAATGTAAATTTTTGATGTTGGAAAATAGCAACTGCTGAGTTTCTTGCCGGCTTCTTCTCGGTAGAATCTGCCTTCCGAACCGGTGGTAGAGTCACTACAAACAGACAGACTTGACGTTTCAAAAGTGCTTATATTAGGCCACCTTGAAATAAATGAATTTTGAATTTTGAATTTTAATTTGAATTTAAGAAAGTAATATTTAATTGCCTTAATCAAACTCATCACCATCATCCTCCTTTCTACCGACGTCCACTGCTGGACATAGTTCTTTTGTAGATAGTTTCAAAATCCGTAGAGCTATGTCGGTAAATTCTTGTGGAGATACTCCCATAGCTCTCTCTATAGCCCGCTGTGTGACTCTAAGCCTTCTTATGAGGCCACACCGTAAGCGACCACGTTTGAGAATCGTATACCATCGTACTCGGTCCCCCTAAAAGGTAGACCGAAAACCCAACCACCAGGCTATCCCAACTCTGTGATCTATTGCTGTGTCCTATCTGCCACAGATACAGAGTTTAATTAATATCCTCGCGTTTCACACTCGAGCGTCTGAACGAGATAAGTGAAGGAACATTGGAGGAACATAGAGCCATTATAGACGACGCGGTGAGAGACGCCGATGACAGATGACGGCTAAACTCCGGGGCGTTGAGTAATGAACTAGAGTCCATTACTCATTACCACTGATATACAAAACCTGTGAAGAACAATCTGAATAAGACATGTGAAAACAGTAAAAACCGCAAGAAAAAAAGATTTGGGAAAAGGGTACAATACTATTCATTAACAAGCTTCCAACATTTTTTATCTTAAAGTGTCAAAAATTCACAGTGTATTTAAAATTATTAGCCTTGGAAGTTATATTCGAACATTATTTTTTTCAAAACAAACTTTGGATTAACAAGGCAATAACAGCCGCTGTTATTGGCTTTTTTAGATCGATCATTATTTATTGCACAAAATTATAATGTAGAATTAGATTAAAACAAACTCGTCTTAGTTTAAGAGGAATCCCAAAAAAAAAGAACTCAATCGGGTTTTATGTTTATTGTTATCTATTATCACACTATTATATTATTTTTAATTAATTTCATTATTGGAGTACAAAAAATAACAAACTTTTAGAGATGTAACTCGCATTTCTAGGAGCTCTGTATCTTTGGGTTTATATCATTACTCATTACCTTCCGTGACTTGCTGTGGAGCTTTTATTTCAAAGCACACACTACTGTACTGTTTGATGACTTATCAACACGAGCGCTGAATACAGATTTTTGCGGTCGCGCACATCTAGATACAAGTATTGTTATATTGTGTTGATTTACAGAAGCTTCGTTGGTTTTGTGTTTTTTACAAATATTTGAATAGACATCTCATCATGTTTCTTTTTTTTGTTTTCAGTTTCGTCATTGTTAGTTAATGTGTGGTTAAGTTGGTATGTATTGCTTTTACTTCAAGCTAAGTATTAACTAACGGAGACAGTGATAACAAAAAATAAGCCTCAATTTGTACCTATATATTAATTTGTAAAATCTCCTTTGTACTGGCTTGTCTATCAATTATAATATGTAATGGCATTTGCTATTAAAGGTTAAGCGAGTTTTTACATTATTCTAGTACTATACGCTCAGTAGCATAACTTAAGTTATTTAATTCTTTTAAAATACAAAAGGTGGCATATAATAATGGTTTTTATTGGAAAGAGTGGCTTTTTCAAACACCTGCCAGTTAAATATGTCAGTTGCCAGTTAAATGTGTTTAAAAGTAATACAGTCTCCTAAGAAAGTTTCTTGTGTCGAGGAAGGTTAAAGTCCTGGCTTTTACTGCCTCGTCCGAAAGTCAACCATGACTTAGATGATTTATTTAGTACCTAATACTGGATTAGTTCATACAATATTCATATTTCTGAGGTTACTTCAGTGACTTTGCATATTCCTTACGCCAGTACATCATCTATAATGACCGGAATCTTTGGTTTAACGTCCTTTCCGATGCAAGAAGGGAGGGTAAATTTACCCGATAAATTCGTACATCAGTTTCCGACTTGGACCAAAGCAAATTATTTGTACTTTGTACTTTTGTAATTCATAATAGATTAAAACACTATGATTAAAATCAAGAGATAAAACTTTTTTTCTTCCTACGCGAGGTTTGTGGCTAACCACTGATTAATTCTTGGATGAATATGTAGATCAATAGTCCAAGGTTAGTATTGAATGTCGTCGTTGATAATACCATATAACTTATGTTGTTATTTATATTATATTTTGTATTATTAGTATTATATACTGTGAATTTAAAAAGGAGATCCCGGGTTCCACGCTCAGCAGGGGTTCTGAATTTCCTTTTTCTGGCCTGAGACTTGGGCCGTGGATAGTTAGCACCCTACCCATAAAGACGTGCCGCTAAGCGATTTAGTGTTTAACGCGTAGAAACCTATTAGGGGTATAACTACCATATTCCCTAACAGGTTAGCCCGCTACCATCTCAGACTGCATCATCACATACCACCAGGTGAGATTGCAGTCAAGGGTTAACTTGTAGTACCTATATCCAGAAGCGAAAGTCCATCGGTGAAAATTATGATGTACAAATATACATTTTAAATGTATCCAAAAGGGATAGGCATCAGCTGACACAGTTTTAATTCGTATCCTGTATTTATCATGCAGGCTAAAAAGTTTCATTTTCCCCACTTTATGCAACTATTCAATAATTTCACCGGATTATATTATGTCAGTATGATTCATGCGATATTTGGAAAATTGCGTAAAAGAATACAAAACAAGATTATTATCGTTTTTGTAAATAGCTTTTAAAGTCTAAACAAGTATAACACAATCGTCAACCGACGATACCATCCAAGTAAAATTGATCTTTGCACAACCAAAATATTACTCTTTGATAAAAAGCAATCTATCTATCTATTAAAGATATGGTTAATCTGAGTACTTTTGTTTCATTTCAGAAAGTAATTATAAATGCCTTCGACTTCGTTTGCCAAGATTCACTACTGATGTTGTTTTGTCGTCTTCTGTCTTCTCGCTTCTTGCTGCCTGGATTATATTCAGTATTGCAACTTACATGCTTATAATTTTACGAAAAATTGTTCCTGTCTCAATTCTGATTCATGATTGTGTAACAAAAACGAGTCACTGTTTCATTACACTTTAAGTGATCTATCAAAGTTATTAAAGTTTCCTCCATGTAATATAAGTGCTAATAAAATTATTATTAGTAAGCTACTTAACGGTACGCCCACAAAACATCTGTACTACAGAATTATTTGCAAAGAAACCTCAAGTATAATGCATTTCGTATTACTTGAAAGTGAGAGAATTATCGAACCGATAAACGATACGTTAATAACAGAAGCCGATCCGTTCTTTTGTGCCCTTTTGTTACTCGTAACGCACAATGCAGTTGTAAATTTTTGGATTCTAAACTCCACAATGTTCTCGTCATCAATCTATGAATCCGTTGTAACTTGAAGCGGGGTCTTGGGATCTTTTGTACCTGCTCCGCTCCTCAGCCCTTTGTGCTACCCCTGACATGTGCGGGGTTGCGACAAAAACTGCCTTGCGTAATATCTGCCCCGACGTCTGCGATGATGTGAAAATAATACGGGAGAATGTACGACGCAATATTACGTCTCCTATTTCCCTCCAATATACCAGCCGGAAAGATTTTAATCTCGGCTAAAACGTTTTTGTAGTATCCTCAGATTTACGACTAATCAATGGAGATTGGGCTATTTCAGAAAACTATATATATTTTTTCTTAGTGGCCCTTTGCTCCTTTCTCCGAGGGTTAGGTATATTTTCTACGTTTTAAGTAAAAATGCACATTCAAGTTCATTTTAATCTTTACCTTAGAGTTGGATCCCATATAAAAAAAAAATTCAATGAAAAGAGGAGAAGTTAATATTTAACTTCTAAAAGTTGATCAAGATCATAATGTCGATAAACCTTGACTAAAATATAGTACGGTAATACAATATTAACACAGTATAATATATAAATGCTCTAATCAGGATGATTTTTTGAGTTTTAATTAATTTTGTGGTAGATGTTGCACTGGAACGCAAAGAGACAATATTGTGGTTTAATAGACTGATTAGATAATTTAGAATTAGATCATAGCTTGTATGAAAGCTCTCTTCAGTAATTACAATCCGAACTTAGCGTTTTTGTTATAGTTGTTACAGTTTAACAGCTAATCTAATTTTTGGATTGTGGATCTTCAACGCAAGACTATTAAGTTTGTCTCCATTTGGGCTATTTTTAGAAATGTCACCCGCAACCTTCGCTCCACTTACTTCTAACACGTCGTTTCTCGTAAGCCCTTGACATGCATTAACACTTAACTGACGTGCACTTTTTGCTGTCTCTCCAGATGTGTGTGTGTCATTAAAATCTTCTATGGGCTGGCACCAAAAAGATCAAAAGTTATCTCCTCAGTTGAAGAGACTCCCTTGTCCCGTCCCCCTCCATTCCCAATTCCCCTCTGTTTGGAACAGTTAAGGCAGTCGAATCGCGTCCACGGCGGGAGACGGACGTGTCGGTTTTACGGGAACTCTCGTTCTCGAACTCGCGTATTTGTGGAAACTGTTTTCATTGGTGTCATTTGCATACGTGAAGTGAAATCTGATTAAGTTACGGTGTGATGTGAATTTGTACTATTTACCTGACTAAATAAATTGGATTCGGTGAATAATTAGTGTCTACCTAATTTATCAGTGTTTGTTACCATTTGGATTTTGGAATTTATGGTGTAAGTTATATTATATTATTTCAATCTATTTATATACATTATTTGACTTCATTAGATGTATTATGGTTTTTTTAAGTTTTTTTTTATTTATAGTAATCCATATTTAATACGTCTACGTTTATACAAGCTGTATACAATAAGAACCATAGGGCTCTCTACAAGCATACTTTGGTGTTTTAAAAGTGCCTTAAAAGATGGCATACCATTTAAAATAAACGTTTGATATTTTTTCAAAAAAAGTTGTTTAATATTAATGGTTTCGAAAAATTACCATCTATTTATCGTTTTAAAAGAATTTTATTATTTTCTAATTTCGTTGTTTCTTTAATAAGTATAATAAAGGGTTCTTTGATTGAGCCTTTAGTGAGTTGCAACGGTTATTAACGATTAGTAGCACCTTTCTTATGTAGTAACTTACTTTATTGTCCCATTAAATCGTTTGTTTATTTTCTTTTATTCAACGCGCGTACGTTAATTTGGCTTAATTGTTTTTCAGTAACTTTCTGAAAACTTTTGTTCAGCTATTATTTGACTATCCAGATGAAAGAATACCTACTTGGCACAGTTTGTTGTGCGTTTCTCTTCAAACTGGAATGTGATTGCCAACATAATTGCGGGATTTACTTTTAAGTTAGATGATAGGTACGTAATTTTTATCACGTTACTAAAATGGAGAATTATATTTCGGAATCAACTCATTAAAAGTGTTAATAAAAGGCCTATTTTCTGTTACAAATTCAATTTGACTTTTAATTTAATAGCAGTTGTCTGCAACTTTTATTGTTTACAATAACTGTTTTCCCGCGGGACTAATAAGGTGTTTAATCGTCCCGAGGTAAAATATAGTTAAGTATATGATCCCATTGTCTGTCGACCTATGCCGTTCAATTAAATATTCTAGGCTCGAACTTAAGTATTGTTACTATAGATCTCAGATTCAAACTTCCAACCGCCATTCCAGCATAGAGCTTGAATAAGTAAAGGGAAATTTTCCTAAAATTCCGTGTAAGCTAGTTTTATCATTCAATTTAAAATGAATTACGTATTCCTTCAGAAGTTATGTTAGTTGGAAGATGGTTTTTTAAAATCTTCACAGAATGTAATTGATATCAAAAGGTTGGTAGAACCTTTTAAAAATAAGATTTTGGTCTGATTTACATTTTACTGAGTTTTATAAAGTAACATCGCAAAAAAAAACGAAATGGCTACCAGAAATAGAACCTTTCTGAGAATAAGTCTCATTTAGGGTTTAAAAAGTAACCCATCAATCATAAAGAGTTATAAAGTAACATACAGACAGTACGCATCTACCAACCAAGAAGTTTTAATTTACACTCCAATTATAAGCTATTAATATTTATGAGGGATCGTTAATTTGAATAACAATAACAATAGCAAATTTTTTTGCATATGAATAATAATAGCCACCTGAGGTAGAGTTTTTGCTCACGAAAGTAATAGTTTTTGTTAGATTTATCGTTATGATTTAAAGATTTTACGTTGACCCGGGGTATTAAAATAACTAAATGTATTGCAAATATTGGATATTAGCAAGCGTTACTTTGCGGAATTCCATGATATCTTTACTATGAACATTAAGCTATATTTGCTACTAGATAGCTGTTGCCCAGGACCTCGTCCGCGTTTACTTTTGTTTTAAAGCGTATTTAAGATTGTGTATTCTAAAAAAAAATATCGGGTGTAGTTTTTAAAAATAACTTTTTCTATTACGCGTGATTCTAAAACGAAATGTTTTGTTTTGTAGTAGTCCTTACATTTTCAAAACTCGCGATAATTTGAATTAAAATAAAAATCCAATTGGAATAAAAATAAAAAATGTATTTTACTGCTATATAAGTACCGTTGATGATAAAACTATTTATTTGAATAAGAATCAATACTGCGATAATAATGTAACGCACTTTTGTTTTTAGATGCGATTGAATAAAAATTTTCGAACACTTGATCTTCTAGTGCGGTTTCACTATGATAAGTAGGTACTTTAATTATGTATCACATATTTTTTATGTGACATCAATAGTTTTCTCAGTGCACACCGAGTTATAAATTTTATAGGGAAAAAATTGCTATGTTAAAAATTGTTATTGCAATTTTATTATGGATCTCCGACTTTTTTGAATTTAAAGTACAGGCTATGGTTTTGTTGAGATAGTTTAGCTTTCTTTTAGAAGAAATGATTTAAAGCAATCCAGCACTTTCGGAGCCTATTACTCAATAGGCTAACAAAGAAAAAAATAAAAAATTCTTTCCTCTTTATTAAGTATAGAAAACCCACGAACATATTATTTTCTTATAAGTTAATAATATTTATACATTAGTTAATGAGCATTAATTGATTGATATATAAGATTGCAGTGAAATTATAACTCTAAGTTGAAAAAAAACATAAGACTAGTTTGTTGCAAATAAACTTATTGAGAGACATTTAAACAACAATCTTATTTTTTTTTAAATCTCTGCAGCTTTGTTATCATTGTATGTAGTCCGACATAAATCTGTCTTGTTTTAATTCTTAGTAAAGTCTGACATAGTTCAAGTAAAAATACCTACGCTATGTTGATAAAAATAGCTTGGATAGCAATATTTCTGTATGTCTTCAATTTGTAATTTATGTGGAGTAAAAATACTTTATTGCATTATCTAACCCTAAGTTACTTTATTCCACCATCCCAGTTTTCGTACTTTGCCTTTCGCAGTAGTTCCATACTACTTACGAAAATACGGTCCATATTAGTTATATAAATTTCTACAAACTGCTTCTTGATATTTAATATAAGTTTAATGGTTTAATAATAAGAACTGACGCAGAAGCATTTCTTGATAAATAAAGATTTATAGACTTATGTCAGCGATAAGAAATTCGGTCACAAAGTTATCGATCGATACTAAATAATAATTATGTTGTTTATTTTCAGTGTAAAAGCCTATAGAAATGAGAAATAAGTATTTTAATTTTAGTTATATAAATTATCTGAACTTAGGTGTTTTTCGTTTACAAGTCCTTTTGAATCCTGAGAGTTTATTGTGTAAGTACCTGCTTCGTACTGGTTACATCGATAACTAAAATATTATTTATCCGTTAAAACCATACGTAGTACACAAGCCTCTTTGGAAAATTAATAAATTATTTAACAGTTTAGCACCATTTACATTACCTACTCTCAATAATTAGGAAAATCCAAATAATAGGTATTGGTCATCTGAATACTCCAAATCGCGATGCGTGCCGTGTGAAGAGGCGTGACTTTGAAGAGGCCGACGCGACGCCCGACTTTTAGCATTAGCTAGCGGCCGCTTTTAAAGCGAGTTATTCGAAAGAACGAACTTTACGCGTGTTGGTTATTTAGGGGAATTTTAGCTGAAACGGAAATCGCTATGCAATTGGAAATCAGAAAACTAATCCACAGCTGTTTTTAGCGTAAAATTTGTGGTATTAAGAAGTGCGCAAGTTTTGTCTGTTTTTTTGGAATGGAGTTTTGGATTCTTAATTAATCAAAACAAACGCGGGTGAAGAATCAGGAAACATGATAAAATTAGACCTACAAATTTACTACAGTCAAAGTCAAATATGTCTTTATTCAAATAGGCACATAGATAGAAATTTTTATGCGTACATAAAATGCAAAATATGTACATAGGAGTGAGATGATGATGATAACTACATTCGTAAACTTAAAAAAAACTTAAAACTTCCAGATATGTATGATGACTAAACAGAAAAAGAAATCTCCAAAAAGCTTACCTAATCTTAACTCCACCTTTTCTTTTTACGACTTACGAGACCGCCGTTTGATGGGAGCTCCTCATATCAGATAAAACGCACCCATTATGCGTTTCAAAAAATAGGTTAATGCGGTACCCGCATTATGATGCTTAGTCACGTGGTGATGGGAGCTGATAGGAGAGAAAAAAATCTCTAATAAGGCGCCTGTACGAGTAGAGATACGTGAGAGATTCAAATTGTCATTCAATGCTCATTATTGCCAACAAAAGGTTTTTTTTGGTAGCGATTTACATAATATGTAAGCTTATAGCAAAATCCTAATACAACGTGAACAAACATTTTATTAAGTCACATTGTATTTTACACAGTTTCATTCATTTCTATGCATTTCTTAGAAATCCAAAGATAATTGGTTTTTATTTTTTTCATGTTTTTATTCAACTACAAGTTAGTCCTCGGCTGCAATCTCACCTGGTGGTAAGTCAGACGCAGTCTAAGAAGGTAGAGGCTAACCTGTTAGGGAGTAGGGCAGTCATACCCCTAATCAGTTTCCACGCGCATCGGAACACTAAATCGCTTAGCGGCACGTCTTTGTCAGTAGAGTGATGACTAGCCACGGCCAAAGCCTCCCACCAGACCAGAGAAAATTCCCAAATTGCCCCTGCAGAGAATCGAACCAGGGACCTCCTGTTTTAATTCATAGCGCTCACAATTGCGCCAGAAAGGGCGTCAACAATTAACCGTAAAATTTACCATCCAATAAGCTGAAGCGGTGATAGCCCAGGTCTTTGGCATCCCGTTGGGGGGGGCAGAGTTCGAATCTCAGCACCTCTTACTTTTCTTAGTTATGTGCGTTTTATAGCAATTAAAATATCACTTGCTTCAACGTCAAGGCAAACATCGTGAGGAAAACTGCATGCGAGAGTTCTCCATAAAGCTTTCAAAGGTTTGTGGAGTCTACCAATCCGCACTGTGCCAGCTTGGTGACCTAAAGCCTTAACCCCCCTTCATTGTGAGTGGAGAATTGTGCCCTGTGGTGGGCCGGTAGTGGGTTGATCTGATGATGATGATGATGATGAAACAGATAGCTCAAATAATACAAACGTGATAAAAAAGGCTAGATTCTGTTGTATGGTAGATAATATCAAAAACTTAAGAACCCGCCTCAGTTACGCAAGGTTATAAATAAGAATGTAGGGAGAAGTTACTGCCATGTAAATTATTACCATTATTTTTCGGCGACTCTGTTGTAAAACTTTATTTCTCCTACTTACAATAAAACTTAATTAGTTTTCATTACATTCCTCCGCCCGCGTATAACTCAAACTTAAAAGATAGACATACGCTGTCGCGGATTTGTTTTTTACAACTTTTAAAGGAGAGCCACTTAGTGTTATATAACTTTATCGAAACTTTAACCGTCAACGCAGCGATTGTCCATCCTATTTGACCCAGCGTGATGATATTATAGCCTTCCTCGATAAATTAAACACTAGAATTTTTTTTCAAATCGGATCAATAAATAGTTCCTGAGATTATCGCGTTCAAGTAAACAAAAAAACTTCAGCCTTATATATTAGTATAAGATAAGCCATACCAGCAAAATATCTAAACAATGGTGAAAACTAAATCAAAATCTGTTACTTGGTTTAAGAGGTTAGAGGATAAGTGCGGTGAATACGCAAGTGAACCCTGTGAACCCTCTCACTTATAGGTCTATCGAGGGACACACAGAGTTTTTAGTGGTCGCAAGTCCCACATAACTACTCCGTTTCCCCCAACAGATTGTGCTATGCGTCAGACATTTTCTCTGTATAAAAAAAGAAAAAAAACCGACAGAATTTGAAAGCGACTTTGTTGTAAACTATAAAATCATAATACCTTTCTTAGTTTTGTATTTTTTGTGTCTTAGACTAGAGCACTTAGCACCCTTTTAGCGAGAAAATTTTAAATATATCAGTTTTCTATATCAAGCAATCACGTGTTCTCTATATCATCTTTACAAAGATGATATAGAGAACACGTGATTGGTTATCTTAAGATATTATTTTGACCATTAGCTGATGCAACATCAACTTAACCTTTTCCAAACACATGTTTCCCAATTAGCAATTAAGAAACTAACAAAAAATGTACTTACAAAAACTAGTAGACATGATTAGACGATTACAAAATTGTATATGCTTTAACAAATCACCAATAAAACCTTGGGATTACAACAGCCCTATAACAGCTTTAAGCTCTTTTATTATTTCATGCAAGTTACATGTACGAGTAGAGTGGATAGCACGCCGAAGGCTGTTTGATCGTATGTAAGGCCTTATTTGTCATGAACAAAGATTAATATCTCTCATGATTGTATTGTATGTAGTTTTTTGCCCTACGATTTATCGTATCATAAAGTCATACCATAAACTTAACGGCCGATTGGCGCAGTGGGCCGCGACCCTGCTTTCTGAGTCCAAGTCCGTGGAATCGATTTCCACAACTGGAAAAGGTTTGCGTTATGAACATAAATGTTTTTCAATGTGTGGGTAAATTAGATGTATATTTTAAGTATTTTAGAACATCATTCATCAAAATATTCAGCAGTCATCTTAGTTCCCATAATTCAAGCGTCAATGTTTCTAAAATTATGTAATTAGAGTCTGGAATAATCATATATATATGTTATAATTCAAGCGTCAATTATGGGTACTAAGATGACTGCTGAATATTTTTATGAATAATATACATAAATACTTAGAATATACATACAAACTCCTACAACAACTATCGTGAGAGATGGCCAGTAGTATATATATATAAATATATATATATATATATTATATATATATATATATATATATATATATATTAATCATCAGCAGTTGCAGATGCTAAATTAATTTAGATCCTTCCTTAGATTGAACATATATTTAAAAAAAATAATATAAAGATACAATATTTTATTTAAAAAAGTGCTAACAAAAGAGCTTCAACACAATAAATATTGAATATAAATAATGAAACACCCTTCGCTGTACCTAAAATATGAACTTTACATATACAACATTTTTATGCAACAGAGAATCACACTTCACTTTGATTTTATTTTTCTTGCATAGTTTACGATTACGAGTTGGAAAAAAATGGGCAAATTAACAGTGTTAGTGTGCCGCGTTAACTTAATGAAGTTCAGATCTTTATATAATTTGAATTAATTATGAATTCCGACCAGTGGCCAGTGGGTGAATACTAGTTATATTTATTGAGTTGTGATAGACTTGTATTAAGAGCTTTGGCCTCCAATTTATGGTGTAGTATGTTGGAGCAGATCACAAGATTCTGGACTCCATTCCCGATTCGGGTCAAAACTTGCTAGTTCAGAAATTATCAACAGCATCCCAGAGTTAGGAGGTGACTTCGTCTCCCGTTCTTGGGACAGCACGGTAAAGCAGAAATCTTATAGAGTCTGCGTCAGCAGTTAAAATGGGTAAAGGAAATTGTAAAGGTAATAAGGCTCATGGGGAGGCTTCGGCTAGTTATCACACATCATCACACATCATTACACACCACACACAGACGAGCCGCCAAGCGATTCGGCCGGAACCGCTTGTACGATGTCTCGTAGAAACTATTGAATCGAATCGTAATCGGGCCGTGTTATATAAAAGCACCAAACTATTCACATGCATTTTATTCTCATTGTTGAATGTTTGTAACATACAGCTAATTGGGAATTCACGCTTGATTATCTTTTGCTATGTCACGTGGATCAGTGAACCTTTGATGAAGGACGTGTGAACATTCTCTGTAAATTCATTTAAAAATATTAAGTGGCGAAATATTGAAATCAGCATCTAAATTATCGGTTACCAATATATCTGATCAATTCTACCGGCTACTGAGTCCAGGCGTTGATTGGTCTTGATAGGTGTCAGGCACTTAAAGACTAGGTTTCATTTTAATACTAGAGTGAGCTATGCGTGTTAATTACTAGTTGTAAATGTTCATTTAATGGCGCCAGCAAACTTTATTGCCTTTTTTGTTGTTATAGAACAACTTAATTAGGCCTCGAAGGACGTTGGTCTAGTGGTTAGCATGTTCCACTAAAGATCACGAGGTCCAGTGTCCGAATCCCAGATTGGGGCAAAAATTATACAAGTTACAACAACTTTTGTAATCTTTGGCCTAAGCTGCCAAAAGATTTAGGGCTAAAATTATATCATTGTATATTACAAAAAATTGACAGTGTCGTTGTCGTCTCCGTCTACCCTCCTCCCACCCTTGTATTGAAGCGTTAAGCTGCTGTGTATTATTACTTACTTTTGGTAATAGTCGTTAAAGACCACGAACCCGTTTTGGAGCAGTGTGGTGGGTTAATGCTCTTAAACCGTCTCACCAATGAAAGACGAGGCTTGTGTCCAGCAGGCGGGCGTTCATAGGATGATGATAATTACAAGTACACGTGATATTAGTGTTTTTTTTTAATTAATTTTTTTAATCTCACAAGCCCGTCAAGCAGGAGACAATTTTCTCCCCGGGGAAAGGATACAAATGTATCCTCTCCCACAGCTTTATCAAACCTCAGAGTCAAATAAACGGGGGTAAACTTCTCCTGTTCTATGTTCCCTTTAGCCCAAACACGACATCTGCTGTTACTTGACTGACGAAGTTACATTAAAATCAGTCCATCTATAGTGCTTCTATAACGCAGACACGCAGTAATACAGACACACAAACATTAATACAGAAGACTGATTCGCTGTAGATCTTTTAGTGACAGCTCGACCGGGGAAGTACCGCCATGCTTATTTCTACCGCTTTACAGCTGAAGTGCGTGGTTGCCGGTGAAAGGCTACCACCGGAGCGGAGTGAGGCTGCGGAGCCGAGAAACGGACTAATTTGGAGCGCAGTTGCGTACTGTGTCTGGTTCACTTAAGAGCAGCGGAGATTTTGTGCAATCCTATTGGTTAAGATTTCTCCGTTTCTCGTCTCCGCTGCCTCGCTCCGCTCCGGTGGACTGGCAGCCTAATTGCTGGACCATGAGGCTTAATGCCTACGCCTCAAATTGAGGGACACAGGTTGGCAAGTTGCAAGACGTGCTTCTTGCATGCCCTGTAAAGAGTCACTGTTTATTAGCGATGGTGTCCACTTACCATTAGATAGGCCATCTGCTCGGTCCGTCAATTATTCATTATCATCATTTCAATTCCATTACCGGCCCATGACAGGGCACGGGCCTCCCATCACGCTGGCCCAGTGCGGTTTGGTGGAAAATCGTCAATTACTACTATAATATAAAAAAACGCACATACCCAGTCACACATTCATTCAGAAACATCTGTATAATATGGATATGTGAACTATTTTTCTGTGATGTTATAAATTACTTTTTGCCTAACTCATTTTGTACCTCATCAGCTTGAGCGGTAATATGAGACGTTATTAAACATGCAAAAGCACGGAGGTTGTTCTCGGAGGCCGATAAGGGCGACGGAAGTTCGCCTTATCTCAAATAAAACAAGCTGCCTTTGGGACATGTTCTGCTCCCTCTGCTTATTATATTTTAAGGCAAATAGGCAATAAAGTCGAGCATTTTTTGCCTACATCGCCTAACTACTTGCAGATAAAGATCTCAGTACGTCTATCATATTAGGCTCTTATGAATACGTAGCGATCTTTTTTAACCAGAATGAAGCAAAATTGGAATGTAATGCTTCTATTAGTCTTTTGTGAAATCTCTTTAGTTATGAAAATTAAGCTTAATTTGCTATAGTCCGCGAAAAGCAGGAGAATCTGTATGGTGTAATTTATAATTTCTTAAATTCTTATACTCCACACCAAACAGATCTTCGGCAATGTACCCTCTACGCACGTTTTCCTCCGAAACCGGAGCATCCTCAGGAGATGTTCTGTGAAATCTGTGATGTCTTTTGTGAAATCTCTTTAGTTATGAAAATTAAGCTTAATTTGCTATACTTCTCTAAAAACAAGAGAATCTGTTTGGTGTAATTTATAATTTCTTCAACGCTTATACTTCACACAAAACAGATCTTTGGCAATTTACCCTCTACGCACGTTTCGCTCCGAAATCGGAGCATCCTCAGGAGATATTTATTGACTTTACAATGAATAATTGTTAAGTCACTTAACCTGCTGCACTTAGATGCTCCGGGGAGCGAAACGTGCGTAGAGGACAAAAAAAACACATAAATATATTATATAAATATACTACGTACAACAATACACACATCGCAAGCTAGCCCTAAAATAAGCGTAGCTTGTGTTATGGGTACTAAGATGACTGATAAATATTTTAATGAATAAAATACATAAATACTGATAATATTTACATATAAACGGCCAGACACTGAAAAACATTCATGTTCATGACACAAAAAATTCCAGTTGTGGGAATCGAACCCACGGCCTTGAACTCAGACTGCAGGGTCGCTGCCCGCTGCGCCAATCGGCCGTCATAGGAAGAGAAATACTAAAAGCTTTAATAAAAAAAGTACGAGAGCAGGAAAGGTTTTATTAAACAAAAAGAAAACCCAAATACTGCTGCGCATATTTAAAACCTTGTTATTGCTTCATATTTTTACATACTCACGCTCGGAAGCCGTAGAGTTTTCCAAGTATATCTCGTCCCCAGTACGAATTATTCCAAAGCAAACCAGTGCTCTTGTTAAGTTTAATATTGTCGCTTGGCTGGTTCAAGTGGCTTTTTTTAAAACTTTCCAATTTTAT
Organism: Pararge aegeria; assembly: GCF_905163445.1. Classification (NCBI taxonomy): domain Eukaryota; kingdom Metazoa; phylum Arthropoda; class Insecta; order Lepidoptera; family Nymphalidae; genus Pararge; species Pararge aegeria. The sequence goes on from NC_053187.1 coordinate 1,960,773, forward strand.
TTCTATTAAGCAAACCGAGTTTTCCAAACTTGCAAGTTTTTAGCCTGAGGAATTTAAATATTGAGGAAATTTTTTAAATTTAATACCAAAGCACTTCGTTCTTTTTCCGTACAAGTATTAGTAAGGAAATAAATTAAGTAAAACTTGAGGATTGTGATTTTGTAACAGTTAGCAAAGTATGTAATCTACAAAACTATTTTAGATAGAAATATGACGTAGTGAATAGGCAGTTTACGTAGGTCGTTTTTTTTTTAAGTTTCTTAGTATTTTCCTTCTTTAATACGCCTTTATAATGATTTGGTATCAAGTTATCGTAATATTGACATTTTTAACAAAAGGATAAATATTTTTTTAAATCAAATTATGAAGCACTATTCCACATTATGTTTAGGTAAATTATCTGTATATTATTTTTTAAGTGTTTCTTTTTTGTTTCAACTTTAATTTTATCTTAACTTTTTTTTTAATTTAATTTCAAGTTGTGTACACATAATTTGGGTTGTAGATTACAACAAACTTCTTATTACTTATATTAAGATCTACTTTTAGTTATTACCTGTATTTTGTACGTAATAACAATAAGTAAATACATTATAAACTTTATTTTAATCCATACAACATTAAATTACAAATCATTGATACTAATAAAAATAGGAATTCAAACAGCAATTAAGAACGTAATTTCATATAGCGTTATATCGCTATCGTTAGGTATTATATTATATATAGTCATAGACTTATACTCAGGAGAGCTGGGCCAGCAAACAACTCTTACGTAATTGTAGTTCAACTTAACTGACTAACAAAATTTTCATGGGACTTATCTTTATCATCATCACCTCAACCAATTGACGTCGACTGCTGGACTGCTGGTATTTTGTAGGGAGTTCCACCTCCATCCATACAAAGATTTGCCCGGGTATGACCACGCTGGGCATGCGTTGGTCATCGCAGGGCTAGACTGATCGCACCGACGTCGCTGCTGCCCGACACCGGTCTGTGCCATTTATTCAGTCTGGCCAATTTGAAGTGGTTATACCGCCACTTGTCGGTCGCCAGAGCCTCGTTGGTTAGACGGCAGGGTGCACCACGTGCAGGTGAGGTTGGTATTTTGGAAGGCTGACTGGTACTAACCTCCCACTTACACCCCTTTATAATTGATATAGACATTTTAAAGAAGTATTTAATTTAACGAATATTTAAACTATAGAAATGATTACCATTATATTTGATTCACTTTGAATTTAAATATTGGTAAGAAGAAGCTATATTATCGTTTTTATCGTTCTTTTATCTTGTAATGAGGCCCGCTTCAGCGGATGCACTTCGACCCTTCAAGATCTTTTGTGCTCTTTTTATCATTCTTAGTTTTGGATTACCTAGTATGGGAATCGAACCCGGGATCTCCAACTTAAAACTACAGCACTCACCGCTGCGCCAGGGAGGTAAAAATAATAAAAAAAAAAAAATTAAGATAGTTAAATTATTAATTTGGTGACATAAGAAACTCTTATGTCGAGTTTTCGGAACATTGATAATACAGTCGTTTTGTGTAGCAGAAAAAAAAAATATTCGCATAGGTAGCTAATTGTAAGTGTATATTTAAATTGTTTTCAAAGTAACGATACATCAGGTAGATAAAAAAGGCGGTTGATTTTTATAAATATACTACGTACAACAATACACACATCGACATCTAACCCCAAAGTAAGCATAGCTTGTTTTATGGGTACTAAGATGATGGATATATTTATGAATAATATACATAATTACTTATAATAATACATATAAACACCCAGACACTGAAAGCATTCATGTTCATCACCCAAACATTTTTCAGTTGTGGGAATCGAACCAACGGCCTTGGACCCGGAAAGCAAAGTCGCTGCCCACTGCGCCAATCGGCCGCCCGTTTTGGTGTAATGTAGGCATTTGCATACGTGTACGTAGTATTAAGATTTTAATTTCATTGTAATAAAGAAGCAATGAATAAACAATATCAAAACAGCTACTACGGTAGGGTTTACCACAATGGAGTCCATAAAGAGTTTGTATAAGATAAATTTAACTATAGAGCGATAAAATTTCACCGTTGCCATACCGCAATACAACCTTACCCGTTTTATCCATACAAGGTAACAACTTCTAAAACTAAACTTTAATATTTACTTTGCAATTTGCGAACGTTCAGTCCATGTCCATAACTAGTTGGACTAATGACTAGAAAGTTAAGCAAATTGTAGATTTTACGGCTAATTCCATTTACAATGACTGCTTCATCAATATTTTAACAGCTTAAGTGGTTTGGTTTCTGTTGTTAAAGTCTTAAGTAAAGGCTAAGCTTTAGTTACGAGAGTAATCCTTATCTAATCCGTAATATTATAATTCGCTACGTAATTTAACGAGATTTTTAGAATTTAATGGCCTGAAGCGGTGATAGCCCAGTGGGCAGGCTTCAGCTACACTTCGGGGGGAGAGGGGGGTACCAGCACGCGCCTCTAACTTTTCTAAGTTATGTGCGTTTTAAGGAATTAAAATATCCAACGCTTAGCGGTAAATATATTAAATGTAATATACGTTACTTTTTTTTTATAAATTTATTAAATTTATCATCCCTCTAAGTGTAGGTAAAAACACACTAATAAAATTAAGGTTCCTCTTTATCGCGGGAAAAGCAGATATTCCTCGCGGATGTAGGTACACACAGAATTCAGGACATACAGAAACCTTGTACACGGCTAATATTGAAGCATCAAAGACCACTCCACTTTAGTAATGTTTCTTGAACATGCGGTTAGTCACTTTATACGATATAGCAGTTGACAATAATTATTTTACCTGTAATGTTCTATACGTTTACTATAAAATGGGAAAATAGGAAAAAGTTTGTGAGCCAGCAACATTCTGCGGGTGTGCAGTGAGAAGTGCGCGGTACGTTTTCACTGTTAACACAATGAAGGCAATGATGGCTGAATGAGGGTTCTGTATAATCTTAATTCTGTGAAGGTACCTAATAAATTAGAGCAACTTCATAACATAAAGCTCCATGAATCACCTTTAATGCTGGTAACATATTAATGGCGTTTACACGAGCATTAATCAGTGTAATCTTTTCAACAGTGTTATCTGTGTCGTTATCGCTCGGGTAATTATGAAAGGCTTCGCTAGCTGCTACTGTGCTATGTTCATCAGATTTGAGATTACAGGACCGCCCACGTTTGTTTGCCTTTACATCATTTTAACCATGTTTTTCTGGGTTAATATTGCGTTTATGTGTATAGGTAATTGCAATTAGTATATAATTTTATTTTACAAGCTTGTTTTTACTTGCGATGTTTTTTGGTGTAGCTCAAACCATTCAACTGCACTTTAAACCTATTATCTTCCATCTATTGAGCTGAAATTTTGCTAACAAGTTTCATTTGGGTTACAAAACAGGGTAGATAAGTGTCATTATTCTGAATAAATAAAGAAATACTCTTTATTATCGTGGATCAATTATTTATTTTATGCACCCATGCTATCCAAATATTATGACAAAATTTTAAATAAAAATTTGTTCAAAAACATATGAAAAGAGAGTTCTATAAAAAAAAAATATTTTAATGGTAATGGAAATAGGAACTTGCTTTGTCAGGGACACAAGTTGTAGGTATATACCTTCTGTGGATAATATTTTGTGTTCCTATCTAAAACATCAACACTTTTTGTTGTTCAAATCCTCCCAAGCAATATTTTAAATAACACTCAAAAACAAACATACGCAATAAATTAATAAATTTACACCGCAGAGTTCATGTATTGCATTCCAGCATTTATTATTATTAACTCCCAAGTTGAACAGAGGAGCGGTTAGCATGTTACAATGAATCACATGATACTGGGATGATTCCCGGGTCGGGCGGGCTAAGAATGTTAACTCAGCAGTAGGCAAGCTAGGGTAGACTGCTGAGTTTCTTGCCAGCTTCTTCTCGGTAGAATCTGCCTTCCGAACTGGTGGTAGAGTCAATACAAACAGACAGACTTGACGTTTCCAAAGTGCTTATATTAGGCCTACTTGAAATAAATGAATTTTGAATTTAAATGATGCGCTAAGAAACGGTTTCACTAAAGGGTTGAAATGTTCGTAACTGCCAAACTCCTAACAGATTACCCCGCTTCCATATTAGACTGCATTATCATTTACCATAGTGAGAATGCAGTCAAGGGGTTTGGCATTAAACCCATAATTCTAATCGGTTTCTATGCGACATGGTACCGGAACGCTAAATAAAAGATATATTATGATGGTGATGGTAAAACGAACATCCTACTAAATTGGTTGAAGGTTTCTTCTCATATGTGAAGAGACCTCATAGTTTTAATAGAGTTATTAAGAGCTTAACAAGTATTTGTATAAAAATAAATCTGATTTATTTTTTAGAAAGTCAATGCATGCAATAAATGGATAAAGCTCGGAAAAAAACTATATGATTGTGTTTGTGAATGTTTTTTACTCCCGTTGATTGTACACTTCAATAAATTCCTGCGAGAATTATAGACCAGTAGCGTCAAAATTATTTACCGGCAAACTACAAACCAGTCCATTCCTGACCGTTCTGTGTCGAACTCTGTTATTTAACAATTCGAACGATTTCAAAGCTGTTTTACAACATTTCTTGCTCAAGCCCACAGCACTCGCTTATTTTTTTCCCCCAAAAGTTCCTATAGGGACCAATTAGTCACGGAGTGGTGCCATACAGAAATGCTTTCGTGGTAAAAGCTTGACAGATAATACGTGGCCTGTCTTAAGATTTAGGAAGCTATTATGTGAGAATATTAAGTTTGAATTTATGTTGTAAGAAATATATTTTGTTTAGATTCGACTCCACGTTACTATAATTGTTAATGCGAATGTGTATTTACCCAATTAAACTTTATACGTGGTAATCGTGGCAATTGTTATTGATGGCAGACGTGGCGTAAACGTGGAAGTAATTCTGACGGAGATTAACTTAGTGTTTACTTAGTATAGCCTGTGCCCCACGGTGTATTTAGGTTGATATTGATTGTGAGATTTATTCTTGGTTTTTAGTAAATTATGTTCTATATATTAATATTAATGATGGTAGTGTAAACTTTATGTTGTCCTTTTAAGGTTCTCCACAAAATGATATAATGGTACGTTCTGTCTATTTGTCTGTTTTTCCATCTGATAGTAACATAAAGAACACAGCATATGTAAGTAACTAATATTTTGTAATTGTATTTTTGTTAAACTTTTTATTATGTACATTTTAAGTGTCTTAAATAAAAATAAAATAAATAACTTATCCTATTGACGATTGTGATCAGATTTAAATTTATTGTTGTACTAGCTGTTGCCCGCGACTTCGTCTGCGTTTGATTTTGTTTTTAAAGTATTCAGTATCGCTAAGCCTTAAATGAGTATAGTAGTATATATACATATATATATATATATATATATATACTACTATACTATATAACATGTGACTGTCAATTAATTAAAGACAAATAATTTGCAATAAAATAAAATTGCGACTATAATTAAAGATCTAAGCTATCCTATCTCTTAAGTTGGAGCAGACTGCTCACGGTGTGCCAATTTAATTTAAAATCGGTTAAGTAGTTTAGGAGTCCATCGCGGACAAACATCGTGACAGGAGATTTATATATATTAAGATAAGCAAAAATCTATGCCAAAAATATATCAACACCGATATAAACAGGTCGAAAAACAGATCGGAATCAAAAAACAACAGTTCGATCTTATAATTAGATTAACTTGAGACGCTTTTCTTAGCCCAAAGCTCTATTCCTTGACAATTTAGCCTTTGATTGAAATCTCATCCGTTGGTATGTGATGATGCAGTCTAAGATGGTAGCGGGCTAGCCTCTTAGGGGTATAACAGTTATATTAAACTCATACCCCTGATCGGTTTCTTAAGTCAGCGTACCGGGACGCTAAATCGCTTAACGTAAGGCTTTGTTAGTTGCCAAACGGGTTGAATTTATAGGCCCATAGTGCTAACAACTTTGACGGCCGACTGGCGCAGTGGGCAGCGACCCTGCTTTCTGAGTCGAAGCCCGTTCGATTCCCACTACTGGCAAATGTTTGTGTGATTAAATGAATGTTTTTCAGTGTCTGGGTGTTTATCTGTATTATATAAGTATTTATGTATACTATTTAGAAAATTATTCATCAGTCACTTAGTACCCATAACACAAGCTACGCTTACTTTGGGGCTAGATGGCGGTGTGTGTAGTGTCGTAGTATATTTATTTATTATTATTTAACTGTGCCAGAAAGGTAGATGAAATAGAAAAATAACTATATCTGTTTATTTATACGGGCCTTAGATATTATTTGACAGAACCACGAAGCTCCGACGCTGGTTTGCGGGCTAACAACGAGTACATTTATTTACTTGTAATGTCATAAACTATTTTCCATGTACAGACGTGTCATGATTTACTGTGACTTGGGAAGTTTTCACAACGTTCCGTGTCAAAAGAACGTTTGACAATACGGCTAATAAAACACATTATGCCTGCAAGGGACATAATATAAGAGCTAGTGCCAGTTTCGTTGAAACTGATTAGATTGAACCACTTTATTCATTATCATGATAACATACTACAAAAGTAAACCTTGTAATTATAATTGGATAGGAGATACAAATTGTAGAACTGTATCATTTACACAAAAAAGATAATCTAAATAGGGTTTTTTTTCTCCTACACACTAGAATAGAACTATATTTTTTAAGTACTATTTTTACTCCCTTACATTATGAGGTATATACTCCCTTATATTATTACGGTAGGTATATTAATTAACCAAACCGGTATAAACTGTGTAGAAAGGCACATAAAATACATTAACCAATAAATTTATACTTCAGTTTTTTGTAAGTTGATGTTTTTATTCTGAGCCTGTTATTTAATAAAATTATATCTCTTTTTCCGGATCCTGTAACGTATGATATTTTGGATATATATCTCTCAGTTCCATTACACCTAGCTAAGTTTGGCTTCGAGGCCAGGGAGCATTTGGAACCCTTGTAGATTTAGTTTTAAGTTTACGAATGTAGTTATCGCCATCATTTTACTACTGTGTAGTCGTACTCATTTTTATGCAGTCTATCCATTGCAAGTGCAATTTATGTGAAACATTTGACTTTTATTTTAGACAGTGTTTTATTTTTATTAAATGATTTGATATTTCTATCTACATTATAAATATGCTATAAAAACGGTGTATGAACAATGATAATTAATATGCCACTGACTCTTAGACTGGCATTGTAGGCAAGCATGGGCCGGTTCTAAAGTAAAAAGGAAATAGTGTCCTTACCGCATTCAACACAGAATAAACGACTGTTGAATGCAATCGTTGAAATATGATCAAAGTAAACTCTAACTAAGTGTCTTTCTATTTTGTTGAGTCAACATTTTTTAGATACAATCGCCATGAATAAAACATAAGACTGTTTGTTACTTATATTTATTTATCCACTGACTCTGAAAAGACTGTATTCAAAATCAAATTCAAAATTTTATAAATTACTATAAATGATACTATAAGGATACCTTTAATTTAACAGTTTACGTGGGTACACATTTAATAAACAAAATAACTTAAAATTATATGAGGATAATGCTATGGCCGTAAAATCTTTACTGAATCTTACAATTTTACTTCATTTAAATTGAGCTTGAGCAAGAAATCAGTATTATTTGAACATTAGAAGTAAAAATAAACTTGCAGTGCAATATACTAGGTTACATAAAATTCATAATTCGTTTAAAGGAAATTGCATACAATTCTACAATAAACTACCAATTGACATCTTGGAGATGTCTCTTGCTCTTCTAATAATTTTAAATGACAATGTGAGATGATGATGTGAAAAAAGCACCCGGCTAAGTTTGTTGTGGGCTTCTTCTTAGACCAGGACGCGTTTGGCCCTCGTAGATTTATTTTTAAGTTTACGAATATGGTTATCACCATCATCCCACTACCGTGTAGTTTTTAGGTAATGTACGCATCAAAAGTACCACCTATGGGCCTACTTGAATAAAGATATTTTTGACTTTGACTTTAATACAGTTGTTACCCTCCCTCCTCTTTCCAAGGGTGTCGTACGATACAACCGAGGGAACGAAATGGAGAACGGGCAATAGCGGCCTCTGTGCTAATACTACCGCCTACTCCGATCACCAACTCATCTACCAAACGTGGTGATTATGGGAAAACCCTCCCGATGGGTTAGGGCTTTAGTCCATCAGTGGACTGTTAAAGGCTTTGGATGGTGACTCTTTGACGAACCTCAATGCCCACTACCCTCGGCGAGTGTGATGTGGTTTAGGTGGACTCATGTGCTAATAGAATACTTGGTATCCATCATTTAGTGTGAGTGGTTGAATGAGTATTGAGTAAGTGGACTGGGTGATATATTTTGTAGACTGCTTTAAGAATTGGTATATTAAACGAATACATACGAGTATGATATCGTCACCCCCACCATTTGACTGACTTGGTTTTAGTTTGAATTTGAATATAAAGATTATCCATCAGACAAGAATGCGTAAAGACACTACACATTTTTGTCAAATGGGTAAATTTACTGAAATGTTAAAATATTTGTCTCCACTTACGTACTCAAAAAGGGTTATTGTTTTAGGTTACGAACGCGCAGTGGACTTCAACCATTTTCGAGTATATCTCACAATGAAATAGCAAACTTATATTTTAAATATTTTTAACACTATTAATATAATTTCAATAATTTTATTTTTATTAAATCATTCAAACATCTTCAAAATCCTTCTCATTTATGTTAATAGTACGAATGTGATATTATTACGCGCACACAAGCACACGCACATACACACGTACCTATAAAAACGTACATACACATAACATAAACTCTTAAAAGGTGCATGTGAACCGAACTATTTAACGTACAAGTAATTGTCTTTGTATTTTTTAAGTTATGGACCAATAGCATTGTAACCCGAACATGCATCTTTAAACAACCGGAAAAACTATCGTTGATAAAAAATATGTAGTCTGCGGTGGCCTAAGTGCCTTTTTGTCCGAGCAAACAATCGTAAACGTTCAAATATTGGTCACCTTTCACGTATTCAAATAGAGGTTATTGTTTTAGGTGATGCGCGCGCGCATGTGAAGCGATGGCGCGCGGGAGCGTGCTGCTCGTGCTATGGGTGGTCGCCGTCGCCGCGGATAAACATGGTGAGCTCTTTGACTATCTGTATCTGATAATAATCGTAGTAAATCCTTACTTTTTATCCTTACAACCTCGTGATCTTACTAAGCAACCAATCAGCTCTTGGCATTAGAAAAGTTAGATGAAAGGACGGAGAGTAACATAGGCTACTTTTTATCCTTGAAAACGAACCATTCCCACGGGATTTTTAAAAAAGCGGACAAAAAACGTGGGCAACAGCTAGTATAATGTATAAATGAATACACTTTTATTGTACACCACAGATAAAATTCACAATAGAGCGTTATTTATCAGTAAGTGTGTCTGTTTACTTGTTATATATATTCAGCCACCGTTAAACTGATCTTGATACAATTCGGCACGTGAAGGAGAAATTACACAGCTTATTTATCCTGGAAAAGCTGCTGGTAAAAAACATTTGTTACCTATCTATAGCAAGGCGTCACTCATCTTGGTTAAATTTGCATTCTGGTGATGGCATAGAACACATTTCATCTCGATTTTCTGCAGATTTTGTTAACACCAAAATAATCGCAGACAACGTCGCGTACATCACGTAGTTTGAATACAAACATTATCATCACATAAACCCGTTACCGGCCAACAACAGAGCACGGGTCTCAACCTCCTACAATGAGAAGGGGTTAAGGCTTTAGTCAACCACGCTGGCCCAGTGCGAACAGGTGGACTTCACAAACCTTTGAGAATATTATATAGAACTCTCAGGCATGCAGGTTTCCGCACGATGTTTTCCTTCATCGATGAAGCATGTGATATTTTAATAACTTAAAACGCCCAAAACTATATAACGTTGAGCTCTTACCCAATGCGCTAATATAATATTGAATACAATATTAGAAGCAAATTATCATATAATATTTATATATTTATCATATTTCATCCTCATCATGATCGTTAGCCAGTTGGGCAACGAGACAGGATTGTTCTTAAGCACTCATGTATGGGGACAGCCACTGCAGCATTTCTTTGGTCGGATCATCTCAAAGTCAAAAAGTCAAAGTCCAAATATTTCTTTATTCAAATAGGCAATAGATGGCACTTTAGATGTGTACATTACATGTAAAATATGACATAGAAGTTAGTTGTTGGCGATAACTAAATTCGTATAACTTAAAACTAAAGCTACGACGGTTCTTAACGCGCCCTGGTCTAATTAGAAGCCCACGACAAACTTAGCCGGTTGTTTTTTTTTGTTATCACCATCTCACATTGTCATTTAAAACTATTAAAGAAGCAACCTGGTTAGAGCAGTAATTTACACCCAAGCATTTTTATCGTTGACGTAGTCCTTAATAATATAATAGGACTTTTCTTCTCATTCTCATTTGGCGACCTTCCGCGTGATCTGGTGCCCTAGTCCTTTCCATGCAGAGTTTACTTGAATTTTCTTCAGGGCTTCATAGTAAATCCTAAATTAAGAAATGCAAAAAACTTCAGCGTCGTTACGGCGACTTTTTTATAACGAGTTTTTTCAACACCTACCTCACTCAATATCTGAGGGTGGAAGTAATTTAGAGATGCCGAAATTTCACTTAAAGTCTTAGCACCTAATCTGAAATACGATAAGGAGGTCGCCGGTCGGGCGGCAAAAAGTACCCAGAGATAATTCAAAGATTGCTTTTGAAGCAAAAACTGCGAGAACAATTCTTCGTGGGTTCTGTTTATCTCTACTCGACTCTTCAAAAATTTAATGAGTTTGTTTGATTTACTAATGTAATTATGGCTTGGCATGAGCTGTATGTGCGATTACACATGACAAAGGTTCAAATTCAAATTCAAAAATGTTTTATTCATGAAGACCTTATTACAAGCACTTATGAAGCGTTCATACATTTAACATGTTACACTAATGTTAGTGATGGTGATAACTGCATTCGATAACTTAAAACTAAAGCTAGGAGGGCTCTAAACACGCCCTGGTCTTAGAAGAGCCCACAACAAACTTAGCCAGGCTTTTTTTTGTTATCACCATCTCACAGTCTAGTTAATGTTGAGCTATGAAGTAAGAGCAATTAATACCTAAGCTTTTTTATCATACATGTTCTAATCTGGCACCTTGTTTGTTTTTTTCTGCAATATTTTTAGATGTTAGGTTTAGTCTAAGAAGGTTTTTCAGTAGGATTCCAATGCAAGGTAAGTATGTTAACAAGCCAAGGACAAAGACCCCACCCATAGACTTAAAGACATACAGACATTGTTTGCAGTTTGGACACAATGCCAAAACAGTGGCAGCGCCCCGAGCATAGCTCACTTTACACCCGCACAATGTTGCTAGCTAACAAACTTTTTCCCACTTTCCCAGAACGTTTAGAACATTAAAAGTAAAATAATTACTGTCAACTTCTAAATAGTATGAACTGAGTTAATACTACTAAAGTGAAGTGGTTTTTTGATCCTTCAATATTATTCGTGTACACGGTTTTTATATCTTCATAATTCTCTGCTCCCACCAATTGGGGTTTTTTTTTAAATCGAATTGAATATTCAACCTAAAAAAAAATTTTAATCCCCTAAATTGTCTCTGCTGAAGTTTGAACCCGCGAACTCCAGCCAAATGTTACTTTGCAAAAGAAATCAGCATGGCGGTAGCATTCTACAGTAGAACAAGCTCTGTTACAAAAAGCTTTACTACTACTCGTACAAGTAGCAAGAAAAGTTCTTCTTAAAAAATTATTACTTATCTATGTAATTGAGTATTATGTAAGTTTATAATAGCATAAATATATATCAAATATATCTATTATAGTATATATACATTTATATCGGTAGGGTGTGTAATTAATATTTAAATGTAGTATGTATGTTCATGTAAGTTTATTTTATTTTTTGTAACATACTTTATGCACCATCCACTTTCCACTTTTTTATCGGCTTCGTACGCTCAGGTCGCCTTTAAAAGATCACTTTTAGTGATAAGGCCGCCTTTGCACCCTAGCACTAAGTACTATTACGGTTTTCCTTGTATTTTTCCTATTGTGTTGTGATGCAATAAAGTTTTTCTATTCTATTCTATTCTTAAAGTATTATTCTCAATTATGGAGTTTCCCAGGGACCCCTAAAAGGGAAGAAGACAGTTTTGAGAAAGGAATGGGAGTGTACGCAAAAAAGTCGCAAATCGTGCCGACCTGTAGGGGACTTCCAAACACGACTCTCGCATTAACCGTCTATAGAAGCACAATCACCTAACGAATTACATTTTATTGTGTGAACAAACTTTACATTTAGCATTGTCTTCACATCTATCTCACATAAGCGCTTTAGGTATTCTATCTCACACGAGATTAAATAACTTTGCTAATCTTTAATTTAGTTTTGTTAATATTGAAACTAATTACACTATTAATGAAATGTACAAGTAAAGTTTAGACGGCCGACTGTCGCAGAGGGCAGCGACCCTGCTTTCTGAGTCCTAGGCCGTGGGTTCGATTCCCACAACTGGAAAATGTTTGTGTTATGAACATGCATGTTTTTCAGTGTCTGGGCTGTTTTCTGTGTCGAATAATTATTTATGTGTATTATATTTATTAGTAATTTTAGTATACATATCACTGGCTACTTTAAAATAAATTTAATTATATAATGTAAAATTATATGTACATCCTTTTTGGGCGCAGCCATTTTTAATATTAAATAGTTCCATGAATTTCTAAAATGCTAGTAAGACATTGTGTTGTAGGGAAACCGATATAACAGAAGGTGCTCAATATCAAAACATTAACTGAACAAAAGAATTGTTCTACGAGGTCATTTTTAAACATTCTATAAATTTATTTTCACTTTCAATGTTTCTAATAAAATTTGGCAGATGGGTAAATATTTTAACGTAGCCAGCGTAGTCCAACGCAACCATTACTACGCTGGCCCAGTGCATATTGGTGGACTCCACACACCTTTGAGAACATTTTGCAGAACTCTAAGGCATGCAGGTTTCCTTCATCGTTGAAACAAGTGATATTCTAATTGATCAAAACGCACATAATTCAGAAGAGTGATCCAAGGAAATGTTATTAATGACTTTCACAGCCAAAACAACATAACAACGCCAGCACAACATATCGCATATGCTGACAATTTGTTACACGTTAACCTGTCGGCCCTCAATGATGCAGGAACAGAAATTGAAACTCGATTCACATTGTAATACGAAACTCTAACATACGCCACAGCTGCTGCGGACGAAACGCAAAATAATAGAAGACTCCCCGGAGACGCCATTATAACTCGACTAACAAAGGGATTATCTTGTTTGGGAACCTCTTGACTGGCACTCGACTACTCTTTGTGAATATCGCGTTACATTTACGGAGTAAAGGTGACTATTGGAGCAGTTTTTGTAGGTGTGGTCGGTTTTTATGTCTTTTTTTTTTCTGCAACTCGGTGAGAATTCGTCGGTTCCGATGCTCAAAAGGTTTTCGAGGGTAATTTTGGATCTGGGTTTGCACCTTGTTGACATCAATGTATTTCTATAGGACAATGTGATTCCAAGGGAGTTAATCCCTACATTTTATATTAAAGAAAACTTACGAGACCATCTCCGCGTTGAGTGTTTTCTCTAAATAAAACTGTTAGGTATTGAGGAGCTAGTTAAAATGTTTAATATATTAAAAGTTTATATAACTTCGCAACTTTTCGACTCTTACAAACAACTTTCTAGATTCTTATTAAATAATGAAAAAGTCACTTAAAATAATTGGTTACAAGTTTTTCTACTTTAGAAGTTTAAAATTAAAACATGCCACCACTAACAGTCTTATTATACTTAGCCCCAGTTTAGAGGCCTTTATACTAAGAAATAAGGATATACTTATACTTAGACGCTATGTTGCACCATTGGGATTCGATCAGATCAGAAAATCAGAGGAATAATAGGTACTAACTGGGACCGATAGAATAACTTCTTGAAAACACAGAGAAGTTCATATTTAGACCTAGATAAAGTTGATATTTAGACCTCCCAATACATGTTTTTTTTTAATTGACTCGAAACTGATTCGCTTTTCAAACTCTACACCATAAGGAGCTTCTTCTAGGAGACACCTTGACCCAATACTTCGCTCATTCGCTTTATTGCCCTGTATTTTGAGCCTGGATATCCTCATAAGCTTGATTTGCTTTATTTTTACATGATTAAGGCACCTTTTGCATTCTAGAACGATCCTAGTAGAGATTTGTCTCGAATTTATGTGCTTGAAGGCCATCATATCACAAAAAGTGCATATAAGAGAGTAACGTATGTATATTATTTATACTAGTGACCATATATAAACTGGCTTGTGTCTTCTATATATGACTGACTGATTTATCTATAAGCTCACAGCTCAAACTATTAGAGGGATTAAGCAGAATTTCTATTAAACGTACGATTCGAATAAGAGAGAATTTTAATAAATTCATTGCATGAAGTGTCATGAAGGGTTAAAAATTTGTATGAAAACCAGTTAGATTTGAGTAAAGTGGTTAATAAAGACGGTAAAATAAATAAGCCAAAAAAAAAAACATTAAAATTGCGATACATGAATACGTAATAAGCTGCAACAGAATGTCCCCTAACATTTGATTTACGAACGTTATGAGCGAATAGCCGAGAGTTCCATTAACTAGCGAATCTTTTTACGTCTCAGAGTTAAGTGCATTTACGAGTAACTGCACGGTGCTGAGTGAGGGCTGAGGCATCTTCCCAACGGATGCGAATGAATCCTTGAATGTTTTATGACGTTCCATTTTAAGGAGAGATACATCATGAAAGTTAGAGATACGGGCGCTATACTATTGTTGTTAAAATTGGTTTGAATTTATTTTTTTATCTACTCTTAAGATAGTCTTATACTGCTAATCCTACTAACATTTTACATATAATATATATTTGAAAGTGTGGATGTTTTTTACTCAAGCATGCAAGAAAGGCTGAACGGATTTGGATGAAATTTGGCATGGAAAAGAACATGGGCTACTTTCTATCCCGATTTCGTAAAAAGTTCCTGAGGGAAAAATGAAAATTTTTTACGAGCTAAAACAGCTTTGAAATTTTATGTGCATGCCACCTATGCTATAGAAAAGTCATGTACTTTCTCTTGGTATGGTTAAAAACTGGTAAAGAACAAAGCTTTAGAAATAATTATGAAGTCCACACAGACGAAGTCGCGGGCAGAAGCTAGAGACGAATAACTGGAAAGGTATTTCGCAATATTGGATTGAAAATTCTGTGCAATTATCAGAATACTCTTAGTTGAGGCTTCAGAGGGCATAGGCTTCTTCTGCCATAGAAAACGTTTAGTTCCTGATTGACTTGTAATTAGAACTACAAGATTTCCGAACGCGCACTGATCATATCACTATCTCGGAGGTGTAGAGAGGTAGATTTGACTACAGTAAACTAGCAACAGTCGAAACAAATATCATAATTTCTCACACTATACTGGAAACTAAACTTTATATGTCCCATGAAGCCAGAATGTACCACGCTGCCTATTACTATTAATGCTTCACAGCTGGGAGAGTTTGGAGACACACACTCATTAACGCTATTAGAAGCTTTTGAAATGTAAATGTGCATGCAAAGTGTGCTTGAACATCAAAGACAGATAATAGTGCAAAACGAAAGTGCACTAGTTAATGAACAAAGAACCCAAGTTCTCCTTGAAAAGTACTTGTTCAAGATGGTTACCTAATAATTGCCTTATTAATGTATTGGTAAGCATGTTTCCCAGGGCGGGCCAAAAGAATCATAAATAGGGCTTATCTGTCAAAAATTTCTCATGATCAGCACAAAGTTAGGAAATTGTGTGACACTAGCTCTATATCTTAGCCAAAGTAGGTTATCTCATACCACTCAAAATAACATCGAAATTCATTTAATGCAAGTATATCTAGTGAAAAAACTTTTGAAACGTAAAATCTGTCTGGGTTGTGACTCTACTACCGGTTCGGAATGCTTATTAGCAATAAGAAACTCAGCAGCTTTAATACATCATTTTTAATACAGAATTGTATTGTCTTGTGAGTGATGAAGTAGTCTCTTCCTACATGTGCAGTGTTAGAGTTTTACATAGAAATCTTTCTGTATCAAAATTCATGGAAAATCAAAAACACTATGTGTACCCACACCTGCAGTGTCAGCGTCTGTGTAGTGTTAGTGCGTGTGTGTGCGGTCGACGGTCGACGAGTTTCCTCATTAGAAAAGTTTAAGTTATACAATCTTAATAAAAGTAACTAGATACAGGCTGCATCAGAACTATTTTAAGCTCCGATACTTTATCGATGCACTCAAAAAGCAGGCAAGTGTAACGGCCTATAGGAGTATCTCCGACATTACTGTGGATGTTTTATTCGGCCATATTCGTTTTAAGCACCACTCATTACTGTTATTGCTTGCATGTGTTATGTTCTGTGATAAAAATGTGTGGGTGAAACCATTAAAGATTTTTGAAGGGAACTATTAACCAATAAGTAAATGGTAATTTAAAAAAAGTACCATCTCCTTACTCGATAAGACGAAAGTGCTTTATAAATTTTAGTATAAGTCATAAACAAATTTATCTTCAAGAGTTTTTGGATAAGCTATATCCCACTTAGTGACAATTAATGATGAAAGTTTCAATTGGAGTTTAAAACCATGGCGTCCTAAGGCTTTTAAGTTTATAAAAGGACTTTTGATTAAAGTGGTTGTTTAGAGTGACAATAGAAGTAACACTTAACAATCAACGCATCTATGGGCACATTTGATAAAATAAATATTTGACTTTGACTTTGACTTTGACTTGTCAGAGATAAAATAATGCAGATATATCGTTTTTAAGATTGAACTATAGTAATTAAAATATATTAAATTACCAGCAACAACCTGTATTGACATAGATAAAAACTAAAATTATTAATTGTGTATCTTAAGTTCTTATATTATCTTTTGCTCCTATATCGGTATTATGAAAATTAGGCATTTTATGAGAACTCAATTAATTTTAATATTAATTGATAACGATCTGTTAAATATTTAATCACACGTTTAAAAATGTCAGATATTAAGTTAGTCTTCACTTTCGTTTAATATTTTATTTGAAATAGTTGTATGTTTTAACGTTTTGTTAAGGTAAAGGAAGTTATTTTGAATTGTATACAAATCGTTATACAGCTTTTACAAATTCGACATTGTATCAAGTGAAGGAATTAGAAAATTGAAAAAAAGTGATACTCCGAACGTATTTATCGCGCGGCGCTTTTGTGAGTAAGCATCGTATCAAGTGCATTCGAGCTTCGAGAATACGTCCCGGACGTTGATTAAGTATTTCTCATCAATAAGCTCTTCTCTATCTGGAGCAACATCGGTCAAGTGCAAGATGGAGTAACAAAACAACCTTTGATCAATAGTTATTTTCATTCCTCGTGGCATTATGTACTATATTTCTATCATATAGATAATATCATCTTTTTATTTGCCTTTTAATAAGTTTTATTCGTTGCTTAGACTTCTTCAGTGAATTTATAGTTTCGTTTGAATATGCAATTATTTTGTTTTTGGTGAGAAGTCTTTATCGCAGCATCCTGACTCTCTAGCTCTCTTTACTTCTTCTAATGATGTGATTCACCAATAATCACTTAATTTTCATGAGCAATGATTTTTCATGGACGATGTTTCTGTTACTTTGCTTGCTGACTGACTGAGGTTTCTTATGAGACACATAGCGACTGCGTTTGCGGTCTAATGAGACTAAAAATATTTTATAATGGTGGTGATAATTTATAATGTTAATACTGCTTTAAAACTACGCTAATACTAAAAATACAAAGGTGTTTCCGTATGCTTATTTTTTTGTTATATATTTGCATCTCAATGATTTGAAAGAATCATAATTAATTTCATCACAGGGATAGCTAGAGGATGGTTACATACCGGAAAACCGTTCTGCGATCCATCCATTCCAAAAAAAATCCTAATATAATATGTTAATGACGTGCGGCTTAGTAAGCAAATAAATTTTGACGACTTTTTGAATAAAGCAGAAGAAAAGCAAGAAGAAGAATAGCGTTATGTTATAAAGTGGCATATTATGATACCCTTTATAACGATTATTTACTTTCTCTTTGATAAGCCGAAGAATGTAGATGCTTATCAGTCAAAGTCCAATTAGCACCACTACAAAACCAAATAAGATTAGTATCGGCGCGGATGTATGAAATAGAAAGAAATTAAAAAATACATTATCGTTCCGAGTCCGACCAAACCAAACTGGATTTTATTAGCCTCCAGAAACTCAAATAGCGTCGTTCTCATTCCTAATTATCCGAATACCGGACAAAATGACAGAAGGCGGTCCCTTTCAACTCAAGATGACTCTGATCTATCAAGCAACACTTCTAAGCGCAGACATTACTCTCTGGCTCGATATAAATAGTTAGTATTTTTCAAGCTAGAAGAACTATATGAGCATTAATCTGCAACCTCACTCGTTGGTAAGCGATGATGCAGTCTAAGATGGTAACGGGTTATCATGTTAGATGAATGGCAGTTATGTTAGACCCATTCCCCCTAATCGGTTTCTACTTTCTACGCGACATAGTACTGGAACGCTTAATCACTTAGGGGCACGTCTTTGTCGGTTGGGTAGTAACTAGCTATGACTGAAGCCTCCAACCAGACCAGACCAGAGAAAATTCAGAAACTATAAACTCCGAAATTGCCCCTGCCAGGAATCGAACACGGGACTTCCTACTTAAAACCACAGCGCCGACCACTGCGCAAGGGGTCGTCAGAAAGAAGTGTTTGTTTTTCAAAATAAACAATTTTATTAAGAGAAATCTTTTTATGACTACAGTAGGTATTATTAACATCCTTTTTTTTGAATTTCAAACATTGTTTCAGTGTAAGTAAATCTAGACTAAATTTGAAATTTTGAAACCCTAATTTTTTATGCTCTTGAAATGCATTTTTTGTTTCAAAATTACCTTTAGCGTATTGATCGAATTCAACCCGATTTGATCTTACGTCAACTACATGCCAACTACCTAAAAGTTTTACACTTATAGACCGAATGGTCTTATAAATTTAGCAGATTATTATATATAGCTTCTCCCCGCGTTGGGAAGAGTTGTTCGTTGCTACTTGTACCGATCAGATGAAAGTCAGTTGTTTTTAGATCTCGTTTGGATCCCGCGGAATCCGACCATTCATCAGCCAAACATATTTTAGTTTGTGCTGCGCGATACGGAATTTCTCCATTTGCATTATTTTCCGCTTCACATTTTGTTTTGTTGTTTGCAATAATTAAACTATTAAAACATTTTAGTTATTCGAAATATCCAATTCAACGATTCTGTTTCATTGTTTTGGTGTTGTGTTTAACTCTATAGAAATGCTTTCAAATACGGTATCGAAAGTAAAAGAAAAAAAAAAATCATTTAAACACTTCAGTACCTCGTAAAAGGGTCATAAGATCAATCACTCTTTGCTTTCAAAATGTTAACAGGCACGTTTATTTTAACGAGAACCGTTTTATCATATTCAATATGAACATTCTATTACAGTACGTAACTATTTATGACAATACTGATGGAATACCTAATGTATATTATATAGACAAAACATCGGAAGTTATTAATAATTGATTTAACAACAAACGTTTAAAAAGGCTAGCACTGTATTGTTTTAAGTATTCTCAAATAAATATTACGATTAGCTGCGAATTTTGATTAATTGGTCTTTAATATTAGTTAAACAATATTTGTAAAAATAATAATGTTTATCTCTTCTCTCGAGAGCGGTGATAGCCTAAAGAGTAAAGCTTCGGCTTTCCTTGCGGACCGAGTTCGATCCCCGGCACGCCGTTTAATGGTTTAGGAAAACCTCAGGAGATCCTCAGGAGATGTTGACTTTACAATGACTTAGGAGGACTTAACAATTATTCATTGTAAAGTCAACATCTCCTGAGGATGCTCCGGTTTCGGAGCGAAACGTGCGTAGAGAGTATATTGCCGAAGATCTGTTTGGTGTGGAGTATAAGGATTGAAGAAATTATAAATTACACCACACATATTCTCCTGCTTTTCGCGGAGTATAGCAAATTAAACTTAATTTTGATAATACATAAATACTTATAATAAACAGATAAACACCCAGACACTGAAAAACATTCATGTTCATCACACAAACATTTCCCAGTTGTGGGAATCGGACCCACGGCCTCGGACCCAGAAAGCAGGGTAGCTGCCAACTGCGCCAGTCGGCCGATGATGATGATGATATGAGAAAAAAAATCGTGAAATTGAATATTTGAATTAGGGGGAAAATAAGGGGATAATGAGTTTTAAGCAACTGAATATCAATAGCTTAAACGTTGAAGAGAAAAAACCCTGAGGAAACCTGTATGCCTGAGAGTTCTCCAATTTGTTCTCAGAGGCGTATGGAGTCCACCAATCCACACTGGGCGAGCGTGTTGGGTTGAGGCCTAAACCCTTCTCATTGTAGGAGAAGACCCGTGCCCTGTAGTGGACCGGTAATGGGTTGATAAGATGATGTCATGGGTATAGCAGTTATATTAAACAACCAAACTAAAACCCTATTCAGTAGCAAAAACTGCCCACTTTTAAACCGCTACGCTCACCACAGCGGCGGGGAAATTTTCGAAAGTAATGTTGTCTTGAAAATTTAAACCTACCTTTATATATATAGGTATTCAATTTTCTTATTTTCTTCTTTTATTCCCCTGGATTTATTCAAGAACTAAGCTATGCAAGAGTAAATATTAGAAATATTAATCACAGAAGGAATAGTGACATGTTAAACATAATATTACAAATCATCACACAATACAATACAATAAATTAACGGCTCGATACAACTTAACTATTACATAGAATAAAGACCACACAGAAGCATTTTTCAAACATTAATCTTATTACGAAACGTAAAATTGATTTCAAGATCACAGCTGGAAGCTTTTACGTGGCGTAGTTTATTGCCTATGTATAAAATAAAAATTAATTTTCGACGCCGGCACTTGTTGGTTATGAAATGGCATCTTTTGGACAGCTTTATAAATTATGAAAAAAGTTTCGCCTGTTCGGAAAGAAGGAACTTTCACACTTATGTTAAACTAGGGAGTCATCATCATCATATCGACCCATTACCGGGCCACTACAGGTCACGGTTCCCTCCCACAATGAGAAGGGTGACGAGGTTACGGCCGTAGTCCATCACGCTGGCCCTGTGCGGGTTGGACTCCACATACCTTTGAGAACATTATGCAGGTTTAATCACGATGTTTCCTTGACCGTCGAAGCAAGTGATATTTTTAATTACTTTAAACGCACATAACCTAGAAAACTTAGAGGTGCGTGCTGGGATTCGAATTCGGCCCCCTGAAAGTGAAGTCAAGCATCTAACCAATGCACTATCACCGCTTACTAAACTAAGGAGTATTGATATTTTATTCCTCAGTATTTTATTCCTTAAACTGATCATTTTTTTATTCCAATACAAGTTAGCCCTTGACTCAAACCTCACCTGATGGTAACGGGCTAATCTGTTAGGGAGAATACACCCCTAATCAGTTTCTTGAAATGCTTAATCACTTAGCAGCACGTCTTAGTCGGTAGGGTAGCCACGGCCAAAGGCTCTAACCAGACCATACCAGAGAAAAGTCTTTATTCAGAAACGGCCCGCGCCGGGAATCGAACCTGAAACCTTAAGCTCAAAGACATAGCGCGCAACACTGGGCCACGGAGGTTGAACGTTGTCCATATTATATCAATGTATTTTAATTGTGTACTAGAATATCGTACTTTAGTATTCAATTATGGTCACGTTGAATTCAATGTAAAGGCACGACACGAATATTAATAAAATTCTCTGCGCTCGTCTCTGACAGAGACCAAGTGGCCATATCTATTTATTATATTCAATTCATAGCTACGCCTGCCTCAGTAATAAGAATAATGAGAAATTCGTTCAGTAAAAAAGAGGAACCAAATAATGAAACCGAAATGAGCGATTCCGTAATTTAAATATACATCATTTATCTATTTATTTATTTATTTAAGGGACAATCAACAGGTTACAACAAAGACTCTTAAAAACTAAACAAAAAATGAAAAAACATATCAATGTAATATTGTAGACCCACTTAAAGACTGCCACAACTTGCAAATACAAAACAAATGAAAAAACGATTAAGAGAGACATGAGAGTTTTTATAAGCTATAAGATCCATCAGGCTGTGACATAAGCTTGACGAATCTAGCACCGCGAACAAAAACATACATTTAGAATAAATTAAAAAAACAAATACTTAAATTATATATAAAATAATATTAAAAATGTTGACAATATATACTATAGAAAAAAACTAGCTAAACTAAAACAAAATAAAAAATAATCATATGGTTCAGTTGCCCGCGTGGATTGGAGCCAAGAATGCTGCCTGAACAGCCAGGCTGATTCTTTTGGCTAAAACTAATTATTTTGTTTTGTTTAATTTTAATTTAATTTTTACTTTTTATTTAATTGAATTCCAAGTACACATCTCTTACTTTGGGTTTAAGCTTTGAACAAAATTTGTTATAATTTCTATTAGATCTAACTATAGTAATAACCTGTTTTGTTTACCAAATAACAATAAATAAGAAAAAAATAACCCAGCCCTTCTCCCACCAAATAAGGTAATCAACCGCAGTGAAATGTTTCGGAAGAGTTTTTATTTACTTAAATTATATATAAAATAATAAATAATAATAGACTCCATTGTCCCAGGTTACCTACGGCAAACGGAACAAATATCTACGTAACTTTATATAAGAAGGGCATAAATATGCCTTTTGCCATTTTCAGCCATCTCAGCTGCAGCTCCCGGGCTTGATGCTGTCACCCTGATATGAGATGAGGCCAATATGTCAAAGCATGTTGCGTCCCACAAAAGCGCCCGAGCCTGTTCCCGGGGAACCAGCATCAACAGGTCTCTTATCATCATGTCGGCTTATTCCTGATGGCTCAATGAGAACAGAAAAATCTATGCTGACGAGTTCTATATAATATATGTTTGTAACTATAGTTGTGAAGAGATATACAAGTAGATGGAAGTGCACTTTTTACTTTTTTTTATCTCAAACGACGTAATGCGTGTTATTAGCAATAATTAAAACTAACAATCTACATAACAATTCAAAGTACAGGGCGATCTTAAAATGGTCTTTACTCAGCACGTTCAAGACCCAGAGCTGATCTCCCGCGAAGCCAAACGTGTCGTTTGGACGGTAGGCACCGACAGAGAACCGCCTACTAAAAACTAAAGACTTTTCCACGTGGATATGCTATAAAGTACAAGTATTAAATAATAGAAAAAGAAATATAAATAAAAGAATAAAATAGAAGAATCAAAAAAAACACTTAAAAAACTTGCTTAAATTAGGTAAATTAATAAATATATTATTTGTAAGCCTTAAATTTTTCAAAAGTACTAAAATATTTTTCAATACTACTACTTTTAATTATAATAGATGAAGAGGTCTAACAATTTATTTTATTACTAAATAATTAAAAATTCTTGCTGGGGAGTCATGTTTAACCTGCTTTTAAATTGCGAAGAAATTGACCTCACACGGTATTACTAAAATAAATATAAAATATAAAAATATAGAATCTTGTTAAGAAATCGAAATTGATACTAATTTATTTACAAATCCAATAAACACTGATAATTCTCATGAAGTGGTCACGGATATAAGTGTGATAATAGAAACTCCCTCCGGAATAAGCGAGGTTCGATCAAATGCTTAGGCGAGCCAACGTTTAATGGCATACGTAATTGGTTTACCCACGTCAGAATAAATAAGTATGTGACATGGACCGAAATTACAGGAATATCGATCGCAACTCATGATTATAAATAAAGTCGTTCCGCTTAAAGCCTTCGTAAATATTGATAGCCATTCTATTCTTGGAGGTTGGAAGACAATAAGCTGGAAGTCTTTCCACTGCGATGTTATTTTATTCATGGTTTCATTTAGGCTTATTTGTTTCTGTATAATATCTTTGATATTGATATTGAACGTTAAGCAAATATAATATTTTAATCGAAGTTTTTCAATTTCTTTACTATGAGGTCAATGTTTATTAGGTCAAGTTTTTATTATACTTTTCATTCAGCGAACATATTATTTCATTAAGTAAAAATAAGTATACAATAACCGTGTTGGGTTAAGCTAAGCAATGAAAATAGAAGGCGCTTGAAGCTGGATATCATTCCTTAGCTACACAGCTTAAAACATCTCCGGTGGAAAAGCAGCCTAATCCTCGAACTAAGCTCAAAGCTTATGCCAGGAGTTTAAACGAACGTGAATTTCAGACTGACCCATAATCGTTGAGTTGTTTCGTCTTTTTTATTCAAGAATTATATTTTATATTATTTTAAAAGAGAAAATTTCAAATGGCAATGTTTGCCAGATTACATCACTAGCGAAGCTGGAGAGAATTAAATTTTTAATTACGTTGATACAACCGTCCTACCCGCAGAATAAGGTAAGGAGCCATCGAAATAAATCCCATTAAGGAAAAATAGAATCGAGAAGGAAATAGCGTACGTCCCTACGAAATCGGAAATAGAAATACACTGAACGGAAGTGAAGCTAATTAAGTTATCCACGCTTCAGTCGAGTTGCGGTTTATTTTTGTGCCATTCCCCATTTCAAATAATAATACAATCCTTGAGGTATTACTGTCAGCACTGTTGCAGAAGTAACATACACTTATGTACTGATAACAGTTTCGGAGCGAAATTTTGACGAGGGAGTTGAATTAACAGCTCATTGAAATCTCATCTTTAACGCTTAGGTTTTGAGTTCATTTTCGAAAGGTAATTGGGAAGATTGGAGGAGTATTGTGTACGGTATCCAAATATCAGCTCTGCGTGTAAACAGGCGTGAGTGAGGCGTCAAACCAGGTGCGGGCTTTTGGGGGAAATCGATGGTGCTACTTAGGGGACGAACTATTTTGACAGTTGCCATTTATTTCGAGTATTACTGAGTCTGTTTGCATATATCCTATAATTGGAAATATTTTGATGATCATTTTCAAAAATAATATATAAATAACATATAGATTACAACATATTATATGCGGCAAGATAGAAATAAATTAAATCGGTTTTGCAACGGCAACCATAACATAATTAGGTCGCAGCAGCTAAGAGTTACTAAATTAACGCGACTTCTTCTGCATTTGTTTTGTATTAAAAAACTCCTGTGGAAACTATTTGGTTATACTGAGTTTAAACATATTCTATTCGGTTGACTCTATTATGCTTAAAGCTATCCCTATGAAAAAAATATCATGATTGGTTAAGCATGACAAGTCTTGAAAGGTAGTTATTTTAACCGCTTCGGCTTGTTTTTCTGGGATAAAAAGCTATGTTTCTTCATCAGGTCAGTATAAAGGTTAATCTAAAAATAGGTATCAAACAAATTCTCACACAGGTTTTATATAATACTACTCGTATTAATCATATTAAAACGAAAAACATAATATTGTATTAATTTACCGTTTTTCTTTTTTTGCAGACGAGCTAAGCTCAACAGAACCGGAGCATAGCACAGTCGCTCCAACACCACCCATACCATTAAGGCCAGAATACGCACATCCAGCTGGTGTCGAAGCTTTAGACCCATACAATTCAGAAAAAAACAATCCTCCACTCCACCACAGAGATTATTTAGAGGAAGATTATGATCATGAGTCACATAAAGAAGATGAACATGAGAACAGAGATGACGCAGACGAACTGCCATCTTTATCTGGTGATCATCTCTTGCAAAGTTCAACAGATGATTTACCCATGTTCTTACTAGAACCGCAAAATGCTTATGTAGTTCGTAATAAGCCGGCAATGCTTAGATGTCGTGCAGCAAATGCTCTACAAGTTTATTTTAAATGCAACGATATCCGCTCAGTAGGGAGTACGCAATTTGAATTTGTTGACCCTCAAAGCGGTGTGAGGATTGTTGAAGCTGAATGCAATGTTACGAGGGATCATTTAGAGGAATATTTCGGCGAAGATGGGTTTTCATGCACCTGTCATGCCTGGAGTAGCCGTGGAGATATAAGAAGTCAGCCAGCCATAGTTGAATTATCATGTGAGTACAATCCAATTTTATTATGCTATTAAAAATTTGACTATATTTTATGGTACAATGTTTAGCACTGCAACCAGATAAATTGAGTGCCCAGGATAGGCCGTAGCTTCCTTAAATCATTGCTCATGTTATGCTCTGAGGTCAAAATACCACAGCCCTCATCCTCACTGGTCGTAATATAACCGAGCATATCAAATATAATCATGTTTCTTTAAACATCAACACCAATAAAAACGTCAATAAACTGTAATTAGATATCGGTGTAGCTTTAAAATTCATATTTCCGGTGCAAACGGGGCGTGGAGCAACATTTCATCAAAACTAATAATTTGAGAGTTTCCGTTCGTTATTTTGGGCTAACCTACTTTTATCGCTCGTTTCACTGCTGTCGTCTCTGAGCCATAAAGGAACCTGGCGCATGAAATCCTCGTATAATATTTTCATAAAGTTCACAAAGCTTCAGTATTTATACCGGATTATTCTTTATGCAATCCTTTAGAAAAACTTACAATTTACTCTACTCTTTAGTTGTAAAATTTATAGTTTGTGAAGGTCTATGCATCATTATTTTTCTTTATTATCTTGTTTTATTAAATTAATTTCTTTGCGATCGTATCGTCATACCAGAATCCTAATTTTTCACAATTTAAAAAGAAGTGTGGCTTCAGGTTCACTGATCTTTCTTATTATACATTGCAGCTTATTTAAATGCTCCTCTTTAATAAGTTATTTCAAAAACAATAATATTCAATCAAAATAATCTTGTCGAAGTTTCAAACATCTCTTTTAAATCTGATAATTGTAATGTACGCTAATTTTCATTGAAGAACTATTAATTTATTACCTATATTACTTTTTTTATCTAGTTTTATGATGTTTAACTGGAAAACCAAAAAGCATTCTAGTTTGTATTGCCAAAATGTCTCATCGCAAACTATTCTAGATATTATAATTTAATTCAATTATAAAATTTTACTTTGTTTATAAATGTCCTTGTTTATTCAGTTTTTCATCAGAAGCTGTAATAAAATAGAAATCAAATTCTCAGTCACAATTTGCTTCATTAATATTCATTTCAATATTGAAGAGAAAATAACTAGTTCACAACTCCAATAAAACATTTTCAATTAAGATCGCGAACTTATCTGCTATGACATATTTTATTATACTTACAATGAATACCTTATCCTAAAATAATTTCTGTAGATGAATTCATTATAACAAAATCTTTCGTACTACTTTCGTATTTAACTGAGAACAAAAGAACTGAACATAGCAAACTTAAAATGAATTAGTCTTAATAAATAAAAAAGTAAAAATGGTAAACATAAAATAAAGAATACAATCGTTTTCTTTTTACTTAACCGTACATTTCATTTACCTATTATTTGCGTTTTTGGTAGCTTTTATTTAATAATTGACACATTTCAGGCTTTTTTAACTGAAACTAGTTTCTTTGTATTTGAATCCTGTCATTTTATATAACGCTACACGACGTGTGATGTCTGAGTTTTTAAGATCGTGTCAACCATTTCTGTGATTCAGATTAGATTACAATTAAATATTCTGATGTGCTTAGCGTACCGATGCCATGTAAACGTCTGTTAGAAATGCATGATATTAAGCTAATTCACTTTAAACAAAGATCATAAGTCATTCAGACAGTCGAGATTAGAATCCATTCAATATTTTAAATGTTAAAATATAATAATTCTTTATTTGGTAACTATGACCCATTTACACTATTATATAGCAAAATAATTAAAAAATAAAAAAAACTTACATAACATATTAATATTAAATATACAAAATAATTACAAATAAGAATTTCTGCCTCCTGGCAGCCCTACATGGAGTTTAATATAAAGCTTGTAAATTGGAGAGTCGGATCTATTTGTTAATACCTTCAGAAAACTGTTATTGCTTACCCGTGTCCTTTTCATCAGGGTGGCTATTTGTTTTCTTCTGATAGCAAAAAAGTCATCAGTATGAGCCCTCGCGAACATTGTAGATGCACTACAACATCGTAGCCCAACCGCATTCTGAAACCATGATTATACTGAATTCCACAGGTATCCCGTGTAAAACGTTTGACTAAAGGCTTTGAACAAACTAACTTTCTTATAGGCATACAATATAAATGTTCAACACAGAATTCTTGTCATACTTTTTTTAATATGAAACCCATTAAAGCAAGTTTCGATTAAATTCAATTTTAAATGGTAGTAAATCTTCCGTGCATATTACATGAATGTCGAAGAAGCCATTTCATAGATTTATGTCGAGCATGATTTAATGAACATGGATGATAGTTAAACCATCGTTTTTCTCTTCATATATTGATTACTCATAAAAGTATTAAGTAGATAGCTCCTCGTATTTAATTTCGAAATTCAGTACTTGGTAATTTAGTTTTTAAACTTCATCTAATTGTGTGTACCACAAGTAAATGTGATCATTAAATTTCCTATAACCTTTATAGTGTACTCACTCACTAAAGTCGTATTGACCTGTGCATTTCAACAATCTAGTCAGTACCGTACAACCTTTAGGAATTTTCACCAACGATGACGAATCAAAAACGGTTGTTTAGATTTGAGTAGAGGTTGTTTTTTGTTTGTTTACATGTCTGTTACCATCTTAAACTAATATATATATATATATATAATTATACTAATATTTATCCGATCCAAAAACATATTTCAGTGTTTGATAGCTCATTTAGCGATCTATATATAATCACGCTAAGATTAATAGGAGCATAGCATCAATATGGAATCTTTCAAAATCGGGTATTTTTGTACTTTCTAGACCTTCCGTTGCGCGCGCTCCGTAAACTGTTTAAGTTTGGATAAAATCATTAAAAAAATAAGGTTTACTTATAATAATAAATAATAATAAATATACTACGACAATACACACATCGCCATCTCGAATCACGGCTCGAAACAATCGAACCCACGGCTTTGGACTCGCTGACGTCGCTGCCCACTGCGCCACTCGTACGCGGACTACTCGCGAGGGAACGCTAGTGTACTGATAACGAAGAACTTTAGTTATGTTGGTTATTTATCTACAAGCAGACATAATTTCTACGTCAATTACAAGCATTTTACGAGTATAAATAATTTATCTCGTGCTATTTTATAACTTGTAGCGATAGTCCAGTGCAAGTCTATTTAAATATTATTCTTGTTTGTTATAAAGTTCCTCATATTGTTTCAATAAATATGTTTTATTACTTTATTTACTAATATCCCTACTTATTATTATTAATATTATAAATGTGAATGTAAGTTTGTTTGTTACGCTTTCACGCAAAAACTACTAAACCGATCATCATCAACTTTGTACACATATTCCTGAAGGTATTAGAAGTAATATAGGATGCTTTTTATCCCGAAATGTAGCTCAGTTTTTTTTGGTAGAGTGGACGAAAGTGTTTTACGATTTTACACCATAACGCCGTAAAATGATAACTGATTTAAAGAATTACTTACTTACTTTTTTATATAAGAATACACAACTTAAAAATTGTATTTTTAATTACACATAAATTGAATGCCACATGTCTTTCGAAAAACAAAAACAAACGCAGACGCAGTCGCGGGCAACAGCTAGTTATAATATATTCCTTTGCTTTTGAAGCGTCGAAGCTTAGTAAAAGAATTGTTTCATAAACCAGCTGAGTACAGCATAAATCGCTAAAAACAGAAATGTAAAGTCTACCTTAGAATCATACGAGATATAAACAAAAGTTCATATAGATTTCTTATTCTTGGTACTAATACATATATTTTACAAATGGTAACCGATATAAAAAACTTTTAGGCGTTATTAAGTTTGACGTACCCCTGGCACAAAGGTGAGTGCTGGGGTTTTTAGGTAGAGGTCCCGTGATCGACTCCTGGCAGGAGCAATATGGGAATTTATTATTTCTGTATGTTGGTATTTATCACCCAAACGACAAAGACGTGCCGCTAAGCTATTTAGCGTTCCGGTACGATGTCGTGTACAAACAGATTATTGGTATGGGTTTTATATAACTGTACATACTCAGTAAATAGTGAGATTGCAGTCAAGGGCTAACTTGTAGAGCTAAAACTAAAAGAAAAAAGAATTTATTTTAGTTTTACTTCGTGGGTATAACATAGTTTAATTATAAATATCTTTATATTTATAATGAAAGTAACTTATTAACGACGAATTATAAGACCCTTTCACACTGCGCAAACAGCCGGTTGGCGCAATAGCGACCCTGCTTTCTACGTCCAAGGCCGTGGGTTCGATTCCCACATCAGAAAAAAAATGTTGTGTGATTAACATGAATATTTTTCAGTGTCTGTGTGTTAATCTGTATATTATAAGTATTTATGTGTATTATATTCATAAAACTATACATCAGCTATCTTAGTACCCATAACACAAGCTACGCTTACTTTTGGACTAGATGGCGATGTGTGTATTGTTGAAGTTTGTTTATTTATTAATTATTTCATGCTATTCTTACAATTGTAAAGCGGAAAAACTAAGAAAATAGATATATTACTGTGTTTCTGTTTATATACAGTTCTTGCGTCCACAAATCGTATAATTCTAATTAGAGTATCCGTTTAATCCTTTTGATTTATGTACCCACGATAGATTTCCATATAAAGCAGCCTAGGAGGCCGTGTTTCACTATATCTACCCGGTTCACTTGGTACGAATCTTATTCAGGAAATGAAACGTTGCTGGCTGGATTTATAGCATCGCGCGAACTCTCCGCCACCGGTGTTACTTGCCACTTATCATTTACGCCCATCAGACCTGGCAGTTCTGAAATAATACGCTTGCAACTTTCAAATATAACCATGTGAACGTAATAGTATTGCATTGTAAAAAATATTTATTTTTACTGGTAAATATAGTACCTAAAGTAATTTTTTTTAGCAAACGGCAACTGTGTTTCCCGCCTCGTATAACATGTGTACCTTCAAGGTAGAACCTAGACCAACCTAGACCTTATCATTGCTTTCTAACGGGCATGATTGCCGTGAAGTCTACCGGTCCTCACTTGGCCAGAGAGGTCCTCCCTTCTCATTGTTGGGGACCCGTGCCCTGTAGTGAGCCGTGATAATGGGTTGATATGATGATGATATCAAAAATACCACTCGTACAACAATGAAAGCCTTTGCAATAATAACCTTCATTACTTATGTATTCTTTTTTCTCTCATCAACATAATTTATTCACACAATCCATCATAAAGAATGATAGTTATTAGTAGGTACTCTTAACATTTGTTACGATAAATAACATATTAATCCAGCAAAATAAAATTTAATGTCGCTCTCTTGCCAGTACAAAATATATAGGCCTTTTAGCTGTAACATGTGTTACGCCATTAAACTTCCAACGTACTTTGGAGATTGAGTAAAGTACGTCAGCTTGTAAATCTTTAACAAGAAGTCTTAGCTGAGACAATTTTACACGCGCGATCCTGTAGGTATCATCATTAATAGCTACATGGATACCACTTGAGAGCGTATTTAAAGCTCTCGGAGAACAATTAAAACTGTCAGAATGGAAATTTAGAGACGTTTCTATTACACACGGTTGCTTCGCGCAATTAGAAGCAAGTGGGAATTTCTAATTCTCTTCTGTCTCATGTATATTTAGACGCTTATGAGTTTCAACTGTGAATGCCTATTTTGATGTCGCTGTCGCCAAATTTTCTAAGTTTTTACTTCAACGTGTTTGAACTTTGAAGTTGTGTTGCGTTGAAACTTGATTTCAATGTGTACTTAATCTGGAGTGTTTGGTAGTCTGCCAAGCGTTAGCATCTCGTTCTTTTGCCTTTGGAAGTGTTTGTTGCTTTAGGAGATTGCCTTTCAGAGCTTCAAAAGAATTCAAATGAGGCA
Organism: Pararge aegeria; assembly: GCF_905163445.1. NCBI lineage: Eukaryota > Metazoa > Arthropoda > Insecta > Lepidoptera > Nymphalidae > Pararge > Pararge aegeria. The sequence continues at coordinate 1,993,066 of NC_053187.1, forward strand.
TTTCACTATTTAAAATTAGGAAAATAGATTTTTGAATACGTTTGAAGTTCTTTTGTATTTGTAGTTTAACACGTTTATCTGTATGGTTTCGATTCCTATTGTAAGAATATTTGCAACTTTGTAGGTACCGAATATATTTTTTAAATAGATTTTCTAGTTTCTTTGTGAAGGGCTTCGGGTTTCAATTCCTTTGCATTTAATTAATTTTAAACCAGTGCATTTGCAAAGACACTCATTTTTTTGTTTTTTACATAAAAAACAAAAGTGTTGGTTTGTAGTTTCTGTCGAAGATTAGATCAATTAATGTTACATTTTAAATTTAGCGTTGCTCTTGTCGATTTCCTATTCCACTGTTTTAATTAACTAAATCTCTTTAATTATGATAAGTTATTGTTGTCAATATTTGTTAGTGTAATTTTAAAGGAAAACTGCCTTCTAAATATTGATATAAATCGAATATAAATGATTTTTTAGTGTCGAACCCTCTTTATCGCTTTTATAAAATCTACTTCTATACCAGGATTAGAATTTTTGAAATCTGTGTCTTTTGAATAAGCTTTTTCTATGAATGAATATGTTAACTTTGGATACATTGAAGTAGAACGTGAGAAAATTGTATCGGGAATTTAGTCTCAAAAGAAGCGGTTAAGATAAAAGAATTTGCGCCGCAAATGCGTGGAAGCAGATGTTTTGTTTTGCGAATCTTTAAGTGCTTCCAAAAAACAAAGTACACTTTGTGGTTAATAATTTATAGTGTCGGGGATTTATTTGTTTTGACTTGCGTTGTGTGCTTTTAATAATGTCGGCTAACAATTTATTGCATCTGTCTTGCGCCGTGTCTTTTACAACTGCGGGCAAAATTATTATTTCTCATTAATTATAAGTACTGCATTATTGAACCGATAAATCATATTACAGTTAGATTAATCGCTGTGTGTTTAATTGACGGCCGACTGGTGCAGTGGGCAGCGACCATGCTTTCTGAGTCCAAGGCCGTGGGTTGGATTCCCACAACTGGAAATTTTTTGTGTGATGAACATAAGTATTTTTCAGTGTCTTTGTGCTTATCTGTATAATATAATTATTTATTTATATTATTCATAAAAATATTCATCAGCCATAACACAAGCTTACTTTGGGTCTAGATGGCGATGTGTGTATTGTCGTAGTATATTCATTATTATTTATTACTAGCGTACCCAGCCTGCTTCGCCGGTCTAGATTTTGCTTTATTTTATTTAAACAATAATCTTACATCATTAAAATTTTAATTTTTGTCTCATAATATATTAAATCATATATTTCTCTCCGTATTCATTCTCTTCTATTCTCTTCTCGAGTGAGATCATTATCTAGACCCATGTACACCCAAAAATAGAATATCTTCATAGTAAATCAAAGCTGTGTTTGACAGTTCAAAAATAGGAGTGCTCCGATCGTCACCAAACTTTACAGGATTACTCCGGTCAATCCGGAGATATGATCCGCTGAAAGTTTCACTGAAATCGGTCCAGCCGTTTCGGAGCCTATACGGAACATACCCACACGCTTTCTCTTTTATATATATAAAATATAAAATTACCGATTGGTTGGTATTTGATGTCCCACTACTGCAACGCTAGCACCTAAAGGAGACAAAAATTATATCCCCCGATTATATCCCCTGATTATATCCCCCGACAAGGGATATAATACAAGTAACCACCTGCTAAAGCACGGGAACATGGAATAGGAGAAGTTTACCCCCGTTTATTAATACACATATATTATTTGGATGTTATTTCCACTTGTGCGCCAGTGCTCTGAGAGTTAATAAAGCTGTGGGAGAAGAAAATTTTATATTCTTTCCCCGGGGAAATAATTGTCTCCTTTCCATGCTGCCCATGCTAGACATAGTCCTGCCCTTTTATCGGAAAGCGGGATTTTCGTGCCAAGAAAAGCAGGAAAATGATTAGCTAGGGCTTTTCAACGTGGACATGGACTGCAGGTTATACAAACTTTCTGATGAAGAGGGATGGCAGAAAAAACTTACACATAGAGTGTCGGCCTGACTTGGGAATCGCCCCCAGGACCTTGTCAGCCTTAGTCGAACATGCCCACTAATTAACCTTTGAGGCTTTTAAACTTCGGCGCAATTTTAAATTATAATTTAAGGTTAAAGTTGAAAAACCTTTAACGGTTTATAAATCTTTAAGACTATCGATTATCAGCTCATACGAAAAAAAAAAAACATTTTAGCTCCCTTATTACACCCCGCAGTGACTACGGAGTGGGCTCCCATTAACTCAGTATATTAAATATGGTGACGCCATTTTTACTTTCGGGGAATCATCACCATAAAATGGTATTTATTTTCTTTGTAAATTTAGTGGACTGTATATTTTAGGTTTTGCTGGATTCTTTTCCCCTTTTTAATGTTTAAACTATGGCTTTAAAGGATATAGAACAAAGGATAACTAGGGTTGGACAGAAAAGTATTTGCACGTGGACTTACAGTTCGTCGTAATGCAGTTCTCTTGATTTCTCGTCACTTCACAAGGTTTCACAGGTTATCACTAAACACTAAAGCACTGATGTAGGTTTAAATACTATTAATCGTCCAGTATAAGGTTCTTTGGCCGGCCGACCATGCGGTTTTATTGAATGGATGAGCGGAAGATTGACGTGCGTTTGCCGCGGATATAGGTGTGCAACTAATTGGCGGCGTGATGCGGGCAGATAAGGATGCGGAAATATAAAAAATGGAGGATGGAAATCCATAGTGTAGCCATTATCTATTACTTCGACCACAGATTAATGAGGATTTATCAAGCATCCCCCCGGACATGAAGGAACCCTTCATAAAACGGATATAAACATAATTGCAACTTATAATACGACCTAATATTGTAAGTATACTATACAAGAGTAATGCATAAAGAAAAATAAAATAAATTAACTAAAACATAATAAGATTAAATGAGAACTAGTGATAAAAATTATTGAGTTGGCAGCGGACATAACTTAACGATAGGCCGGATATAAGTCCCGTTCTTAGTTTTTATTTGAACTACGCGGACAACTCCATCTTTGCCAGGTAGCACCTTAGTAATGACCCCAAGTGGCCACTGTAAGGGCGGCGCGTTTTGTACAATAACTATCACAACAGTCCCTATTGTAAGCGGATTCGTGGGAGTGTTCCACTTTTGACGCACTTGCAAATTGTGCAGATATTCCGTTCTGAATCTCTTCCAGAATGACTGAACCAGAGAATCCAATAAAGAAAATCTAGACAAAAGACCGGCGCGTTCTCCAGTTACGTCTGGAGCTGGAATGAATTCCAAAGGTACGGTTGAAAGAAAATGCGAAGGCGTTAGCGCGGAGGGTTCAGAGGGATCTGAACTTAAAACATACAGAGGTCGACTGTTAAGTACAGCCTCAATTTCATTAAGTACAGTAAGCATTTCCTCGTATGTCAGAATTTGTTTGCCGATTACGCGAAAAAGTAGAGTTTTAACACTTTTAATATTACTCTCCCAGACTCCTCCAAAATGGCTTGCAGTTGGTGCATTAAGTTTCCAATCTATACGATATTTAGCTAATTCGGAACTAAAGTCCTTATAATAATCTTCTGACTTTAAAAAGGTATGTAACTCATTCAAATAAGCCTTGGATGAAACGAAATTGGTCCCTTGGTCTGAATACAGGACTTCGCAATTTCCTCTCCTGGCCTGGAATCTTTTAAAACAATTTAAGAAGGCGGAGGAACTCAGATCAGAGGCTAGCTCTATATGAACCGCCTTTGTAACCAAACAAACAAATAGGCATATATATGCCTTCTGACTACGTATGCCGCGTTTCCTAGTCAATGTGATATAGAGAGGTCCAGCGTAATCTACACCTGTGTGTAGGAATGCCTTACTTTTCTCTATCCTACACTTAGGAAGGTCAGACATAAGTGGAAATGTAGGCTTAGGATTATGCCTAAAACATGCATTGCACTCATGTATGCGTTGACGTACCACACAACGAGCGGATAATATCCAATATTTTTGTCTCAATATAGACAGAAGCAATTGAGGGCCAGCGTGTGAATGATTACGATGATAGTGATCAATTAACAGATCTATTATGTGTCCCTTCTTGGGTAATAAAATTGGGTGTTTATGCGAGTAATCTAACGACGAGTAAGCAAGACGTCCACCCACCCGAAGAATGTCCTCAGAAACAAAAGGAAATAATTTTCGTAATTTTGACGAACATGGTTTATTATTTTTAATGTTGTCAATATCAGTCTGAAAGACTGAGCGTTGTATTGTGCGAATTATCAGTAATTCAGCTGCATTGATATCTTCAGCTGTAATAATATCTCTGCGCGGAAGTTTTTTCATGAATCTGAGTACATAAATCGTGGCGTGAAGAAATTTAGTCCAAGAAGAACATTTAGATCCAAGCTTTATAATTGTATATTCATCGTGCGATATTATTAAGTGCGTTGTAGTTTTCTCCTCAGGTAATGAAGAAACCTGATGAGAGGAAAACTTTATTATGGGCCACTCTTCTGAAGATAAAGACAACCATGGGGGACCCTTAAACCAAAGGTCGTGTTTTGAAAACTGTGTGGGCATAAGGCCACGAGACACACAGTCCGCGGGGTTTTGAACACCAGGTATGTGATAAAAGTTCACCTTAATTGATGTCAATAGCGTATGAATTTGAGAGATGCGGTTAGCCACATATGTATTAAACCTGTGTGGCGAAGAGAGTGCCCAACAAAGGGCGACTTCTGAATCAGAAAACGCGAGTACTTCCTTTACTTTTATGCGGGTTGACAATATATTATATACTGAATTTACAAGTCGAGCAAGCAATACTATTCCATTTAACTCTAACCTAGCTAGCGTGACCGTTGGTTTTACCGGTGCTACGCGGGATTTAGAGCAAATAAGTGTAATTATAGGCCTTTGATTTCTGTTTTTAACGTATAAGTATAAAACAGAGCCAAATGCTTGCTCACTAGCGTCAGAGAATGCGAGAAGATAAATTTCAGAAGTGTCTTCTATTCCAACATGACGAGGATACTTAAGATTCTGAATAATAGGCAGTTCAATTATATAATTTTGCCATCTTTCACATATGTGTTGAGGGGGACACTCGTCCCATCCTATTTTTAGAAGCCATAACTCCTTTATGAGTAATTTAGCGAATAAAATGACTGGACCAACAAGACCTAGAACGTCATAAAGACGCGCGGTAGCTGAAAGTATAGCTCTTTTGGTACAAACACCTTGCGGTTGCGAAACTCTAAAAATAAATTCATCAGATGCGGGAAGCCAATGAAGACCAAGAATCTTAAAAGAGTCATCAGTGTCAAGACAGATCGACTCAGATTGGCGGTGAAATGAAGGAATGTGTCCGAGCAATTCAGTCGAATTGCTGGTCCATTTCACTAAGTCAAATCCACCAGCCTTAAACAGTTGTATCAACTCTTGAGCTATCTTTACCGCTTCATCTAGAGATGAGGCGGAAGAAGCTAGGTCGTCCATGTAGACGTCTCTCTCAACCACTGATGCAGCGAGAGGCCATTGCTGGCGTTCGTCACTAGCCAGCTGGCGCAGTGTGCGTAATGCCAAAAAGGGCGATGAGCGGAGACCAAAGGTCACTCGAGTAAATTCATACATTTCAAGTGGGTCCTTTGGTGAAGATCGATAAATAATGCGTTGATATTTGCGGTGCGGAGAATTGACATATATAGACAAATACATTTGTCGGACGTCAGCAAAAAATGCGATGCGGAAAATGCGGACATTCAAAAGAATGTTAAATATGTCTGCTTGCAAATTGCAACCAGTATACAAAATATCATTTAAAGATAATTTCCTATTTGCGGAGGGTTCTTCTATTTTAAGAAGAGAATAATCAGTGGGACAAGAACCATCTAGTACGATTCGTACCTTGGTACTCTTGTCTTCGCGTATCACTGGATGATGCGCTAAGATATAACCTGGTGAAGCAGGTTCATCAGGTGGTAAGCGTTTGAGGATACCCTTATCAAGGTAATCCTTAATAACTTCATTATATCTAATATGAAGTTCGGGATCTCTAATGAATCGTTTTTCCAGATTGAGAAAACGCTTCTTTGCGGTAAAATACGAATCACCTAATAAATTAGGATCTTCTTTAAAGGGAAGATCTACCGAATATGCTCCGTCCTGTTGGCGTACAGTGGAAGCCGTATATATGTCCTCACACCTTTGTTCATCAGGACTTAAGAATTTGCGGGAAGGAGGCTCTTCTATTGTCCAAAATCTCTCTAACATTTTATCTAAAGGTTCACTCGTGAAAAAACACAAAGCGCGGGAATTATTAGGTTTAGATAAAATAGGTGCATCGCCCATAATTATATAACCCAAAGAGGTTTCAAATGCGGAAGGCATATTTTCATAACCATTTATTTTATCAGCCATTGCTATTTTGCGATACACATTTACCCCTAGTAATATATCAATTGGACCAGGTTCTGCAAAATCATCATCAGCCAGAGGTAAATTTTTAATAAGACCATCAATGGCTGTGATGTCTACATGAGAGTCAGGCAGTTGAGAAGTGATTCGCTCAACTACAAGAGGGCGTATTGAGTATTCATTCGCATCATTAAAACGAGATTTAAACGTAAATTCTGAAACACCAATTATTTTTTGCGATACTCCGCCGATGCCTTGAACTTCAGAAAAACGACTCTGAAAGCTAATAGGTAGCGAATATTTTTCACAGCAACTAATTGAAACGTAATCTCTTTGCGATGCGGGATCCACTAGGCATCTTATAAGATGTGCACAATTATTTTTGTCATACACTCTTATTTTCGCAGTACCTAACAAAGTGGTTGTTGTGACGCGTTCTAAACAATCATATGATACGTTACATACCAAAGTGGTATTTGTGGTCTGAGATATAAAATTATTTTTATTTAGTGTATTTTCACTAGAGGAGCTTGTCGAAGGTGCCTCAGTAATAACTGATGACACGCGAGGCGAATTAATTGCGTTAGGAGATGAGGGCGGTTTACCTATGTTAGATTTGGACGTTTTAGGTAATAAATCTTTAGCGTTGTAATTGTTGCGTTCAAAATGCAATTCAGTATGATGTGATGCCGATGAGCACCTTTTACAGTTTCGCTGAGAAGAGCAGTTTAAAGTTTTATGATGAGTCGATAAACATCGGTTACAAAAGTTATTATTTTTTACATGTAAATGCCGCTCATGCGGAGACAACTTCATAAATGCAGGGCAAGAATAAAGATGTGTGTGTTGACCAATTTTACACAAACTGCAAGCTGCACTATTTAAAGTATTTACAGTTTCTGTACTTACAAAACTTTTGGTAGAAGGCTTCGGAATCGAATTCCCCTTATATCTATTTTGAGGTAATTCTAATCCTTTATTAAGAGAGCGCGACATTACTTTATTCTGTTCCTTCACAAATTCTATAAGACTCCTATAGGTAGGAATTTGTTTTTTGCGATTTATTATCTCAAACATTTTAACTGTATCAGCATCTAATTTAAGCGTGGCTAAGTGAAAGAATATAAAATCAGTAAGATCGATTTTTAATTGTTTGAGAGCTTCTACTGAAGAATTAAATGTATTTATAAAGCTATCTAATGAATTAGCATTAGTACTAGCAAGCGGTTTAAATTGCAATAATTGGTTTAAATAAGCGCAGGCTAACGAACGCGGATCGTCGTATTTTTGTATTAACGCCTCCCAAATAATAGGATAATTTTCTGCGGTGGCTGGCAATCCTGCACATACAGATGCAGCTTTCCCTTTTAACCTACCAACTAAATAAAATACCTTTTCATTATTGGTTAAGTTAGGATTATCATGTATCATGTTTTTAAACTGCTGGTAGAACAAAGGAAATTTAGTTAACTGACCGTCAAACTCCATTAAGTCTATAGGCGGAAGATGGGATTTTAATTTAGGAAAACTAGAGATAGGACGTGCGCTGTCATTCTCTGAACTCGTATTATCAACATTAGAGTGACGCTCCATTATTTGTTTGACATAGCAAAACATTTCTTCAAATGAAGTCCACGATTGGTAATTAATCATAGCCTTTGGATTCAACATTAACTGCGCCTCATTGAATAAATCTAAATTTAACTCAAACTCTTTGCGTAAAGTGTCTATGTTTGAAGCCTGAGACAATAAAGAAGGCAGCTTACTGCTGTCCGATTCGACTTGAATAGCGGTGTCAAACATTCTTTGCATACGAGCAAATATAACGTCCCGTTTGCCTTCCAACAACCGTAACTTACATTCTTCCTTGCTATATGGACTTGGTGAAGAAACCGACTCTGGTTTATTCATTTTGAAGGAGTAAACCGAATTATAAAAATAAAAATATAATAAAAAAGGTGTATATGTGTTTGCAAATGCGTCAAGAAATGCGTAAAATATATAAAGTAGTTGCAGTCTTATAATAATAAACACACAACCCCTTTATAGACGCGAGCGGTTAAATAAAAGCGTTATAATGCTATTTTAAAAACTAAACCGGGCAAAGAACTAGGTATAACAATTAACAAGTTAGCGGTCATGCGTGACCTTGAATGCAGCGAGCGACAAAAACGACTGCGGCCGAGCGCATTGTTTGGTAGGTATGATGCGTTTGAAATAGATATCTTTACCTACGATTCATCCGTTTTTAATACTAAGTAGCGGGGTAAAACTATATAGAAATACTAAGCAAGCGGTGCGGAAAAGAGATATATAATTATAAAATACTTAGTATTTCTTTACTTAGTAAACAAAACGTTAAATCTATTATGTAGACAATATCTTAGCGGTATTAAACTTACAAACTGAACTAGTGAATACCTACAATATGGCGTACTTTAAGTTGCATAGACTAATAATAATTCCGAACTTTAAAGTCATAGAATGTAATGATTAACGATAATTTAAATCCTAAAATTATGAATTTAAATCGAATCGGCCGATCTTCGGATCGAATGACTAAAATTTATGAAATTCGATGGAAGTGATCAAATATTTTTTATGAAATCGGCTCGAAGTGACCAAATTTTATGGTGACGCCATTTTTACTTTCGGGGAATCATCACCATAAAATGGTATTTATTTTCTTTGTAAATTTAGTGGACTGTATATTTTAGGTTTTGCTGGATTCTTTTCCCCTTTTTAATGTTTAAACTATGGCTTTAAAGGATATAGAACAAAGGATAACTAGGGTTGGACAGAAAAGTATTTGCACGTGGACTTACAGTTCGTCGTAATGCAGTTCTCTTGATTTCTCGTCACTTCACAAGGTTTCACAGGTTATCACTAAACACTAAAGCACTGATGTAGGTTTAAATACTATTAATCGTCCAGTATAAGGTTCTTTGGCCGGCCGACCATGCGGTTTTATTGAATGGATGAGCGGAAGATTGACGTGCGTTTGCCGCGGATATAGGTGTGCAACTAATTGGCGGCGTGATGCGGGCAGATAAGGATGCGGAAATATAAAAAATGGAGGATGGAAATCCATAGTGTAGCCATTATCTATTACTTCGACCACAGATTAATGAGGATTTATCAAGCAAAATATATACCGGATGTTTTCCGGTATATTTATTATACTGGGTATACTATTAATATTAGTAATAGTAGAATATAGTAGGGTATAGTATAATATGAGCACGTCATTAGTAGCAGTAGTAGAGTTTTTTTTCACCGAGTACGGTGAATATGCAAGTGCACCTCTTACCAGTGGCGTGCACTTCATACATGCACAAAAGCACTACCTACCCTATATTTCTCATATAAATTGTAAAGGAAGACGATTTTTCTACCTACTTAGAGAGGTTTTTTCTACTTTACACCATCTTCTTGCTTTATGCACGCAACTGACTGTCACCTATACGTTGTTCGAGGGGTACACAAAGTTTTCATGGTCAGGCATTTTATCATTATGAAAAAAAAAAGGATAGAACCTTCCTTCCAACTTGGCCTAGGCCTTGTATATATTGCTGTTTCTGGGCTACCGCAGTTTACAAAACGGTCATCTAAGCCACAAAGCACTGCATACAATTATTCCCGGCTAGTTGAAAATGCATGGAGAACAAACAATAGACTTAGCAAATCTCTTTTAAAACAACCGCAGTACAGAGGCCGACAGCTAAGCAAACATATCACATAGACGTACCATAGTTTAGATATTATACAGATGGGCATACGCTGCAATAGATATGGGAGGATTCCTTCAGAAATTTAGTTGTGCAGAGCCCATAAACTATTTAGCAGTCACTTGCGTAACAAACAGCCAAATATAAATTTATTTTATTTTTGTGCAAGCAAATGTAAATTTATAGTGATATCGTTTGGAATGTGATTATAATAATACAAACATAACTATATATTAACTTAACGTTTAGAATGGTTTTATATTTGAAGTTAAGCGATTGTAATATCGAATTCGTAAGCTCGAGTATAATCTCTTCCTTAACTTTCCAGTTATTAACTCCAGTTTATCTATGTAACAAGTCGATCCAAATTGGGAAACACTGCGTTACTGTGTTATTTTTTAGTTATGTAATTTGATTGTGAAGTTTTCTTTTGTTTATTGATATGAAGTTAGCGGATATTGATATAGACAGATTATTTTCTTTATAAAATTAAATTTTTCTAAGGCATTCAATTCTGCCGCAAAGATAGCGTGAACTTTTTATCATGCGTTATTGAACTGTACGATTGCTAAGCAGTGGCAATACATCGGGACGCGGCCGAGTAATGGAGCGTACACTCGCCAGATTTATAGCTCCGCTCCGCTTAAAGCACTCAAGAGTTGAAACGTTCATTTTGCACCAAGTGTACGTGAACTAGGGAATATTAGTTTCATTTCAAAACATTTGTAATTTATGTGGCACTTCGCGGGACTTATCAAACTATTCTTGGTTGATGCGCTCCAAAATGTTTTTCACTTGTCACTTTGTTCGAGTAATGGTGCATGAAGAATTGCGTGCAGATCTACTAGCTAGCATATGCGAGCTTGCACGTGATGTAATTACTACTTAAAACTTAAATAACTTATAAACGGCCCCTCGAAAGTAAAGTCGAGCTCCTACCCACTGCGCCATATCACCGCTTCAAATTAATATATATATATTTAATTTCAAACTTTTTTGACTAGGTATTGCCCGCGTTTTTCTTCTGCGTTTATTACTCCCTGCAAATCCCGTGGGATCCGTTTGTTTTCCTGCAATATAAAATGGCCTATGTTACTCTCCGTCCTACTCTCCACCCTTATCTCCATCCTATACCTACTCCGTCTCTCTGTACTATATAAAAAATAATATTGATCGTTAGTTAGGGCGCAAAGGAAGGACAAACAAACACTCTTTCGCATTTATTTTTCAATAGGTACCTAAGGATTTGATATAATTAAATTTACGTGTTATTATTTGTATTTAGATAGAATTTATATCTAAATGTAACAGATTATTTAATTGATAAAATGTACAAAAAATTTAATTAAATCGTAAAACGGTTGGTATGAATTCTATGACGGATTTCCTCGAAATTGCTCCAATTTGAAGGCGTCCGGGAACATCTGGCCAATTTTTATGAGTACATCCGGGCTTTGATGACGAGCAACTTCATAAGGAAATTAGTAAAACAATGAAATCTTGCCTATTAAAGCAGTAGAGCTTTTTAGCATTGTTCTGTCTCCTTTTATACTCTTTAATACCATTAGTTAAATCAAAATCCAAAGTTCTTTTATTTTGGTATAAAGATATAAACCGACTAGCGTACCGCGGCATGATGTAACTTAACGATTTCAATCTGTTAATAAAATCATGGTTAAAATGAATATTAACAATTGTTTTACCTTTTCTAACGGGTATTATTAATTACAGTGATTGCGTATTAGTATGCACAGGGTATGCAGATAATATAAAATGAAGAAAATCTTTTGTACGAGCTATAAAAACTTAAATTATTTTATGACTCGTACTGGAGATTTTTTCATTTTATATCATTTTCCCGCTTAGTGCATACCATGTATGCAAGCCACTGACTGTATTGCTGATTTCAGTATAACATTTACGTAATATTCTAATTTTTTTTGACGTCCGATTTGCGCAGTATGCAGCGACCCTGCTTTCTGAGTCCATGGCCGTGGGTTCGATTCCCACAACTGGCATATGTTTGTGTGATGAGCATGAAAGTTTTTTTTTAAACTGTCTGCAACATCATCATCATCATTTCAACCAATTGACGTCCACTGCTGGACATGTTGTAGGGAGTTCCACAATGCGACTCGCCTGATGTCCACCTAATTGGGGGCCCAAGGCAGTGGGTTCGATTCCCACTACTGGAAAATGTTTGTGTGATTAGCATGAATGTTTTTCAGTGTCTGGGTGTTTATCTGTATATTATAAGTATTTATATATATTATGCATAAAAATATTCATCAGTCATTTTAGTACCCATAACACAAGCTACGCTTACTTTGGGTCTAGACGGCGATGTGTGTATTGTAGCGGTATATTAAAAAAAATAAATGTGATACTTAACTTAAGTAAGATATAATCCACCAGGGTCGCAGAAGTATAAGATATTTCGTACTACATGGTACGTTTTTTTTTATGTAATTACCTATTTTATAAGTCTATCGTCTTTTGTGATAAACCAAATTTCCTTAATTTATTAACTGCCGATCATCTAGGACACGCCAAATCAGCGGTTAATTGTTTAATGAAGAGCAATTATGGTTCATGGGACAAAACGCGATCTACATTATATAAACGGTGGTCTTGTTAGACTATTTTTATAAAGATTGACGTGGGAAGAATTACTTCCTTTCACAATTAATAAGCGCAAGCGATAATTTAATTTCAATAATATCCTGACTAACAAAGCCTGCGTATTTAAAAAAATTCGGTTGTTCAATTTTTATGTACGCAGGCTTGGTTTTTATTAAATCTGTCAGAATATTATAATGAGGGTAATTTTGGGTGTTTTATTTCATGTTGCTTTTAAAAGTAACAAGTGACAGAAAATCTACTTTCGGCTTTCTGACTCACTTCATTTACTTTCCCTTAGTAATAAGCAGGTATAAGTTTGTAATAGAAGAGTAGTTTTTGAGTAAATAAAGAATAATTTCGAGTGTATTTCATATCAGTGTTATTAACTTATACGTAATATACGTTATTATTTACTTCTGAGTAAGAATATTTCTCAAAGTTATATGCAGTTGTACAATATTGAAGTTTGGTCCACCGTATAAAATGACAGATATCATCAAAAACATTCTAGCATTTTGTTTTCTTGATAGACTAAAAATTACTCTTATTAGACGTATGGCATTTATATTAAACTCATATCCCTAATTGGTTGCCATGCGACATCATACCGAAACGCCAAATCGTTTGGCGGCACCATTGTCAATGCCAGTTGACGAGAGAAAATTCCGAAATTATCAATGACTGAATTTCCCCTGCCTAGGATCGAAATTTTAGACTTCCCACTTATGACCACAGCTCTCGCCACTGCGCCAGGGCGGTCTTCAAAATAATTTTAGTAATATCTGGAATTCGCTTATAACTTACACCGTGTATTCAGCGGCAGCATTACGTAATACGCAATCCATTGTACAAATAACATCAATTATTGAATTACCGCGCATCCAGCACTGTGAAGATATCACGTGTCCCTATAAATTGTAATTGACGTTTGATCTCCATACCGTGGATTATTTCGTTATTAATTTCGACACATGCGGGCTTCATTATAATAATAATTATATTGATCGTTACCCTAACTAATGAACAATCGCTGTCAATCTGGTATTTAAATATCTTTTTTTTTAGCCAATGCAAAAAGGAGAAGGTTCTCAATTCGGATGTTTGTCTTTTCTTATGTATGCTCAGACATAACTCAAAATTATTGCACAGTTATTTTTTTGTTCGACAGGGCTTTCCGAAATGGTACCATTTAAATTTTATCTAGTTATGTGTTTCGGAGACAGACAACGGAATTGAAGCACCACCACAATCAACATCAACTGTTTACATTTTAAATTTTAACATTTATTTTTCTATCTAGTGAGAGATGTAAGTTGAGCCGGATGCTTCCAAACATCCATCTTATTACCTTCAACCTTTTTTTTATACAGAGAAAATGCCTGACGCATAGTACTCCGTTGGGGGAAACGGAGTAGTTATGTGGGACTTGCACCCACTAAAAACTCTGTGTGTTCCTCGATAGACCTATAGTGAAAAGGTTACGCAGATATATTCTGTATTTCTGCGTACATCTTCATTTTCTGTCAAAGTTGGTAGAAGTTATGACGTTAGACTGAAAGCAAGTTGTAGTTTACACATAGTATGAATAGATACAACATTTATTTCCGAAGTCGGTTTTTTTTGTGGCAAATCATTTTCTATTTTTTTTTAACTTCTATTCTATCTAACGACAACCATTTTATTACTTGACATGACACGACCAGTATTTGATTTCATAAACCGTTTTTGAAATCCTTATATTTCTTCCAATCCAGACCTCAAGAAGCAGTTCGTGGTATCACCATCACCAACTTCAGTGGAGGCTGGCTCGGCTGCGTCTCTCCGCTGCTCACCCCCAGCGGCTGCTCCACCACCGAGGGTATCCTGGCTGAAGCACGGTATACCATTGCAACAAGACCACAATGTGCTTATATCTGCTGAAGGAAACCTGCTTATATCCAGAGCAACGTTACAGGCAAGTAAAATTTGTACAAACATCCAGTTTGCTGACCGATCTCGGCCACTGTTGTCAATCTCCAGAGAGATTTTCCAACTGCTAAATAGCAATATTTGTAACGATCTTTTTAAGTAACTTTCATCATTTATTAACAAAACCCTTAAAAATTAAATAAATTAAAGTACAGATTTTTCAGAGAAGTGACTCGTAATTCTAGACATTAAAACATTCCAAAAAGCTATTTATTACTCTTGATATTGGTAAAGATATTGAAATGTGTAGTCAAACTTTAATAAAAATATCGTAAAAGTATTATGAATAGTTCCAAGTTAAAAAACTAAGTATTATGTATCGTAGTTAAATTAAATTAACGAAAATAATCCCAGGGCCTTGATATGCACGAAACTTATGTATACCTTAAGAGTTAATGTTAAGTACATACTGTATCCGATTAAACGCATGGAACAAAACCAATGAGTATGAAAACAGTATTCTGGGTAAACTCTACTAATATTATAAATGCGATGGTGTCTTTGAAAGTCCTTTCTTAAAAAGACTGAGAGAAAAATAGATTATTGCTAAAAATAGATTCCAGGAAAATAAACGGTTTCCACAGTATTTGTAAAAAACTGTAATATATGTCGACGAATAATGCGGCCAACGGCTAATAAAATACATAGTGCTTCTTTAGTTTATGATTGACATTGCATACTCTGTGGAATATATTCCATTTTCTTCTCTCAGCTAGAGCTCTTCTTTTAAAAAGGCTTATTTTTTGTAAGTTGTGTTTAAAAATAAATCAGTCAATTCTACTCTATTCTAATAGTGTTTTCAATAACCAATACATTTACCTACATTGAATATTCACATAACCTTTCCACGCTACATCTCACCGATACCGCATCAGCGTTAGTAAAATACACGACGGCGTTGTGCATTTATTTTACACGACTTTCTGGAAATTAATATATTTACATTTTATTGAATTGCAAAACAACTTACGACCGCGCATATTGAAACTGCTTTTCCGCTAAATACGAATAGCATTTGCATAAATTGCATTCAAATCACACCCATTCAAAAGATAGAGTATTTTCACGTTTACTGTTGTAAGAGAATGTTTCCTGTTATTTTCTAAATAGACGAAGACTCTATACTGATTTCTTATAAAGAGCGGGTTACCTAGCTGTGTTGGAACTTTAAAGATTTATTTATTCTTGATATTTTTCTGATATTTTTTAGAATTTGTCATCTTAGTTTCAGTTAAAAGTTTTTAATTGGCACAGAAGTCCACTACACACACAATTAGACAACTCGACAATTTTAAATCTCAAATCAGTTATTATTAACTATGTTTACTAACATATTCATCATTATCATCTTCATCTTCATATCGAACCATTAGTGATTAAAGATTTGTAACAAAGATTTTCGTGGTAAATCAACATTTCTTAAATAAACTTCAACGGGTACATACCACAATAAAATTTTGGATTTTTATACCACGATTCAACTACGTCGAAATCCCAGAAATACCCTTTGAACTTTATTTAAGAAATGGGAACCATTAGTGGCACACTACAGGACAGGGGTCTCCTGCCACAATGGGAAGGTCCACCACGCTGGCGCAGTGAGGATTGGTGGACACCACACACCTTTGTGATCATTATAGAGAACTCTCCGACATGAATGTTTTCTCACGATATTTTCCTTCAACGACACTCCTTGAATAAAGTGATATTTTAATTGCTTGCTTAGAAATTTTAGAGGTGCGCGCTGCACACGCAACTATCAACGCTAACTAACGTATTATTTACATGAAATTGTTATGTTTTTTAATTCAGAAATTATTATTAAGCTCTTATCAGAAATTATTATTAAATTATTATATAAAACGCACAGGGGTAGACAGACAAACCGAAAGACTATGTGTTATTTCATCCAGGTATACTTGCAGATAACACTTAGTGATTATTTTTAAGGATTATTTTTACATTTGACGAATTTCTTAATGACAAGGTTGCTTGGAAGCATCCGGCTCCGCTTTCATCTCTCACAAGATAAAGTCAAAGTCAAAAATAACTTTACTAAGTAGGCCAATATATGGCACTTTTGATATTCGTACATTACATGAGTATTACGCGGTAGTGAGATGATGGCGATAACCATATTCGTAAACTTAAAACTAAAGCTACGAGGGTCCCAAACGCGTCCTAGTTTTGTTATCACCATCTCTCATATGGATAGAAAAATGAATTTTAAAATGTAAAATGTACATTGTAGATAATGCAAAAGAGCATCTGCTGAGTTTTGTGCCGGCTTCTTCTCGGTAGAATCTGCCTTCCGAACCGGTGGTAGAGTCACTACACACAGACAGACTTGACATTTCAAAAGTGTTTATATTAGGCCTACTTGAAATAAATGAATTTTGAATTTAAAAGTAAGTTTTTGTTTTTTGCCACTAAACATATTTTATATGAATACAACTTTCCATTATCAATTAACGTAAAATTTTAATAATTTATTCATAATCGTCTTTAATAACCATTTCTCAATGGGTTTTTAATTAATAGTCAGCTATAGATATGACTTTTGATAGCTTTATGACTTAATACGACGCAGTATCTTGATAAATCCTCATTTGCATTTGATTCGTTAATAACTTCGAGTTATTTATGATGAATGACTTCGCCTTAATAGTGTGTTAATATTTTTTGTTACACCCGCTGTTTTATTATATCTTTAATTAAAATGAGCTAAAACTGTAGCTGAGTTAACTTCGTAACTATCAAAGAGTTCATTGTAATTCAAAATTATGTACATACATGTTTAAAACACTGTTTCATGCAGATATACTTTAAATTAAACTTCTTCGGTATTAAGATACACTACATTAATATCACAGAAAATTTATACTGTTCTTAAACATAAAGACAATAAGTTTATAAATCAAGAATCTACACAAAAAAAGATATTTACAGAGTTTTTGGATCAAAGAGTTAAGAACAAAAAGAAATCGGGTACACGACTAATATTGAAGCATCAAAATCCTTAAATCAACCATCATTACGAAAGAATGACAGGATTTTATATAACAGATTTATTAAATAAATTAAATAAGCTTAATAGTAAAACTAACAATGGTAACTCTACTGAGACTAAGATAGTACTTTTTTATTTTTGCAATGTCCCCGACTACAAAGACATTATTTCTAAAGAAAAGTATCTTAAGGTAGTTCAGTATACCTTATAGTTTTAAAATACGGTCTCTATAGATGTATATCATAGTGTAAAACATGTAAAGTTTTATTGTTTTTATATTATCTGCATTCTACATAAAGTGGCGATAGCCCAGCGACTAGGACATCTACTTCACTTTCGGGGGCCCTAGTTCGAATCCCAGCACGCACATCTAACTTTTATAAGTTATGTGTATTTTAAGTAATTAAAATATCACTTGCTTCAACAGTGAAAACAAAACATCGTGAGGAACGCGTGTGAAGTCCACCAATCCGCACTGGGCCAGCGTGGTGGACTACGGCCTGAACCCTTCTCATTGTGGAAGGAGATCAGAGCCGGGGCCGGTTATGAGTTGATATGATGATGATGACTCTACAAAAAAGCCTAATAAGGCTTCAAGTAAGATTATAGATCTTTAGGTTTATCTTCAAAAAAATTTCATTGCAGATACTTCCAGTAGTTTTTAAACAATAATGTTCTTCTTCCTCTTCTTTTGATTTATGGCTTTTCGTAGTGCCAAAACAGCACAATACACTTTGCCAGTGTCAAGTATATTATCAACAATAATGTCAAAAGCACAACTCCTACGGCTAACTATCTTAATGGTTCATAATTTGATACAAATATATCATTAGGATAAAGAAGAAAGAGCAGAAAATCCAAATTTAATCCCTCTTGTACATTTGGTTACTCACGAAATGATGAGTCATTCGTACTGACACACGTGTCTCCCTCCTTTTTGTTCATGCCCACTTGGCTTGTATCCTTTATTGCATATTATTTATTACGTCAATCATATCCTGGGTGAATTGTGATTCTTTTTTTTTTGTGAAGAGTTATGTTCCATTTATTAATTACGATTCGTATGACTAATGGTTCTTTTCATTGCTTTAACTTCATAGCTCAACATTAACTAGACTGTGAGATGGTGATAGTAAAAAAAAACCTGGCTAAGTTTGTTGTGGGCCCTTCTTAGACCAGGGCGCGTTTGGAACCCTCCTAGCTTTAGTTTTACGTTAACGAATGCAGTTATCACCATCACTAACATTAGTGTAACATGTTAAATGTATGAACGCTTCATAAGTGCCTGTAATGTCTACATGAATAAAACATTTTTGAATTTGAATTTGAATTTTAAATTACTAACTTGACAAAAGTTTTTCGTTTCTATATCTTAATTTTGCGTATTATTTTGTATCATAGGTCAACCTTGAGTGTTTCTTATTTTGGTTTTCTCTTTTACGAAACAAAATGTAAACTTATTTTATTTTTGACTTCTCGTGTATTAAATGGCGTAAGTCCTTTAATCCGCATAAAATAAAGATAAACTTCCTTTTTTATTTTTAATTCTGTTATATTTTATTCAGCTTATAACACCCTTTTTACACAACACGACATCTTTATAGAAGCACAGTAATGTTTTACATTCCAAATTGTAGTGTGCTGGAATTTAATATGTGATTTGGAAACAACATACATATTAGTTAAACAAAATGATTTTGAAGAGCAAGCAGCAATTAATTCTTGTCTCTATAAACCAGCGAAAAAGCCTCTTTTGCTTTAATTTAACTGCACTGATCTTGTCTGTTTAAATATGCAGTGAATGTAACTAAATGGTCACCATTAAACATCGGGCCCTTTCTTCACTTGATAGAAATCTGATAAGACAAGATTCCCGGCGTTCGTTGGAGTCGGTATTAGGCGTCTACAGATATGCCAATATGTCGGCCGACACGTTCCAATCAGATACCTTATTTGTTATGGCAAGCAGTAACCCTTGTAAATTTAATAAGTAAAGATTTCATTGTCATTTAAATTAAAACAAATAGTAAAAGAAACTAAATAAAGTGTTTATTCAAATAATATTACATAACATACAGTATTAAAAATGGTTCAACTTTTCTTGACACCTTGTGGTTCTATGATTTCTCATAAATAAAACAAAGCCATGGATCATCATCTGTAACTGTTCAAATACCAAATAAGCGTTTTATCATAATAATGTTCTAGCGACATATGTCGGAGCTGTATATTGGCATTTCTGTATATACTATTAACCCCCAATTTCAAATCATACATCTGAATTGGTTCATTCATGTTCATAAATGGCGTAGAACTACGGCCGAGTATGTAGGTATATATTTCTTTATAAATGTAACACAAATTTAAGGCGAAGCTGTAAGTTGGCATATCTGTAGATGCTAATAACCGTACATCTAAGTTGGTGTTGGAGTGCAGACAATCGCAGCATCTTGTCGCGAATGTTTATTTATCAGGACTGCGACTAATTAGTCGACCGGGACAGACGTTTATTAATTGCGACACGAGTCGGTGTCGCCAGTTGCGATCGCCTTTTTGTCACGTTCCGGTACGCTCCTTCAAAGCGCATGGACGGCACTTGATAAAACACTGAGAGCTGGGTTAATTTAATTCTACATTTCACTGGAAATGGACATTTGTCTTTATAATTAATTTAATTTTATAACCCTTGTCGGTTCTAATATAGTGCGATGCCCGTGTGTTTCATGAGTTTGAAATATTGAATTGTAATTTCGATCGGAACTACTGTATCTACTGTACGCACTCGTAGTTATTGCAGTTTAATAAAAAACGGTCGCATGTTACCTTTTAACACAATTTATTTTGAGAAACCACTCGAAGACGAATAAAAACTAGCATAAAATCGACTTAGAAATTTTTAGGTTATTAGTAAATAGCATGATAAAAACATGACTCCAGCGCTTCTTTGTGGCCTAAAACATGTCTAAGAATATCCCAGAAGGTACTTTATGCAAAAAACAGTGTGTATAATCAATCAATTTACTATCTACAATAATGCAAATACGAAGACACTCGAATTACAGATGAGGCGGTTAAAATCCCCCCATAAGTATTGCAGGTTAAAAAATCCCCATCTTAAATCAGAAAGTTTTATTATAAACTAGGATAACCAGTGTACTATTTGATAGTACACAACCTGCAAACGTTGAACTACAAGCAGTAGTATTTCCATTACAGTTGCAGCAGTAGTGCGCCATGTTCATAATTACAATCACGGTCCAGTGTCCACCGTAATCAACTCTACCCGGGACCGTGACGACAAAATTGCAAATAACTCACACCATCTCCGGTTTCCTACACAGAGCACTCACTAATTAGCCTTTGCGGCGAGGCATGGATTAATTGCAACCGGTGCTACCCCTCCCGTAACGCTATCTCTGTAGGTGTTGGAGCCATTTTCTTAATTAAATGTAATGTTTATAGTCATGCGTTTACATCGTTCAAAGCTATCTTCATCTAATGTTGCTCTGGAGTCTCTTTGAATGTAAACAGGTTGGGAAATGTTTTCGCTTCTTGCGAACTCTCGTGTATCCTACATTAAATACACTTGTTTTTAACGTCGAATAAACATCCTTTGATTCCGATTACAAGTTAATTATGTTATTGGAAAACTCCGATTACATGTTTGTTATCATGCTATTATTAAGCTCAAACTGTTTAAATCCAATAAGCTCGTTTACAGATACTATTTAGTTGACATTAGAATGATTGAATTGACCTTTTTCGTTATATTTATAAAGGTCAATTAAAAGTTTATTTCTTTACAAGCCAATAAACTTTGAAGCATTGATAGCGTTGTGGTTAAGGCTTCGGCTTACCTTTCGTAAAGACCGAGGTTCGAGCCCCGGCACGCAACTCTGACTTTTCGGAGTTATGTAGGTTTTTAAGTTAAGCAAGTTTCATCCTGAGGAAACCCTGCATGCCTGAGAGTTCTCCATAATGTTCTCAATGGCGTGTGAAGTCTACCAATCCGCACTGGGCCAGCGAGGTAAACTACGGCCTGAGTCCTTCTCATTATGAGGAAAGACCCGTGCCCTGTAAGTCGGTAACTTTGAATCTACAAAACCGTTTTTAGTAATTCATTAACCTTACAAAAGCTAGTTTATCCAAAAGTAATATATTTTATAATTAATTAATGTAATTTGGGCTTGAAACGATTGTAAAAGTAAACAAAGTAAACCAAGTAAGTGGAAAATCGTTTGAAATCGGTTTTTTCCTCATCCTCTTGAGCGGTCACCCGGAACCTCCCATTTATAGGACATAAATGGGAGGTCCCGGTTTCGACTCACGGCAGGGGAAATTCAGATATTTATGAATTTTGTCATGAAAAACCCCACACTTTTGCATTAATAATATTTGTATGGATTTTGTATGATTTTAATGTAAATAAAATAATGCCTAACACAAATGAATCAGTTAATGTAAATAAAATAAATTGTTTTTTTTTGTCAACAGGACATGGCGAATTACAGTTGCGTGGCCGAAAATATAGCAGGCAAGAAAATTTCAGAATCGGCAACATTGACCGTATATGGTAAGCCTTCTTTTTTATTAAATTTTTTAACAGACCTTATAGGAAACTGACAGGTATTTTAAATTTAAGCATATTTTAGGGTTCCGTAACAAAAGACAACAATAAATTACGTAGCGCGTGCTCTGAGTGTCCTGGAGTCATACGTTATGTCTTTTGGCAATTGATATGATCGATTTTATTCCAAGAATAACATAATTTAATTAATAATTTTTTTAATGTACGTTTACACTGTTCTATTTAACTGCCTTTTTGGTTGGCGTTTATCATACATAAGAATTATGCAAAGAATGTTTCAATACAAGCCCGGAATTAGGCGTTTTACTTAGATTTTACACTGGTGACTCGGACACATACATTATGTTCCTTTGGGAATTGTTATGATCGATTTTATTCAAAATATAAGGTGAATTACTCAATACTTTTAAAAATGTCAGTTTACATTGATCTATTTAACTGCTTTATTGGTGGGCATTTATTATATTCACCTAGGAATTATTCCGAAAAGGTTTTCAACGCAAGTCCGGAATTAGGTGTTTTACTTTCCTTTTTTTTTATTCCTCTTCAAGCTGGCCCTTGACTGGAATGTTACCTGGTGGTAAATGATGATGCAGTCTAAGATCGTAGCGGGCTAACCTGTTAGGGAGTATGGTAGTCATACCCCTAATCAGTTTCTACGCGACATCGCACCGGAACACTAAATCGTTTAGCGGCACGTCTTTGTCAGTTACCTATATTTTACCCCCGTGACTCGGATAACACGAGAGGCTGCGACTGTCGGTAATAATCACTAAATTGGTGAAATTATTCTTGTTGACGCCAACCAACCCGCAATCCCTGTCCTATGAAGGTTAACCTGTGCTCAGCATGATCATCGTCATCCAACCACAGCGATGTGCTAATTTGGGTTGGTGGGCTATCGAGATTATCATCACATATTAGTGTGAGCGACTGGGCACGGTTGCTTGAGTCACCTTAGAATTTTTAACAGAAATACCCAATACCTCATATTTCTTAGCTTAACCAGCGTTTCCAGGACCTCGTGAGCTGTCGACAAACATGCTAACCACTGGACAAACGAAATATTTGTGCCTAGTAGTGGGGCATTCATAAAGACTTCCAATAAAGTGCACATTATTCTACTAGTCAAGCCTTTTGCATTATTGTTTGCGCCATTTGGTTGCGTCGGCCATTTTGGATCAATATTCATCAAAAATAGCTAAGATAATTCCCCAGCTGGTTACACTGATTTTATCTTAATTTTAACACATTGTAGGTGAGTTAAAAGTCTGTATACGATATTAACTTATGTATAACCGCGGCATCTGACTAGCTATTTGTAAAACACTAGCTGTGCTAACTTTAGAAACGTAGCACTAACATGACCCGCTTTCCAAACCATAATTTAAACACTCTGCACATAATTGCATTTGAACATGAAGTCTTAAAATTAATTGCCCACTAAAGCTTAGCGATATAATGGTGCTAAAAACGTTGTACGCAAACCTTTGAACTTCAACAATAATGAGGGCGACACTGCCACAAAACTTGGACAAAACGAAGGTAAAAAAATTATTAATTATTAAAAATTATATAATATTATAAAATAATAGTATATATATAATATTAAAAATTAAAATGCATATACTATTTTTTTTACATGCATTTTAAATTCCTGCAAAAACACTAATAAAATTTATAAAAAAGCAATGTGTCATCTCTTGTTTCAAACGTGTCTCATTGTAATATGGACCTTTGAAAAAAGTAGATCGAAACTGCAACGTTTCCTACTAGATGACGTTACTGTCGCAATAAGACTGATGTTAGAGGCATATACTAATTTTGGCATCGACGGTGAAAGAGCCGCAGCTTAGTGGTCAAAGCGCTCAGGCCGCGATTGCCAGAAAGTCGCAGGTTCAAATTCTGTCGGTTCCGAAAATTATTATATGCATTATAAATTTATAAAATTAGTACAGATGTTAGTTAGGAAGTGGAACTCGATTCTCGAACTTATAAGACCAAATGTTCACCGTTCCACATGGGAGGTTGTCTCAATCGAAAACCAGTTTAAGATTTAATAAATCCTTTTCCACTTGTAGCTGAAGTGTCTAATACATACGCGTGGTTACGTGTACCGTAGCATATCATTCTAAATGATCACCGTGTAACTGCATAGTGTGAGAGACGACTGCTAAATGTCACCTTGGGTATGAAATATATTTTTTTTAATTTCACTACTAGTAACTCTTGACGGTAATCTCACGTGATGCAGTGCAGTCTAAGATAGTAGCGGGCTAACATGTTAGGGATATGGCAGTTGTAAGCCACACCCTTTATCGGTTTTACTAATGTTTCAATAAATCGCTTATCGAGCTACATTTAAATAATTGTATTTGTGTTTTATGTCATTATTACGGCGATAATATCGACACATATTATATATAGCCTGTGGTCTGATTGCTTTTATGTTTTAAATTATTTTGGAAGTGTAAAATTAAAGTGTATTCAATCATTCATTCCTTTGTGTAACATACTTTCACTCCACTCCACTACTTCAAACGTTATTTTGCATCAAAGTTTATCATTAAGGTGATTTGATAAAAAATGTAAATATTTGAAACACTTCGCGGTATGGTGTTTATTTTGTAATACTGATATTAGAATAACATATTTTAGAAATAACACTAAATACAAATATTCATGCCTAAACAATAAAGTTCGAAAATTAAAAGAGTACGAATCCCAGCACGCACCTTTAACTTTTCTAATTTATGTGCGTTTTAATTTAATAAAATATCACTGGCTTAAAGGTGAAAAAAAACATCGCGAGGAAACCTGCAAGCCTGAGACTTCGCCATAATTTTTCAAAGGCGTGTAAAGACCACCAATCCTTACTGGGCCGGGATGTGGCGGACAACGGTCTTAACCCTTCTCATCGTGGGGTGGACTAAACACTATGGGATATTACGGGTTCTAAAACACATGGGATATTACTGTACACTCGGATCCACAAGAAATCTCACGATCGCCTCCTACACTATTGTCGGCTTAGATACCTTAACGAGGCGTCTAACACGTTTTATTATTTCACGTACAATTTATCTGACAACCGACAATTCCCGATCCTCTTTAACGCTCATTTCACCCTCCCTCCTCTATAATAACTATACTTTAGTGAGATCAAAGGGCACGCACCGATGGCTTGCAATTATTGCAGGCGCAAGCGCATGGGAGAGTCATTAGAGATGCTTCGCCCACGCCATCTTGGAAATATGGCGCCTGGCTAACTGATTGTAATCAGCACGTTTGGCTTGCACGTTCCAAAAACTGAGGTTGAATTAATGTCTTTATTTTAATAATATTTTCTGTGTGTTATGGATCTTTGTGAGAAATGAATTATACATATCTTTTGAGAGCAGGTTTTGATAAGGTGGGAGTATATATTTCCAATGCATTTTTTTTATGCAATGTGGTAAAACTTACATATATATATATATATGTATGTTGTAAACATACATATATTATATAGTTGTTATATAGTTATATAGTTAGGTGTACACACATATATATATATATATATATATATATATATATATATATATGTGTGTATGTTATTTATAGATATATATATATGGATTTCCGCAAAGTAATGCCTGCTTCTAGCCAATATCTATCCAATATTCGAATACCAGCACCCACCTAACTTTTCTAAATTATGTGCGTTTTTAGCGATTAAAATATATATATATACAACAACCTATATATATATATATACATATATATATATACAATATATAGGTGGGATAAATATATTTTTGTTTCACATTTCCATCCAGTCCCAAAGTCAGCGTAGCTTGTGTTATGGGTACTAAGATTAAGACTTATAATATACAGATAAACACCCAGACACTGAAAAACATTCATGTTCATCACAAACATTCTCCAGTTGTGGCAATCGAACCCACGGCCATGGACTCAGAAAGGGTCGCTGCTCACTGCACCTATCGTCTGTCAAAAAAGTTAAGAGAACATCGTAAGGCTTTAAACTAGTACGGCTTCTATTCCCGCAATGCTGTGCCATGTATATGTAAACATCTTTAGGGATCGAATAACCTGCTAGGGATATGACAGGTATGTTAAACCCATACTCCTAATAGTTTCTACGAACCATCGTACCGGAACGCTTAAAATGCTTGGTGGCATGATTTTTTGTTAGGGCTGTAACTAGCCATGGCCAAAATCTCTTTATCATCATTGTAAAGACGTGTTTATGATACACCAGCGTTAGGCATGTACTGACTTTGTTCTTATAACTATGCACCTCATACAATATTTATTATTTACCTACCCTCACAATCATCATCACATCTACCCATTACCTGCTCACTACAGAGCACGGGACTCCTCCCACAGTGAGAAAGGGTAAAGGCCGTAGTCCACCACGCTGGCCCAGTGCAGATTGGTGGACACACCTTTAAGAACATTATGTAGAACTCTCAGGCGTACAGGTTTCCTCACGATTTTTTCCTTATGTATTTTTACTGTATGGTTACAAAGACTGGAAGACTGGAACTGAAAAAATTCAGGAAGTATAAATTCCTTAATTATCCCCGCAGAAAATCGAACACCGCGCCTCCCACTTATAGTAAAAGAGCACTCACCACTCCTCTAAAGAGGTCGTTAAAACTAACAAAACACAGTAAACTAAACGAAACTTGTTAGACACTAAACTTCCGAATTCCAATTTCGGGGACAAGTTCAGCCTACACACAGACACAACTGGTTATACCGTCTAAAAGCATTACGTTGATAAGTTTGTCTACGGAATTTTCATTAATTTCCCTTCAGACACCAAAGTCAAACAGTGCAGTTAGTGGTTTGACGGTAACCTAGCGGGAAGTGACCGAATCCGCGGGAAATGACTTGTTTACACTGTTAATTCCGCTTTAGAAACGTAGGTTCTAATTAGAATAGTTGTTCTTGATTATAGTTGAGTATTGATGCAGTTTAGCAATCAAACAGTTCTGAACCCACATATCAACCCACTACGGGGTACGGGTCTCCTCCCACGATGAGAAGGGGCTAGAACCGTAGTCCACCACGCTGGCCTAGTGGGGATTGATGGACTCCACACGCCTTTTAGAACTTTATGGAAAATTGTTACGCATGCTGGTTCTCAAATATAGGATATAAGCAGGCGTTTCTTTGCTGAAATATATGACATATTATGAAAATTAAGCTTAATATGCTATACTCCGCTAAAAGCAGGAGACCACGTGAAGCGTGAGCTAAAACGTGAGTAGACAACAATGCTGAAGATCTGCTTGGTGTGGATATATATGGATTCAAGAAAGTATAAATTACACTACACAAATTCTCCTGCTTTTCGCGGAGAATAGCAAATTAAGCTTAATTTTCATAATGCTGGTTTTCTCCTGATGTTTTCCTTCACCGTTGAAGCAAGTGATATTTTAATCTCTTAAAACACACATAATTTAAAAAAGTTATAGGTGCCTGCTGTATTCGAACTCGGTCTCCGAAAGTGAAGTCGAAGGCCACTGGGCTATTACCACTTCCGATAGTGCTATAATCTCTCAGAGAACTAGACACAAATATTTTTCAGATAGTTGTAAGAACACTGATATCTCGAGACTACTCTGAAAAGTCACTGGCAACATCACTGGTAAGCATAAAATACACGTCTTAGATTTACGCGTATTACCTTTAGTCAACTGTACGATTAGTAAGCCGTACTAGGTATTGCAGGTTATGTGCTAAAGGATTTTGGTTTCTTTGTTCTTTGTAGCAAAGGTCTAAATGAGCTATGGTGTTGGGTGTAGGCTGACCAATTAAGTTTATTAGAGGGCAAAAGCCCTTTGTTTGGTACACGAACTAGTGGATATACGTAAGAATTGGTCGATATTGCTATCAAATTCGGTTACGCTTGTAGTTTTATTGTTTCCTATTATTGTTTCTTCGGTTCTTTTATTTTATGCTACTGTTTTGTTTTGAGATTGACCACTCATAAATATCGGGTTTTCCTTTGATGTTGAGTCTTTTGTGTTTCTTCGTTTCTTTTGACCGATACATAGGCTAATTTTCTTTTAATTTTAACTTCCAATAAATGGTTAAGATACTCTTGATGCGTTTTTCTTATAATTTGGCGGCAGGAGCAGGAGATAATGATAAAGATTGAAAAAAATAATAATAAAAAAAAAAAAAAAAAAAAAAAAAAAAAAATTATACTTAAAAATAAAAATTAAATTAGTATAAAATAAATAAAAATGAATAAACAAAAATTAAAATATAATTAATATTTTTTCCCTTAAAATAAAAAGGGATAGAAAGGGAAATCTCTCTGCTCAGTTCTATTGCAGGAGTTCAATTCTATTTACTCTATGAGAGTGAGTGCGCGTGAAAGTTTACTATTACTTGTATAGCATCAAAAAAGCGCCATCTAGGTACAATACCGGGAAACAGGATATTCTATAATAAAACCTCTCACTACCACTACCCAGCTATGACGGCCGATTGGCGCAGTGTCCAAGGCCGTGGGTTCGATTCCCACAACTGGAAAATGTTTGTGTGATGAACATGAATGTGTTTCAGTGTCTGGGTGTTTATATGTATATTATAAGTATTTATGTATGTATATTATTCATAAAATTATTCATCAGTGATCTTAGTACCCGTAACAAAGTTACGCTTACTTTGGGACTAGATGGCGATGTGTGTATTGCTGTAGTATATTTATTATTATTTATTTATAGTTATCGACTTCAGCAAACGTTACAACAACCTAGATCGAATGAATGGATGGATGTATTGTCACAAGTAGGCCTCACAAAAAAAAATTAAACATGATTATAACATTCATAAAAAATTAATGGCCCAGCCCTTAACTTTGCCAACTTAACTTTATCAAAACAACATAAAGCCTTACTCGCATCGCATGACAATCAATCACCTGTTATAATTAAATACGCTTTGTACACGCGTTGAAATATTAAAACTCTTAACTGAAAGTCGCCGTGTTTATAGCGGTAAGCCTTTTATGGCGCTTGTTCAAAAAATTAATACAATGTTGTGAACTTGTTTGTTATTTTGTCACGCACGGGGTAAGGGCTAATTGATGGATGGCTTACTTTAGGATTTTCGTTGGGAAAACACTGTACCCCTTATTTATAAACGTGGTGTAGGGTTGGACTCGTGTTGTGTCACGTTCTGACATTTGAGAGGTGCTGCCAGTTGAAGTGTGACAAAACACTGCGGAACTATTTTGATTGCCACTTTTATCAATAAGTGACACGTTCGGACAACTTTGATGAGGTACGTCGGTATGGTGGTATGGTGAACATTTTGGATTTTCCTAGACCTGGATTTTGAAAATTGTTAGGCAAGTATCTAGTACAATAATTGGCACCTAATGTGTTGCAAATTGTATCGTGTAGCATAATTTATTCATAAAGAAAATTTTCTTTTTTTTTCTTTTTCTGCTTTACGATATTTTAGTGTAAATAGATACCTTAACCGCGTCTGATGGCCGAAATGGTTAATTAAACTCGCTTTCGACGCTCTTTTTAGTAACTACCTCTTTTTATATTTAAATATCATTGGTGATATCTAAACTAACGTACTACACGATTAGTAGCAAGACAAGAGCTATGTATGTGCTGTTTACCTCTGGCATATCCATGAACAATATTTCCATTAATATAATAATAATTTATTTTTAGTTTGTTGTATGTTTGTTGGTACTTCCCTCTCTCAATAAGCAGCTAATCAAGTTAGTTTTTGACAAAGAGTTAGTTGAAAAGGTGGAGTGTGACAAAGGCTACCTTTCATACCAGAGAAATTAACCGAATGTGTAGTAAGCCGTATTAAACTCGGATGAAGTAGGTGGGCGACAGGTAGTGAGTAATGCTTCAATATTGTCAGGAAACCCTGTCTCAACCTAGTGAATTAAGCGATAGTGGCATGTGCTGAAGGACAGACTAATCAAAGTACTGATGCCTATACCACTGTATCAGAGCGGTCTTAAAAGATAAAAAGCAAGTGATAACGATTGAGACACCGGGAGGTATATTTGCATCGTTCGATTTCATACAGGACTGAAGTGCATCGATTATGCATATCGAAATACCCACCAACTGTTGTTAAATCAAATATAAATTTAACTGTTTAATGATTCACCAGCTTTATAAAAATAATGTAACACAAGTTAAGGTCAATTTAGAAGCAGATCAAAAAGCATACGATGACAACCAACTACTTAAAATTCAAAACCATCCTTCTCTTAACCATTATCATTAAGCCGAATGCCGGAGTTAATAGCTTTAATAGATTTCCAAAAAATCCCCATTAGATCGGAGATCTTTATTTATATTAACTTTAATAAAGACGAGTAATGGGCAATCAATTTTTATCGCTCAGAGAACGCTCGTGTTCAATCCACGGGTGGCCACTACGCTATTGACTTGAAATATTATTTGACTTGATTCTCGGCTAATCTTTGTTGAACATGACCTAAGACGAAATTTGTATGCTATAACTAGCTGATGCCCGCGTTCTTCGTTCGCGTTTATTACTGGTTTTTACAAATCCCGTGGGAACCGTTTGTTTTCCTGGCGTGAAAAGTATCCTATGTTGCTCTCCGTCTATGGCAAATATCAAGTTTATTTTATTTAGTTCGTAAAGCAAGGACAAACAAACAAATAAATTTATCAAAATACTTTGGAAATTAAATTATTAGTAATGATTTATGTTTCCCACGGTTTTATCTGCGTTTTTTGAGTCGTCATGATACACCATTTAAAGCTTGAGCTACGCGATTACCTTACTCATAGACGTAAACCCCCATCCCGCAGCGCAATAGCGCATTCTTTAATTTAACGTTATCTTCTAAACGATATATCCAAATAACATACTAAACGTTTATCTACCAAAAGTTGTGTTCATTAAAAATTGCTTTTGTAAAGATTATTAGATTGGTATTAAAATTCTATGCCTGAAAACGATGTAATATTCGACGTAAAATCAGTTTTCATGGCTTATTTTTAAGTGGTAGGTATATGGCTCCCTTAACTTGGTTTAAGATCTACTAAAGATCACTATTTTTAAAGTACATGGTGTTAAAGTATGAGTGACCTTTAAGTCAGCGCGAATAAACCAGCTCTTTAGCACATTTTTCTAACTTACTTTACAAAGCTATGATGAGATGACCAATCCATATCTTTAATATCCATAAATGTTAAAATGTGTCTGTTTGTCCTATGATATATTTTATAACTACTGTTATAGTATAAGCGGCAGAGTATCTCGTATATTTTTTTTTATTTTACTACAAGTTAGCCCTTCACTGCAATCTCACCTGACTTACGGTGATGATGAAGATGGTAGCGGGCTTACCTGTGAGGGAGTGTGGCAGTTATATTTACCCATATTCCTAATCGGCTTTTATGCCACATCGAACCGGAACGCTAAATCGCTTAATCGCTTTTATCGGTAGGGTGGTAACTGGCATTAGTGCTTTTTGTGACAGAGCTAGTCCGAGAAAGTTCTATCGCTTTCCTATTTCTGCCGCTAAGCAGCAATATTTTGACGGCCGATTGGCGCAGTTTGCAGCGACCCTGCTTTCTGAGTCCAAGGCCGTGGGTTCGATTTCCACAACTGGACAATATTTGTGTGATGAACATAATTTTTTTCAGTGTCTGGGTGTTTATAATATATTATAAGTATTTATGTATATTATTCATAAAAATTATTCATCAATTTTCTTAGTACCCATAACACAAGCTACAGTTACTTTGGGACTAGATGGCGATGTGTGTATTGTCGTAGTATATTTATTTATTTATTTATTTCTCATCAGGTGGGCCATCTCCTTGGTGCGACAATTTTTACTACAAAAAAAAAACTAGTCACGACCGAAGCCCACCAGACAAAAAAATAAACTTAAAAAGTCCCTAGTTTCGGTTATTTCTTAAAATAAGCTCGCACTTAGCCATTCTCCAGAGGGTATTTAATAATATAGCAGACGAGAAAGGAAAGACATGCTTTCCGTAATACTTAAGCAGAGTGAAATTTTTGGTAACATAAGGGGACCTTTCTGTGACAGACAGACGGACGGACGTGCGGAAATTAGAAAATTAAAAGGGCTTCCCTGAAGCCTCAGACATAAGGGGGTCTTTTTAAGGGGCCTTATCCGGCCAGCTAACAAAAGATATTGCATGGATTAGTCGTCTTATTAAAAATTCCATTTTTTTTCTAATTATAATTCCTACCCAAAAAGGTTTATATACAAGCTATCAACGGAAGCAGACAGCGACAGTGACAGCTTCTTCTAAGACGAATCTTGCCTTAAAGATAATTTAGCTGGTCAACCCGCATTGAAATGACGTGGTTAGCGAAGGCTTTTGCTCAGTAGTGGGCTTATGTGAGTAGTTTTTGGCACATCTATTGCCATTGATGACCAGCTGTTGCCCACGTTCTTCATGAGTGCTTATTGCGGATTTTTGTAAATCCCGTGGGAAACGTTTGTTTCTCTGGGATAAAAAATAACCTATGTTACTCTTCCTCCTTTCAACTAACTTTATGCCAAAAAGCCAAGGTGATTCGTTGGTTAGTTAGGGCGTTAAGAAAGGACAAACAAATAAACACGTTTTCGCATTTCCACTATTAGTAATAGTAACACAAAGTAAAATATTTCTTAATTAAAATAAGTACATAGATGGCACTTTTAATGCGTACATTACATGTAAAATATGACATAGAAGTGAGTTTATGGCGATAACTAAATTCGTCAACTTAAAACTAAAGCTACGAGGGTTCCAAACGCGCCCAAGTCTAAGAAAAAGCTCACATCAAACTAAGCCGATTTTTTTGTTATCACCATCTCACATTGTCATTTAAAACTAATCAAAAAACAACCTGGTTAGAGCAATAATTTACACCCACGCATTTTTATCGTTGACGTAGTCCTTAATAGTGAAATAGGACTTTTCTATAAGCTTACGTTTAAAAAAAAGTTTATAAGAGACATCTCCAAGATGTAGTTCGTAGTTTAGTTAGACTCGTAGTTTATTGGATCAATGCTTGAGGGATTTAAATAATGTTCTCAATGGCGTGTAAAGTCCACCCTTAATTGGCTATCATGGTGCGCTACATCCCTTCTCTGAGAAGATCTTGGTCAGATGATGATAATTGGAAAAATCAAAATACTCCAATCCTCGAAAAGAAACAGTTTAGATTTATGAGGTGCACACTTGAATTTGACTTGGCATTATAGCTTGAACCACTATTGTAAATGAACTTACAATAATAACTTTATACGACAGTTTAATAATGTAATATACTATATAACTATATGATACTCTAAAATTAGTGATATAAGAACTATAATAGCTTGGTGTAATTTCCTAAAATTTATGCATTAAGTTTTGGGTAAACTCAAAGTTAGATGCTTACATTATAATGCCCTCATATTATATTGTGGACCTTAAGATATTGCGCATGTTTCGCCTTAGTTTGTCGCTTTATACATGTATTGTCATAGTAAACAAAAATAAAGTTATATTGTACTAGCGTACCCAGCCCGCTTCGCCGGGCTAGATTTTGATTTATTTTATTTAAACAATAAACTTATATCATTAAATTTTTAATTTAAGTCTCATTATATATTAAATCATTTATTTATCTCCGTATTCATTCTCTTCTATTCTCTTCTCGAGCGGGTGAAGATCATTATCTACAACCATGTACACCCAACAATAGAATATCATCATAGTAAATAAAAGCTGTATTTGACATTTTGACTGAAAATAGGAGTGCTCCGATCGTCACCAAACTTTACAGGATTACTCGCCAGGTCAATCCGGAGATTCCCTGAAAGTTTCATTGAAATCGGCTTAGCCGTTTCGGAGCCTATACGGAACATACCCACACACTTTCTCTTTTATATATATAGATTTTAAATAAAATTTATATCAATATATACTCGTATAATAAAACAAACCATTTTTTTTATATCGTAGTTAGGCGAAGATTACGAGGCTTACTGTGGGCCTCATAGAAAGGTTCTGAGTCAATCAAAAGGTGATGGAGAGAGCTATGCTAGGCGTATGTCTACGAGATCCAACGAGGTGATCCTTAATATAAGCGTAGTCACCGACATAGCTCAACAAGTCGCGAAGCTTTTGTGGCAATGGGTGGCGCTCATAGCTCGGAGAACCAATTAACTTTGGGGAACCAAGATGCTAGTACGACTCTTTTTGTTTTTTTTTAAATATATAAATAAATATACTACGACAATACACACATCGCAATCTAGCCCTAAAGTGAGCATTACTGTGTTATGGGTACTAAGATGCCTGATGAATATATATATGAATTATATACATAAATACTTTGAATAAGTATACATATATCCAGACACTGAAAAACATTTATGCTCATCACACAAACATTTTCCAGTAGTTGGAATGGAACCCACGACCTTAGGCTCAGAAAGCAGGGTCGCTGCAAGCTGCGCCAATCGGCCGTTAAAATACCCTGCACTGATAAACGTCGGTAGATCCCAACTACTCCTTATAAACCTGATTACCTATTCCTTCCTATAATTAGCATTTCGTCGCGTTGCTTCTTAGCGACTCAACACAAGTACGTGCTCTTTTGAAAACTCAAGTCCGTCTGTTTGTTTTGAATCTAAAGAAAAAGGTTTATCAGATATTTATTTTAATTATCAATATACGAATTAGAAGGGGTGATAGCCCGATGGGTAGGACTTAGACTTCACTTTCGGGGGGACGAGTTCGAATCCCAGCACGCACCTCTGAGTTTTCTAAGTTATGTGCGTTTCTTTATTAAAATATCACTTGCTTAAACGATGAAGGAACACGTCGTGACGAAACCTGCGTAATGTCAACTGCGTAAGGCCACGTCGAGCTCTCCATAATGTTCTCAAAAGTGTGTAAGTTCCACCAATCCACACAGGGCCAGCGTCGTGGATTACGGCCTTAAGTGGGAGGAGACCCGTGCCCTATAGTGGGTGTATAAGTATAACGGTGATAGCCTAGTGGCATCGGCTTTCCTTTCTGGAGCATCAAGTTTGATTTCCGGCACGAAATTTTATGTGCGTTTTTAATTAAAGCAATTAAAATATATAATAAAGTAATTATAAAAAAAAAAATCAAAATTTTTATTTCATGTAGGCCTATCACTAGCACTTATGAAGCGTTCATACTTATATGTTTACATAATTGTAAGGGGATGGTGATAACTTCGTTCGCCAACTTAAACCTAAAGCTACGAGGGTTCCAAACGCGGGGGCTTCTTAGACCAGGGGGTCTAAGAAGAGGCCACAACAAACTTAGCCGGGTAATTTTTTTTTTGTAATCACCATCTCACAGTTAATTTATATTAAGCTATGAAGCAAGAGCAATTCACACCCAAGCTTTTTTATCGTTTAATCGGTTGATGATGATGATTTATACAAAAGTAAATTAAAAGTTCACTACGCAACGTTATTTAAACCGTCCCCTGCGGTGTCTTGAAACAAAAAACATGTCCATTAATCCTGATTCCCAAAGAACATGTGGTGTGAAATCTGACAATTTATAACCGTTAAGATAATGTTACCCCCATTACGAGTAATTTGGGGAAGTATCAGCTATTATACGACGTTTTAGGTAAACTTCCACTTGAAAGTGAACGGAAATTATGGTAATGTTTCTTGGGGAACCATTTTACCTAATAACCTTCTCTGTTTGGTTGCTTATATTCTTTTTTTATCTTGTCTTGTATCAAGGTAATGTCGCATCTGATTGCCCTTTTACGTAACGCGATGTCGGTTTTATTCTAGGCCTATTTTGTTTAGTCTTAATCGACTAAATTCGAGAGGCATGGTATCGAAATCAGTATGTCTTGTGACTTTCATACAAAACTAGCTGTCCCCGGCGAACTTCGTACCGCGGATTATTATTTTTTTTTTTTTTTGATGAATGTTATATTTTAATGCTTATTATCCTATTCGGGTCTAAGAGGAATCCAAAAAATCAAATATCATAAAAATTGGTCCAGCCGTTCTTGAGTTATAAATGGTGTAACTAAAACAACTTTCTTTTATCTATATAGATTATAGTACGGATACTACCGGTTACGTAAGTTGGTAGTATAGGTGAATATCAGTTGCGTGCATAGAGGGTATGCACAGGGTAGGCAGATGATATCAAATGAAGAAAAACGCCCGTACGAGCTATAAATACTCAAGGGTAGGCTTTCTATAACTCTTGCAATGCCTATCCTTAAGTTGTTTATAACTCTTACTGGAGATTTTCTTGAAAAATTATTATAACATAGTGTCACAAAAATTGGTCCTTACGTCTGGTGACCCAAGAGCTGGCGCTTATTTAGCCCAACGGCTAAGTCTGGCTAAAAATATATTAAATACATTGAAATTCATTTATAAATACATTGAATATTCGGCCAAATTTGCTGATTTTGCTTTACAGATATGGGGAAAATGCGACGTGAATAAAACAACATTAAATCGACATAGCACCACAAAGTTAAAAAAAAATTTACCTTTACACGTATAAAAAAAGAGCAAACTAACGATCTCAACTCAGCTTCGAAATACGCGTATAAACAAATGTATCTATTTATATAGGTGCGTATTCCAATTTACTTTTGAAGTAGATTGAAAAAGAGATTCGTAAAAGCGAGGTACGAATACCAAAGCAATTTTCATATTTTTCGGCGATATTTTTTGTGCATAAAGGAAAACCAATTTCAATATGAAATTGAAGTGTCAATGTATTATGCTAAAATACATATCATTGAAAACTAAACATTTTATTTAAGTCGTGACGCCGATATTTATTAACATGTCAGACGACCTAAAATCGTGCGTTATTTATTTAGCACAACGTTCGTATTCTAAATATATAGCTAAAAATAAATCATAATATATAAATTGAAAACTCTTGACTTTTACATTATTCTATTAGTCAAGCCATTTCATTTGAAACCCATATTGATAGACCTGTGAAAAAAAGTATAATTTGCCAATTTGCGGTAGTGGCCATCTTGTGTTTGAAATTTGTCATAGTGTATTCTTTTGGTCAATCCCTTTTATTTGATACTCATATTGTGGGTGTCGTGAAAAAATATTTAGTCCGCGACGTTGCGGCGGCCGCCATCTTGTACCGATTTTCATCAAACGTCTCAGAACACACCTGACTAATTCTAGCGTTTCAGTACGATGTGGCGTAAAAACCGATTAGAAGTATGACTTTAAAATAACAACCATACCTCTAAAAGGTTAGCTCGCTACTATCTTAGGGTTCATCCTCACTTATTATCAGTCAAGATTGTAATCAAGGGCTAATTTGAAATATGATTAAAAAAGGAGGTTATTTATGTTAAGTCGCAATTATAACAATTGTCTTCCGAATAATCTATCAAATAAAAACAGGCATTTAATTAAAACTTAAAACCCTAAAAGATTTTAATGGACCTATAAGGCGTACAAGAGACCTCTCATGAAACGAAATAAAATGTAATGCTGGTAGCACGCAACGTAGCGTAGGCCAGTGTGTAGTTTTATATCTTTTTCCGAGATCGTGCATGTTGGAAGACGGACATGCTAGGTCGCGTGTTCAGGTGACCTAGCTGGAGTACTCCTTTTTGTGGGATATTTTCTATTTGAGCGGGCTCGTGCGTCCAATTTGTTATGCTGCATAAAATTAAGGACAAGCAAACGTAAAATATCGCTGAAATGTTTCTTTGCCTACTCTTGCTAGTTTCATGTAAAGACCTTCATTTTATACAATATTATATATATATATTATAGTATATATAATAATAATAATAATAATATAATATATATTATTATATATAATATTGAAGCGCTGCTAGCCCAGTGGTAAGGAATTCTGTTACACTTTCGGGGGGCCGATTTCGTAACCCAGCACGCACCTGTAACTTTTCTGAGTTATGTGCGTTTGAAGTAATTAAAATTTCACTAGCTTCAACGGTAAAGGAAAACATCATGAGGAATCCTGCAAGCCTGAGAGTTCTCCACAATGGCGTGTGAAGTCCACCAATCCACACTGGGCCAGCGTGGTGGATTCATGCTTTAATCCATTTTATTATGGTAGGAGACCCGTGCCTTGTAGTGGGCTGATAATGAATGATATGATTATGATGATGATGATTCTATACAATGTACTTTAAGCTCATTGGAGTTTCAGGACATCAAGTAACCTAATGTATGACTACCATATCATATCATACCATATCATATCCACCTATTGATTGTAAAAGAGAAAAAAATATATGGTGCTATATTTTATAATGTCTTCATCTTTACACTTCATACCAAAAAGGTCTTCCAAAATTACTCTCTTCGCGTGTTCCGCTCCGACACTGGAGCTACCTCACTTCTACTAGGATATGATGAGTAGTCGAACATTCTAACTAAAGTAACCCGTTATGAGAATGATAATTAGAAAAAGATCAGATCTCTTCAGGAAATCCTCAGGAGATGTTTATTTTATAATAAACAATCGCTAAGTTTTGATAACAAGTGCAAAGATTGCTATTGTCAATTCTAGGCTAATTGTAAATTCATTATCTCCTGAGGATGCTCCGGTGTTGGAGCGAGTCGTGCGTGGAATGTACATGATGAAAAGATATGATCTTCTTCCAATTATTATTCACATAATATGTTTAGTTAGAATATTCAACTACTTATGAGATCCTGGTAGAAATGCGTGACTAAAGAAATTACAACTGCAGTGTGGCTTGGGTAAAAATTGATAGTCTTAAATAAACATTAGATAGTGTTGATGACCACAAAATAAATAAAGTAATTATTTATAGTTTAATTACTATTCAGTAAAAAGCAGATAAGATAAGTTATTCACATATAAATAATCATTTTATCCCACAGTTAATGGTGGATGGAGCCAGTGGGGCCCGTGGACGCAATGCAGATGTAATGGCAGAGTGGCCGGGCAGCGTCGATCCAGGACCTGCACGGAACCTCATCCCCTCAATGGAGGAGCACCTTGCCAGGGGCAGAGCGTTCAGAAGACCGCTGATTGCGTTCTATGTCAAAGTGGTATGTTATGCGATAACTAGCTGGTTCGTTGTAACTAGGTAGGTATGTTGGATACGCAGAGATATCTAGTAGCTTAGTCTAACCCCAGTTGATCAGTGGGGTCTTTGGGGTTGGCCCTTAGGCTCGATTTACAACAAAATGTGCACATTTTTTTAACAGATTTCGTCGACAGTTTCACAGATCAAAACTTCTCTTTAAGTGAAGGTCTCTTTGAAGCCATTATTAAATTTGCCCTTATTGCCCCTTTCACAAATCCATTTTGTATACAGTGAAACATTTTTCTGGCAACACGTGCATTGTGACTTCAGGAGTAAAACCTGTACTTATACATTTTCGATTTGAAAAAGATGTATATTTAACCTTCCAAGGTTAACGTAGTTTTATAACGGTATCGGTTGTCTTATCTTAAAAACTTAGCTATAGGTGCATAGACAGTAGTGATATAGACAGCTATTTGTGTACCTTATATTATGTTTGTCATAAACTCTCTTAAACCCTTTACAGAAGTTTCTTGAAAAAAGATGAACAAAGTAGAATTCGATCTCGTTTTTCAGCTTGAACAAGTTAGGTAGGTCACAAATAGGAACGGCCATACATCGTTTGCTTCCAGATCACTCGATATTTGACCTCGTTGCTATAGGATCATCAAGAACTGGAAAGTAGGACGAGCGTTTTCAATTATTGAATACTTTTTTACAGGTGGAATTCACTGCAGTATCATGTTCGTTTGCATAAAATATAAAAAAATATGATTGAGAATGCTTCGATAGATTGACGTGGATACATTTAATATGATGTAATGTCTCGAGTACTTTGTGCTCGTTATAGAATCAAAACAAAATCCGCATAAACTGGCGAAGCATCATTCATTTAACATTTGTTTGGAATACATTACCAATATTGTATTTGTAAGCACACTAAAAGTCATCAACTGGCAGTATATAGAATTTGTAAATAGATTTTGACTCAGGTCCATTTTTGTTTTTATTTTAAATAAAACAATTGAAATTAGAAATCCAGTGCTATTTAAAGAACCAGTGCGTATATTAAAATGTTTATATTCAACTGGAAAAAGAGTGGTTTAAAATAAAAAACAACAACAATTATTCATTTAATTCAACTATTTATCAAAAATTAACAAATTTATGCATTATTGTGTACAGGTTTCAGCAAAGAGATACATTTACAACTTATTCAGGACATAAGGATGTACGCCCAAAATAAAGAATTTGGTAACTTTCCGCAACTTTCTTGTTAATAAGCTGTTTATTGATGGAAAAAATTACGAACGTGTTTATCAGAATGAAAAAAATCAAATAAAAGCGCTATTTAAATTAAGCGCTATAGGACAAAGACCTGAGACAAAAAAGTGATGAGAAATTTTTGGAGCGTAACTGTTAGTTTACAGTCAGATGGTAATCTGTAATTGCTTTCTTGCTCACTGAATCTAAGACGGGATAGCATAATAGAGTTTTAAGCTCATTAAACTGTCTTGATACTTGTTAATTTACGTACTATACTTTATTTATCAAAGAAAACTTTTACATAATAAAAATAAATAGTTCAAAAAACCAAATTAATTTCTATCTTTTAGTTTAGTTTATCGTACCATTTTTATTATAGCAAAATTAATCGGATAACCATTCACCATAAAATTTGTTAATATAAATGACATTGGCTAGAAATAATGGTTGGAAATTAAAATTAACCTCTCTCCTGCCTTATAGAATATAGATTAGATAAGTAATATTAATTAACAAAAATCTTATTTTGCAAATAAAAAAGTAGAATAATCTTATCAAATAAATATATTGTCATCGTTTCTTTATATATCTTAACAAAGGTTGGACGAAATCAGATTGATTGAAGAGGATCAAAATTAAGTCCAAAGGAGTCGGTTACAAACATATAGGTGAAGCTAATATAAAGCGTGTAAAAAGCAAACAACTGCCTCAACTTTGATATACACAACTATAAAAAAGTTCCATTTGTATCGAGATATGGATATTTCTTTTGGAAACTAGATGCGAAATTCCGTAATTTCTTTATGCACAACATCCTTTCTTACGGCGCTGAATCTTGAACGAGCTGAATGGTTAGGTATTAAAGAGAGGTCAAATGTGTATTGTCAGAAATAAAGCGATGCACAGTAAACCAAGAAATAGAATACTAGGTGTTTTATGTTATTTTGGGCACTTTTTCCATGGACGGCAAAGTAAATGAGACAATATTTTGGGCGGCCATGAGAAGCCCGAATGATAGCGAAATTTTATAGTTTTAAAGTTCAATAATGTTGGCGCATTACTTATATTTAAAACCAATCCTAGTGAATACCGTAAGACGTCGTCTCTAGCAGCCAAGAGTAAAACACGTCGATTTCTTTGCTAACATCTACGTCGACTAATTAATTATTCTTGATGTACTTTACCAATCCGTACTGGGCGCGCGTGGTAGACTACGGCCTAGACCCTTTTCGTTGTGGGAGGAGACCCGTGTAATGGGCCGGTAAAGAGTTGATATAATAATAATGACTTTAGTACTAGTACTTTTAATTATTGAATTAAAATTGATCTCACAGTTTCATAATTCTCCAACTATTGTCAAAAAATGGCAATTAAAGTACAGTATTGACGGTACAGTATAGCGGATGACGATCTTCCGTTTACACTAAACATACACATGATTAAACGAATAGTCATGTCCAACGAAATTAAAACGCACGCCCATGGTGCGAAGGGTGATTATAAAAAAAATAAAGCCCTTATTAGTTTTTATTTAGTGACAGGTCCAGTACATAGAATGGCGTTATGAGCAGTAACGTGCACTAAAAAATTTTAGCATAACTCATAAAGGGAAAGCTTTATGCTATCTTCCTTATTAAGTATACCCAGGTCAAAAATCCTGTGCACGTCAGTGATTATGAGGTTCTTTGTATGTTTGTGTCAAATGTTTAGTCCACATAGAAATGATACAGAAGAAAAAAATAAAGGGATACATACTATATATTATTAGTGTAAAGAAGTGACGTGTGTAGTCTTGACACAGAAAATATCAGAGACTTCCTAATACTCTTCCGTATCACTTCTAGTCCAGTGAACCAACTAACGTCGCATTGCCTTGCGATGTCGTCTCTAGTTTATAAAACGACCCACCTAAGAAGTTCTCGTTACGTGACGGAGTCCTGACGATAATTACAGAGTTGGTTGAAATGGGAGCCAAGACTGAGTTATTAAGTCCTTTGATGGTGGCACAAAGAGTCGGTATAATTAGTATAAGATGTCGGCCCTATGTGTAGTAATGGCCGTGTATGATTTATGATTCTATGGGGAATTTCTCGTTCAGATATGCGGCGAAACATCAAAGAAATAAATTATAGCTGCAGCTTCGTGGTAATTTGTATTCATATTCAGGGAATTCAGCTTTTATTAACTATCAATCTATTGATTGAGTGGATATGAAACTATGGCCAGAAACACAGGGTTTGTAACACGCTATTTATGGTGCATACATAAAAAAAAAGTTCTGTTTTAAGAATGGCAATTTTAGTGCAGTTTTTGGAACTTTGTTCGCACTGCAATGGTGTTATTAGATAAAAATTTACGGCTTATAAACCACTATTAAAAACAAGGTAGCTCGAAAAGAGTCAGTTACACAATAAATACATTAAACACATTTAACCAATCGCGATTACTACACGATTGATGAATTATTTACTACGACAAGGCTGCTTGGAAGCAGGCCACTCCACTCTAATCTCTCAAAAAACTAGAAAATTCTAAAGATTGTTAAACTATTAAATGATGTTGGAAAAAAGCAATCTGCTGAGTTTCTTGCTGGCTCTTCTCAGTGGAATCTGCCTTCCGAACCGGTGGAGTCAATACAAACAGACTGACTTGACGTTGCAAAATTGCTGATAAACTAGGCCTACTTGAAACAAATTAATTTAGATTTTTTTTGAGGTAACTCCGCTCTTACCTTCTGAGATAGAAAAATAATTTTAAATGTTGATGTCGAAAAAGAGCCACTGCTGAGTTTCTAGTTGGCTTTTTCTTGGTCGAAAATGCTTTCCGAAACGCTGGTAGACTCACTACAAAAACACATACATTTGCATTCCCACTATGAAGTATGTGCAGTGAGCATAGTATAGGGAATCAACTCGACCACCTGGCAGAGCAAAGGTACAGTGCGGAAGAGTGCGGGAAACCCATGACACGCAACGCCATAGGCAATCCGGCTTGGCTTAACTTTCGTTTCGCTAGTCTCAATGAAAAAAACAGTACCTAAGAAGTGGACTCCGTATGTAATCATTAATATGCCACTGTGGTGATATTTAGCCTGCATGCTACCCACTGATTAACTCAGAGGATTATTATATTATGCTGCTAGTTTCATTGCTTTTTTTCCATAATAAACATATTTATTTTAGTTCTTATTACTTAGATATATATCGTTCGATGGTCTTACTACCATCGCTTAAACAGTATTCTTTTAACATTGTTGACGCTCTTATTGTTATTTTAATTAAAAGGACGTAAAGGTATGTCGTATTAATATTGACATTATGAAATAATAACGCTTTAAGCGATATCAGTAAGCAGATTGTTGTCTGATCAGTGAATAGTATATTTTTTTAATAGCTATTTTTTATATCAATAATAAAAACGCGTTTTTTTAATGCTTTCACTGAAGATGGATACAACATGGATCTTCAA
Organism: Pararge aegeria; assembly: GCF_905163445.1. Taxonomy (NCBI): domain Eukaryota; kingdom Metazoa; phylum Arthropoda; class Insecta; order Lepidoptera; family Nymphalidae; genus Pararge; species Pararge aegeria. The sequence continues at coordinate 2,037,241 of NC_053187.1, forward strand.
GTTTACGACAATACTCAACAACTATTGATCGGTAAGTCTCTTGAACATCAGTCTGGGTTTATGGACTTTAATCTCTTTTTCACATTACCGTTACTGATTAGGCATATTTGTCTGCACTGTCTCATTTCTTAGTGTAATTTCATCTTCGACTTGCAATATAGTAAAAAAATAAATAGTATTTAATGTAGACTTTGTTTTGCCTATATTTTATAGTATTAACAGTGCTCATTCATCATCATCAACCCCATTACAGAAAACGAGTCTCCTCTAGGTTTTAGGCCGTAATCTACCACGCTGGCCAAGTGCGGATTGGTAGACTCACACCACACACATGCCCTTGAGATCGTTATGCCAACTCTCGTGCAGGTTTCCTCTCGACGTTTTCCTTCACCGTTTAAAGCAAGCTATATTTAAATTGCTTAAATTAAAAACGGACATAACTCCGAAAAGTTTTTGGTGCGTGTCGGGGCTCGAATTTGGTCTCCACGATAGCCGAAGCCTTGCATACTAAGCCATCACCACTTTTTACAATGCTTATTACTACTAGAAATTTTTGAAATTTAGTAATGCATTTTGCGTTAAGTGAAGATAAAGATCTCTAAAGGTATGTCAAATTGACGATGGCAGTGGCGGGCAGTAGCGGCAATTTTGTGAAAAGTGAGAACACACACCGTTTACTTGTATCCCTTAAAATATCATTATCACCTATATTTTTGGGTTATTTAATATAAACCTAGATTTAAAAGATTAATTGTGTGTGTTCAAAACGGCATCTGCCAGCATCAATATTATCTGTTGCAAATAGTTATATTTTCGCATATATATATCTCTTAAACTTTTTATTTTTACACAGATTTAAAAAATCAACTGTGGTGTGGTACTTAACAAAAAAGCGACTGCGATTATCAAAGCATACTGTAGTACTACCCTTTTTGCTAAAAATGTGAACAAAAACACAAAGCACGATGCTGACAAATGTGAAAATTCCCTCATGTATTTGGATTTCTTGTTCACGTTTTTGTTTATACTTGCACCAATTTATTCTTTTGTTTCGAGTAAGTCCATGATATCATAACTCCCTACCTAATAAAAGCTCCCAATTAAAACAATACAAAACCGGAACCACCCACTTACGCTGTGTATTAGACGTAAACATCTGAGCACGTGCGTCGCTATTCAAAGCTAATGATATCTCTGATCTAAACCAGCGTTTCCCAAAGAGTTGGACCCATTGGGTTAGTGATAGAAGTTCTCTCGACTCTTGAACGTTCTTAAAGGCAAGGTCAAATCGTTCTATCCTTTTTGCGTCCTGAGCAGCCTTCAAGATTTTCCCCAGTGATGACCAGTGGCATGCATAGAGGTATGCACAGGGTATGCAAATGAATGAATGAATAAATGAATGATTGTATGAATACACTTTTATTGCACACCAAAGAAAAAAAGTAGTTACAGAGATATAAACACATATCAATAGAGTACAATTTGGTGGTGAGTACAGATGATATAAAATGAAGAAAAACGCCCGTACGAGCTATAAATACTCAAGGGTAGGCTTTCTGTAACTCTTGCAATGCCTATCCTTAAGTTGTTTATAACTCTTACTGGAGATTTTCTCTATTTTATATCATCTGCATACCCTGTGCATACCATTTATGCACGCCACTGGAGATGCCCAATCACAATAAGCGCGTGTTCGATCAAGAGTTACGTGTTTTTATAGTTATAATTGATGGACCGTGCTTTCTGAGTCCAAGCCTGTGGATTCCCACAGCTGGAAAATGTTTGTATGATGAATATGTTTTTTTTTCAGTGTCTGGGTGTTGATCTGTATATTAATCGTATGTATACTATTCATAAAAATATGTACCCATTTGTCATCTTAGTACCCATAACACTAGCTACGCTTACTTTGGGTGTAGATATGTGTGTGGGCGTATTGTCGTGGTCCTGATGGTGGTAGGGTATGCAAGGAACACGTCCTAAAAAGTGGCGCCCTTGGTTCATCAACATGAGGCGCAGGTGCCTGTTATTTTACCAGCAACCACGCTCTGCAGACCGTAACAAAGCATCACTGTTTGGCAGCAGAAATAAGCATGATGTAATTGCTTTCAAAAAGGTCTGCCACTACCAGAAAATTGATATGAAGCACGCAGGACACAAAGTTAAACGCTGGTAAGAACGTGGCAGTGTAGCTCTCGCTTTGAGCGTATTAATCATGCCTGCGAACTTGTTAGCTATCAAAAAAATTTTTATTTTTCTCCTCTAAAACATTTTTTCTTTCCTTTATTGCCTATTACAGTCTGTTCTATTTACTTTACTAATGAGTATTTTCAACTTAAACTTCTACTTCTAAAGTTTAAACTTAGAAATAGTCCAATGACTTAGTTCAGTCTCTGACTAAGATTTAGCGTTCATTTTGTTCTTATAACTTAGAACAGACAATAGTTTTATACACTGCACTGATCGACAACTACACTAATCGTCACTGCACTATACTAGCTCAAAGGGTTTTTTTCCCTTTTAAGCCTTTCGCACTAAATGTTCGTTATTGAGAAGGTTGGAGGCATCTTCATTGGAGGTACGAGAAGTGTTCGTTGGTGAACTTCGGCATACTTTTTATGATTTCATGCACGAACTTAATTAAGAAAAGATGACTGACACTATGTCAATTAATAAGCAAACGTGATACGAGTGTAAAATAATCGTATTCGTACAAAACGTATGAAATTGTGCAGTTCCACAATGCTAAAGGTATCTGTGAACTCAATAGATACCTTGCTTAAGTTTGATTCTAGCGGATCTTAAAACCAGGCTATAAACTTACACCAATGACTTTGAACAGTAAGATATTTTTATATTATCTGCCAGGCGTCTTCCTGCATCCACTTCAACTCATTAAGTTGACAGCACCTGACAGCACGCGACGTAGGTGAATTTCCATCTTACCTGACAACCAGTGACAGTGTAATATGAAAATGCACTTACCTTGAATGTAGTAGGATATTTCCACTATATCACAATCCTACAACTTTATACTTGCGACTTGGTGTATTCAAATAAATAGTTATTACAAAAAATACTGACTCTATCGGCATAGCATAAGCCATTTCGGATGTTTACACTTTAGTAAGAAAAATAACATAAAAATAAGCGGTTGTAAGGAAACAGTTTGGGAAACGCTGTTCTAAAACTGTAAAAATCCGCAGTTTAATACGCTAAGACGTAAACCAGTATGCGGCTGGTCACATCAAAGGCTTAAGTGTTTCATAGCGATAGTAAAATTACAGCAAGCGGTGCGGGAAGCTCAAGATTTCTGCTTGTGACACACCACTTTGAACTATGTCAAACAATTTGTTCGTTATTTCGATATATTTCGGAATACATTTCCGATATTTTCGATTGTTACTTTCTTCTGCTTTAACCAAAAATTTGCTTTATAACTAATATACGGCGCAACAGCTGAACCAATATGGGCAAAATTTGTCATAGATACCTTGCATCGTACCCACGGCCATAGGATATTGATTTATAACGCAAATACTTATCAGTTGGTATTTTCATTTATTGATATTACGGCCACATTTAACACATTTTAAAGGTTTCTAAACTAAGTAAAGCTAGTTTATCAGAACAGGTCACCTAAATATTTTTTTTTTTAAAAGACTGGTTATATTTAATGAAAACACAAATTTTATTTGTTTTATTAGTTCATCGTTAGTTTGTGGACAAATATTCTTGGAAATAGGACTTATAACTTTATTTTTGCACTGAACCGATGGACCATTTTAAAAACGTTTAAGATGTTTTATCTGTTAACATAATAGAATAAACACTTATAAAACTTAACACTTATTCTCTCAAGTGACATTTCTCCAATACAGACCCTTCCAGTTCATATCTATTTTAGTTAATTTTGTGACTACGTTACGTTGTTTTAATTATAAAATACAATTTAAAAACGCTGTCTGCCTAAGCATTATTAAAATTGATTGCAAAATGTGATAGAAACGAAAACTTTAATTCGGGTGTTAATGAGAAAAGAAAGATGTAATGGGATTTAAACTCCCGCACTATCACTCTATTTACAGAGAAATTAATTAACAACTCGCTAAAGGCACCACCAGTGTGTAACACAAACTAGACCAACCGGGTAGACAATAAAATCTAATCAAGAACGTTTATTTCAGTGAAACGCCGGATCATTGTTCTCACTAATTGCTAACACATGTCGTATGTACCTACGTGTCACATGTGCATGCCGCATTTACAATGTGCATGTAAAAGCATGGGGTGCATGCATCGATTATAACAAAAATATGCGTAACTTTTCCCGTGCGATAGACGACACGTTTGTATTGCATAGAATTTGCGCTTGGCTCGCGTAGCTTTAGTTTTAAGTTCACGGATATGGTTATCGCCATCATCTCGCTACCATGTACTTCTCATGTAATGTACGCATCAAGTGTCATCTATCGGTCTACTTGAATAAAGATATTTTTGATTTTGACTTTTGGCTTTGACTTATTTTGCGAATTGAATAATCTTATCAAATTAGTGAATTGCCATCGGTTCTCAATATATCTACAAAGTTTGAACTAAATTAGACTGTTTGAAGAAGGTCAAAATCAATTCCAAAGGGGTCGGATACAAACATACATCCAGGTGAAGCCACTATAAAGCGTGTAAAAAGGAGAAGGTTCTAAATTCGAGTGTATGTTTTTTATTTTTTGTATGTTTGTTACTCGATTACTCCGCTTATTATAAACCGATTTTGATGATTCTCTTTTATTAATACGTTACACCTCAGAGGAGGTACTATTTTAATTTGGTGAAGATTTATTGGTGGAATATGTGTGGAAACTGGGAGAAATTTTCGATTATTATTGGCAGACCTAATTTGAGTATATTTTTAAGGAACTTGTGCATCTCCTTTCAAAAGTTGTTTAACAAAGTCGGTTTTTGGTGCTGACCCAACATAAAAATGTTCTGTTGTTTTTTCTTCATTTCTTTTTCTCTTCCTTTCTCCGCGTCATAATAAATGATCCTCAACATCTGACTAATATCTTAAAAAAAATACCTAATGTGTTTTCAGATAAGCACCTATTAATTTTAATTAGATCTCCCCAGTGATGTACCTACTCAATCATAAAGTTTAATAATTAAGGCTTAAAAGATTTATTTAAGTCAGATTTGCAATTATTCTAGAGATCAGTATCGACGATGTTCATGTTATTGTAAACTCCTTATACCACTTATACTTAAAAACTTTAAATAAGATAGTCGAGTGGGAGTGGCACTCGCATCCTGAGTTGGTTCCGTACATCACGTAATACCTACTGGCTACAGGGATCGGATAAACATGCACCCTGTACGTAGTACCAGCCCGGATTTGGAAAATTAGCGGTGTCAACCCCCGTGCCTCCGAAATCACGTTAAGGCGCCGTCCCGTTTGTTATCATGTACTTCTGAAAATAATGTTTAAAGTCCACCAAACCAGCTTGTACTCGTGGCAGCATGGTGAGACGATTGATGCGGAAGATGACGATGCCTTTGTCAAATATCACCGAACCCTAAATATAATGAGACATTAATTTTCTCCTATAAATCCCAATAAACGTCTCGTAAGCGGCGGCTCTGTGTTTTAACGATTATGGTAATACCCAATTTATCTTGTTACTTCAGTGTCTCGGGACATCTCAGCGATGACTTCCGTGTGCTTGAGTATTTTGAGTGTTTTCGTAAAATTATGTCGGCTTTCTTTGAGTGACTCAGACTTAAGACAGTATTGTTAAGATATCAAAAAAAATACAAAAAAGGGTGCCAACTAGGTTTATCGTCTCACTCACGTAATTTTTATATTATAAGATTTAAAAATATAATCTGTTTGTTCTATGAAATTTTCTTTTACACTAACCTTGTCCGGGATATGATGTCCATTAATATTATAACTGAAGGACCAAGCCCCAGCTGTTAGTAAGAGGGAAATTATCTCCTAGAAACAGATCAACACATCACACATCACAAGGGCTAGGGCATGCGAGGAACGCGTTTTGCAATGTGCCGCCCTGTGTCCAACAACCTGAGGCGTAGGTGTTGAACCTCATAATTACAATCAACCACGCACTTCGGACTGGAACAAAGCATTGCAATTTTTGCTGCATTATGGTAGTACTTACTCGGGCGAGCTGTCACAAAAAGTTTACTGCTCACGCACTTCTAATTACACACCTTACGCATGACATATTATGTGAATCCACATTATTCCTCTTCATGGGCATTTTCATGGGCATTTTCATGGGCATTCCCAGGGGGTGGCAGGAGGCTCCCCCCTCCCTGGAAATTCGCAGAAAAAAATATGAACTCTCTTAAAAAATGGATGGCGGCCAAGATACACACGGGCAGACAGACAGACAAAAATGAATACAGTTTTGGCCTCAGTATCAATGGCAGCGGAGGAGCTGCCCGCCTGGAAATTCGCAGAAAATGTATGAACTCTACACACAGACAGACAGACAAAATACGGCCAAGAAAGGGCCCTCTAAAAAACTTCATCATGATCTGATCTAAAAAAATCTCACTTGCCCCCTCTAGACCAGGAGCTGGGTACGCCCATGTTCCTCCTCTAACGAACCTCGACTGATTTATGTGTGCGCATTAATTAATAAGGAACGTCGCACACATAGTTTAATGCGTATGCACCCACGCGGGCGGGGGTTATTGATTGGTACAGGATATGAGCAAATTGCGTGATTTACTCGCTATTGTTGTAAATGTTGTAATATTTCTTGGTAAGAAGGGCGTGTCTGTTTTTCAAAGTGTTGTTGTATGTAAATTGAGAAGTGAAACGATAAATTTCTACATTCAACAAAAGTCATAATTTTAGATAAAAAGTACTAATTTAATATGGTAGTGTGCATATTTTGAGAAATCAACACAAAATAACCTACAAATTGCGTAAGTAAAAATATTATAGTACACTGACCATATAATTGTAATCGATACAAATATAACTTACCACAAAAAACAGTTGTATACAATTGGTAATACAACACTTTATACTATTTTGATTATGTTCCGGATGTAAGAATATTAATTTTTTTTTTACTTGTATTTTTTACGCAATATGTACGTAAACTCAAATAAAATTAAACAAATTAGTTCAATTTTATTTGCGTATTCTTTTTTTTGATTTGTAGTATGCACATGAAGCAAGAGTTTTTTTTAGAACACTTTGTTAATTTAACTTAGACCACACACCATGAGGATGACTTCAACTCTATTATTTCTTTTGTAAAAAAAAACCCTTGTGATTTATCATAACAAGGCCAGAGCGTCTCGTACTTTAATTTCAATTTATAGTCGTATGCTTTATGAGTTGACTCGCTCATATTATAACTATACAATGATATGCACGTGACAACTGCGTCCTTTTTGGGTCAATATTTTTGAATGCAATAAAATAATGTATTTTATCGTCTGATTATTACAAGATATTTTCGTGGGACTATTTGAGGTTCTGTGAATATTTTAAACCCTTGGTTTGTTTTTATTTTATAACATATTGTAGCAATAACTCTTACCAGCAGGCGATATTGCAATCAAGGGCTAGCTTGTAGTGGAATGAAATCATATACAACTAAACGAAGAAAAATAAAAAAAAATCACTTTTGTTTAATTATTAATAATCTTATAGTTATAGTTATAGATACTTTGACATTGATTTTATATTGTGATTCTACTTTTTTATTTTATTTAGTTTTTATTTTATACTAATTTAATAATATAATCGTACGTCCGGCTGTGGGTATACTGTTTTGAATACTTTTCTAGGCCTTGTCATCTGCCTTTCTATGTGTAAACAGTGAACAATCAAATTCTATTCTATTATATTCTATTCTATTCTAAAACTTCGATAATTTAAGTGGACTCCTCTTTTTTAACCCTTTACTTGATAAGCATTTGGCACAAACGATCATATTCAGCCCCACTTCAAAATTTTCTATATATGTGTCCAGTAATGAATCTTTTTACAAAACCCCCAATAAATAACTATCTTATTCACCATACTGAAAAATCGTTTGCTATTATAATACAGTTTGCCGGAAGTGCCTTGTTACTGCCCCAGCAGGCGCAGGTTTCGAATTTGCAAATTGTCAGATCGCATGTAAGCCTTAATAACATAGCATGGCCGACGTTTCGAATTAATTTTGTAATAGCCATTGTTTCATGTGGATTCTGTAACATGAGTAAACACGGCTTTGTACCACAGCGAGGATGTCCTATCTGGGAATTTGAAGTTGATTGTTGGGATCGTTTCGAATTCATAATTAAAACTTTATTATTATCTCTTTAAACTTCAATTTAACATTGATATTGTTGAAGCCCACTAACTTTCATTAGAGAAGCGTGGCGTATGCATACTTTATGGCGGCGTTTTATTAGTGAGGAGGCGTTTATAGTTGAGGCAACTGTGCATTTGCCCAGAAAGTCAAATAGAATTGAAAATCTTTATTCCATCTAAACACAGAAGAAAAAACAGAAAGAAAACAGCTTACTCGTTTGTGCACTGAAGATCCTCTCCAGATTCGCACCTCAGCAACTGTAATTATCAAGAAAATCTGAAGTTCAAAATAAATAATTTATTTCTAGAAGGTCTAATAAAACGTCTTAGCCTATCAGTTGACATTGATCCTACCACCTCTGAATTCAGATTATACCGAGAACAGCCGGAAAGAAATCCGTCAGTTGCTCTTTTTCAACGATTTTAATTTTACCTATATAATAATTATTTTAATATATTGAGTGAGATGAAAGTAGAGTGGCCAAGCAACCATGGATGAGAAATTATAAATTGTATAGTTTATGGGTTTCATGGTACTTAAAGTGAGCGGCGTATTTATTAATATTTCGGTCTTACTTTTGGGGAGAGTTAGACATTCAAGTTTTACAGAAGTTTAAAAAAATAGCAGTTACGTAACGGCGAAGTCCACCGACCGGCACATGGCCAGGCGACTGGTGGACTTCGCCCTAAACCCTTCTCATTCTCTCTATAAAATGAAAAACATGCCTTGCAGCAGACCTGAGTTTATAATAATAAATAAATAAATATACTACGACAATAAACTCATCGCCATCTAGCCCCAAAGTAAATATAGCTTGTGTTATGGGTACTAAGATGACTGATGAATATTATTATAAACAATATACATTAATACTTATAATATACAATTAAACACCCAGACATTGAAAAACATGTTGATAACACAGAAATTCTGCAGTCGTGGGAATTTAACCCAAAGTCGGACTCAGAAAGCAGGGTCGCTGCCCACTGCGCCAATCGGCCGTCAATTGAAGTTTGTATTATGGGTACTAAGATGACTGATAGATATTTTCATAAATCATATACATTCATTAATAGGTACTTATAACAAACCGACAGATAAACACCCAGACACTGAAAATCATTTAGGTGCATTACACGAACATTTCCACCTGTGGGAATCAAACCCTGGGAGACTTGGACTCAGAAAGCAGGGTCGCTGCCCATTGCGCCAATCGTCCGTCAATAACGATGATGATACTAAAAGTAATATTTCTTCCAGCCTCGCCCGGTCGCTGGGCAGTTTGGACGGAGTGGTCTGTTTGCGGCTCCGACTGCAGACAGACCCGGCGAAGATCATGTATGGGAGACGCGTGTTCCGGAGCTCAGGTCCAACATGCTGACTGTGTTGGTGACTACTGCGGAGTCCATGGAGGTTCGTGCCTTTAGTTTATAGAATTCTACTGTATACATTATATTTTAAAGCTAGAAAATGGGAGTGGAGATAGCCTGGTGGTTAGGAAGTCGGCTTCATTTTCTGCGGGCCGAGTTCGAATCCCAGCAAGTACATATAGCTTTTCTAAGTTATGTGCGTTTTAAGTAATTCAAATATCACTTTGTTTAAATGGCGAAGAAAATCGTCGTGACAAAACCTGCATGCCTGAGAGCTCTCCATAATGTTCTCAAAGGCGTGTGGAGTCCACCGCACTGGGCCAGCGATGTAGAATAGAGCCTAAGCGATATCTCACGGTTCTCCTCCCATAATAAGAAGGCTCATTGTGGGAGGAGACCCGTGCCCTGGTTTGGGCGGGTAATAGTTTGATATGATGATAAATAGGAAATCACTAATAGTACTATTCTTGGAGAAATAATTATAATTCCAAATAACGACATATTAAACTTTTCATATGAAAATAGCCTAAAAAAATTGGCAAAAAAACATTGGTAATTTGATAATAGTAGATTATGAAACAAGTTTTATAACATTGCATTTTACAGACGAGGCGGTATTAAGCGCATGATCTAAAAGCTACTGTAGTCGAGGGTTTTTTACTTCCTATCAGGTAGGACTTCTGCCTTGATCCGTCAATTATTATTACTACTAAAAAAGTAACCACATGTGGCACACAACAGTGGCACATTTGAATTAATAGCTTACTTAATTACTGGATAGAAGCTGGCGTTACTATGTCGAATTCCATGATATACTTACTATGAAACTTAAGCGTAATGCTATACTCCATGAAAAGCAGATTTTTTTTTTTTTTTTTTCTCTGGTGTCGGAGCGAAACGTGCGTAGACAGTACATTGCTGAAGATATATCTAATGTGGCATATAAAGATTGAAGAAATTATAAACTACATACGTCATACAAACAGCAAAAAAACGCTATCAAGAGATAATTTCATCAGAACATATAAATCTGGAGATTATTTATTCCTATTTTGAATGTTGCACTATCCCATTGTCCACCATCTATACAGTCAATTACTGGACTAACTATTTTATTTATAAGAAGGATCTAAAGTAATCTTTATAATTCTTGACTCAAAAAACCGTACTTTAAAAGAGCAGCCATTCATTATCTTAAGTGAAACCTTAAGATATAACTTTTAAACTTACATAAACTATCGTCGATAACTCAAAGAAACTCGCAAGAGAGCCATTTATCAGTTTTCTCTAAGAGGAAGTTATCAAGGCCCATCCAAATTCCAAGGTGGCCATTTCATAAACTCAACAACTTTATTACATTTCCTGCAACACGGACAAATTTACGCAACACCTTGTTTATACAGTTGTAATGGGGAATATGTTTATTTTTATGTTTGGTGTTTATTGGATGACAAATAAGCGCAAGTTTTCGCTATCTGAACTGATGGTGATGATGCAGTCTTTGATAGAAGCGCTACACTTCAACGGCTTCAAGAAGTAAGAGCAGTTTATCAAACGTTAACCCCTCATTGTTTAAGATAAGGGTTAGCCCTGTTATCCGAGACACAGTCACAATTAGTTCGGAAAACAGGTACACTTTTTATCTGTGCAAAAAAAAACAAAATTAGTAAAATTTATGTGTTATATACTTTCGATTCTGTTTTGTTTTTCTTTTATGGCAAATAAAGCATTCTTTCTACATTTCAAATACCACTTAACATATTAGGTATCTGAAAACTTAAAAACACGGTTGTGTATAAGTAAACTTCGTTACTTTAGTTTTATGTTTAGGAATGTAATTATCACTATCTCTCTTTTAAAAAAACTAAACTTAACCCAATAAAATCCATTTGACGTCCGACAAGCGCAGTGGGGTGCAATCCTGCTTTCTGAGTCCAAAGCTGTGTTCGATACCCACAAATGTTTGTGTGATGAACATGAGTGTTTTTCGGTGTTTATGTGCATACTATAACCATTTATCCATAAAAATATTTATCAGTCATCCTAGTGCCCATAACAAAAGCAACGCTTACTTTGAAGCTGGTGATCCGTGTATTGTCACACAGCCCGAACTGATCAGATTCCGGCGCGATTACTAGAAGACCACACTTCTGCATTACTAACAGATTTTCAAAATATCGTACTGTCACAAACTCCTCCAAGTTATGAAACAGTTTCTCGCGCGACAAACTAATTAAGACGATTCCATGAAAAGCGTACGGCATCGTAAGCCAGATGCCATAAGACTAAAAATACACTTCCTTTTCCGCGCTCGCTTGTAGCTATGAAATGTAACACAAACTGGGCTCTTCATAACAGGCTATCGGTTGTAACCCTAACCTACCAGGGTAACTAGACCCGTTTTACTTTCTACAAGTTATAAACGTAAGGAGAATTTGATGGGCCGGGCACGAAGATAAGGAGCATAAAAGCTCCGCTTTGGGTGGTCACGTTAAAAGATTGGAGATACTAAAATCGGGTGCCGTGACCATCTGGGTCGTATCATACCGTCTAAATATAGAAGAGGACCTAGCATTTTATGATACACTTACGTAACATTGACTTAAATATTCATAACTTTATGCTCCGTGTCTAAATTGGATGGTGTAGTATTTTTTCTTTTTTAGCGTTCTGTAACCTTAGTACAAGATTTGCGCACTCACAATCGAGGAGTCATTTTCGCAAATCCTACTCTGTATGGTCAAAGTATAATGAACGTAATTAAGCTCGTTTTACAATTCCAAATCCTGTACGTATTATTTTTGTTTTACAAACGTTCTTTCGAAAGCCGGAGCTAAAGAATTGTAGTCAAATCTGAGCTTTAACTTAATACGAATAAGATTTATTTTACTACGATGTTTAAAGTATTTCCATACTTGAAAAAGATTCCTCTATTGCGAGCGAGCAAATTTGTACTAATACTGTAGTCTGCAGATAACTTTTATAGTTTCCTTACGTCCATATGTCCATTCGTGCGTCCGTTTGCGGCTTAGCCCCAAGGCTCTTGTTATCTATTAGAAAGCTGTAATCTGACATGAATATACAAAGTAATCGGAATGGGTAATGGCCGAGTAACAAGAAGTCCTCACGACTTGGGCTACACTCTCGGGGAACCGAGTTCGAATCCCCGAACGCATCTCTAAGTAGTTAAAGTAGTATAATACCCTCCCCTTTAAAAATATTGCAGGCGTAATATTTCTGGATTTAAGGATCCGTTAGCAAAAGAGCCGATTTCCGATAATTACAATGCCAGACTATCCGTTAGCCATACAAAAATTTTGTGTCTATGGTTTACCAAGTTTTAACCACAATTCGAAAAAAATAATAATCTATTTATTAGAAAAAAACAAATCAACTCGACAAATCCGATACATCAATATGTAGATAGTCTAAAAGAAAAGTCAAAAACCTTGGTTAAATCAAAATCCCACAATCAACTCAACCGGGTATTATTTCGGTTATCACCGTCTCATACGGACATACTCGCGATTATTACATGCCCGGCTACGTGAATCAAATAAATTATAAAATAATTACTTTCTCATATAATCTCAGATATCTCAAATAATTACTTTTCAGAATAAAACTTAAACTTTACTTTTTAAAAATAAAACTTATTTCCTATCTAAGAAATAAAGAAATTAATTACCAAACTAAATAACCAAGTAGAAGTTTCAGTTGTCACATCTAGTTGTGGATGAATCCATGTAGTGCAGTGACACAGCCGCGGCTCGCGTCAGCAGTTGACCGTCGATATGATTTTGATGCGATGGTACTTCAAAACTACCCACTTACAATTTATTTATTGTACGCTCGAAGATGCAATTTTATATAATTACCCTCTTTTTGTAAATTAGCATGTAAGTTCCATTTAAGTGGAAATTCTTTTATGGAACAATAAATATCTTAAACCAGATCTTTCTCTAGTCCCTTATCGCGCTCGCTTATACAAGCACAGCAAGCAAGCACACCCTGCTTCGAGTGTTACGATCAACATACCACACTAGTATCATAATGTACTAGTATGGTCTTCTTTTCATAATGAACGCAAAGTATCTTTTATTTGCGTCGTTACGGAGTGCCACCAGGCCTTATTTGCGTAATTTTCGCCAGCGTTTTCCATTTAAATCCAAACAATTTGCGTTTAGAACAAGCAGCTTTATGATGATTCAGACTGCCATTTGTAGTGCTTTATTTTATGGATTGAAATAACTTGTGTTGTTTGAATTTAAGGCTGTTTATTTATATGCTAGTAGGTAAGCTTTACTAAGAGGATTTTTTTTATCACCACTACTAGGAGGTAGGACTTGAAATTGAAATTGAGGTCTTAGACCTCCACATACTCGTATGTAAAAAAATATATAAAAAATATTAACCTGTGTTGAAATTTTATATATATATATATATATATATATACCTGATGTAGATTTTGTTTTGGTGGGACACTTCGGCCGTGGCTAATTACCACTAGATAGATAGATAGATAAATTCTTTATTGCACACAATTAAGGGATAAAGATAATATAAATTGAAAACATAAATATAAGAAGAATAAAAATGCGCAAAGGCGGTCTTATCCTTAATGAAACCCTTAATGAAAGAAGAAAAGGAGTATGGAAACGCTACCACTAGATTTATCGTTCCGGTACGATGTCGCATAGAAACCGATTAGGGGATAAAGGTGTTATGCAATTAAGGGCTACATTGTAGAGAAAAAAAAATAAAAAAAGCAAAACCTGTTCCTGTAACTACTCTTTGAAATTTGATTTTTTTCAAACCCCCACTTATAATATCACATACATAGCTCACAACTGTGCCGATGGCGTCGGCAAAAAAAGAAATGGCCATCGTCAATGCTACATCATTAAGCATCGTCATCATCATTCATCACATCACTACAGAATATGGGTCCCCTCCCACAAAAGGAAGGGGTTAAGGTCCACCAAGCTGGCCCATTGCAGATTGGTGGACTCCACACACCTTTGAAAACATTATGTAGATCTCTCAGTCACGCAGGTTTCCTCGCGATGTTTTCCTTCACCGTAAAAGCAAGTGATATTTTAATACTCAAAACACACATAACTTCGAAAAGTTAGAGGTGCTGGGATTCGAACTTGGGCCCCCGAAAGCCGAACTCGTACCCAATGTGCTATCACCGTTTTATCATTATCAGCCCATAACCGACCCATAAAAGGGCGCGAGTTTCCCCTCAGAATAAGAAGGGTTTAGGGCCCTACACTGGCCAAATGCGGATCGGTAGACATCACACGCAACAACGTTATGGAAAACTCTTTGGTTCAAGTTTCCTCACGATATTTTCCTTTACCTTTAAAGCAAATTATATTTAATAGCATTAATAAAGAACGCACGTAACTCCGAAAATCTTAAATTTCATGCTGGGGATTGAACTCTGACCCGAAAGGGAGACCACAGAGCTTTCACCCCTTTTCTTTGTATTTAACCTGATGATGATAAATTGGGGAAAGATTTGAAGGCTTTCACGCTATTATACGCAATCTTATATAACAAATGGGAAAATGATCAGTACGTATTTTTGTTTATAATGGCAATAAATCACATCGGCCTCCCCGTTGACTCGGTTTCAATTTCCCATTCTGTTTATCGTGTGTTTTGATAAATAGCCGGCAGCAACCAATGTTTGGTTAAACTGTTTCCACGACCGCCTTTCTTTCACGCTAAATAAATTTACAATCTGACATATTTGCCTTTACATTGCTTTTGTATTGGTAACATTTGGTTTGAAGACATCGACAAAGAGGTTTTTAGAATAGTGCGTAGGAACGGATGGAATTATAAAATGGGGGAGATAGATATGACTTTCTAAACACATGTAGCTGTCGCTTGTTGCTTATAAATAGCAAGAACTTAATCAGTTTCGTAGCGTCAATTTCTGAACCACTTTCATAAATCATTCCAGAAATATGAACACATCATTCAGAGGTTTTAGGTTAAAGCAATAGTCATTAAACAAGCTCTCTGAAAAGCAGTAAAAAGGTCAGTGGAAACTAGCTAATTCTAGTAAAACAGTACTTGACATTCTAGGGTTGTCGGTTTGCGAAAAATTTTATATTTACCGTGTTTTTCACTCGCTAACTCCTTGGGATTGATGGAAGTAAAAAGATTAAAGAAACTCTCCGGTACTCTTGCCTGCAAATATCTTAATATTCAATTATATTCTTATTATTATAATTAAATAAATAAATATACTACGACAATACACACATCGCCATCTAGCCCTAATTTAAGCGTAGCTTGTGTTATGTGTACTAAGATGACTGATGAATATTTTTTACAAATAATATACATAAATACTTAGAATATACATATAAACACTGAACCAGACACTGAAAAACATTCATGCTAATCACACAAACATTTTCCAGTAGAGGGAATCGAACCCACGGCCTTGGGCCCCCAACGAGGTGGACATATGACATCAGGCGAGTCGCATTGTGGAACTCCCTACAACATGTCCAGCAGTGGACGTCAATTGGTTGAAATGATGATGATGATGTTGCAACTTTGTGTAAATAGTTGTAATCGTTTTACTGTCTACTGCTTGTCCTCCATTATAATTCTTTTAAATAGGTGTTATATATTTTTCATATTTTGGGATTGAAAATAAAAGAGTTGTTACAAAACTATATACTAGTATGTTGCAAAAATTACGCTTATTTAAATATTCAATTGGCAAACAGTTCTTGATTTGAAAACGGATCCCTTAAAAATCAATTCGATTCGTTTCGATCGGTCAATCCGTCGGTTCGTCAGCCTGTTTTTAAACACTGATTATAAATTTGTATGATCTACATGGAGCTATTAAAAATTATTAATACGTTTTGGTTCGTTTGGAATCCTGTAACTTTATTATTTTCGTTTCGTGCAACTTTATTATTTTTTTTTAATTTAAAATATTATTCTTTATTATATTATTTTTTTCTCGTAACACTCTTGCCAGAGTGGTCGTGGTCATCACGGTGGGACATTGTTTGTGGCAGTTGTTCCTCGCCTCACAATCATTCGCCACTTCTCCCTGTTATATATACTCTGACTCTTTTATAAAGACAATCCAGCAGTGAGATATAAGAAACAGTATAAATAACGCATTACATCTGACCTATATTTTAAAGGTAAAGTCATCTCAACTGTAAGTTAGTTTCGAATGCAGAGAGACAAAAAAAGGTATTACCTAATTAAACGTGTAAAAAAAAAAGTGCCGACCCTAACATCATCGGTAAATTACCCACATGAAAGGTGAACCATTGAACGCGAAGACCGTGGAGGAGTCATTAATTTGCACCGGCCTCTTCATTAGCCTAATTGCGAGCGCACAAAGGGGGAAATGGCTGAATTTTATAGCCTTTCCATCTTTTGTTGCCTAAACATCGGAATAGTGGTCCGTTTGTTCCGCCCAAACGTTTCCCACTCGAAAATTGAAACAAGGAAGCCTCACGGAAACACACTCGTTTTGCAAACATGTTTGCGAGCGTTTATTTTTAATCCCCGACGCAAAAACGACGGGGTGTTATATGTTTGACGTGTCTGTGTTTTATTTTTTTTTTGTTTGAAAGTTAAATAAGTTGGGAGTTATCTTAGCTGTGTTTGATAAAAATCGGTCCAAGATGGCAATCGCGACAAAATGGCTGATTACATCTTTTTTCACTATTGGATAGAAGCAGGCGTTACTTTGCGGAAATCCATTATATATTATGAAAATTAAGCTTGATTTGCTATAGTCCTCGAAAAGCAGGCGGAGAAAAATATAACATATATTTTACCTCTGATACACATAATTTTTTCGTTTATTATAACAGAGAAATAAATGTAATATTTGTTTTCTTTATTATTTTTAAATATTTTTACTAGTTATAGCTAAAATTTGATGGGTCTGCCTATATTATTCTATGACCCTTGACTGCGCTGCAGTGCAGATCACTTTTTAAGACATAGTTTATATTTGTGCAAAATTTGATCCAGATCTATTAGTTTTTTTATTATTTGTTTAGATAGCTGCGTGCTTCATTTATTGAGTTACCAGCTAATTGTATTGGTTAACGAGGCGTTAGTCTTATTAAGTAGGTATTTAGGTTTCACTGTAAATATAATTTTTATACCAAGACGTTATTAAATTGTCATTGGTTCTGGCTATTATAACATTGTAACCTTTCATTCTTAAGGTTTAGGGTTATAAGGTTTATTTTCACATATTAAACTAAGATTTGTAAAAATCAGCCTTAAACCCGCCAATCTGCAGCATTAAGAATATCAGCTGTATATCTTTATCTCTTTAAGGGAGGAGGCCCATGCACAGAAGTGCGACATTAATAGGCCAAGGAAAAAGAAAGAATTTTGTCGCGTTTTTTAGCGAACAAAGTATTCTTGTGGAACTTGAATATATTTCCGCCACGAAAGTGACAGCATATTACATTTATGCACCAATTTACATTTACGAGTACATCCAACTTTTTTACCTAAACAAACAGCTTTTAAAGTACATTTTAACCGCTTTATAAAAGTAAAAAAAATAATTAAATAAACATAATTTAAACTCATAAACTACAAAGGCCGGTTCTATGCATTCTTCCAAACTGATTTTAGCTAATACAAAAATAGTAATTCCGAATTTATGTTAAGTGTTTTTTAATCTGTGACAAGTGATTAACGATCCACATTAAGCTTTTTATCATTTATATAAGACATCGTTAAAATGTTCGTTGTATAAATCGATGGCTCTGAGAGTTTTTCAAATGCAAATACTACGTGTTAATCTTTTGATCCGACTGTTTAAACAACTTTCAAAATTGATTACAAGCTTTCTTTTATCAATTAAGAATTCAAATAAAATTACTGAGTCTAAGCTTTGCTACAAGGTTTTCCCTGTAATAAATTTCTTACGCATCATGAAAAGCATTCAGAATAATAAATAACCTATACTTTTAATATATAATATCTGTTTGTTTATTTGTCTTTTTGAATGAAAAAAGCACCAGGATGACATCCTGGGGATTTATAAATATTTATAAATATTATTTGTTTGTTACATAAGCATCGCTTGATAGCTCAGACAATCTTGATTAATATGCCAGTAATGTGTTATATTCAAGATTAACACATTACTGGCCAACTAAGGGGAAAGGGGAAAGGTAGGAGTACCACAATAAGAAGGGTTTAAGCCGGAGCCACGCTGCCCCATTGCGGATTGGTGTACTCCAAACGCCTTTGAGAACATTACGAGGAACTCTCACGCATACAGGTTTCCTCACCGTCAAAGAGGGTGATTTGTTAATTACTCAAAATGCACATAACTTCGAGGTGCTTGCTGGGATTCAAACACGGGCCTTTTAAGTGAAGCCGAAGTCCTGACCACTACGCTACTACCACTTTCGATGATATCTTACACTAGTATAAATATTTCCAACTGAAAAAGTAACTTTTTTTAATTTTCTATGATCTGGTTTGTGGCATCGGTCGCGGCTCTACCGACATTAACATGCCGGTTAGAGATTAAAAGGTCAAGTAACGTGTAGGAGTACCCTAGTAAGGGTACGAGGTTGATAAAACTTCCATACCCCAAGTCAGCCCGCTACCATTTAAGACTGCATCATAATTTAACATCAGGTGAAATTTCAGTAAAAAGCTGACGTGTTCTGGAAAAAAAAAACATTAAATTGAGCCGCAGACATAATAAATCCACGGACTCCCCCACATTTCCTTTTTATTCTTCGAGCGAGATGTTCAGATTCGCTTGTAAATTCAATCACCAACTTTTTCCAATACAAACACGTAGTACCAAAAGGGATGTGCAATGCAATTCTCATTACAGGAGGTGGGCTCCATAAATGATTTGTTGTGATTTCGCCGAGTGAGCGCAGCGGGAGATCGCAAACTGCACCCATATACACATAGGATTATAACCTTAATCCTTAATAGCTGTAGGACTAGATTGCCGTGAACGGAAATTGGAGAATTTAATTCAGAATGGCCTCCTACCACGTTATGGCTAAGCGACAAGGGTTCGTAGATTTCGATTGGATTCTGTATCTCAAATCTCTGTACTGGACTCGGATATACGGCTGGCACTGACAAATGTTTACACAGTGTACGAATTTCAACATAACCCTCAAATGCTCAGCGGGGTACAATCCAATGGTCGTTTTGTATCGCACTTGACTTTTATTGTCAGTAATTTTCGCATTAAATCAGAATAATGTTGCACTCGTTTAACATTTCATTGTTAATTTGTTGCAAACGAGTGGGTTTCCAATCTTAAATTGATATTGTAAGAAGGAAAATGTTGTTTGCTTTGTTCTTTTGTAATATATATATATATATATACTTAAAAAAAAAGAACACCCGGCTTAGACTAAGACGCGTTTGGAACTCTCGTAGCCTTTTGTTTTGTTTAACTTGATTTTTTTTTTTTTCTGAATTTGCAATAAAGAATTTTCTCTCTATCTATCTTTACTAGAAGCCACATATGCAATTACAGTTATAATACCAACGGTAAACCAGGCGAGCAAAAAACGCACTAACGTGTTGTGTAACCGCGTGCGCGATACTAGATAATTCTTCATGGCAAAATACAACAATTTACTAAAAATTCGTCTAAAAAATGTTTGCGAAGTCACATCCATTAAAAATTATTTAAATATTATTGTGTCAAAAATAATTTAAATAACTGAAACTATACTACAGTCACTTTTTATTTAGCTAAATAGGTTTTAGCTGCAGTTATTTATATCCCAGAAAAACATACGGTTTAATCAGTCAAACTATAAAATTTATACGTCAATATTTCCAAGTTATTGTCTAATATGCGCAATAAAACTTAGTACTTACATACTGGAGGGTTAATCAGATACGCTTAAACAGGTATCACGCAAATTAATTCAAGGGACTAAACCGTTTCAGTTATTGTACGTAGTTATTGTATACGTCCCACACAAGTACCTATTACAACAAGTTGGCTTGCTATTTAAGCAGTTTTAAAACGTCAATTATATCTTCAAATTCAATTTAATTTATTTGCTTAAAATATGACAACATATTTTACATTGTATATTAATTTATTATAAATCGTAATTGCAAATATATTAAAAATAATAAAAAATATAAGAATGTTATATGTAAACTATAATAGAATTATTTGGTATATTTGTTGTTTGTCAAAATCATATATGAAAAAAACATGTAATAATTTCGCAGTCTCTATACAGATACCACTAATTCATGTCTATTTCTAGCTATCCATTACTGGTTTATACAGTAGCTTTAATATTTATATTAGCTATAAGAAGACATATACACATAGACAGACTCATAGAAAACGGTCATAATATAATTTAAAATTATAGGTCGTAAAGGGCCGCACGTGTATTTCCAGTACCAAGTCACTGGAGGGTTAATCGGATAAGCGTAAACACGTATCACGCAAATTAATTCCGGCTACGTCACGGTTTTACGATATTTAAGTTAACGACCCGCTCAAGTAGCGGATGTGTGATTTATTGGGATAAAGATCGTATAAAACTTGTAGGCAGAACTTGATGGGAGATTTATGGTATCGATTAAAAACAGACTCGAATCAGAAATGATGGAGTGATCGAAGTGGCTATAATATTTCATGTCATTTTATTGCAGTGAAACTGTGATAGCCTAGTGGTAGTGTAGTAGCCTTAGGACTTCGACATCCCTTTAGGAGTGATCGTATTCGATCGCCGGCACACAGTTGAGAAAACCAGCATGCCTGAACAATCTCTATAACGTTTTCAAAGGCGTGTGAAGTCTGCCAACCAGCATTTGGCCAGTGTGGGGGACTAAACCTAAACTCTTCTCCTTGTGACAGGAAAGTCAAACATCTACCCTCAAACCTTTTATTTCTTAAAAATATTAGTCTCACAAAATCTTATAAAACACAATCACAAAGACTTATGTTTAAATAAAAATAAAAACAGCCTTTTATTACTCCATGGTTGAAGAGTACTGAAAAACAAACAAATATAACGTAATAAACACGATCATATTTTATTCGATATATTTTTTTTTCTTATTGAATTTTGTGATTAAGGACCTCTCGTGGGTAACTCAGCTCTGTTTTGTGTTTCTTAAAGCCAATTTTCACCAGCTACACTAAAAATTAGTCTTTTAAAGAAATAAAAGTACTTAAAGTAGCTGCGCAATATATTTATAGTCATTTAATATTTTTTTAACAAAACATTTTATTTAATAAAATAATGTGGATATAAATAATAGACTTACTAGAAACGTACATAAACTGTTGACATCAGCATATCGTCCTAGAAACGTGTATAAAACCATTGTGGGGATGTACCTGAGTATATACTTTTATAATATGATATTGAAGGAAATATTTACCGTTACATAAGTTTAAAGAATATTTATAGTCTTATTCCAAATATAAAAACACATTGATTACGCGATGTTACTATACTATTGTTGAATTTCTTAGTGACAAGGTTGCCTAGAAGCAAGCCGCTCCACTTTAATCTCACACTAGATAGACACCAACTGCTGAGTTTCTTGCCAGTTTCTTCTCGATAGAATCACTACAAACCGACATACGGTTTCAAAAGCCAACTTGAATAAATTTAGTTTTTTTTTAAATTATTGCCTACTCTTAATTGAAAAAATGTGGTAGATAGCGTTAGCAATGAAAATAAATACCTACATTGTGAGATTTTTGAATTTTACCTACTTTTAATTGAAAAAAATGTGGCTTTTTCAATGGAATGTCCGAGATTTTCAATTCCCCAGTTGAGGAGAAAATTAAAATCCGCTCACATAATGTATTAAAACTGCAATCTCTGACTGGATGCAGGTCAAACGTGTCCTGTGCGACAATGCAGGCTATCTGTACCGGGTTCAGATTAATGTAAGTGCTTAGACTTGTAGCGCCTTAATAAATAAATGCGCGCAGTTCAAACGTGATGTTTGTTGGCTCACTATAAATCTGGAAAACTATAATGTTACCAGAAGTTATCGAAAGTAACAATAGTAAATATAACGCCTAAGTTCGAGCAAGCTTTGCAGCGAGATTTCCATTGGCCTTTGGTAAAATATATTATAGTTTTCAAATTAATTGTAATTATGAATTATTGAAATGAATGAATGTGTTTTGAGTATTTCTTGTATAAAAATAAACGTATAAACTTGGCATTAGGGAATAAAACTATTACAACATAAAACTACTACTACCAACTACTACATAAATTGTTAAGTAAGTATCTCAAAGTCATAATTTATGAAACTTAACGATAATCACTGTAACATCCAGAAAGGAGTAAAATTATTTAAAATAATAAAGATAACTATAGTAGAAGCGGTAATAGCCTAGTGATTAGGTTAAGTTAAGTTTATTTATTTATTATTTATTTATTTATGTACACTATTGCGACGCCGTCTAGACAATGTCGGCATTCACTATGAGATAAAAGGCGTTGAAGAACTGTCTCTTCTTCATACTGTGGTAAAAGTATGAATTCAAACAAGCTTCTTCCTTTTAATAACCAGTCACTTATCACACCGATCTTTATCTCGATCGAACGGGATGACTTCATCGTAAGTCGCGATTGGTTTAAAAGATAATTTTTCGGTGTAACGACCACGGACGTTCAATCTATAAATTCTGTCCCTGTAATTGATCGTAATGGTATCATATATCGCCTCGAGCCACTTTAAATTCGAGTCAGAGTTAAAGAAAATAATAAAAGTGGTGACTTATGAAGGCATATTCTTATCGATCAGTAGGTTCCTACCTATTCTTGGTTGGTCATTTATATACTGTGTTATAAGGACATTAGAGAAACATTATTTCCAAACTATCCACTCCATCACAATTGCTCTGCAAATACTCTTTTAAATTGTTTTGTGAGATATACAAATGATGAAGGAAACGAAAAATTCTTGAGGATAAAAATAAAAATATAATCTGTTTAGAATTTAAGAGTTCAGAATTTTAGAAATAATAGAGGCAAGAGAGGCAGGCGAGAGAAACGTTGAATAAAAATGTTATTTAATAGACAAATTAACTCTGGTAGTAGGTATTATAATATATATAAAAAAAATACTTTTAATGTACCTACTGGTGTTATGTGATGGTTGTATATATGACCCTTTTATGTTTTTGCAGATAACAGGTAAAATAACAAATTGCGATGGTTAACTATCGCAGATTTAAGTTAATAATGTTTAAAAACCAAACAAGATGAATACTGCATTTAAAGAATTTAAACAAGCGGGGACAGACTAGTTGTTAGGACTTTAAGGTTAACGAGTTCGACTCCCAGCTGGCATCTAGCTAGCTAGCTCTAACTTATCAGTTACCTGCGTTATAATTAAATATCACATGCCTTAACGGTGAAGGAAAACATCGAGAGGAAACCTGCGTGCCTTAGAGTTCTTTATATTGTCATCATGCGTGTGAACTCCACCAATCCACATCAATGCATCCTTGGCCCGTGTCGTGGGCTACCTACGGCCTAACCAGTGGCGTGCACTTCATACATGCACAAAAGCACTGCATACCCAAATTTTTTGAATATAACTCGTATTGGAGGGGATTTTTCCCAATTTATGCCATCTACCTGCTTTTTGCATACTCTGCGAAAAAAAAACTCTGGTCGAAAACCCTATCCACTGGACCTAACCCTTCTCATTCTGATCAGAGACTCCGCCCCTATAGGAGGCTATAAAAACTTAATAATGATGAACGTAAGAAATAAATCGATTCGCTTTGAAAACGATAACAAGGTTTCCTACGACCTTCCAAAGCCAGTAGACCAGACCATTAAAGGACTTCCTCAAACAAAATGGTTAACCAAAACCGTCCCTTTCACATCACCAAATTACACAAAAAGAAGACTCGTTAAAATGCGCCGCGAGGCCACTCGTAAAGTATGGGACGCGCTGACATAAATAATATTAAGGCCCGTTGCCAGAAACTCGATGCCTATTTCATTTGTAAGCAATAAAAACACGGGTTATGCTTTCATTTAGAAAAGTTACATCTATAACGATAATGTACCTTAAATTGTAGGCGCAACGAATGGTTTCGTTGCGGCGGACCCTTTCGTTATTTTGGTCAAGCATATTTCACGTTTTATGGCCCAACTCGTAAAGCGTTAAAAGCTTATCATACAGGTGTACGTTGGTTTTATAGATTCGCTTCGTTCGAGAGCTGGTGAACGACTTATTAAGAGTTTTATAGCTGTCTGATCAAGCAACACAAAATAACTGTTGATGAAACAGCAAAAAAGGTATCAAATATAATTTAAGAACCAAAAGTTATTCTTATTGGTTCCTCAAGTACTCAACTTATTCCTAGTTCGAATTATTTCAACTTGTCGACCCTGATTATATATAATAGATGCACCAATACAAAATAACTGTAGATTTAACACTAAACAAATTAATAGTTCAAAAAAACTAAAAAACAAGCTTGGAAAGAAATTAGTTTAGTTTATTTACAAAAGCGTGTATTTAGTTTTTCTGTAACTATTATTTTTATTACAGCTAAATTAATCGGTAACCCTTTCACAATAAAATTTGTGTCCCAATATTAGACAAATTTTAGACTAAATTTTACTCAAGATCTTTTATGTGGTTTATATACACACTTTCGCATTTATAATAATATTCCACATATCAAATACAATATCTTATAAAATCTAACTGTGAGGCGGCTTTCGCCAGTAATACTCTGAGACAGCCGGATTTTGCTCATGTACCTACTCAGTAAGTTACAGAGGTTAATAAAATTTATCTCAAAACAAACTGTAACTAATTTATAAAAAAAACGAATTATATCACTATCATAAAGAAGAGTCCTTCCGCTAAGTTTGTCTATATGTTTATCTGGGATACTACTGTACGGATTTTGAAACCTCTTTCACCAAAAGATATTTTATAAGGTTTACTACCTTTACGGATGGCAGGCAATTTTTCTGTCCAGAATTTTTGATTACACATTGCCTACACACAAAGCAAAAAAATAATAACAGCTTAAGCTAATGAATGTTATAATACCAAATTAATGGTTATATAAAGTTAAATTCCTTTCCAAAAAACTTTTCCCCTTTTCACCATCGATGGAATTTTTAAAAAACTGTGTAACACATTTTTTTTAACCAAATGCCAAAATACGTACGTAGTTACTTTACTTATAAATAAATTAGAAAATAAAAAAAGCCTTTTAAACTGAATGACTTTCATATAAACATTCATTCCCTATTTCTAGAACATACGAGTAGATGGTAGTAGATCAATTCAGTAAGACTTTGGGTTCTACAGAGCTTTAATAGCAAAAGCCGCCTAAATTGTTCACCGGCTCTTGTACTATTCGCTTTATAGATTCGTTTCATTTTAATCCCTTGTAGGTAAAACAAGTTTTCCTTTGCTTGAGTGACGCGGTAACATTTCGTTGTAATAAAAGTTTGCGAGTTTCGCGAGTGAAGGAAGTTTGTAATTTATACTGCTTTTGTTGACGTTCGGGAAACATTCGGAACATTTTGTGGGAACTAGGTTTAGTTTGTTCGCTCAAATAGTTGGCGCGATCTAAAAGCGGCCGCTGTCTCATACCTCATGCAATTTATCGGCTATATCAAAGTCTCGGCAAGTTCTTCATATGCGGAGATGACTAATCTATAAATGCTTCAGTGTGTTTTAGATTTTTTGTTTGTCCTTTCTTTACACCTTAACTAAGCAACCAAACAACTAGTTTTTATAACATAGAGTTAGTTGAAAGGACGGATAGTATTATAGCATACTTTTTATTTCAGGAAAACAATCGGTTCTAACGTTATTTGTTAAAAAACCGTAATAAACTTGGAAAAAGAACGCGGGCAACAATTAGTACTAATATGTTGATGTTCCGTAGTTTAATTGTTCTAAAGATGAAATACAAAATGATTAAATAATAAACCGCATATAATAGTTTCACATAGTTTCCAAGATAAGCGGTGATAGCGCAGTGGGTAGGAGCTCAACTTCACTTCTTACTTTTCTAAGTTATGTGCGTTTTAAGTAATTAAACCGGGTTGACTACGGCCTTCACCTCTTCTCACTGTAGGGGAGATCCGCGCCCTGTTGTGTTCTGGTAATAAGTTGAAATGATGAGTTACCAAAATAGTCTTTGATTGGACTGCAAACTAATTGAGCGTATGCACTATAAATACAATACAAGAAATCTTGTTCTCGCATGGCGCTAGCTTTCTTCTTTGTTCTGAGGATATTTTCTTATAACAAACTAAAGCACGCGCAAAACAAATTAACAGAGGAAAAGCGTAAACGTTGGAACGCTTAGTTAAAGCAATGTTAAAATTATATCATAACATTTACTTACTCTAAACTTTGCACTTAGGGAAACAAAACTTTCGTTCGTGTTAAAAAACGTTTTTTTTACATTTTGTAGGCTCGTGCGTTGTGCCAAGTAGTACAAACTTACTCTGTAGTTTAACTAAATATCGTCAAATAAGACAATTATATAATATGTCAATAAGACACTAAATCGCTAAATGCCTGATCGTCGGTCCAGTGGTTAGCATATTCAGCGACGTATCACGAGGAACTGGGTTCAATTCCCGTGTTGGGCCAAGACTTTTTTGATAAAAATTCGTAGCAACCTAAAGTTATGAAATTTAACCAGACTACAAAGGAATTTAATTATATATAAATTTATAACATAAAAGCCGAAAAAAATTACACAGATGTGACAAGTTTTATGCCCTGATTAAAATAAAAAGAGCAATGGCAACCGTAGTGGTATTGATCATACCAAGGCTTTCGAAAACTGTGAATTATTGTTAATTCCACTAAACATGAATATCGTTTCAGTTTAGTGGAATATGTGGCCACCGACTACGCCTATTTGCTAAATAAAGCAAATATACCTTTCATAAATCAGTGCCAATTGTTACCACGTTACAACACCAACGTCGTTTCGATTTAGTGGAATATGTGGCCACCTACGCTTACCTGTTATATATAAAACTTTTCTTATAAAGTCAGTGTTTAATACGATTTGAATCATTTTTAGCTGTGATAGCGCAGCAGGTAGGCTCGACTTTACTTTAGGGGGGCCGATTTCGAATCCTAGAACGCACCTCTAACTTTTTAAAGTTATGTCCTTGCTTCGACGGTGAAGGATAATATCGCGAGGAAACCTGCATGCCTGAGGTATGTGGAGTCTACCAACCCCCACTGGGCCAGCGTGGTGGACTACGGCCTTAACCCCTTCTTATTTTGGGAGCCCGTGCCCTGTAGTGGGCCGGTAATGTGTCGATATGATGATGAATCGTATTTCTAACATAATGTTGTTTGTCAACAGTTGCCGCACACAGCGATATACCTTTGTACATCGGGATAGCAGTGGCGGTGATCGTTTTTCTGGCGGGTGCTGCCGTGGTATACAAGTTGCTGCAGAGGAAGACCCGGGACCACTCGCTTTACACTATGACCAGGACAGGTGAGAACAAAATATTAAATACCATTCGTTTTGAAACACTACTAAAAAAGTATATGAGTGCGAATCGGTTCATAAATCTATCAGTGTGTGTGCATTTCAGTCCATGTTTTTGTGTGTGTGCTATATTTAAAAACATGTAATATGCATGTTGTTAGTGCTCTTAATAAATAAATAAACTTAATTGCAGATCTAAAACCGCGATATCCTTATACAAGGGACACTGTACCAAAAGGACTGAACCGCTGACTCTGGCCATGTTATAATTATTATTCTTTATTGCACACACACAAATAAAATACAAAAAGAAAGACAACAGATAAAAAAAAAACTGAACTAGTTTAGGTGTGCAAAGACGGTCTTATCGCGAAAGCGATCTCTCAGACAACCTTTGGCGAAAGTAGCTGTAATAAGGAACGGGTTGGTGGTTAATTTCCATTATGACGCTGCGTAGTAACCGATTAGGGATATGGATTTAAGCTGCCATAACCCTCCCTTTGGGAGCCATAAACATACTAATTACTAATGGCAGCCTTCCTTTTTGCTTTTAATCATACAGTGGACTGTTATATGCTGTAGATAAATACCCTAAGTTTACCTCAACATCGTAGACTGCCTTGCCACTTATCACCAGTAGGGTTACCATTTTCTCGTGCTATTGTCTTTCATGTCGCGCATGTTAGTTCTGAAGGTGAGATTACAGTCAAGGGATAACTTATCTTAAAAACGAAAAAATAGTTATAAGGCTTAACTTACGACTTCCCTACGACGTAAATAGGATAGAAATTCTTATAATTTTTACGTTATCATCGAATCATAACTATCACAAGTGTGATAGTGAAACACCTTTCGAATATCAGAGCGTGATAAAACATTGAATAACGACAAAAAAAAAATCAAATCAACCGATTGACGTTTACTGCTGTACAAAATCTTTTGTAGGGCGTTCAAAACTCCACGATTCTGGGTCGCTTGCATCCAACGGCTCCCAGCGACTCATTTGATGTCGTCTGTCCAACTGGTTAGGGGTCGACCAACGCTGCGCTTACCGGTGTGAGGTCGCCACTCCAACCACTTGAAACCCCAACGTCCATTGGGTCCCCCAATTAGTCTTTTAATCGAAATAAAATTCTGTAAGAAAAGCGAGCAACTTTTAGTAATTAGTATGATTTGGTTTTTGTGAAGATTTTCAACCGGAGATGTACCCGACGGTGGAGAAGCAATCTCTGTCACTCGCGCCTGACCTGATGCAGCACCGGCCTCCACGATACGAGCATCCGCAACCCGATCCAAGAACTGAGCATCACTATGATGTCCCCCATCTGACTAATAGGTAACATTCATTTTGCTAATAATATCAACCTTCGTTTCATCATCTTCACTTTCATCGATTGACCTCGACCTTGTTCCAAAATCCACGGTCCTGGGCCGCTTTTTTCTTGCGGATCCCAGCGACTCATTTGACGTCATCCGTCGTCTTCACGTTGGGGGCTGACCAATACTGCGTTTACCGGTGCGCCATTCCAGAACTTGGGACCCCTTTCATCGAATGTTTTAAATTACTTAAAATTGTTGATGACTAGAATTCATCTAAACACCGAATAATGACCGTCTTAAAATTTTTCATTGTTGATATTAGTCTCTAAACCACTAAAACACTATTGCCGCAAGATGAAAACTAAAGTATTGGCATAAATAATTGTATTTAACAATGCACATTATAAAATACAATAATTATATTTAACCTGTTCAAAAATAATAAAGGTTGTTAAACGTTAAAAAAATACAACAACTGTAAACGCGAAATTGTAGTTGCAGGCGATCATGGAGCAAATTTTTAATACAATAATTTGCCCCGTAGTTACGCATCACCGGTGGACCATCAAGTGACTCCTTGCGCCTCGAGCAAGGGACAAAGCGACGAATATGACAGCAAACCGTACACGGAGTCAGAACACTCCGCGTCTAGCTGTTTCACATCTTGTAAGTTATCATTAAATTAACTACTCTTAGATTATGGACATAAGAAATAATTATCTAGCTAGGTTGGTTGTAGGCTTCTAATACAAAAGTTTGCCCTTCCGAGCAGCCAGAAAGACAGACAATATGCAACTTCACCCTAGAAAACTCTAAGATATTACCCCAAACTTTTTTTGCCCTACATTCAAAGATATCTCTGTGATATGATACCTCAAATGAGGTTTTGACTACTGGTATAGTGCTTATAGCTTTGAAAATTTTAAATTCCTTAACATTCACGTACAGTCAAAATTAAAACACTAACACTTAAAACCTTTAAGAGATCACTATCGTTAACTCCCATTGACATCGTATGGATTCCCAATTATTGTTTACGTTGCCTTTATATGGACCCCTTTGAGTCTTAAAGTCGATCGGTCAATACTATAATATTTCTACTGTCTTAATAACTCATTCTCTTACATTCACGTCATTTCCGTCAAACGAATATCTAACTAAGACCCTTGTTCCAGCGGGATCAATGTATGACGCAGCGAATGAATCAGTAACACTTCAACTAGCGGAACTCGTCTCGAACTCACCCATTTCTCAATCCTTATCAGTATCCGGTTCTGGAGCAAGACTCGCTTTACCAGCTGCCAATGTTGCCTTGTCGATACCAGAAGGAGCTCTTAGTAGGGGACGCAGAGAACAGATCTATGTTGCTGTTGTGAAAGACGATAGATATAGATCGAGATTTGGAAAAGGTAAAATTTGTTATTTTTTTTAAATAGTTATTGATAATAGATAGATTAACGCCCGTAGGTAATTATCAATCTAATCTAAAATGTGAATAATGAAGAACAGAAAGGGTAGAAACACTAAATCCAATCTGATATTTGAAGTTTTTAGACTAGATTGATTTTATTAATTTCGGGTGATTGTTCGTTTGTTCGTTCGTCATTCAAAACTTGATATTTTAACGTGTGTATTACACGTTAAAATATTAATGTTCTTATATTTTTTGATGCATTGCATTTAATTATTTGGTCGCAATCTATGTAGATTATTGTTCACCGATATTTTTAAATAACACTTTCAGTGAACTCTCTAATTCTGTCATAAAGCTCATTTCAATGTGCTCGATAAAGTTTATTTTCTTTATATTTTTAATAGATCGCAAAAGTAATTAATAAAATTATTTTTAATGTCATGTAATAAAAAAATCTATTAGTTTTATCGATCATAAATAATCTTTCATAAATAGTTTGCAATATTTTGTAGCTTAGTTTTTATTACCATTGAAGCTAAATTAACGTCTCAATAAACGTTACTCTAAAATGTTGCTACAAGCTATGTGCTTATTACAGTAGATTCAGATAAAATCTTTAAAACAGTATTGTAAAGAAACCTAGATTCAAACTATAAATACAAACTATTAAAACTCCTATGTAATTATACCGTGAAATCGTAACGGGTAATTTATGCAAAGTAATATCAAGCGAGCCTACGGCGGACTTCGGTAACATCGTTGAACATTTTGTTGAAACAGTTTTTTGCCCGCAGGTATCACGCAACTCAGTCCGGTAGTTAAGTGTGGGCCTCCTCGTCTCCAGCTCAATAAGTCGGTTGTCCTTCAAATACCTCACTGCGCCAGTCTCAAACACGGTTTCTGGAATCTCGCCCTTTACGCCATAGACCACAATAACGCAAAAACTGACTTACAGCCCCAATGGAAGAAAATAGTAAATCTTGGCCAAGAGACCATCAACACACCAGTTTTCACACAGTTGGATACCGACAAAATATTCCTTGTAACAGACATGCTCTCCACTTTTGTACTAGCCGGTGAAAGTTTTAATGGAAAGGCGGTAAAGACTCTACAATTAGCAGTGTACGCACCCGCCTCATTAAACGAATCCTGCACGGAATACAGCATGCGGTTATACGTTTTCGAGGATACTCCGTGCGCACCGTACTATTGTCAAGAACAGGAGAAGAAGTTAGGCGGTGTTTTACTTGAGCGCCCCAAAACTTTGCTATTCCAAGATGGGGGATCGAATTTATGTTTGAACTTAGAGCATTTAAGTCCCGGCTGGAAAGCTAAACCTGGGATCGGTTACCAAGAAATCCCCTTCAACCACGTTTGGGGGTCGAATTACAACGCTTTACACTGCAGCTTTGTTCTCGAAAGGACATACGACTGTGATAGCATCGACTTCAGTATCTCAGCGTGTCAGAGAACAAATCCATCGTACAAGCAGACATTCCGAATATCGCTGGACGATTTGCGGAGCCGATCGCCTCGAGGTCGATCACCCCGCGAATCGCAGCGTAGTTTTAACATAACAGAGAATTTATTGGAAGCGCGGATGTGTAGGAGCGAGGACGGGAGCGATGGAAGTGCTAAAAGGAACGTGACCGTTAACGAAACCGGAGTGAACGAGTGCGCCGAGAGCCCATTTAAATTAAGTGTTAGGGTGAAGAGGCAGCTATGCGCCATATTGGATCCGCCGAATGCTCGCGGTAACGACTGGCGCGCTCTGGCTGCGAGGTTAGGAGTGGATCGTTATACAACGTGGTTCGCCACAAAGAGCTCGCCGACCGAAGCTATCTTGGAGTTGTGGGAATGCAGGGAGCGCGGCCCCGGCGCTATAGCGGCTCTAGCCGCAGCACTACGCCAAATGGACAGGCACGATGCGGCTGAATTACTGCAGGGAAGACCCTCCTGGTTATGAATTCCTAATCAGGACGAGTCGGGCAATCTACATAATACGTGAGTGTTGAAACGCTGAAAATAATACAGTGCATTTCTAAGTGTCCGTTTACATAGACCGGCATGGAGGGCAGACCAAGTT
This sequence comes from Pararge aegeria, assembly GCF_905163445.1. Lineage (NCBI taxonomy): Eukaryota > Metazoa > Arthropoda > Insecta > Lepidoptera > Nymphalidae > Pararge > Pararge aegeria. The sequence goes on from NC_053187.1 coordinate 2,070,308, forward strand.
CGCATTTAAAACCTAGTTTTAGTGCCACGGTATAAACTTAACATTTAACGTAAATTTTTGTGCAACAAAAAAAAAATTTTTGCATTAAAACTTAGTGTTTAATACGTTTATTTTGATCTGCTTTTCAAAGCGGTGTGTTTTCATAAGAATAACTTTAAAACTTAAACTCTCGTGTTCAAGGACGTTCATCATCACCTACGGTAAAGCGTTTGTTTAACAAAAAGTTATTCAGGGCTGGCATTGTTTCGTACTCACGCCCACGCACTTAACACGATGCGATGTTAAATAAGTGACAGCCCTGGAGACATCCGTAGGGCTACAGTGGTGGGCTGGGAGGGGAAGTAAGTGTTCGTGACGCGGCGTTAGTTGCACGCACAAAGAAGATTCCATTGTACTTAGTTATTCTTATGGTAATACGACGATACTAAACGTTTGTTGATAATATGTGTAGTTTAAATGTTGTTTAGAGCAAAACAAATAATTAGTTTCGTAGGCCGTCGGCCTAATTTGTAAAATCGTGGGTATGTAGTTTATTTTGTATAGAGCCTATATAATATATCTATGCTGTAGATACGCGGGGGAATAAATTATATTGTAGTAGCAATAATAGTGCCTAACGTCTTATAAAGATCGACACCAACGATTTATGGTTGGTATACACGGTTGGTTAATTTGTTATTTTTTATAAGTGTTTGAGTGTTCACTGTGTAACTAGAAACTATAATTATTATATAGCTTGGTTCTTGTTTTTTTTTAGCTTATGTATACTTTTGATTTGTTTATTAATATTGTAGCACTGTTATGCAATAACCTTCTAGGTTACCTAAATCTGAAGTTTTTTATTTGATTAGTATTTTTATGATTAGTTAAATTAAAATATGAACCTTTGACAGAGACCAAGAGGATCAAAACTTTGACGTTTCATTCTAGAACCCAACGCAGTCACTTTGGAATGAAACTTATCCACGAATTTCGGCGACGATGGGTTAATAAGCTGATATTGAGAAAGGTCAGAGGTACTCGCAAGATTATAGCAAGAGTGATTTCTCTTAGCATTTTGGATTTCCGGAAATTTCGTAAATTTATATGTATATTTCTAAAATTTACGTAAATTAAATTTTAAGAGATTATATAACACGATCCTTCTTTCAGTCGGATTTAAATAGTGGCAATTGTGGTATGAACATGTAATTCCATATTTATAAAATGTTACGTGTATTATTATAATAGAACAGTTAACTATAGAATAATTGTTTTGTATTTTCAAAATCAAGTTTAGGAATCCATGAATTCTTTAATAGTACTTTATAAAAACGGTCTAGAATGTGGATGTCAGATATGCTGTCGAATAAACGATCTAACAGAAAAAGTAACAAGTTATATTTATCGTTTAAGAGTTTAATAATAATGTTGGTTTAAACTATGTATGTTTTTACTTAAAATTAGTAAATATGACACTTTTACTGCTTTTACCCATGCATAGTTTTCCTACTAGTAAATTAATGAAAATCAGCTACCATAGACCAGCAGTTATTTTTCACGGAATCTTTTTTGGTAATTGGCGGCATGTCTATTTAAGTTATGGAAGAAGCAAATAAATAATGTTTTCACTTAGATGGTTATTGCATAGAGGGGCTCACTTGTATTACGTGCCAAACGAATGATGCCACGGCATTACTTTTGGCAATAACTAAAAATGCACTACGCTGAGCTTACATTGATCAAACTCTAGGTAGTCTAGCGTTTCTGTTCTATCTATAAAACGGAGAAGACTTGTGTCCAATGCATTTATGTATTTAACTAATCAATCGTTATTTAATTATTAGTGCCGACCTTAATCGTAATCCAACCTACCTAAATAACATAGGTGAACCGACGTATTCATAAATTGAATAAAAAAATGTTATTATTATATTAGAGACGACATTCGTTAGTAAATTAACAGGCATTCGATTATGATCGGCACTACAAAGTGAATCAACTTTTAACCCTTCACTGCCATTAACGTGTCCGAGTCAAAAGTATTTTTTATGGCCAAATACTTTTTTTTTCAAGATATTTTTTTAATAATAGCTGATAAATAGAGAAAGATTGATACCTGATCAACATAATGCTGCTGGGCGGCAGAAATAGCAAAGCGATACAACAAGGCAGTGCCCACATAAGAAACACCTAATCTTAGCAGATTTCTAGACATACATCCATCGTTAACCAATAGTTAACGTATAAAAGTTGGTGAAACATTTTTTTCTAAAGACATCGCCTAAATTTTTGAGGGTATTAATTAGTTTAGGGTAAACGGGCATAACTCTATTTAAGAGTTCAGAATTTCTTGACAGAGAAATCCAAAATAATACCGTTCATAGCGGGGGGTCGAACTGGGGAATTTATAATCTGTTCAACGTGTTCGCCATTATAACAACAAGGTAATCAAACGTTCATCTCCTAGTATGTACTTTTTCATTGTCTGTATAAAACCTCCTGATTTCTGACTTCATCCAGACGTTGATCTTATCCTCGTTTACGGGGGCGTTTGGACTAAACCATAGTCCAAAAACCCACACACACAACCTAAGTCCAGGTCCGAATATTCACAGAGGCAACCTTAAGTCGAAGTCCCCAATTTCTCTCCAAAGTCGTGAACTCTTGACGGTTTTTTTTTTGCTAACCCCCATTTGCCGACGTCACTATTTCAACCCTGGCGGATATCAGCGAAATTCTATGTAAAGAACAGCTATACAGCAACTTTGTAAAAACAAAACTTTCTTTCTACTTTCTATTCCTTTAAAGCTACTTAGTATACTATCTCCTTTATTTTTTTTCTGTGCATTTATAAAGCGCAGACTATAATTTATACATGATGGTCAAACAAAAATATTTTTTAGCTGGGACACTTAATTTACCTATACTATGAATTACTACTAACAATTTTCTACTTAACGTCTGTATATAAGGAAAAATAGATTGTAAATACTTGTATCGCATTTAACTCGAGCAATGAAAGTAGGGTACCCATGAGCTTTTCCAAACGTTTTCTTCCTAGCATCGTCGTGATATATTTGTATGGTAAATTATTATTGATGAATTATGGTACCACAAAGAAGGTTGAGAACCAGAGCTTATTTAAAAAAAAAACATTTAAAAAATTCTTTTCATCTGGAATCAAACTCTTAGTTTCTAGGCTACTGAACGCAAGTAGTGATTATCGTGTTTTTTTTTTGAGAAATTAGGAAGTAAACGTTTGAAAAGTCATATTAACCTTTAAAAGGATCAGACGGTCAATAGACATCGAATATCCAAGATTGCATCAATAATATTAATGTTTTAGTGCAATTACACTTATTAACGTTGTAGTGATCAAAGTCTTATTGAAAAGACAATGGCGTCGATTACGTTGTACACAAATCTCTAAATTGAACTGAATTGACAGGTTTAAACATAGTGCTGGTCTTTTTACAATGTTTCCAATAAAAAAGCACTATTTTCAGACATCTCAGTTTCCGCTTTTCTCTAAACTTAATTGACAGCTGTAAAACTATATATACGATTGCATTAATATTATTCTTTCGCAGGGAACTTTGTGAAACCAATATACTTTTACAGCTGTCATTTTTTTGTTTGCATAATTTTGTATTTAGCAATGATTTCAATCGTAGATATGGCACCAAAAACTGGCAAAGTTTTCACTTTCAAAATCCTATCAGAGTATATTATTAGTTCAGCCACTTGTATAACTACTATGTTAACGTACTATATGTACCTACTATGTATATGTACTATGTATGTACTATATAGAATACGCATTTATAACAACTGCTAACCTTGGAACTTTAGTACAAGATTTGCATTCTTACAATCGAGGAGTCTTTTTCGAGTATGGAAATACTTGAACATCGGAGTAAAATAGATCTTATCGCCATTGTATTAAAACTTAAATATGACTAAAACTCTATAAATCGGTCTATTGAACGTTTTTAAAATAAAAAACAAATGTACAGGATTTGCCATTCTGAAACGAGTCACATTATGGCCATTATACTTTAACAATACAGAGTTTGATATGCAAAAACGAGCAAATTTTGTACTAAGGCTACAGGTTGATTCATTTTGTAAATTTTCATCAAATTAAAGCTAGGCCATGTGTACGATTCAAATCTGTGTTAAATCTCACTCATATTTAGTTTTTATACTGAGATTGCTTTAGCTGTTTTATAGCGATATTTATTGATGGCCTGAACTTTGCCCTACAGGGTTGAGGCAACAATGATTTTGTATATGGACAGATGTCACCACTGTAGACTATATATATTTTTGTTAACGTGATGACTATTAAAATAAATGGATCTGTGATAATTAAAATAATATGAAATAAATTATGTTTAACTGTGCACTTTGGATTTTATTTAAAACCTACCTTTAAGCAGGCAACCTCCCAATGTTTTCCTTCACCAGTTAAACAAGTGATAACAACTAATGCCAGTTTTCAACAACGATAATAGAGTTTTCAATAAGGCGATGGCAAAATAAGTAACGCCTAATCTGAGGAGGTCCTAAAGCTGCGAGGTTTCCCATGAAGCGCCCACAACAAACTTAGCCGAGTAAAAACTCTAATCAATTTTATAAAATATCTGGCATGAATCGGTGATAGTGCAGTGGGTATGACTATACGACGTGGAGCTCGACTTCACTTTCGGGGGGCTGAGTACGAATCCCAGCACGCACCTCTAACATAAATAAAAATGTTATATGCGTTTTTAAGTAATTAAAATATCACTTGCTTCAACGCTTAAGGAAAAATTCGTGAGGTGATTCGAACCTTCTTGACTGAATGTTCTCAAAGGTGTGTGGAAGCCACCAATCCGTGCTGGGCCAGCGTGGTGTACTACGGCCTTAACGCCTTCTCATTATGGGAACCGTGCCCTGCATTGGGCCGGTAAATTTAATATTATAATAAGGACACCGAAGTCTTACCCCCTAGATTATAACTGTTTTTGTTTTTACTACAGTCTGACCAAATTTGACAAAAGAGTAAAGTTGAAAATTATTGATGAAGGATTTAAATTTTTTTATTTTTTTAGTCGCCGAGGTATAAGCTATATTAACATGGAAATTGTAATCAACTTGCTTGTATCCGGAAATAATTGAGCTGGCAGCGGGATTAAGTTCTTCTTCTTCTTCTTCTCTCTGGGCAGTTTCCGCACGTAAGCGCTTCGCTTGTTGTACGTGCTCTGTCACGCCCGTGCACTCCAACATCACGTGCGTAAGTGTTTCATTCTCCTCCATGCATGCTCTGCAAAGAGGGCTGTCGGTGACACCTATAATGGAAAGATGTCTGTTTAAGAGCGGGGTTAAGTTATCAAGATCCTTAAAAAATAAGATTAAGAACTAAAATACTTACATACATATTTGACCTTAACCTGTTTTAATACATTGACCATTGTTATTTCTTGGCGTTTAAAATACAAACAAAATACCACACTAAACTATTTGAGCCACATCGGTATTCACATTTCACGCCTCAAACCTTGTCCACATACCTAAGCTTCAATTTTAAACCATTTTAAACTCATAGACTCGACAAGCGTGAACATTTTAAATGTACCATGACAATTTGTAGCATTTGTAAACGAAGGTTCATTTCCTTATAATAGAAAATAGACCTTGGTTCAAATATTTGACCAACTATTCTAACGATGTACATCTTTACTAATAGTAGTGGTTGCATAATGGTCGAAATTCAACCATAATTATTTTAAATTACAAGTTTCAAGATTATTTTGTCTCTGTTGTCAAAGATTATACTTCTATAATCACAGATTTCGCCAAAGCTACACTGATAATTTGCCTTATATCTACTGAAAAAGAGTATATATGCGTGTGTATCAAATACAATACGGTATTGTGTGTAATGTTTCTTTTTTATGATTTCATGCGTGGTTATAAAAAAAATAGCAATTTGCACACCTCTATATACACTATAAGTATGAAAAATTTCACACTCCTCTGCAAGGGGTATAAAGTTTTTGCTTCACTTATAAATAAATAAATATGTGTAACAGAATTACGAAATAATATTGAAGGATTCACATAAGGATTCACCCTGTAAAAATATTAAATCAAGCATATTTACTTTTCAGCATATTTACTTTTCCATACAAACTAATTCAAAACATTCTTAGTGTTTACTTATGACAACCCTATTGACCGACCGACACGCGCATAGTACCTACGCTACGCAACGCATACTTGATAGAGTCACATGATATTAATTTTGCATGAGATGTTAGGACTGTATCTGATTTCTTTCAGTAAACATAAGGCAGTAGTTTATGAACTATTATGTTTTCGGTTTCACAGATAAGTCTCAGATACAGTACATAATGTACCTCTAAAGCTTGAGAAGTATTATTTCAGTTTTCATTTACACGTTGTATAGATTATAAATGCGAAAGTTTCTGTTTCATAGAAATGATGGATTCAGATTCTCCATTACACTACCACTGCATATTATCTTAGAATGCCTTGTACTAATGCATAAGTGAAGCACCCTCATCCCTACCTGGCACAGTGATGAGCGCTGTCTAATAAATGGGTCATCCGGGGTAAGATCCTTGGCAGAGGCAACTTTAAAGTTTTTAATTCCTGATTTTTTCTTTAAAAATAATAATTGTTTATTGTTCAATAAAACATAGGTACAAGTTACATTACATCTGCACAATAGGTATAACTTACACGGACATACAGAAATCAACTGTCCCTAAGCTTGGTATAAACCTGTGTTATAGACGAAAGTGCTCTCCTTATAAATATGGTTCGATTAAAACAAAAAAAATTAAAGATCTGAATTCGCAGGTAATCGTAATTGGTAATCATATTATACAGTTATATTGAATGTATACCTTATCGGTCATATATAAAATGACCGATAAAGTATAGATTCAATATTACTGTCTGTACTGTTAAATTAACAGTGGTTTACCGTCACTATCATATACTGCATTAACAAATAAAGTGCGATTGCAGCCATGTAATATCTTATGCAGGAAAAATAAAACAAAAATTACATAGGAAAACCAATTGTATATCCTGAGAGGTCTAAGCAACTCCCAGCCAACAGTGCTGTAATTGTTCCGGCAACCGATGTTGGTAGGAAACTATAGATTGTGGCGATCACCAATCACAATAGATTGGTAACGTACGACGTGACATTGGAACTTCGAGCCCTCCATAGCTATCGAAGAAGAAGAAGATCCTCATACATATCACATCTTTGTGATAATAACTTGGATCCATGGGGTCAGGTTGAGTATATTATTATGTTACATGATATCTAATGTAATTTGGCCCTACTAATGCATGAGATAATATCGTGTTGAAGCTCATTTATAACATAAATGTAAATATGTTTTTGTTTGGCGAATAGGATCTGAATGTAGAATCTGGCTTCAACATCGCCTGTAGAGTCACTACTATAGCTGCAATAATTTTGAGCTATCTGCTTTAACCAGTTAAGGATTTCCATTCTACTTATCAGATATTATTAAGCCTTAGCTACCACTTGATACCTAAAGGATAAAGCCAGTAATATGACTCTAAAACCTAAGTGCTAAAAAGTCAAACGCAAGTTTGACTTTTAATTTTTTGGATAACTTGTTTCTTGAAATTATAATCCATATAAATAACATAGTCAACCAACTTCAGAGTTTTTGTTATTAAAAAAAAACCTCTCAAGTTTGAATTCTTTTTAAACAAACAAATAGTGAGTAAGTAAATACATAACGACCGAAAGTAAATACATAATAATAATTATTAAGATTGAAAGGGTATACCAACAAAAGACCTTTTACCCTTCGAGCACAAAACATTTCACGCGTAAACAATTCCCCATTACACTAGTAACTAGCGAGTGCGAGTAACGCCATGTGACGGCCAATTAGTCACCGCTGTGACGTGTGAAGTAACAGTGACGCACCTGTCCCTGCCTGCCCACTACATAACACCGGCGCTTTTAAAAGCTGTTAGCATTTTTTGTAGTCAGGGCTGCCATCCATCTTTTTTTTTATAATTAAAGTTAAACTTCTTTAGAATGTATATCTGAATTTATTCTATGGATAAAGAAACAAACTAATAAATGGTTAGAATGAGATAGATTAAATAACACATTTTTTTGAAGTAAAACTTCTTGAGAATCATTGTGATTTGAAACCAAAAAAACGACAGGTAATAGACACAAATACAAAAATGTGTAGGATTCAGTGTGGTTTTTTAATCAGGGACTTTTCATCTAATCAGAAGTTTTACTTCTACGGTGTGTGACTTGCACACACATACACACACTTTTTTTTAGATACCATGTAAACTGAATAATATGTAATACAAGCTGTTCCCCGCGGCGTCGTCGTCAGTAGTTTTTGCGTGAAAGAGTAACAAACATCCATCCTTACAAATTTTCGCATTTATAATATTAGTATGATATTCTAATATAATTTTTGTTCAGACCGGAACACAGCTTTGCAACAATATTGCTTTGCGGAAGAAAAAAGCATGGCATTTGCACGTCTATGGTTTTTAAACTCTATATTTGGCTGTCAAATTACGACCATTTCTTTTTTATTAGCTTACATTTACTCCAACTCAGTGAACAGTGCATGTTTTATTAAAATTGGCTCAGGTTTTTGTAGAGATATAATTTATATAATATAATTAATTGTTATAATTAAATGGGTATATTTTTAAGAGCAAGCGCGTGTAAAATTTTGCTTACTTAACTACTGGTAAAGCTACATAATTTGTTACTATATTTTATAGTAACAAATAATCTTTTCATTTAGTTGTGTCAAATGAGTTGACATATATAAGAGTAGACGATCAAAAGGAGTATACTATGGTCATGAGAGGCACAAAACAGGTAAATGGAAAGACATGGAAGAGGCTTATAAATATTATGAGAACAGGCTGATATTAAAGAAAACTACTTAAATTATTAATTATATAGGTATTTATGTTATATATTTTATTTGTATTAATATGTAATATATTTATATATATATATATATATATATATATATTATAGTTATATTTATATATATATTTTATTTATATATTTGTATAATTTTAAATCTTATTTATTGCACCACCAACCTCTTTTCTATGTTTTTTCCTTTTACGCCATGCCTGGAAGAAATCGCTATGTAGCCATAAGGCCACCAAATTGTACTCTCTTGATATGTATTTATATCTCTGTAACTACTTTTTTTCTTTGGTGTACAATAAAAGTGTATTCATTCATTCATTTATCTTTAAAAATAATTAAATAATTTTATTTGAAAAACTTGTAGAAATAAAGAAATAAATAGCCTTTAATATTAAACTACGCGTAACGACGGCTTATTAAATTAATCACGTATACACATGCTATGTTGTTTACATGCGCACTAAGCTGTCCGTACAAAGTTCTATAACACTGACTAGCGGACCCGACAGACATCGTCCTGCCCGTAAAGCAGCGCCACTGGGTCTAATTGTATTTTCAACCCAACCAGGAACCCATTGAATTGTAAAAAAATTAAAAAAAAAATCATTGAAACCGTTCTGGTGTTTAGGAGGAGCTAGGTGACAAAGATACGTACTGATGAATTATATATATTGGTAGGTTTACCGTACACCGTATAACCCCGCCCAAGACATCGATAAATATATCAAGACCTAAATTAGCCATATCAGTCCAGCCGTTCTCGAGTTTTAGTGAGCCTAACGAACAGCAACTCATTTATATATATAGATAAAACATATCCATACTAAAAATTTAAAATGGTGAAAATGTGACACTATGGGAGCATCTTAGCCCAAATAATACTTACAAACTTAGTCTCCTATGATCGCCTGCACCTAACCTTAATCAATCAATCAATAAAAAATACTTTTTTGCACACAAGATCAAAAGAGAAATAAATAAAAATGAACAAAGGTACGTAACATATTACAGGTACAGGTTCAAAGGTAACATTTAAATTTACCTTACTAATTTTACCGATGCCAAAAACCTGATTACCATTACCGTTATCAAAGGACTAGGATAAATAAAAACACCAAGGATAACTTTATTAAAATATATGGACAATAGTGAAAATAAACGAAACGACAGCGGTAGCAACAACACGCGGAATTACAGCGGGGAATCACTTCGGGTCACCAGTTTTAGCGACTTGTGACTTCTTGAGGTAAGGTAATTAAAACAGATGATTGGTAATTGAATATGGTAATCAGGTTTTGGCATCGGTAAGGTTTGTAAGGTAAGCGACCTGCAGGTGATCACAAGAACTTAAGTATTATTTGGACTATAATGCTCCGATAGTGTGGATTAAAAAAAAATGTGTACAACAGAATTGGTCGCTTTAAAAAGATTTGTGACTTTCTTCAGCACGCTCAAACTACGCTAGCACGATAATTTTGATTGAGCACTCTCAGAAGTTAGAAGAGTAAGGTCATCAAACCACGATTTAAATAAATTACATTCCAGTATTTTTTGTACTGCAATTTAAATTATGGGTTTTTTTTTTGTGAAATCGCAACCCTAAACCAACGTGCTGCTTTTTTGACTCGAAAATTAAATTAACTTTCACCTGAAGCGTGAAACAGGACATCGATAATAGCTTAACGCAATAAACACAATTGCTCCTTTTGCATGAGTACCATCTTAATCGTTTCATCCGTATATGTGCACTTAACGCTGCTTAAGCACTCTGGCACTTTGTTATTTAAACGTTCATAAAAGTATGTTACTCTATTATATAAACTCTAAAGTATTCATGTATATATTCTTTGCTCCACTACAAGTTAAACATTATCTGTAATCTCACATGCCGTTACGTGATGATGGAGTCTATGATGGTAACTGGCAAACTTTTTAGGGGTATGGCAGTTATAATATACACATACGCCCAAACGTTTTCTCCGCGACATCGTACCGGAATGCTTAATCGCTGAACAGAATGTTTTAACAGGAGAAGGTAACTAGCCACGACCGAAGCTTCCTAACAGAATAAAATAACTAAAATTAAAATTTTAAAACCCCTCGACACAAAAAATAGCCTCTTTAATCTGACAAATAATAATTCTAATCGATCGGACATGAGTAAGTTAGGCAGATCCCCTAATCAACTTGAAAAGAGCTGGGGTCTTCAAACGGCTGAACAGCTTTTACTAGGTGAAGGAAAACATCGTGAGGAAACCTGCATGCCTGAGAGTTCTCATGAATCTGTGGAGACCATCCGCATGGGCCAGTGTGGTGGACTGCCTTAACCCCTTCTCATTGCGGGAGGAGACCCGTGCTCTGTCGTTGGCCGATAAAGGGGTGATGTGATGTGCGTATAAAAAATCTAAAACCCCATTGCCACGGGTCATTTATCAAATGAACTTCGTGAAATGTCCCTTTACAATAATCCTCCCTTCAATGCACACCGCAACTTCACAGGAACGAACATTATTCCGGCTTCCTCGAAGACGCCATACAAATGAAAGGCCCCAAAATGTCGGCTAATCAATCGAAAAGGGCACGAGCCCTTATCGACGGCGACAAAGGGCTAAGGAGGGTAATTCATCAACGGAAGGTCAGGAGGGACTTCCTGTGAGCCCTTTTTGTAGGTGGCGAATTAATTACGGTGTCGAAGTCGGCCTATATAGCGTCGTGTCATTTTCTTGTTTGTTATGGAAAGGCGAAAAGGATTAATTTGTTATCCACACTGATATTGAAAATGCAAAACTGTGCGTTGATCGTTTGTTACCGATATTTGGCTCACAGTATCTTTTTCGTTTTAATTCTTTATAGCACACAAAAGAAAAAAAGGAAACAAAGAAATTTAAAATTTAGTTATTTAGTTTATTTAGTTTTGACGTGCAAAGGCGGTCTTATCGCTAAAGTGATCTTTCCCAGACAACCTTTAATCTTAATGAAATTTGGGACATGTGCAATCAGGAAATAGTAGTAATAACCACATTCGCAAAGCTTACTCCTAGCTTAGTCTTACAAGAATTCACAACAAACTTAGCCAAGTATTCTTTTAGTTACCACACTCCCCCATTGTCATTTAAGAAAATTAAAAAATATTTAAAGCACAAATTCAAGCGTTTTTATCCGTTATACTTTGATAAATAATAAGATTATTAAGAATCAATTTTAATAAAAACTCTGAAACAATATTCATCATCACATCAACCCATTACAGAGCACGGGTCTCCTCCAACATTGAGATGGGCTTACGGCCGTAGTCCACCACGCTGGCCCAGTAGTGTGTGTGCAAATTTGGTTCATGGTTGTTCATTACCCACTAGGCTATCACCGCTTCACTGTCATAATACGTTGACGGTCGATTGGCGCAGTGGGCAGCGCCCTGCTTTCTGAGTCCAAGACCGTGGGTTCGATTCCGACAGCTGGAAAATGTTAGTGTGATGAACATGAATGTTTTTCAGTGTCTGGGTGTTTATATGTATATTATAAGTATTTATGTATATTATTCAATAAAAATATGGACTCCACACACCTTTCAGAACATTATGTATAACTCCCAGACATGCAGGTTTCCTCACGATGTTTTCCTTCACCGTTGAAGCACGTGATATTTTAATGACTTAGAACGCACATAACTTGATAAAATTTAGAAGTGCGTGCTGGGATTCGAACTCTGCCCTCCAAAAGTGAAGTCAAGCTCCTACCCGATGCGCTATCACCACTTCAATATTATTCTTTCTTAAAATTGAACTGCTCCGAAGAAAAAAAAAATTGTTACATCAATTTGTACACCTGTTTTTATTTGAATTCTAAATTTGGCTTTGGCTACATTAAATAAAAACAATTGTATAAATTGACCCAACCGGGAATCGAATGATATTTGAATTCCATGGAAGCGTCGGTCAATATTTGTGCTAAAATTGTTTGCGAGCCCCTAATGAATTTGTAAAATTTAGCACAACAGTTTTAGCAAACAATGCGAAAATTAGTTGGCCAATATTGTGGTTGAATTCATTTTGCCGCGGCTGTGCAAAATTAATGCATGGTTACCAACATTGTGGCGATTTAATTTTTTTCAGGGGTAGGCACATTTGTCCGCTATGGTGACGGCAGATCAGAATACAGTTGTCACAACCCCCCTATGTCGTACGAGGCGACTAATGGAATAACCCTCAGCAGCAGGGCTAGCACAGGCAGGAGACAAAAATTATATCCCCCGATTATATCCCCTGACCCTTGTCATGTCATATAATTAACGTGTCAACCTGCTAAAGCACGGGAACAGGGAATAGGAGAAGTTTACCCCCGTTTATTATTTACACATATATTATTCGGGTATTTTTTATTTATTAAAGGAAATACAAACAGCTCGTTCGCATAGTAAAGGTTAGATTTTGTTTCTAATCAGTGTGACTAGCCACAGATGTGCACAGCATTTGCTACAAAATTACGGATATTAACACTACAAACCAAGGCCGAGAGGCGTAAATATGAAAACCTAGATAGCAGTTTCAATTTTGTGCCTTGGAGTAGTGACTTTTTAGACGTTTAGACGTTTTAGATTCGATTAAGTTTTACATAGTTTATTTTAGGTTATATTTACGAGACAAATGTGGAAATTATACACTACAAACAATAGTGAAAATACAAAAAGTTAAACAAAAGTAATATTACAATAAGAAAAACTATAAAATAAATAAATAAAACTAAAAATTATATTATTTCCACTTGTGCTCTGAGAATTGATGAAGCTGTGATATTTTTTTTAAATTGATGGCTGCTACCATATATATGTTAGTATCATAATTAATCAATGCCACAGAGACTACCTGCTATAGTATTGTGGTGCTATACCATATTCTTTAGCCATACATTATTGAGCATAAGTTAAAACATTGTGTTCGTTAACTCATTGCTATCAAGCCCGGCTTCTATGGTAGTACCTCCGCTGTAAGCGGTGTATTCTGGAATTAATAATCATCAATAGCCTATAACAGTCCACTACTTCATTAAAGGCCTCTCCCAATGGAAGGGGTTTGCCTTTAATTACCGGGCACAGTCGCGCAGTTCCGTACAGTATCACGAAATATGGTACGGTGATATGATATGAATCTTTTACGGTTTATTGCATCTGTAGAATTCCCTAACTGCTGAAATACGTCTGGCGGAGTCCGTTTAAAAAAATAGTATATTTTGTAATATTTCGAAATTTATAGGCCTACATTTTTATAACCGTACCAACCCGTTCCTTAGAGAGCACTTTACCGATAAGACTGCCTTTGCACATCTAAACTAGTTTTAAGTGTATGTATTGATTCTTTTTTTTTTGTTTTTGCGTGTGCAGTCATCTGTCAATCAAGCTGGGCAGGCGGGTTGGTGATCCAGGGGACGATACTGCCCGTTCTCCGTTATATTTCCGTAGTCACCGCAGACACCCAGTTCATATTCACACGGATTTTTATAAAAACCGAAACAGGCTGCGTATTTATCTCATGCAACGGCTATTAAAACATAAAAGAATATGATTAGAGACTTTAACACAATTAAACCACAAACGCGGTGCAGGGACAGAGCCGAATAGCGTTTAAAGGTTCAACGGGTCAAATGGAAAACGGGAACGATATTATCAAATGTCGCTTTTGGCTCGGTGGCCGGTCGTGACTTACCTTACACGTTTGATATAGCGCTTGAGTCACAAGCGACAAGCGTTTATACCCAACCACGGAACGGTGGTGATTTTTATAAAAACAACGCTATTACTTTATCAGGGTCCTTAAAAAATTTCGAGGTAGCGTTCTTCATCCGCATTTATTACGGTTTTTCACAAATCCCGTGGGAAACGTTTCTTTTCCTGCAACAAAAAGTAGTCCGTTACGGAGTCCTTTTAGCTAACTCTTAGTTAAGATGTTAGTTAGAGACAAACAAACACACTTTTGCATTTATAATATTAGTTAGGACTTTTTGAAGAAGGAATTAAATAATTGTCTCAAACACGGTTTTTACAGGTATTAAAATCGAGAAAGCAGATAAATAAAAATTCATGAAGATATTGTCTAAAATGCGAGTTGAAAATAGCATACATTTTCAACTCGCATTTTACAACAAACCAGTTAAATCAGGATGGCTGCACTGTTAAAGCACTGAGGCAGCTAGTGATTTCAATCTATTTATTTTTATTTTTATTCTCTATCATTTCTCTGTATTTATATCAAAAACGCACTATTAAAAATTAAAAGAAACACCATAAAAAAATTTTTCTTTGGTATTATCAGATGCGTTGATATATTGTTATTATTACTACTAATACTATACGGATCCTGAGGGATCTCATAATCTTAAGCTGTTTCCTCATGTTGGACCAAATTTAGTGAAATATTGAGTTTTTCTGTCGATACATTTTCAGTAACCCAGAGTCAGCGTTATCCATTGCAAGGGAGTTAGTGTTTTCCATTCCCATACCTCAGGTAAAAAGTTAGATCTCTTGTCTCAGTTACTAACTCTTTGAGATGAAGGTATTTAAGAGGCTTGGTGTATCTAACCTCGAAACCCAAACTTCATTTGTTGTTGGCTTAACTTGTCGGTTCCTCTTTTAACTTGGACTTCTATCCCAAATAGCTTGGACAAAGGAGTGGGCGAAGAATGATGCGAACGGCTTTACAATTGTTAATTTAAGAATGGATACTGTTTGTTTTGGGTTTAATGAGCGCGGAGATATGCATCTTGATTGAAAATTCTAGCTCAGAACAAGCTGTAATGGTACGATATTGCATATTATGTCGTTGTTAGAGTCGTTGGACATTGTTAGGGTAATGAAATGAGCTGTCTCTATTTCTATTGTGGTTGCAGGATAGCTGTTCGCCAGTTGGCAATTTACCATCTTATCAGTTTGTTAACAAATGTATGTAAATAAACATGACTTTAATGATGTTTATGGATTTAAATCTATTTTAAATTATACAACGTGTAACCGAATTACGAAATACATTTGGAGGATAAGTATATTTCATAAGGAATCACCGTGTAAAAATATTAAATCAAAAGTAGCATATTCATTAAAAACATTTTAAGTATTTTTTCATGATAACCCTGTTGAAGATAAAAAGACCGACACGCGCATATCTACGCATCTCTATCGTATCTTAATACCTTTATAGGTAACTAGCTGTTGCCCGCGACTTCGTCTGCTTTTGATTTCGGTTTTAAAGTATTCTGTATCGCTAAGCCTTAAATGAGTATAGTAGTATATATATATATATAACATGTGACTGTCAATTAATTATAGACAAATAATTTGCAATAAAAAAAAATTGCGACTATAGTTAAAGATAAGCTATCCTATCTCTTAAGTTCGACCAGACTGCTCACGGTGTACCAATTTAATTTGAAATCGGTTAAGTAGTTTAGGAGTCCATCGCGGACAAACATCGTGACAGGAGATTTATATATATTAAGATAGATTGAATAAGTAATTCGATTTTAATTTTGCATGTGATGCTATGACTGTATCTGATTTTTTTCCGACAAACTATGGGAAAGGTTTGCTCAAAGGCTTAGCATTTCGGTTCCACAGGTGTTCATAATAAACGGATGGTAAAAAGTAATTGTCGACCCTAATATGATTTATTGAAACTACAATTGTCAGTCGGTGCAAACAGATCACATAGTTTAACAAAAGGATAAATATTTTTAAAAATCAAATTATTAAGCACATAATCTTTAGGGAAATAATATATATATTATTATTTAAGTGTTTCTTTTTTGTTTCAACTTTAATTTTATCTTTACTTTCTGTTTCATACTTTGGGTTTTAGCTTACAACAAAACTTGTTATTACTTACATTTAGATCTACTTTTAGTTATTACCTGTTTTGTGTACCTAATAACAATAAAAATAGTCAATGTGCTGGTTTCAACATCCAGGTTGGGTCAGTTTAGGTATTGGTTATGCTAAACAATGTTTCAGTGACATCCCGGATTTATTTTATGGGTGACTTTTTGTTAAAAATCACAACAAAATAGCGAGTTTCGTAGTTTCTGAAAATGCTACCTCCAAGAAGGTAAATATGTTGAAATATAGATTTGAATCCACTTCTTTTTTCAATTATTTTTATTAAATTTGTGACACAGTTAGAAATTCTACCCTCAAAGAGTTCAATAGGGTTCAATTCTAAATTTATAGACTAGCGCTTGACTACAATAACCACTCATGGTAAGTGAAGATGCGACGTTAGATGGAGCGGAGCTACCAGAATATTAAAAGTTCTACGCAGACGAAGTTGCTGGTGTACACTTTGCCTTTATACTATCAAATACCAATCTTGACTTGGCGTTATTATCTATTCTACAAAACAAAGCAATCCGGGGACGCGCTGGTATGTTTACGATCGTCCTACCCTTTCCGATGCAATAGAGATAGCGCCAGTGATTTTTACCACACACTGCATAATCAAACACGCTCTAATGATTGGGAACAGAGATCTTTGTTGATAACCTGCCCACCAACAGAGCCTACAGCGTGGCGTGGTATTAAAGCGGTATTGTCTCGACAAATTTAATCTCAAAAAAAAAAATAAGTAAAGGGCTAACATGGGTAAGGCTTTGAAGCTTATAGAAAAACATGGTATAAATGAATCCCACATAATTTCGATTGCACTTTGGGGGCCCGCATTAGTGTTTTTTTTATAGTAGATAGACTTGTCAACTATTACGCCCTATGCAAAGCAATGATGCGGTCGTGCCTAGAAAATGCCTAAGTATTCACTCTTGCTCTTGTTTTCTACATTTGTACAATAAAATGCAAGCATAATTCGCTATTTTCTGCGAAAAGCAGGAGAATTTGTACGGTGTAATTTATAATTTCTTTAACATATATATATATATATGTATACATAGCCTATATCAAACAGATCATCGGCAATGTAGTCTCTACGCACGATTCGCTGCGACACCTGAACATTCTCAGATGTTGAATTTTCAATGATTAATTGTTAAAACTTAACAATTATTCCGCAAAGTAACGCCTGCTTGTATCCCATATTTTCTAGTTTTGTACGGTAGTAAAAAATATATATTAAATGTATATTGTATACAGAGCTACAAAGTTGAAATTTGGCGTCCAGCTTGGTAGTTTTGTGTACACAAAGGAAAATATCTAAAATCGGTAAAGTTTTGGGTGAAATATTTGTGATTTACATTCACACAATAGCTTTTTTCGCAATGATTTTTGGTTGTGTATAAAAGATTACCTTTTTATAAAACTTAGGCAATCAACAATAACACAAACTGCGCTGGCTTAGTGGTCCATAATGATTGCAAACATTTGTAACAAATTATAAAGTCAAATATGGAGCTTCAAGTTGTCGTAAATGATCTGTTTGTTGTACCTAATTCAATTCTTGCGTTGAAAAAGGAGAGAAAAAAATGCATTTTGAGTTTATATTTGAAGAATGCGTTATGTTGTTATAAATAAATTACAGTAACACAGAACTTGGCACCCGTTCAGATCTCAATTTTTTTACGGTGTAACAGACAATAACCTTCTTATATCTATATATATATAATGAAAATGGTCTTCGTTTGAGGCTCAATCACGCCTAAACCACTGATCGTATCGACATGAAACTACCACCATTCGATGCGAAATTTTTCCTAGATGGTTTATGGCTATCTATTTTTTGAATTCCAACATTCCTTCATTTTTTTATTGCTGTTTTACTTTTATGAACATTTATCCCGCTAATAAAAACAAAAGATAAGCATTTTCTCTTGATTCTTTTGTTTTCATGGATTTCAACAGTGTATTAAACGGATTATGGTTTTTTACATTCAGCTAAGAATCTACTCACGGTAGTGGAGAACGGCTGGACCAATTGGGCTTTTTTTATCTTCAGAATTGTCAGGAGAAAGTTTTGTATGTAAGAAAATTTTAAAAAAGCCCGATAAAAAGTTAAAAATTTCGATGATAATCGAAGAATTCCCATCTATATAGTCACTCACCATGAAATCTCGGGAACCATAAGACTTAGAAACGTGAAACTTGGACGGAATATTACTTTTGCTATGTAGAGGTCAGCTATGAATAGATTTTAAGAAATTCATTCCCCAAAGGGGATTGCGGGGGCGTTAACAATGAACAATTCCCGTTTTTAAACTATAGCTTCTATAGACTTCAAATTTGGTAGGAATCTTCTGTAAGAGGTGTAGAAATAGGCTATGAACTAATTTTACGATAGCTCACCCCACAGGGGGTCGCGGGGGTGGGTATTAACAATTAATATTTTTAATTTTCCGGCTAAAGCTCCTACAAGCTCCAAATTTTGTAGGAATTTTCTATAAGTGATGTAAAAATGATTTATGAACAAATTTTACGATATCCCACCCCAAAGAAGATTGCGGGGGAACAATGAAAATTTTCAATTTCCAAGCGATAGCTCCTATAGACTCCAAATTTAGTGAGAGTGTTCTATATGTAATATAAAAATGATCTTCGAGCGGATTTTTACAATGAATCACCTCCAATAAGGTTCGCGGGGGTGGGTGTTAACAATAAAAAATTTCAATTTCGAAATATAGCTTCTAAAAATTCTAAATATGGTAGGAATCTTTTATTATTCACATAAAGAACATCTCAAAATGGATTTCAATAAAGTCTACTTCCGACAGGAATTGCGGGGGTGGGTGTTAAAATCTAAAATTTTTATTTCTAACCTGTAACTTCTACAGACTCCAAATTTGGTGGGGATCTTCGTGTATGTAGGGATATTCGTGTATTTCCTTACAACAATTTAGTTACTTATTCCAATAGAATTCATAAAAAACATGCACAATTAATTTTCTTTAAAAAATTGATGTCACGGAGAAAATTTTAGTTAACAGAAAATTCGGCGCACTTGAACCTAGACAGATTTCAACTTCACATATGAGACTTGCAATGACTTTAACTTAAACTTTCAATGCTCATTTCAAATTTTTTTCTTCATGTCAATTATTATTAATTTTTGGAAGAAAGGCACGGAAATGTTATAATGATTGCACATTGAAAGTTACAATGAATATTAGTGAGAAAAATCACCTGGATGAAAGATACAGGCTAAATCGATGGAATTTGGAATTTGAGTAAGTCTAAACAATATCGATGCTTACAGTTCTATCCGCGGGGCCTATTTATGTTCATACAAAAATAAAAATAAAGAAGAATAATAAAAATATGAAAAAATAAAATAAAAATGAAACATAAAATGTAATTTATTTCCTTTTTCAATTCGCCCAGCGGAGCGGGCGGGAAACGGCTAGTTCTTTATATAACAAGGTCTAATATTTCTTTATTCAAATAGGCACATAGATAAACCTTTTGATGCGTACATTACATGTAAAATATGACATAGAAGTGAGTTGATGGTGATAACTAAATTTGTCATCTTAAAACTAAAGCGTCGTAGGGTTCCAAACGCGCTCTGGTCTAAGAAGAAGCTGTTTTTTTTTTTGTTTTCACCATTTCACATTGTCATTTAAAACTATATAAGCAACCTGGTTAATGCAATAAATGGGTGTAAATACACCCAAGGATTTTTATCGTTGTCGTAGTCCTTAAAACTATAATAGGACTTTTCTATAAGCTTACTATGGAACTTGTCTCTAAATTTGTACATCTACGTCTGTATGTCTTTGATGGGTTTTATTTCAATGTTTGTCTTCGCGGAGTAAAAGCGAATTGCGGTTAGCATTTCCCTGACCGAATCCGTTGGCACACGATTGTCTGCTTCCTTTAGCATGAGTCACGCAAACAATGCTGGAACGTGAGCCACCGATAAGGCTTTGCGCTGCTTTTCTACTACATTTGTAGTGTAGTAATTTTCTTTAGAAAATGCTCACGTAAAATGTTAACAAGGCCTTAGAGATATATTTGATACATTAATATATTATTTACTAGTAGTTACCCGTGACTTCATTCGCTTGGAAGTTTTATGTGTATGCCTATGTTAGTCTCTGACCTCTAACCTACCACTACGCAAAAAAAAACATTAATTCTTTGGTATTTATAATTTATTAGTATAGAATCGTATTATATAAACGAGCTATAATAAATATTATAATTAAGTATTGGGGATAAACCCCCAGATCTTTTAACATAAATTGTACATTTTTCTGTCTAAAAGGGGTTTAATTATTTCTTTAAAAGCGTTCTAATTCAAAACGCCTTTACAATAGGTGGAAAATAGGGCAGTAAAGTTCACGCCGGCTTCCTGCGCCGATCAAAAGACTAGAACAAATAAATGCGACGTTGCGACTCCTTTGACTTCAGTGCACTTCAAATGAATGGCTTATAGTAACTGAGACAGATGTGCAGACGAAATGTATTATTAAAAACAACAGTTTTTCAAAGTCCTTACAGCGTAGGCAGTAAGGTTTTTTGTAAAAAAAATCATAATATTGTTCTTTATAAGTTCAATAACTTTAAATTGGGACGTTGGTCAGTTCCGTCATGTTCTATGCCCGCATTGTTTTAACTATTTTTATTCTGTTGTACTTTGAAAGTACTTACTGCTTGACTCGTAAAGTCAGGTGTTTTCGCAAAAAAAAGGATTTCAAACGCACTCTTGCATTAATTAAATAGTTGGCCTTACGCGTTCTTTGCTATAGTTGTTTTATTTTGGTCAAATCTGTTCTCAATTATTATTCATCATCAACCAATCGACGTCCACTGCTGGACATAAGTCTTTTGTAGGGAGTTCATATCTCCACGGTTTGGTGCCGCTTGGATCCAGCGGCTATCTGCGACGCCCTTAATGTCGTCTGTCCACCTCGTTGGGGATCGACCAACCCTGCGCTTACCAATGCGGGGCTGCCATTCCAGCACCTTTAGACCCCAACGTCTGTCCCTTCTTCAAACTGTGTGCCCCGCCCATTGCCACTACAGCTTCGCGACTAGTTGAGCTATGTCGGTAACTCTGGTTCTTCTGAGGATCTCCACATTTCTGATTTGATCACGTAGAGATACTCCGAGCATAGCTCTCTCCATCGCCTGCTGAGTGAGCCTTCTTATGTGGCCAATTATTATTAAATCTACGTATCTACTAGTGTCATTATAATTAATTATCAAGCGCCTATTTGAGTTCCCTTCTGCACTGTCAGCCTCTCCCAGCGGTTGGGATTGGTTAATAAGGACCATATAATGTTTACAAAATAGTTTTAAGACTTATTCGCACGCATAATTCTATACTTAAAAGAAACTCCTAGACACATTGAACAGTAAGCTTTATTTGCTATAATCTGCGGGAACCAGAAAAATCTGTACCACTTCAGCTTGATTATTTTTTGGATAATATCGGTGACTTTAGTTCTTCTACAGTATCGAGAGTTTAAACTTTGTTTTTTATTAACGAAAGCCCAGGCGCTCTACGACGACCGTGCCTGTTAAAAAGCGAGATGAGATCTAAGTAGCAGCAGGCTTGCCTAGAAAAAGCCTATTGAATATTGCCTTGAAGGTAATCAAGATATATGTGGGGAAACCTTTTGACGACCTCCCTGGTGCAGCGGTGAACGCTGTGAATTTGAGTAGGAGGGCTGGGGTTCGATTCCCGGCAGGGAAAATTTGGAAATTTATAAGGTCTGGTCTTGTAGGAGGCTTTGTTCGTAGCTAGTTACCACCCTGCCGACAAAGACGTGTCGCTAAGCGATTTAGTGTTCCGGTGCGATGTCGCGTAGAAACCGATTAGGGGTGTGACTACCATACTCCCTAACAGCAGTTAGCCCACTACCATCTTAGACGTTATTGTCACTTACCATTAGGTGAGATCGCAGTCACAGTTCCCGGGAGAGCGTTCCACATCCTAGCGGTACGTTTTAGAAACGTGGATAGAAAACGTTTCGTGCGTGTTGATGGAATATTAACCACATAAGGATTCCACCGCTAATTGCGTCTCACTGTTCTATGGTAGAACGGGGACGGTGGAACAAGATTGTGATGTTCTTGACTAAACTGCAATTAATATCAAACGTATCATTAATTATTACCCTCCGAGCGGTGCTCTTACAAGTTACAAGCACAAACATAAACACGGAACAAAATCATAAAACCACCTGCTCCACAAATTTGTTACACTACGACGACAAGTGAATCAGATAAGGTGGGAACTTATGGAAAGCTAGGTTGCGTTCACACAGTGCATTCGTTTATACAGTAACTTATTAAATCAATACATTTATATGAATATTGACATTCCACACGTTTTTTTAGTTTATTTTTTATAATAAAACACACCCCGGAGAGACCTTACAGTTGCCCAATTCGTCTTTCCACTAAAAAAGAATTAGGCGAATTCTAAATAACTATAAAAAATATATAAAAGTCATCATGATAGCTATATAAAATTAATCATCATCAACATCATCATCAACCCATCACCGGCCTTAACACCTTCTCCCACAATGAGAAGGGGTTAAGGCCGTAGTTCACGACGCTGGCCCAGTGCGGATTGGTGGACTCCACACACCTTCGAGAACATTTGCGAGAACTCTCAGGCATGCAGGTTTCCTCACGTTGTTTCCCTTCAACGTTAGTTATACATACCGATAGATCAAATGAATATACGAAGAAATTGTATACCTCAAAATTATCGATAAAGAAGTCCGCGAAGTGGCGCAGTGGGCAGCGACCCTGCTTTCCGAGTCCAAGGCCGTGGGTCCGATTCCCACAACTGGAGAGTGTTTATGTGATGAACATGAATGTTTTTCAGTGTCTGGGTGTTTATCTGTATATTATAAGTATTTATGTGTATTATATTCATAAAAAAATATTCATCAGCTATCTCAGTACCCATAACACAAGCTACGCTTACTTTGGGGCTAGATGGCGATGTGTGTATTGTCGTAGTATATTTATTTTATTTATTTATAATTTACTCATATTCATTATATAATGGCTTGAAATAGGAACTTATTGGATTTGTAAGCCAATTGAGAACTGCGCTGTGAACGCGCGTTCATAAAATGCACGAAAATAATTATATATACAAATCTGCGCGTTAAATATACATCATGTACAATGTACACGGGCCCTAAGGAGATCGATACTGATAAAAATTTGGACTTTTATTAAGACGAGGGTAAATTTGAAGCGGATTCGGCTTCACGATTTGGGACTGATTAATTTTCTTCTTGTAAAAAGGATTTCATTTTGGAAGTCAATTTTAATTAGACGGTTTAGTACAAAAAATAATTAGGAGGCGTTTAAGAATTAGTTAGAAGCTTTTTCTTGTATTTTTTTATGACAAAAATTAAAAGGAAAATTATTGTTTTAAACCAAGTCAGATTGTGTTTGATAACGAGTTTACCTGGGTGCGAGATCATAAAATATATTTAATATTATTTAATATTTTTACCTGTGTTACCGAACACAGGTTCCTAACCTATTTGACAGGAAAATAGAGCTTAGACTCACCATGCAACTCCAATCCAGGTTTCTGCTTTAACAATTATTATTTAATATTCTTGTCAGAATTTTTTTAGTAATAGTAGAGTTTTTTACTACTAACTCTACTAAAAACACTTCCAACTTATCCAGAGAAGTACTACCGATGGGTACGCTCATTTCTGCTTATGCTTTCGTAGGTACTTATTCGATAATCACATTACATTCCCGCGCGTTTGTGAACTTTTCGCGCCTAGTATTAATGTTCTTGGTAAAAATATTAAATCAAAGAATTAAAAGCTTGAACATTTCATCGTAAAAAATACCACAGATATATAAAAATATGGAACAGGTCTTTAGAATTTCAAATTTTACGACACAATAATGAATCATAAACGTCGATCTTTGGAATATCTGTTAAAGGACATCTTCATCGAGACCGGCCATTAATATAATAATTAAACCGGCTTTAACAACCGATTAACATGCGAGTTTTGTTCGTTAATTAACATGTTAAGTGTATTCTGGAGCGATGGGTCGTGAAAGAACAGTATAAAAATCCATTGGTATTGAGTATTGACTAAATAATAATATTTTTATGTCCAGAGCTCAACAAAGGTCTGTTCTTATATATGTAAAAGGTGTTGGGAACCTCTTAAAAAGGCCTCTGTTCAACATTGAATACATGTGGGCTGTTGATGGTGATAATAATGATGACTTGCACTGTATTCATTTAGCCCACAAATGTGGCAGCATCTTTATGCACCTCTCCTATTAGAGTGGGCCTTCGCCCAGCAGTGGGACAGGAATTAGACTGTCATACAAACAGTGGAGTCGTAGGTACACCTCAACGGTTCGCCAAGAATGTTCTCCGAAAATTTGATTTATATACTCGCGGGCGTTTGGGCGGTAGGTTATCTGTCAACTGTGTTTCATTTCTACACGCTAAAAACATACTCGTCAAGTTTACCAGCATCCAATCTTATGCTGCAATCATACTTTAGGGAGGCGACGCAAGCCTAAAAATATACACTACACGCTTGTTGTTCTATATAAAACACTAGCGGTCCTTCGCGACTTCGTCCGCGTATAACTCAAACTTAAAAAATAGACATAGGAGAACAACTTTGTTGAAGCCGAAACCGTACCCTCTACGCCTTCACCGCTTCTCATATCTCATATTTATTGTACCACTTACCTCACATCTGCGTTGGTTTCTTTTATGCCTTTGATAGAAAGAGATCGCTATGTAGCGATAAGGCCACCAAATTGTTTCGCCTTGTTTTTTGTTTTTATATCCCTATAACAACTTTTTTCTTTGGTGTGCAATAAAAGTGTGTGCAGTTTCCTCATTTTTATTAGTGTTTTTACCTAAACTTGGAGGAATTATCAATTTTTATAAATTTAAAATTAAAGAGAGAGAGAGACATAGGTTCAAATCCTGTCGGTTCCGAAATTTTTTAAATGCATTTTAAATTTATAAAAAGTGTGTGCATTAATTCATTCATACTAAGCGTCGCGTGTCAAAAGCATGTTTCCATCTTTACGTGCTTTATTACCGGCCAATTTGCGCCGTGTTACCGTTCCCGTATGGCATTATAAAGTGGCCTTTATCTAAATACTTAATTGCACGTAGGCGGGCAACACTGCCATCTTCACCTTAACAAAGCGTATTTATCGGGCTCACGGCTTAAGGGTGTCCCCAAACAAACCGCGAGAAAATATCGATTAGGAGCTCTTTAGATATACAACTTTTTTTAATGGTGATAATTGATGACAGATGGTTCACCATTAGTTAGTGGAAGTGGTGGCTAAACTTACTATTTAGTATATTTATCTGTTGCTATTTGATGAAATTCTATTTACACCTCACAAAATGTTCAATGGTGCTGCCAAATTATGCATTTTGTATTATAAAGACGATTGAATTCCGACGTGTCTGAAAACTTACTGACTACTCTAATAACACTAAACTAAGCGGGAAATACAAACACTGAGTAAAGTGCCTTGCCCTTGGGGTCGGTGTCTTTATTTTTTGAGAATATTTTCAGCACCCTCCCTCGTCGCCTTACGAGTTGTTGATTTTCTACCGTCCAAGCAGTTAGTAGCCCCCGACCTCTATCTTGTATATTATATGCGTTCTATAGTTATGAGCGTTTCAAAATTTATGCAATAAGACGCTGAAGGAAAATCTCGTAACGAAATGCATGCATGCCTGAGAGTTTTCCATAGTGTTCTATAAGGCGTGTGCAGTCTAATCCTTACTGGGCCAGCGTGGTAGTCTACGGCCTAAACCTTTCTCATTGTAGAATGAGACCCGTTGCCTGTAGTGGGCCGGTAAAGGGTTGATATTATGACGTGATTGTGTCTCTCAACGTTGTCACAAACGCAATCGACGCCGCAACTGCAACACTGAATTATTGATCGCTTATGGAACTCCCGCTGTCTGTTTGTCTTAAACTAGACCCAATCAGGGTGAACAAGGCTTTAACTGCAAACAAATCGGTTTAAACAGTTAATGAGCTCGTTATTTGTCGATCGCGGTAGACGATGACGCGACTAAAAATATACGGCCGATCCTCACAATAAATACGCTTAGACAATATTACGTTCAAAGTATAATTACTTCCATACTTTAGTGCTTTTAGAATACACTGAAGAGATTTAGCGTCTCCTAGTCAGTAATTTACGTGACTTAGGTTGCATCGTTCTTTTGGTTAACCTTGGAACGATAACTTCGACCGTTTGGATAATTATTAAAATTAAACAATCTTGAAATTTTTAAATATTAATATTAAACAAAATTACAAATAAAAAAATATACTACGACAATACACACATCGCAATCTAGCCCCAAAGTAAGATAGCTTGTGTTATGGGTACTAAGATGACTGATGAATACTACAGATAAACACCGTCAGACACTGAAAAACATTTATGTTTATCACACAAACCTTTTTAATTTATGAGTATCGAATCCACAGCCTAGCATTCAGAAAAGAGGGTCGCTGCCCCCTGCCCGCCGCGCCAATCGGTTGCCAAAAATACGAAGATTATATTTTCCTAAATTGTAAGTAATATTCATTTACTAATGTTAAATGCTTCCTGATACTAAAAAAACTAGTTTAGGTGTGCAAAGGCAGTCTTATCGCTAAAGCGATCTCTCCCAGACAAACTTTGGCGAAAGTAGTTCATACGGGTTGGTGCGGCGATAAAAATTTATACCTCCATAAAAATATAATATAACAAAACTATATGTTATAAATTCTAATACTACACATATAATTATAATATATAATACATATTGTTCATAAATATAATAATAATAAACTACATACTATACATACGAAATTTCTTCCTTTTCTTTTCTTTTTTATATTTTCATATGCTGTGTTTACTTTTAAGGAAACATTACAGTTAAATAGAATAGTTAAAATTTTAAAAACGGTTGTATTAGTGTAAGTGTTTGTAAGTAAAACTAATAGCGCGGAATCTTTAAATGCAAAAGTAGTTAAATAATAAATAAATAAATATACTAAGACAATACACACTTCGCAATCTAGCCCTAAAGTAAGCCAAGCTTGTGTTATGGGTACTAAGATGACTGATGAATATTTTTATGAAAAACTATATATTAAATAAATAAAAATAAATAGTATTTCAAACGACTTTTAAAAAGAGGCAAGGAATTTACCTGACCTATATCATCAGGTAGGTAATGTTTGTGTGATGAACATGAATGTTTTTCAGTGACTTATTGTTTATAAATACTTATAGTATTTATGCATATTATTCATAAGAATATTCATCAGTCATCTTAGTACCCATAACACAAGCTTGGCTAACTTTGGGGCTAGATTACGAAGTGTGTATTGTCTTAGTATATTTAGTTATTTAACTACTTTTGCATTTAAAGATATTAGTATGGATTCCGCGCTATAACATAGGGTATACATCACATTTCATCATGTTTGTGATGGATAAATAAATCTCTGCCGCCGTAATAAAAAGAACCTGTGCATGTCAGTAAATTTAACCGAAATTTTTCGAGCGAAGCCACTAAAGTAATATGATAAAATAATTCGCGTGACGGCAGACAATAAATTTTGTACGGTAATTTTTGAAACACGATCCTGGGATCGATTATTATTTTACGTGATTAACTTTTTGTATTCACTTCTTTGATATTGGGAATTCTTCATCCGCGTTTATTACGGTTTTTCACAACTCCCTTGGAAAAAAGTAGCCTGTTAATCTCCAGCCTTCGATATTTATCTATCCAAAAAATCAATTTTATCGGTGTCAAACACGCTTTCGCATTTATAATATTAGTTAGGACTTTTTGAAGTAGGAATAAAATAATTTACTCGAATACGGTCTTTGCAGATATTAAAATCGATAAAACAGGTGAACAAAAGTTCATGAAGATATCGTCTTAAATTCGCGTTGAAAATGTATTCTTGCAATATTGATAAATCAGGATGGCTGCACTGTTAAAGTATTGAGGCAGCTTGCACAGTGTTTAACTTGCATTAAACTAAGAGACAAACTTCTAATCTACGCAAAAAGTGCCATCTATGTGCCTATTTGAATTAAGAAATATTTGATTTCGACTTTGACTTTGAGAAGAAGAAGAAGAAGAAAAAGTCTTTATTGCACATACAAATATAAAACCAGGTTAACAAAAAAAAAACGATAATATACATATGCACAAAGGCGGCCTTATCGCTTGAAGCGATCTCCTCCAGACAACCGTTGGTTGAAGAAACATATTAGAGAAAACATAAATATTGAGATTACGTTGATGGATGTATCGAGTAACGTTGACAGAATTTAGGAATATAAATCATCATAATATCCGGTTAATACAGGATTTTGCCCACTACAGGGCACGGGTCTCCTCCCACAATGAGAAGAGGTTAAGGCCGTAGTCCAGCACGCTGGCCCAGGGCGGAAATGAAATTAAATGAAAAAACACTTTAATGTACACCTAACAAACATTGGCGGATTGGTGGAATCTAAACACCTTTGAGAACATTATGTAGAACTCTCAGGCATGCAGGTTTTCCCACGACGTTTTCCTTCAAGTGATATTTTAATTACTTAAAACGCACATAACCCCGAAAGTGAAGTCGAAGTCCTAACCACTGCGCTATCACCGCTTCAATTAGGTTTAATGAGACCAAATAGCCTGTACCAAATCCTCTTAATCGCTTTAATCAGAAATCAAACCATTTAAATGCAAAGTGGACTAATTTTGTCGTATCTGGGTACTGGGAGCGAATTTTAAATACCGGATTGTAATTCTAATTTAGGGTCGGTAAGGCCTAGTTGTGACAGCGCAAATAAGTCGATTATACTGAATAAGCGACGTTAACTAAAAAGATGATGAGTATTCCAAAATTAGTTTCAAACATCGTTGACCTACGACAACAAAAATACCATGAAACGTAAGCTCACATCATCTTCATCATTATCAGGCTCAATGAGAATGGGTTAAGGCTGTATTCCAACACGCTGGCCCAATGCGGATTGGTGGACTCCAAACACCGTTAAGAAATCGCAAAATTAAGTAAGTATGCAAAACTCTCAGGTAGGTTTACACATGATGTTTTCCTTCACCATTGAAGCGCACATCTATATAAAAAAAGAATTGCTGTTCGTTAGTCTCACTAAAAGTCGAGAACGGCTAGACCGATTTGGCAAATTTAGTTCTTGAAATAATTATGGAAGTATAGGTGAGGTTTAAAGGTAAGAAAATAGCTAAAATACCTCTGTACGTGTTTGTAACCTAACTCCTCCAAAACAGCTAGACCGATCTTGATGAAATTTTATGTGTATAATATTATTTTTTGTGTATTAAATAGTTTTCTGATTGATTTGAAAGCAATCAGATCCGGTAGGTTGTTCTGCTTTATCAGGCGGACAATGTCTGCCGAGTCCGCTCGTAACTTATAAAAGTTAGAGCGGCGTGCTGGGATATTAACTGGGCCCCCCGAAATTAAAGTCAAAGTAATACCCTATCACCGCTTCACGCTCACATAAAGAATAAAAGCTCACATAAAGGATGAACTTATAACAATCTATACTTATAATAAAACTGTAACTGGAAAATTTCTGTATATTTAATATATTTTGAAAATTTTTACTGGGGGATACTTTATAACCGATACTGAGTCCAAAAAAGATTTTTATTTAATTTTTGTCTGTCTCTCTGTATGTCTGTCCGGGCATCACGTGAAAACTACTGATCGAATTTAAATAAAATTTGGTTTAGTTGTAGCTGATATCCCGGGTCAACAGATAAGATACTTTTTATCCCGATAAACAATAAGTTTCCTCCGGGAAATGGGATGAAAACTTTTATCAATTTTACTTCATATCTCCGTTAAATTTGCACCGATTTTAATAATTCTTTTTTTATTTGACATTGTGTACTACCAAGCATGTATTTAATAAAGATCTGATGAATATTGTCGGAGATCAAGGACATAATTCTTCACAGATAACAGCAAGTCGCAAGTCATATGGGGCGACGATCGAAGTTATCACAATTATAACAAATCATTCTCATAGTTAAATCTTACTTTAGAAATTTAATATGCACCGAATGAAAAAGTAAGAGCTTTACTTCCATCGCTATAAACAGTATTTTTATAAGATAACAGTTTTTTTACACATACCTTGTCCTAAAAATAAGCATTATAATTCTATAACAAAACGTCAAACGTAACAATATTGTAAATATGCTACCTACTTTAAGATATGGTAGCAAGGTCAAAACGAACTTCCAGCTTTTTAGTATGTTACGAACAATGTACTTAACATACTAAAAAGCTGGAAGTCGATTAATAAGAGTGTATAAGATAATCTAAGCAGAAACTCCTGCATTGTCCATTTCATAAAACAGGAGCGACATTTTTCCGCTGAGACTTTTTAAGGACTACTTGATACATATTGAAACTCCACCCTTAAAAAAGATAAAGCACACAATTTAAAAATCGAACGTTTCAATCTACCCCACGCACTTTCTGAGAAACGCCTCAAACGCCAAACGCCCAAAGCTATAAATCTATGTACCCCATAATTACTCGCCTGCACTCATTAATAATGCATGGCTCGATCAAACGCGCGATTGAGAGGTATTCACATGGATATGACTCGTTTTGATGTGGCCGAAGTAAAAACAATTCAAATATTAATAAAAAAATGTGGTAGAATGCGAAATTGGAATTGTGAACAAGAAACTTGGGCGTTTATTGAAAAGTATCGTTATTTCTTTTTCTTAATTAAGATTATTATTATTATTATTCTATCAATGAGCTCTTTATATTGCTAAAGTTTGCAATAGCAAACTTTTTTAAATTAGTATTAATTTAATTTTTTTTATTTAATACAATTGTGGGTCATAAAAAGTTTCGTTACAATTCGACAAAGTTCCTACACAAACGACAGTGTGCAAATCTTTTCTGAGTATAATATTATTTTTTTTAATTTAACTAATAGTAAGTTCCATTATAAGTATATTAATTAGATCAAAATAAATTATCTACATTGTTTCACTATATAAATTTATTTTTACTTATTAGAATGAAAAAAAAATATATCACTCTCATTTAGATATTTGTCAGCACTATAGTAAGTTTTTTTTTAAATAACTCTCCTATGTGTGAAAATAACCAAATAAAGTGTTACGAGTATTATATTAGGTATATTATATTAGGTATATGGCGGTGTTACTTGTCGTAATTTAAAAAAAAACCACGTGTACAGGCTTATTCACGGGTAGCTAAGAAGTTTTTAATTAATACTGCTTTAAGCAGTAGTAGTAAGTACCGTAATAAAGAGGTAAATAATAAAAACACGTGCAGAAAAACCAGACAATTTATCGCTTTATTACCTACACTGCAACTAGTGCATCTAATAAACCGATGAAAATTATATTAATCAAATTCTACTGAAAAACATTTAGAGCAGCGATGTGGAAATAACTTAAATCGATTATCCGATGCAGACAAAGCGGTATTATTCGATAAATTAAAAGCTTCGCACGCATAATTGACTGAATAAATATTGCTACAGTACCATTGGTTTTCATTTAACTACTACAATTTTTTTCTTTGCGGCCCATCGTTGCTGAGTAAAATTGCCATCGAGTCAGAGGAGGATGTTCATGTCTGACCTGTAACAACGAAGCATTCAATTAATGAAAGAAGGTTAGAAGTTGGTAGGTGTGGACGCGTGTGTGTATTTTTTTTTTTATTTAGTTATTAATGACGAACCGTTGCATATAACAGAGCAACACTTCACAAGGCATGCAAAGAGTACGTCCTACAACATGCCACCCTGTGTCCATCAATTTGAGGCGTAGGTGATAAGCCTCAAGTGCCTGTAAAAAGAAATCTCCAGAAGTCAAAGTCAAAAATATCTTTATTCAAGTAGGCCCATAGGTGGCACTTTTGATGCGTACATAAGATTACACGGTAGTGAGATAATGGCGATAACCACATTCGTAAACTTAAAACTGAAGCTACGAGGGTTCCAAACGCGTCCTGGTCTAAGAAGAAGCCCACAACAAACTTAGCCGGGTGTTTTTTTTTTTTGTTATCATCATCTCACAATGTCATTTTAAATTATTAGAAGAGCAACCTGGTTAGAGCAATAATACACACCCAAGCTTTTTTATCGATTACGTAGTCCTTTATACTATAATAGGACTTTTATAGCTTACGTTTAATACAAACTTTGAACTTTTTAAGAGACATCTCCAAGATGTCAATTGGTAGTTTATTGTAGAATTGTATGCAATTTCCTTCCAGATATCAGTGAAGTTTGGGTATTAATATAGAGTCACTAATATGAAAGAGATTTGATGGTATATAACTAGTCCATAACATAAGAAAGTCGAAACGAAAACTCTCTGTATGACAATAAGGCTGCAGAGGATAACGATTAGTTATTATAAAAACTAAAAACTATAAAGGTTCTGAACGCGTTCTAATCGAATAGCACTAAATTACCTGACAGTACAGCTAAACAACTAACCCCATAAAAGTCAGTGTCCTAAACTGACCCAGCTAAACCAGCTGCAGAAATTCCGATATCTTACTTCTTAAGCACTGGGTGAACTGCTGTGCTTGAAAGTTCAAAGGATCAATAATGCCAATATTAATGCAACGCATGCCATACTTGTAAACAGTGCTACGAACACTTTCAACTGCGCTTAAAAATAAGAAAATTTATAAAGGGTTTTAAATTTAGTTTTTCGAGTAACTGGCAAACGGTAGGGGCTATAATTCATTCACATTTAAAATGTTAATTAGATTCTTAACTCCACGTCTACGGTGTACTTTCTTCTGAGGACAATGGCAAGACACGATGTCGATTTTATCACAGCATTCAGTTGCCTCAGGACACTTAGAAGTGATACGTATAAAATAGATTGCATTTTTAAATTTGAATATTAGAATATTTTAATTTAATTAAATAAAAACTATGTAATATGTTACTATAATATGTCGTCTGTCTCATTTCCTGAGTTTTAACTTTTACCATAAGGGTACCTTTGGCATTAGCTTTAAACAGTACTTATTTAGGATGCACCGCGTAACATCTTTGTTATTTTTAACAATATTGTAGCTTATCTTATCGAATTCTCACTCATACATAACATTAAATTATAAGCAAGGGGGATATGTATAAACAACTAGATAATAAAATTTAACAACGTTACGCATAAGCGTTTTCATCTCATTTAACAGAAGCGAAATTTTCAGAAATATATTATTTCAACGTCGTCTCTCTCCCCTTTTCATTGATTCGCATTAAAGTCAAGCATATTAGGGTTACCATAAATATATTAGGAGAGAATAGGAAATTATTACTTCATCATCATCACCATAATAATTTTTTATCTATTTTGAGCGAGTTGGTAACTCAACAGACTGGGTAGGTTCTCCGAGGTAAAAAAATACTAAATAACTAAAATATTTTTTGTTGCTTCTACGAGCACTCTACGAGTAAGTTCTAAGTCATAGTAATTTATACTAAACCCCGATGTTGTTACGCTTTGGAGTAGCGTGACATAGCCCAGCCCGAGTAGAATATCAATATGGTTGATGGATCAAATCCTTTTGAAATCCGTCACCTGGTGGACATTAGCTCCAAAATAGATATATAGCATTTTTAGAAGAGTTGTTTTAAAAATCACTTGTAGACAACAAGTGACTCCAGTCATCTGTGGAGTCGTGTTTGATGAGGATTCAACATACATTATTTAATATCGTGACACTCAAATAATATTGACTTTATCATATAAATTATGATAAAGTCAATATTATTTGAGTGTCATAATAGGTATTCCTATTTTATTATATTAATTAAATTGAGTTTATTACTGTGTATTTTGTGTATATGAGTGTATATTTATTAATTTATTTACACTTTTGTATAATATATGTACCTCTTTCCCGTCCTAGGACTTTCTACGCTATTGGTTGCATGGAAGAGATCGATATGTAGCGATAAGGACGCCAAATTGTATACGCTTGTTTTTTTTTCTTGGTGTGTAATAAAAGTTGATTCATTCATTAATAGTACACTTATTAATAACAAATACTACGACCATGCCATTAATAACAGACATACAAACCCACGCTGAATGGAGAATAGGTACAAGAAAAGCCGACCGAAAGGTCTAACAAAAATCCTGCATCGCGCTTTCGAAGTGTCCACAAAGAATGCCTATATATACAACTTCCAAAGAATAATGTTCGGACCTCGGTCACCCGCTCGGAGGAAGTATTTCCTATTGTTACGGTCGAGCATATAATTATAGCTCCCGTACACTCTGTTTATAGGCAATGTTTTGTCACTTTTCAATTATTATCATAAAAATATGAATGACAATATCAAAAATCCTGACTTATTAAAAATTTTGGCAACTCTAACTCACCAAGTCCAGGTCAGGTAGACCCCTAATCCCCAGAATTAGGGAAAGCCGATAATGACCTATTTTAATTGTGAAAACCTCCGGGTCGTAGACCCTAGCTTAGAAGGGATAAAGGGAGATATTTTATGTTAATACTGGCTGCAAGCGATTTCGCTCTGTGTCCTACCCTTTTCCTTGAATACCTTGGTTGTATATTTAAGCATAAAACATTAGGTTTAGTGTAATGTGGATGTAGAACCGGGATAAAAAATAGAATAAATAATCCGATCCAAAAGACTTACTAAATTAGGTTAAATAAAGTTAATTTAGTATTGTTAACTTAAAAATCAAATATTCGGAGCACTCCGTGGTGGATGGTAATCTCAAAGGATATTTATGAAAGTAATCTAAGGCATGATTCAAAAGACTTTTTTAACTTTTATTTAACGACTACTATATTTTTTTCAAAAGAAAACGAAACAGATGCAGTAAAAAAAATCCTGTGCAATTTATTCACACACGAAGTGTAACTTCTGAAAGTAGTCTACGAGAGATTGAGGTGGCTGTAGAGTATCAGAACTATTAGGATAAATGTAAGGTTTATTGTTTAGTTGACATGGTAACTAGAATAGGTAAAAAAAATTATAATGTTTTCTATATCACTCTGTCCGTCTCATTTAAGTGTTTGTTTCTCAATGGACTTACTTTTTCATTTCATCGAGTTTCAAATCACAATGATTCTAAAGAAGTTTCACTTCAAAATAACGAACATTCCATTCTATATCGTTTTTGGAGAACCTGAGATAAATTATGTTTAATTAAATACATTCTTCATAAAAGCTTTCCAATAGCTGCACAATGGAAGAAAAACAGTTTCCCAAAGTGATTTATAGAAAAAATTCCCTCGTTAGTTCCGAGTGAGACATTCCTAACTATTATGTTATTGGTCTCCCCAAATCGGGACGGCTTTTGTGATAAAATTAATTGCATTTTTCCCCTTGTGCCTCGGAGGCAGCTATGGTCTGTTAAAACAGCTTACAGAGATAAAAATAAAACGTGCACAGTATAAGTGAAATGTCTTTATTAAGTTCAACAAATTATCACACCGCCATACAGACACCGTTATGATAAATTTTTGAAAAAAGATTTCTTTGTACTAACTTAGTTTATTTATCGAGTGCTCCTAAGCTCTGTTTGCTTTTTATCTGCTGAGCCGAAGGTTATTGACTCTTTTGTAAGCATCATATGAAGACCTCCCTGGCGAAACGTTAAGCGCTGTGAATATAAGTAGGAGGCCCAGGGTTCGATTCCCGGCAGGGACAATTTGGGAATTTATAAATCTGTTCTGATTTATTCGTGGCTAGTTACCACTCTTATGGCAAAAAAATTCCGCTACGCAAAAACTACTCATCCGATCGTCAAGATACTTTGAAAACATTTTTTTTATATTAATAGCGGGCAAACGAGCCACTGGATCACCTGATGTTAAGTGATCACCGCCGCCCATAAACATCTGCAGCACCAGAGGAGCCACCGATGCGTTGCCGGCTTTTAAGGAATTGGTTTATCCGCCCCATGAATAACCCTAGATTGTAAACATTCTTGTAGGTCCGAGTATTAGCAGTAACAAAGGAAGTTCATAATTTATCATATAAACGCGGACGAAGTCGCGGGTAACAGCTAGTTATTTAATAAATTAAAGTAATTACAGTATTGCCACCTTTACCATAAAAACGTAAGTTACTGTGTATCCTAAAACGAAAGTCTGCCACATCTATTGGCTGCATTTGTACACGGAGTGGAGAATGGCTAGTTTTATTTTATTGGTTGTTGTTCTTATGTTTATGTTATGTTCTGATATATTTTGCGAGTTAAATAAAAAAAAAAATTAAATCTCACATGCTCTCTCGTCCGATGAATTAGTTATTATAAGAAAAATCTGGCGTTTATTAACAAAAATAAAAAGAGATCCCATTATTATTTCTGCAAGCTTCAAGAGCTGGGGGTAAAAAGACCCAATTGTATATTAATAACCACTACGGGCTAGCATGTGGTAAACGCTGGCTTATAAAAGTTTAAATTTCCCATTACTTTCCACTCTTACCCCATCGAAATAAGTGCGTATATCCTCTGCACTGATTTATATTGTATCGATGCTGAGGTATGCGGAGTCCGTGGATTCTGCTGGTTGCTGCTTTTTTATTTGCACACATTGTGACCTTTATAACTAAGTGCATTAAGTTGTTTTTTGTGTAGCTGGATAAATTTATAATGTTGCAAAGTTTTGCAGTAACAGATGTTGTAATCGACCCCAAATATTAGAAGGGTACTTCAAAATTGATTACGGTATTGTAGGTATATCCGTAAGCGGATTTCTTTTTAATGGTATTCCTTTGAAAGGCTTTGGCAAGATCGGTCAGTTGCAAGATAAGAACGTATTGTGTGAATTGATTGAGTTGCAACTTGCAGCGAAAATGGCGGTGTACAATTTTGATTACAACACTACTTATAGGATATAGTTGAGTGAATTTTTCGTGCGATATTTTTTTGAACGAGTCATTGTGGTTTTACTGATTTAGTTATTATACCTCTCTTATTTAAACTGGACATTATAAATTAATAATAATAGACCCAAAAGCGGCAATATTAACAACATAATAATTACGGAAAATGGCGCGAAGGTTTTTTTTTCGCGCGCCAAGGTAAAGCGATATACAGCCAGCATCGTTGGCTGCATACTTTACTTTATTAAAATATAATAAAGGGAATATTTTCGTATTTAAAACATAACTATGTAGTTACGAATTGTGATTAATTTGGTAAAATTAAACGTTCATTTATCATAATTGAAAAGGTAAGAATATTTGTTAAATTAAGGAAAAGACTACTATTTTTAGCATTTTTATGGGGCTAAAAATAGTTTGTTTTTTAAAAAAGAGTTTGTATTAGGTGTCCCATATTAAAAATGGTCTAAACTTAAACGGTTTCAAAATTTTCGTTGGAACGCAATCTTCAATCGATACTGAAGCCAAAATTGTATTTTTTCATTTTTGTCTGTCTGTCTGTATCATGGCCACGCATTACGCTGAAACTACTGAAGGAATTAAAATGAAACTTTGCACGATTTGAGTTCAAACTACGAGGTAGAATATAGAATACTTTTTATTCCCAAAATTCAGCTCAGTACCTTAAGGAGAGGCTATAAAAGTGTTTGACGATTTGACACCATAACTCCGTCTAATGTTGTATATGCGGATGCAAAATTACCTTTCAAACATTTAAAGACGAGCACCCATCTATTTAATGACTTAGGTCAACGTTAGTTACTTATCGCTATCGACATATCAGTAATTATTACTTAAATTAAAAGAATTTTAAATAAGCTATTTTGGTTATATTAGTCGGGAATGTTCTTAGCTTTGTTTGATGAAAATCAGTCCAAGATGGCCGCCGCAACAAAATTTTCGGAACTCCATCAATATTTAATGAAAGAGCTTGACTAGTTACTTTAAAATCCAAAAAGGCCGCCACCACAAATTGGCGAATTATATATTTTTTTCTCAACCATCCAATATGGGTAACAAACGAAATTGTTTGAATAATGTCATGTAAATTATTCAAACAATTTCGTTTGTTACCTACTTTCAATAATGTATAATGTACATTATTGAAAGTCCGAGTTTTTGTACTCTTTTAATTTATTTAATGGAAGTCAGTTGGTTAAAAAATGTTTCTTCTATCTTGAGCAAAAGTATTTTTCCCCTGGCAAATCAAACGCGTTAAATCACACTTTAGAGCCATTCGAAACAGTAAAGTTGTCATTGGATACGTGAATCTCAATCGGGCGATATGAATGCATGGCGGACCCCACATGCCCGTGTTTGCTATTCCATTTACGAAACCCAAGTAAAGTTATACGGGAATGTTTTATTCAAAGCTAGGTAGTGTACAAGATCTAGCAAATTGACACGTTTCGTACGAAAATTGCTGTGGTTTTATAAAAATGTCATGTCATTACAAAATCTCGATATCTATCTACATCAATAAATAAATATACTACGACAATACATATATCGCTATCTTGTCCCAAAGTAAGCGTAGTTTGTGTTATGGGTACTAAGACGACTGATGAATATTTGTATGATGCATAAATACTTTTAATATACAGATTAAGAGCAGACACTGAAAACCATTCATGTTAGGTTCGATTCCCACAGCTGGAAAATGTCTATGTGATGAACATGAATGTTTTGCAGTGTCTGGGTGTTTATACGTATATTATAAGTACCTATTTATGTATATCTATTATAAATTAAATATTTACAATCATCTTAATACCCATAACACAAGCTATGTTTAATTTGGGGCTAGATGGCGATGTGCGTAATAGTATTGTCGTAGTAGTATAGTAGTATATTTGTATGGCTCTTACGTCCTTCTTGTTTCGTATACATTTTTGAAAACGTATTGTTACTCCGTACTTTCGTCTGTTTGTTTTTTGTCCTTTTTATTTTTATCTGAGCCCGTTTGATGTGACGCTTGAATGTATATTTATTTTGTCTGACAGTTCAAAACAAACTGGCATGGTTAAAAATAACTGCAATGGAAATAAGGGCTCGGTTTCATTAGGCGTATATGGACCGCGCGCGTGAATGTTTATTATGGTCTATGTTACCACCTAAAACGTTTTTCAATGGGTCATGTATTTAAAGTCTTAGTGTTTAAGTTATTCATCTGAAGGTCTTAAAGTCCTCGGTAAGATTCTTAAGGCGGACGAATCTTTGTTAGATATTCGGTTTTCCGATAGGAATTCTCAGCACCCGCCCTGTTTGAGCCAAATAGCAGGTTAAGACATTAGTTAATGTTATCATTACCAATTAGAAGCGGTAATAGCGGCATTGCGTAGGAGCTCGACTTCACTTTCGGGGGAACGAGTTCGAATCCCAGCACGCACCTCTTTTGATAAATAATATTAATAATAACGGTGAAGGGAAACATTGTGAGGAAACCGGCATGCCTGAGAGTTCTACATAAAGTTCTCAAAGGTTACCGGAGTCCACCAATCCGCACTAGGCCAGCCTACGGTGGACTACGGCCTTAACATCTATCCGTTGTAGTAGGAGACCCATGGTCTGTAGTGGGCCCGTAATGGGTTGATGTGATGATGATGATGACGATTTTTATCGTCATCATCATATCAACCAACTGGCTTCCACTGTTAGAACATACATCTTTGTAGGAAATTCTGAATTCAAGTGCATTCTTGCGCTCCTTGTTATCAGCGGCTCTAAGCGACTGGTTTAATGTTGTCTGACCACCAAGTTGGGGTCGATAAACGCTGCGTGTAGCTGTTCTAGCAACTTTGATAAGCGTAACAAGTGATAATAACAAACCATGATGTGCAAAAGCCTTTGCACGCCCCAATTTCTGTTCTAAGTTTCTTCTGTGTATGTGTTTACTTTGTATAAAATGTGTGCAATAAAGTTTTAACAAAAAAAAAACAAATAAACAATAATCATTAAAGACCAACCTGCATTGCAGCAACTTGGTGTGTCTAAGTCATTATTTTTTATGTTAAAGGAGATTTGCCCAGTGAACTTAATATGATGAACATGAATGAATACCTTGCTAGCCAAAGAGTGCCGATATTAGTTAATACTTTAAAAATACACATGAAATCCGATTAAAACAGCTGCTAAAAGTTTTTCGCCTAATGTGACCACGCCTTAAAGGTCACGCCAGATTTATCGGAAGTTAAAATAACTACCGATCCATAACCGGACAACCTCGAGGGGTGGAGTTTATATCCACAACATGCTTAGACTGTTTTGATAAGGATTTAAGGTATATTTCTTTTTTCAGCCTAATAACCTCACAACACTTTTTCCCTCTAACAGGTAATTAGAGTTAATTAAATTATAATCAACGTTTTACGTTAGAGGAAACCCCATTAACGTTACAGATTTAATCTGACGAAAACAGGCGGTCAGAGCACCTCCGAACTTAAGAGAAAACGCTACTTAATGTTTGAAACACACAATGCTATAAATAATACATTAACGCGCGTTTTTTACTCCCTTGTGAGTATTTCCATCGATGATCAAAAAAAAAAAAAGTGAATCTAGAGGTCTAATAGAGAGGTCGTAATCCGTGTGGTGTGGTTGCTACAGATCAGAATTCAGTTACCAATGCCCCTCTACTGTGATCACCAACCCGTCTGCCCTGGTGGTGATCATGGGATCATGGGAAAACCCTTCCTTTGGGCCTTTAGTCCAGCAGTGGACTGTTATGGGATATTGATAATACCAGAACTCGTAGCACGAACTGTGAATTAAACAATCATTAATTTTGGTTGTCAAACAAATCTTTCCTTATCCTTATATTCTAATATCGATTCTGCGTAACTAACTCATATTCAAATAAAGAAACATATGGGGTTCGGGCCCCGGAACCAACCACTAGGCTTAACCACTAGGCTGTTACCACTAAAAACACACTATTTCAATAACATAATAAGCTGATGTTTTCCTGCAGCTGCGATTCTAAATAAGCGGTCAATAGTGCAATAATTTTCCGTGTGTACCCTCAAAGGTGTTCCCTTTAATCTTTCCAGATCCTCATTAATTCGTTTAAGTGACGTTCAGTAAATCCGCTCTGACGTTCTTAATGTGAACTTAATTAAGTTTTATTAATGAACTTTCTTTGGGAGCCGTAAAATTCAAATAAAGTTTACCCACCTGACTATAATGATTTCTTATTCTTCATCGTTATCTGATTTTCCCGATGATTATCTTAATATTAATAATCGCATTAAATAAATAAAAAGCCTTTTTTATTCTCACATCGCTTACACTAATTTTATAAGTGTTTTTACCTATACTTGGAGGTATAATCAATTTTTTTAAATTGTTTTAATAAAATGTATCAAAAAATTTCGGAACTGACAGGATTTGGCTCTGTTACTCTGTGGCAATCGCGGTCTGAGCGCTTTAACCAACTAAACTACGGCTCTCCTACCTTACATTAGTCACAAAATTTGTTAGTTAGTACACAATTGTATCCTTAAAATATACGTTCTTACTTTAGTTAATCACTACTTTTTGTTATTATTATTAAATCGGGTAAAGGTATCTTCTAACCTTTTAAATTCTTCTGTTTCCTTGCTTTGGTTCATCCAATCGTTCCAGTTTTAATTCAAATCAGCCCAGCGTTTGCTTGGTCTGCCAACATCCTTTTTCTCATTCGGTCCTTTCCACGCTGTGGTTTGGATTATTCATTTCTATTTCTATCTGAGGCTCTTGAACTCCTTGATTGTGAGCGAGCAAATCTTGTATTGCCTAAGACTATAGTGGTCTGGTAATCAGTTGATAATGAGAACATCGATGATAAGTTAGAAATGCTGGATTATGAAAATTAAGCTTAATTGGCTTAAAAGCAGGAGAATCTGTATGGTGTAATTTATAATTTCTTCATTCCTGATACTCCACACCAAACAGATCTTCGGCAATGTACCCTCTACGCACGCTTCGCTCTGAAACCGGACCATCCTCAGGAGATGTTGACTTTACAATGAATAATTGTTAAGTGCCAGTGGAGTGTAACTGAAGTATCGCTAATTATTCTTTTTTTTCATAATATCTCATGGATTTCAAAGTAACGCCTGCTTATATCAAAACACGCTAAATGCCTAAGTTATGCTCACAATCTCCTTAGAACAGCTTAAATATAACTTTAATACACGTTTTCACTAAACCATTATGCTAGGTATTGTCTAGATCGAATGCGTAATGATTTAGGCATTTTCTATAGGAATAAAAAGTGACACCAACTTTTTCGTGATAACTATAGGTGAATGGTTGATGTATGCCTAGGAATCTCCTTAGATAAAGCGTTACTTATTTAGGCATTGCCTTGTTCTTCGTAAGTGAAAACGGGCATAGCCGTTTCTGAATATAGCGATAAGTGGAAGGCCAAACTGCAAAGATATCTGGCACGAATCACAATAAATAAATAAAATAAATAAATATACTAATACAATACACAGATCGCCATCTAGCCCCAAAGTAAGCGTAGCTTGTGTTATAGGTACTAAGATGGCTGATGAATATTATTATTATGAATAATATACATAAATACTTAAAATATACAAATAAATACCCAGACACTGAAAAACGGTTATGTTCATCAAACAAACATGTTCCAGTTGTGGGAATCGAACCCACGGCCATGGACTCAGAAAGCAGGATCACCGCCCACTATGCCAGTCGGCTGTCATAACAATAGATAATATTATGAACCTCTAGGTACAATAATAATTATTCTGCAGTCCACACACTAGATAGCAGCATGGTATAGTTCCGGAGCGCCGGAACATGTAACAATGCATGTCACCGTGAACGACTTCCGCACGGACAATGCTTGTCATGCGTGTTACATGTACATTGCAGTCTCTGCCTCGCTTTTAATATAACATTAGTTAGTTACTACACGTGACTTCGGCTGCGTAAATTTATTAATAAACTGAAAATTATAACCCCTACATACATTAATAGATGCTAAAATGGTTGTTTACATGTTTGCAATTATGCATTGTAAATTAAGTATATCAATTTAAGAAGATCGGTTTGATACTTCACATCAAATGGAATTATATTGTAGAAATTAAGAATTGCACCTTTTATATTTTCTGCAAGTCGCGGTTAAAAGCAAGCTTAGCTAATGTTCATTATAGATTAGTTATTATAGCTTTGGTAGTTTCTGAAAGAAACGACAAAAATCGGGCAAACTGTAAATCCAACCAAACACCAAAACCCTTATTAGCTCCGCTCGATTAATAATATTATGAACTTCTAGGCACAGTAATTATTCCACAGTCCCCTCACTAGATAGCTGCATGGTATAGTTCCGGAGCGCCGGAACATGTAACAATGCATGTCACCGTGAACGACTTCCGCACGGACAATGCTTGTCATGCGTGTTACATACATATTGCAGTCTCTGCCTCGCTTTTAATATAACGCTAAAATGTATGAAGATTTAAATTGATGAATTTCTTAATGAAGTATTCGACAGCCTTTTAATTTCGAAGCAACGAAATATCACAATCAATTATTGAATGGTCGTTATTTGTGTTTAAAATA
The DNA here is from genome assembly GCF_905163445.1 of Pararge aegeria. Taxonomy (NCBI): domain Eukaryota; kingdom Metazoa; phylum Arthropoda; class Insecta; order Lepidoptera; family Nymphalidae; genus Pararge; species Pararge aegeria. The sequence continues at coordinate 2,114,794 of NC_053187.1, forward strand.
ATTAAGTTTGTGTCGGTTATAGTAGAATGCCAGCGAAATTGTGATAGCAATGCTTTCTGATTTGCTGTTTCTTTGCCACTATTGGCTACAATGGCTACGAAATTCAGATGACTGTATAATAATTTAACTCTCTACGCTCTCAGATATGACGATATCAGTAAAAGAAGATCAACAATGGCAATGCTGGTGGTGATGTAGTTGGTTTGGTGGTTGGTTGGTTGATCGTTCGTTTGGGTTCCAAAATGCCCGAGTTGTGACCTTGTACCGGAAAGCGCAGATTTATGGGCAGACGAGATAAAACGAGTCGTAGAAAGTGGCTGAACAAAGGCAGTGAAAGAATTAATGTGCAAAACCTAGGTGTTCGCTCCCCGAGCTTCACCTGATTTAACCGTAAAGGTCAACAATAAAATCCAAATCAAATCAAAACCAAAATCATAATTAATTTATGCCCAGTATAAGCCCAGAATACAAGCGCTTTTGGAACGTCAAGTCTGTCTGTGTTTAGTGGTTCTACCACCGGTTCGGAAGTCAGATTCTATGGAGAAGAGCCGGCAAGAAACTCAGCAGATTGCTCTTTTTCACTCTTCAAAATTCAATCTTCAAAATTTTTGTGAGAGATGAGAGCGACATGGCCTGTTTCCAAGCAGCCTTTTCTGGTTGTAATCACGATTGATTAAATATGTTTTAATACATTGTTTAAACTTAGGTAAAAGTAGATCTTATATAACCTTCGATATAATGTTATAAAATCATATATTCATCCCGACAAAGAGTTTCTGTACTTTTCTCAGACAATACGCAGATATCATTAATTTATGTACGTTTCTAGAGGAAACCTGCATGAGGACCTTCATTGAGAGGAATTCTGCATGCTTGAGAGTTCTCTATAATGTTCTCAAAGGCTATTAAAGTCTACCAATGACACACCCGTGTCTTATAGTAGCCTCATAGCCAGTAATGGGTTAAGTGTGACGTTTATGTAATAATTTGAATAAGTTTAAGGCAAAAGTAAATATCTTTATTCTAGGGTAGATTCGTCCATTAGGCTTATTTACCGTCGATGGCAAGCAGAAGAAGCAAGAAGAAGTATAGAGGAAGTCACTATATTAGCTCGCTGTTAATTCTTGAAACGGAAATCCGATTTGAAAAGTAACAAGTCCATATATTGTTCAGCTATTTAAAAAAATACTGCATCAGTCGCTATGATGTATGCGATAATAAATAGACTATCGACTTGCGCATATTCTATGTATTCAATATAGGTTTATCTAATTCCTTTTTTCCCTCAAATGCGCAGTCCAGAATTCATACCGCGACGAATAAAACGATGTACTATTCAAAACTTGTACTGGCTCCAAAAATTTGACATACGTCCGACCGTCTGTCGATAACGAAAGCGCAGTGCGAAATATTTTTAGTCCTGCAAAGGATATAATAATATGAGGAATATCACAGACGCCTGTTGAAATATGCGTCGCGGACGCTGGAGTTATGATGCGAATATGCTTCTTTGAAATATGAGTATTGATATTTTTCTACGATCTTCTCGCAACGCTTCTCTAACTTAAACAGTTTAATTTGATAAATGTGAAAGGCTAGTAAGAAAGGATTACAAAGCTGATGGAGTATATATTATAAATATCTAACCCACGCGGATAAGCGGTGATGCTATCACCGCTTATGGTTATTATTCACCGCTTATTATTCACCGCTTATCACCGCTGGGAGCTATCCCAGCACGCCCCTCTAAGTTCTTGTACTCCGAGCAATTAAAATATCACTTGTTACAACGGTGAAGGAAAACGTCGTGAAGAAACCTGCATGCCTGAGATTTCTCCATTATGTTCTCAAAGACGTGTGAATTCCACCAATCCGCAGTAGGCGGATAATCAAGCGTGTTGGGCTACGGCCTAAACCTTTCTCATTACCAGGGTTAATATGATGATGATGGTGTATACACAACATAAAGCTTTTGTTCATTTGAGTATCAGTGGCTGAAGAAATCTTGTACAAACGTAGAAGATTTTTAAATGACTGTTGTCGATATAAGGGTAAATATGATATGAGGGCTGCCCGAGCATCCCAGTACAGCAGACCATAGTTAATTATTTATCTCGCCCAACCGCATTGGAGCATCTTGGTGGGCCCGTGAGTAGAATAGAATAGAGTAGAATAGAATATAATTTTATTGCTTACTGTTTACACATAGAAAGGCAGTTGACAAGGCCTAGAAAAGTATTCAAAACAGTATACCCACAGCCGGGCGTACAATTATATTATTAAATAAGTATAAAATAAAAAAAAGTATAAGTAAATCTAAGTATAACCACAATATAAAATCAGTGACAAAATATATATAGGTATAAGATTGAAACAATAAAAAAAAAGAAAAAAGAAAAAATCATTAGAGGCAATAAATTAAAACTAAACAGATCCAGAGAACAGTCTCCACGTCAACAGTCATCGAAAAATTCATTTGAAGGGTAAATAGGCTTTAGCAAGCAACCAATTTTTTAAAACTGTTTTAAATTTGAAGATACGGAGATATTTTATATTATCTGGCAGCTTGTTAAACACTCGTATCGCCATGATGTATGTACTTTTGCGGTATATATTACAGGCTATGGGTGACATATGCGTGCTGTGGATCTTTCTCTTCTGTAAGACAGGAAACGTGATATGATGATGTAGATCGCCTGCTGGGTTACGAACTAGATTTCTCACTTACCGGTAAGCCAATGATTTTGTCAAAAGCTGTATGTGTTATGCGTTCATTTTCATCGCAAGATAAGACATCGCTGTAGCCTTTCAATTCCTTATCATTTTAAAGTTTATTTTGTATTTTATTCGCCTACCGTATGACTACCGAGTGCAGCTTTAACAAATAATGTGACAAGGAGCGATACATACCGAAAAATTATAATACGGTGCTATATTTATGACTAGCTTTTTCTAGCCCGCGACTTTGTACATATTAATTACGCTTTTTTTTTTCATTCAAATCCTGTCAGTTTTACCGGGAATTTATTTAAGGTACTTTATGTATATTTTTAAGTTACCTCGTGTTGTGTCCATTTTTATTTTCTTTTTGTGGTGTACAAATAAAGTATATTAATAAATAAAAGAAATACTTTAATCATTCCGTACATTAATTTTATGTATTAAGTATTAAAAGTTGTCTCAGCGCACGCCAAAAAATAAAGGTAACATTTTGTCTATATTATTGCAATCTTCTTAAAAATCTCAAATTTTTTGGGAAAAATTATGGTCTGTGTTACTTTTGTATAATTTAGCTTTCTATTGATTAACAAAAATTTTTAAAATCGGTCCAGTAGTTTCAGAGTCTATTAGTTACAAACAAACAAAGGGAATTTCGATGGTATGGTCATTGAAGTTCGTGAGTAATTCTGTTACATTTTCATTGATTGATTACTGTAACTTTTCTTGACCATGCCATCAATAATGAAAAACATTAAGATTTTTGAGCAGTAATTGCAGTTATTGATTAACATGGGCATAAGCCAAAGTCAAAAATATCTTTATCCAAGTAGGCCATGGGGACTTATAATGCGAAAATTACATGAAAAATGTGTACATGGTAGTGAGATGATTGCGATAACGATATTCGTATACAAAAAACTAAAGCTACGAGGGTCCGAAAACGCCCTGGTCTGAAAAGAAGCCCACAGCGAACTTGCCGGGTGTTCTTTTTTCACCATCTCACACTGTCATTTAATATTATTGGAAAAGCTACCTTCACACCCACTTTTGTATCGGTTACGTAATCCTTTATAATAAAGTATAAAATGACACAGAGAAAAAAATCAGTTCAATGTTTCCAATATTATCTTAATTTATCTCATCAGGATCTCAATGAGAAGGGTTTAGGCAGTAATACACCAAGCTTGCCAATTGCGGATTGGCAGACTTTACATGCCATTATGGAAAACTCTCAGCAGTTCAGGGTCCCGCACGATGTTTTCCTTCACCGTTGTGTTACAGCAAGTGATTTATTGTTTGTTTGTTTGAAAGCTTTATTGCACACACATATACAAAGTAAACACATATACAGAAGTAACTTAGAAAAGAAAATAGAGCGTGCAAAGGCGGTCTTACCACTAAAGCGATCTCTTCCAGACACCCTTTGACGACAGGATTTTGATTTAAAAATTTAGAAGTGCACGCCGGGGATCAAACTCGGTAACCTCGACAAGGATGCTGAAGTCCTAACCACTAGGTTATCAACGCGGTTTACTTCACTTACCTACTTCAAGTAAAGTTGTATTTTATTTTAATGTCATTTATATTTTTTTATTTTTTTTTTATTTTTTATAAATAAATATACTACGACAATACACAGCGCCATCTAGCCCCAAGGTATGCGCAGCTTCTGTTATGAATACTAAGATGACGGTTGAATATTTTTATGAATAATATACATAAATACTTATAATATACAGATAAACACCCAGACACTGAAAAACATTCATGTTCATCACACAAACATTTTACAGTTGTGGGAATCGAACCCACGGCCTTGGACTCAGAAAGCAGGGTCGCTGCCTACTGCGCCAGTTGGCCGTCAAATATATTATAAACTCGCTAAGAAAAACTCAATGCCTCCAACGTGATAAAAGTCACGCGTTTCGTTCACTCGGTTTCGTTGTAGTATTGATACAAATTGGAACTGCGGCAAGACAAATTGCTTTCTTTCAAATGCACTTTAGCGATCGCTGTTTGATAGAAACCGTTTCAAAGTTGACTGCACTTCCATTTTTCTTAACTGTATGCTGCTCTACAATTTTCTCTTTCACGGATCTCCTCATTCCTGATTTGTTAGAGATTCACTGTTTGATGGAAGTTCTTGCATGGTTGACTGCATTTCCATCTTTCTCGACTGTACGCTGTCATACAATTTCTTCGTATACATATATCCTCATTTATGATTATTTTACGTAAGGCCACTCCGACACACACTCATCTCTCTCTCTACTGGCTGAATTTACCCCTTTTATTTGTGAGGGCAAGTTTAACAAACAGTAAAACAGATCCTCTCGAGTCCCAATAATCTTTGCCTCTCTGCTCTTTACATAGTATAAAACAAAGTCCCGCCGGCCGTTTGTACGCTTTGATCTTTTTAACCACGTAACGGATTTTACTGAAATTTTCAATAAATGATGATTTAAGAGAAAGTTGTATGGGTATTTAAGGAAGTAGGCATGTATATTGTAGTAGAGAGCACTCAAGAAATTATATATATAAAATTGTCGATTTGTACTGCGATGTCGTAACAAACATACTTTTGTACGTTAACATTGCAAATGCGGCTAAACCTTACGAGCGATTAAAGCCGGTGTGGGCTAATATACTTATACAAATTGTAAATAAAATTCGAAATAATAATTCAGAGGCGGTAGTCAAAGTCAAAGTCAAATATTTCTTTAATCAAATAAGCACATAGATGGCACTTTGATATAAATTATACATAAATTGTACATTATATGTAAAATATGACATAGAAGTGAGTTTATGGCGTTAACTAAATTCGTCACCTCAAAACTAAAGCTACGAGGGTTCCAAACGCGCCCTGGTCAAAGAAGAAGCCCAAACAAACTTAGCTTAGCCAGTTGTTGTTTTTTTTTTGTTATCGCCATTTTCATTTAAAAATATTAAAGAAGCAACCTGGTTAGAGCAATAATTTACACCCAAGCATTTTTATCGTTGACGTAGTTCTTAAGACTATAATAGGACTTTTCTATAAGCTTACGTTTAATACAAACTTTGAACTTATGGTACAGTAGTTTATTGTATTTCCTGTAAATTAAATACTTATTTTATGTAGTCTTATATATTGCACTGCAAGTTTATTTTTCCTTCAAATATTCAAGTTATTGCAGTCACATTTCCTCTTAAATTTAGATATATTTTTGTGAAAATACACTGAATTTTCAAAAACTGTCATTATCTTAACGGAAAAGAACATTGTTTAATGTCTATTATTGTGTATATTATTTTATAACAAATTACCAAATGAAATCTTTGGGTTGTTTCTCAATAAGTTCAAAGTTTATATAAAACGTAAGCTTACAGAAAAATCCTATTATAACATTAAGGATTATTTAAACGATAAAAAAGCTTGGGTGTGAATTGCTCTAGCATCATAGCTTAATTTAAATTTACTGGAAGATGGTGATAACAAAAAAATAAATTTACCCGGCTAAGTTTGTTGTGGGCTCTTCTTAGACCAGGGCGCGTTTGGAACCCTCGTAGCTTTTGATTTAAATTGGCGAACGAAGTTATCACCATCACGTTACAATTATGTAAACAAATATGTATGAACGCTTCACAAGTGCCTGTGATAGGCCTACATGAATAAAGAAATTTTGAATTTGAATTGTCTCTGAGACTATCTGTAAAATCAAAACGCTAATAGTTTTTGAGTAAACCATTGCCATAGTTTTTACTGAAAGAATGTTACTTTAGCATGTGATTCTAGGGCTGTATCTGATATACAGCCCTAACATAACATGGAAAAGTAAAATCAAGTGACTCCTGTCACTTTAATAGATACGCGTCGCGTAGCGCAGCTACTATGCACGTGTTGGTCTTTTATCTTTGAATTCGTTTCAATGAAAAAATAAATATGCTTCTTTTGATTTAATATTGTTACAGGGTGATTTCTTATGTAATTTACGTATGCACTCTTCAACAGTATTTCATAATTCCGTTACACGTTGTATAGAGTTTAATGTTTAGAACATTCGGAATTATTATTGCGGAATCCGACGGATTAAAAGACTTGTCTCAAGTTACAGGAAACGCAAGTCTACACACATTAGAGCTTCGAGCTCCATTGAGTCGGTATAGCAAAAGTTTGTAACATACTGAGCTGTTAAAAGCTGTAAAACGGTAATAAACTAGTATCAATCGATCTAACCCGCTTCTAACTCAGCGTCGATACCGCACGTAACAACTTTATCGGCCTCAGAAAGTTATTCCTTTACGTTTCCCGAGGAAACCCTATTACGAGTCGATAAGACCTATTTTGCAATGATCACATTTCTTTTATAGATGTTGTAGTCAAAGAGACAGTCATCATCATCATGTCAACCCATCGACGTCCACTGCTGGGTATAGGTATTTTGTAGGGAGCTCCACAATATACGGTCCTGGGCCGCTTGCCTCCATCTGGGCAATGGCGTGCACTTCATACATGCACAAAAGCACTGCATACCCAAATTATCTTATATAACCCGTATTGGAGGGGAATTCTTCCACGAACCAATGAGTTTTAATCTATGTGCGATGTATAAAGTATTATGAAAATTAAGCTCAATTTGAATATGAAAATTAAGCTCCGTGATAAGCGGGAGAATCTGTATGGTGTAATTAATAATAAAGTCAAGTTAGGTCATTGTTTTTAAGGTCAATTATTCAATGTAAAGTCAACATGTCCTGAGGATGCTCCAGTTTCGGAGCGAAACGTGCGTGGAGGGTACCTTGACGAAGATCTGTTTGGTGTGGAGTATAAGGATTGAAGAAATTATGAATTACACCATGCAGATTCTCCTGTTTTTCGCGGAGTAAAGCAAGTTAAGCTTAGTTTTCATCACTAACTGATATATAACAGCGAGGTGGGTAAAGAAACTTTTACTGTGTTCTCTCAGACTAGTCTTACGTAGTGACGCGAGAATGACGTAGCCAGCCACCCGTGAAGCTTCGATAGCGATGCTGCGATAAAACTAATAGGGTTTTGGACTAACGTTCAGTTAATATAGTTACGTTTTCAGTAAAACTGAGTCAACCGGAAACTAGTGAGCTAAATAAATTACTGTTATTTACTTTGACATTTTTTCATTTTTATTTATAAATTTATTTAGGTTTACTAGCTATTTTGACACAAGCTATGTAACATTACATTTTTGAACATTGACAGTGTATGTTAAATCATAACAAACTCGCATTTGCCGCAAAGATTAAGTATCTTCACTAAAATTGTTGAATAAATATATAATAAAGCGAAAAATATACAGCGAAAATTACAATAACATCAATTAATTATAATATGTTGGTATTAGAGTCACCATTATCATCCGCAGTCTGTTAACGTCCCAGTGCTGGGCACAGACCTCCTCCCTCATAGGAAAGACGATTGTAGAGCACAGACCCAAAAGGCTGCTCCAATGTGGGTTTGTGGGCTTAATGACTAGCGTCACAAGATTCCGATAATAACTGGGACTATAGACTTAACATGCTCTTTGACGCACAGGGTTTGAAATCTTCTAATTCCACGCTGTTACTCAGGAAATATCCTGGGTTCGAATCCTGAGTCGGCCCAAAAATTGTAAGGTATTGTCTTTTTCTATTCTATGAAAATTTCAGTAACTGCGTGGAATTACTGCAATACTGCAATGGTAGGATTGCAGTCAAGTTATCTTGTGTAAGTCACGATGCAGTCTAAGATGGTAACGGGCTAACCTGTTACCACAGATACCTGGTATGGCAGATATTTGAAACAGACCCCTGAACATTATCTACGCGAAATCGTACCGGAACGCTAAATCACTTGAAGGCACGTCTTTGTCGGTAGGGTAATAATAATAATAATAATAAAGCCATTATTCAGACACAGTTTTTTTTGTTTTTTTTCTTCTTAATTCACACGACTCTGGTGAGTCTAAAGACACCGACAACTTAGTCTGTTTGCCCAACATTGGCAAAGCCATTCTTTTCCACTCTTTTCTGTTTAAAGGTAGGGTATCCACCATGTTAAAACCTCACATTAAACTAGTTCAGACAAAATTCTACCTTGCCGATCCTGGGACCTCCCAGTTAAAACCACAGCGCTTTCTGCGCCAAGGAGGTCCTCAAATTTATATTGAGCGAGGTTGTGATTGGTAGTCACAAAATTAAGTACCTACTAAACCCGCTACTCGTCCAAATTCAATTCAAAATTCTTTAACTTCAGTAGGTCTAATATAAGCACTTTAGAAACAACAAGTTTATCTAGTAGAATCTCTACCACCGGTTTTTAAGAAACTCAGCAGTTCTGAAGATGTAACCTTGGTCATGACATCTTATGGATAGGAATATAGAAAAGTTAATATCAAACTAACTGTATTTAAGGTCGATGTTAAAATTTCTGTGGCAGTTAAGTATCTAAACTACCTACAAATTAATCCCGTTAATAACTCTTAGAATAATTCCGGAATTCCGACATCGATACAGCGGACGTAAGATTGTTCTGAATTCCAACGATCCGATGTCGGCGTGGTTATTGCAAATTTGTTTGGGATATTCCACCGTGAATTTACGCTATCGAAATGTTAGTCTAGAAATGTTTTGGGTATTGTTTTAAGCAATAATAAAGCTAAGACATAACTTCATACAAAGGTTAGTTTGTTAAATAATTAATTGTTTATTATTATTTAAATATTATTCGTTACACCAATGTCACTATTATATTGTAGTTTGTCTAATGAGCAACCAAAGTTTGGAAGATTTTAGCAATGCTACTATCTCCCTCTTTTTATCTCTTGAATGCTGACGTAATCCCACATCCCACAAATTACTCCTGTACCTTTCGCCGAAGATATGCAAATATAATCTATGTATATTTCTAGTAAGTAGATAAACATAGGCTAGGCTCAGAATAAACCTTATAAACGAATACAATTTCTAGCGCATTAGTTGTCCATTTAATTTTATGGCCAGCTATATTAAGCAACGGAACTAAATCGAAATCAATAAAAAAGTAATTTACCTCAATGTTTTGCATAAATTCCAAGCTCATTTCAAATTATATGAAATAAATGTTTTAAATGCTTAGCGATGCAAAATTGCATTCAATATTCTAGTGGTATTAAACTTTAACCGATGCAGACAAAGATATTTACCCATAACATAGAGAAGCTATTGAAAACTTCTTCGTAACGAACTTGTCTTAAATAAACTATTCCATTCATCAGTAAGGCTTGAGAGTGGAAAATATTATCTGAAATCTCATTTTTGACATTTGATGAGGTAGCTGGCTAAGTTCTAACTCAGGGTGAGTTTCTCGAGTACAGTATTTAGACCGGGACACCAGTAAAGCCTGTGTCTCAAACATGAGGAATAAATAGGTTGGAATAGTCCTAATATAGGATAAACCATCCGTCTGAAAAGTCCGTTTGAAAACTAGGTGATGTTGAAGACAAGGGATAACTTATAGTGGAATAAAAAGAAGAGGAGAGTTTTCAGTCCACAGACACTTGTCGCTTTGTCCCATCTGTCACCAATTTAAAATTAGAATATATCTGCATGCAGCGTAGCCAACATTAGGATGCTGACCACATATTAATGAGGCAAAGTACATTAGGTCTCCGGGGAGCCGGGTGCGGTTTTGGCTATTGTTGCCTCCCATATACTGCCATAGACTGCCATTGACCACCGCAAGGATTATAAAGCGCTTTAGATTATGAGCGAAGAGATGAATGTCGTCTGTCCACCTCGTTGGGGGTTGATCAACGCTGCGTTCACCTGTTCGTAGTCGCCATTCCAGCACATTGGGACCCCTACGAGACGACATCAAGCGAGTCTATGAACGAAATGATGAATTTCGTCTGTCCACCTCGTTGGGGGTTGATCAACGCTGCGTTCACCTGTTCGTAGTCGCCATTCCAGCACATTGGGACCCCTACGAGACGACATCAAGCGAGTCAATGAACGAAATGATGAATTTCGTCTGTCCACCTCGTTGGGGGTTGATCAACGCTGCGTTCACCTGTTCGTAGTCGCCATTCCAGCACATTGGGACACCTACGAGACGACATCAAGCGAGTCTATGAACGAAATGATGAATTTCGTCTGTCCACCTCGTTGGGGGTTGATCAACGCTGCGTTCACCTGTTCGTAGTCGCCATTCCAGCACATTGGGACCCCTACGAGACGACATCAAGCGAGTCTATGAACGAAATGATGAATTTCGTCTGTCCACCTCGTTGGGGGTTGATCAACGCTGCGTTCACCTGTTCGTAGTCGCCATTCCAGCACATTGGGACCCCTACGAGACGACATCAAGCGAGTCTATGAACGAAATGATGAATTTCGTCTGTCCACCTCGTTGGGGGTTGATCAACGCTGCGTTCACCTGTTCGTAGTCGCCATTCCAGCACATTGGGACCCCTACGAGACGACATCAAGCGAGTCTATGAACGAAATGATGAATTTCGTCTGTCCACCTCGTTGGGGGTTGATCAACGCTGCGTTCACCTGTTCGTAGTCGCCATTCCAGCACATTGGGACCCCTACGAGACGACATCAAGCGAGTCAATGAACGAAATGATGAATTTCGTCTGTCCACCTCGTTGGGGGTTGATCAACGCTGCGTTCACCTGTTCGTAGTCGCCATTCCAGCACATTGGGACCCCTACGAGACGACATCAAGCGAGTCTATGAACGAAATGATGAATTTCGTCTGTCCACCTCGTTGGGGGTTGATCAACGCTGCGTTCACCTGTTCGTAGTCGCCATTCCAGCACATTGGGACCCCTACGAGACGACATCAAGCGAGTCTATGAACGAAATGATGAATTTCGTCTGTCCACCTCGTTGGGGTTGATCAAAGCTGCGTTCACCTGTTCGTATTTGCCATTCCAGCACATTGGGACCCCTACTTTCGTAGTGAAATCAAGTGTGTCTATGAACGAAGTGATGAATATCGTCTGTCCACCTCGTTGGATGTCGATCGCTACGTTTACCGGTGCGGGGTTGCCATTTCAGAACTTTGGGACCGCAACGAGACAACGTCAATCGGGTCGATGTGATGAGTCGAAAACAGGTAAGGTCTTCCTATTGTTACGCTCGACCGTAACAATAGGAAGATCTTCCTCCGAGCAGATGATCGTGCTCGGGGACCGAGGTCTAAAATCTTTGGAAGTTGTATATATGGTAAATTTTTGTGAGCACTCCGCTTTCGCGATTCGGGATTTTTGTGGCGCCATCTAGTTTGGTAATATTGAGACCACTACACAGGTGGTTCGGAATCGTGAACTGTCCTTCCTTCACGCTCTATCTAAGCAACGAATCAAATTGATTTTCGGCACAGAGTTAATTTAAAGCACGAAAAACAACTCAGGCTTCCTTTTCAAAACATATCTCAAACGATCTCCGCGAAATCCGTAATAAACAGCGAAAGAAAAAAGAAGGCAACAGTTAGTAGGAAAATAAAAACTCAACGTTGAAAAAATTGCGGGCAATCAGCTAATATGGGTATATGTAGCTGCATTAGGTTTATGCTAAAACCTGCTTGAATGAAATCTAGGTATTTCTGGTCGGTTCCAAATTGAAACGGGTCGCGTTCCGGAAATATCCGAATTCCGGACTGGCAGTGCGCGGTGCAGCGGTGACGTAAATTCTACTTGCTAAAGACCGAATACGCTTCTGCCGGAACGGATGCTACGACCTACTAAGCGTTTCATAGGTTTCTATTGAGGCAGAGACATTTGAAGTTGGAATTGCGAGCTTCTTTCATTGTATTTTCTTTGAATATATGAGACTCGCGGTAGCCCTCGAACACGTCTGCGTAATAAGTTTTAAACTTCAAACTTCGATTCAACAATCCAGAGAGGTGCCTTATAAATAATGTTTTTTTTAAATTTTATTTAAAACTGTAAAATCTCACCATCTAGCTGGCAAGAAACTCAGCAGTTGCGTTATTCAAACATTAAAATTTTAAAATGAGTTTTCTGTCTGATCAGAATGCTACTGAGTGCTTCCGAACAACTTTGTCGTTTATTATCTCCTATTAAACTACATTATTGATATATTTTACCAACCACAATAATTTTAGTTGACAAAGACGTCAATCTACGGTGAACAATAAAAATGTAAATTTCCAAGTTCAAAGTACCCACTACAATATTCCTTGCCTACAGTTATGACTTCCTTGCTAGTTCGGCGAATAGATCAATAGACTCAAAGGGAACCGCAAACCAATAGCATTGTGTGGTATAATGTTGTATGGTTACATTTAAAATGCTTTGAAGGGTTTCCTATACCTCTAACAGTACAAGACGATATTTTCACAAGCGTCGGTCGTCTTATATATACAGGGGACCTATAAACAACGCTTAAAGCATTATGTTTTTAATGCTTTCGTCGTTTTGTTTCAGAATTATTCGGAAACGTCAAGGTATGTGTTATGAAAGTTTTACATTATAATAATAAATAAAAAAATATACTACAACAATACTAGCCCCAAAGTAAGCGTAGCTTGTGTTATGGACTGTAAGATAGTTGATGAACATATATATATATTTTTTATGAATATAATAAAGGTGCCTGGTGGCCTATGAAAGGTTGCCTGGCAGAGATCGCTACTAAGCGATAAGGCCGCCTTTTGTCTTCTACTTCTGTCTTTGTATTTCTATTGTTTTTTTTTTCCTAACTTCATAGTGGTGTACAAATAAAAAGTTAAATAAATAATAATAAATAAAATATTACATATAAATACTTATAATATACAGATAAACACTCAGACACTGAGAAACATCCATATTAAAACAATACTGATTTAAGCGCTGGTAATAAGCGGTGATAGCGTAGTGGTTTGGGCTTCGGCCTCCATTTCGGAGAGGCCGAGTTTGATTCCCAGCACGCCCCTCCAAATCTTCAGAGTACGGGAGCTATGGTAATTCGTTTGACCATAACAATAGAAAGATTTTCCTACGAACGGGTAATAGTGCTCGGAGACCAAGGTCCGCCCATTCGTCTTTGGAAGTTGTATATATGGACATTATTAGATGCAGGATCTTTATGGTGCCATTTAGTTTGGTAATGTGGAGACCGCCACAGAGTTATGTGTGTTTTAATTTATGCCATTCAATATCACTAACAGTAAAGGAGAACATCGCAAGGACATCTGAGTACTTGAGAGTTCTCCATAATTTTCTCAAAGGCGTGTGAAGTCCACCAATCCACACTTAGTCAGCGTGGTGAACTACGACCTAAACCGTTCTCTTGCTGAGACGAGACACGTGCCTTGCAGTAGGCCGGTATGGGCTTTATAATTGTTGAGCATTAGTCCGACCATTTAGCGTACCGGCGCTATGTCAATGATAAACCGATAATATTATTTACTAATTTTAAATCTGAAGAGTTCTTTATTTACTTTAATGCTATGATTTTAGAACTACTGGTACGATTTAAATAATTATTTTAGTGTTTGAAAGCCTATTGAGAAAGGCTTTTTTTTATCATCACGCTAAAACCGATAAAGTTCAAAATCGGATTTTTTGTTCCTTTTGAGAGCTCCCGCTGTGCGCTGCGTAACCAGTTAAAGTTTCGATAAATCATATATGAAAAAGTTGTTACCTTTTAAAGTCCTAAAAAAAAGTCAGCCACAGCATATGCCTATAATTTAAGGTTGACTTATACGCGGACGAAATCGCGAGAGACCGCTAGTTGTTTAATATAATTGCCATCAGCTAAGAGTCCACCAATTCACAATTGGTAAGCGTGGTGGACTACAGCCCAAACCCTTTTCGAGGAGAGGAGACCCGTGCCCTTTAGGCCGGTACTGGGTTGATATGATGATAATAACTGCATCAACAGAACTGGTTAGCCCATTAAAAGAGACTGTAATAAAGGGCTCACTTGTTGTCAAATAATCTATCTATATATATAAAAGAGAAAGTGTGTGGGTATGTTCCGTATAGGCTCCGAAACGGCTGGACTGATTCCAATGAAACTTTCAGGACATCTCCGGATTCACCTGGTGAGTAATCCGGTAAAGTTTGGTGACGATCGGAGCATTCCTATTTTTGAACTGTCAAACTGCCAAATACAGCTTTTATTTACTATGATGATATTCTATTGTTGGGTGTACATGGATGTGGATAATGATCTTCACCCGCTCGAGAGGAGAATAGAAGAGAATGAATACGGGGAGAAATAAATGATTTAATATATTATGTAACTTAAATTAAAAATTTAATGATGTAAGTTTATTGTTTAAATAAAATAAAGCAAAATCTAGCCCGGCGAAGCGGGCTGGGTTCGCTAGTTAGTTGATACAAAAATCTACATCGATCACAAGCAATACTCTGCTATAGACATTAATATACCAAAAGAAATGGATACTGCCCAAACTCCACCATGTTTTGTTCTTTCAGATAACAAAAAAGATTAGTTACCTTCCATTTTCGTTTTCCTATCTCCGCAGAGCATTTTGTTAAAGAAATATGACACCCGGAACAGTGACAAACAGTATAAGTAATATTTACGTAAAGCTAATACCTTAATAACCGCTACACAATGTAAACCATTTGGTACTCTAGCTCAATATACTTAAAGTCTATAATGCTCAGTCATCTAACTCCCCTGTGAACGTGGTATAAGTTACGATTTTTTTTCTAATTCCCCGACACGCGACACCTGCGGCCAGTGTCGAATATTATTTTCCTCGTTAACTCGATGTCGGGAACTCTATACTAATAATCGAGCCCGAATATCGATTTCGGAAACCTTAGAACGCTGAAGGAGACATTTTTCGTTCGCGACAGCTGATAGTTTTGATATTTGCGGTCGACGAACTGGTAGTTTCGTTAATTACTTCACTTCCGATTATATGTATGACTTCCCAATTAGCACGTAAAATGTAATACCTTGATAATATTGTTATATTATCTTCGCACTAATTGGACTGCAATGACTTTTGTTCGGCTTGCAAGTTGTTGTTGATCTTTGAATCTGCGTTCTATACTGACAAACTAAAATGCCTCGTTAGCCTTGTGTACGGAACACAAGTTCCTACGTTCGATTTCCGCTACGGGTCAATATTTTGTATGTACTAATATAAGCCTACTTGAAATAAATGAATTAAGAATTTTGAATATTTTGTTAAGTAATTTAACCTGTCTATTATTTTGTATATCAACCATATTATGTTCCGTTTACCAAGGCTCCTTTTTAATGTTTATTTCTTGTTATGGAAGAGAGGTCTCCCCTATAGGGGTACCCTTAAAAAAAGCGTCCAGCGGTAAACTTGAACAGTCATTATAGTAATTTTCAAACACACACTCATACTATGCGTTATATACTATAATATTAGCGAAAATTGTATACGTTGTTGAAAAAATGAAAAAAATGCTTTATTGTCATAATGAAAAACCAAACAGAATCAAAAGTACTTAGACATAACACATAATATATAAACCAATTTTGTTTTCTTTTGCACAGATAAAAAGTGTACCTGTTTTCCGAACTAGTTGAGACTGTGTCTCGGAAAATAAATAAAATAAATAAATATACTACGACAATACACACATCGCCACCTAGCCCTAAAGTAAGCGTAGCTTGTGTTATGGGTACTAAGATGACTGATGAATATTTTTATGAATTATATATACATAAATACTTAGAAAGTACATATAAACACCCAGACACTGAGTACATAAAAACAGTTTAATGCTCATTACACAAACATTTTCCAGTTGTGGGAAACGAACCCACGGCCTTGGACTCAGAAAACAGGGTCGCTGCCCACTGCGCCAGTCGGCCGTCAACTAAATAAAAGTATATTTATTTATTCATTCATCCATTAATTAGCTGTAGATAATTGCATAGATTTCATATATAATTCACCGGCTCAAGTACACAATTAAATCGCCAGTTCTATACAATCAAAATTAAACTTCCAAAACGCTGGAAGGAATTCCACGTGTAGCCATTTCCTCGGCGATTCCGCTCAATGTTCGAGTTAAAGGATGGTTGGAAGATTAAAAGTGACTTTAAATCCGATGGGGGCACAACAATGGTGCCGTGACCGCAGCGAGGTAACATATATTGGAAAAGTTCTTCTCAAAATTGCTGGGCTAAGTCATGAGCAAGTGAGATTTACTCACTCATTTCCGGGTTCTTACAGGTCCATAGAGATAGCGAAAGTTTCCTATTGGCCCGTCGAACTAATCAAAATTCCTGGCTGCAACTAATCAGATACATATTCAATTTTATATCACAATGCAGATGATATAAAATTGAATGAGATCTCCAATACGAGTTATAAATACTTGAGGGTAGGATTTTTATAACTTCCTTAAGTTAAGTTAACTATCCTTAAGTTTTTTATAACTTGTTGTGGAGATTTTCTTTATTTTATATCATCTGCATACACTGTGCATACCCTCTATGTACGCCACTGTAGCTTTTTTATAATAACTTATTATTAGACCTCGTTGTCTGTATTCCGCACATGTGTAACAGATAGAATGGATATTCCTCTGCTGTGAAAACACGTGCAGAGACCCTTTTAAATCAAACCAAATCAAAATACACTTTTGCCCGTTTCAATAAACCTAGGAAACCTCTTAATCGGCTAGCGATTTAGTAATAACTAACGACGTTAGGCGCCATCTAATTACGACACTGTATCATGCTGTGGTAAATATTTTTCCAAGGAGATTCTATCTGCTAAGCTCAAGTATTAATTATTTTATGGTTTATTGACCCTGCACTTATGTCGAACACTGAACTATTGTGATATAATCGATTCTAATACAATCATTATTTTGAAATATCTTCAAAAATAGTTACGAATAGATACATTGAAGGAGTAGGGGTTATTAAATTGGTGTGGTGCATCTCCATGCATCAACATCAAGAGCACGTTCCGGTTCAACAAATCAACCCATTACCGGCCCACTGCAGGGCCCGGGTCTCATATCAGAGTGAGAAGGGTTAAGGTCGCAGTCCACCACGCTGGCCGAGTGCGGATTGGTGGACATCACACGCCTTTGAGAACATTATGGAGAACTCTTAGGTGGGTAGGTTTGCTCAGGACTTTTTCCTTCACTGTTAAAGCAAGTGATATTTAATTGCATGAATAAAAATAAATCCGACTCTTATCATGTCATTGTAATCAATAAAGCCCACCAAATCGCATTGGATCACCGTATGGCATTTATGCTAATCAGTCTAACGTTAATATTAAAATAGCATTAGCCACATGTGCCGTTAGGTATACAGTTAAATTTTGCACTATAAGGCCAAAAATTCAAATTATTTTATTTTAAATTATGAACTCGATAAAATATTGTTTGTTGCTATATATACACTCATTTACACCTTCAGAACAATTAATATAACCAATACCCTTGTTTTTTTTTAAATAATTGTTTTTTCATATAATAGTTTTTTTTAGATCAAATGTACTGTAGGTACCTAAATTGGAGGATTGAGTAAGTAATTTTTTTTCTCAAAATAAGCATTCAATGTAATTAACGTAAATAGCCGTTGGTAAACCAAATAATAAGATCTAGGAGTGTAAGCTTATTTACAATACAATATTACGATTTTAATTGTCGAATAAGCACCAATAGCCGCTTATAACTTGTACCACAACCAAACTATGCAAGGAATCGCCTAAGCAGCCGGAGTAGCGGCACATACCTGTATATGGGTACCTCTGTCCAAAGTCGGATCATTTTAACTATTCCAACAAGCTCCTTGATGTTTGCTGCATAATTTGAATAGTAGTCCAACTAAAACTAAATGTTCGTGATAAAAGATAAAACACTGTAACCCAAACCATTCAAAATCAAAATTCATTCATTTCAAACTACATTCATCACATCAACTTACTACAGAGCACGGGTCTCCTCCCACAATGAGAAGGGGTTAAGGCCTAAGTCCACCACGCTTGCCCAGTGCGGATTGGTGGACTCCACACACCTTTAAGAACATTATGTAGAACTCTCAGGCATGCAGGTTACCTCACGATGATTTCCTTCACCGTTGAAGCAAGTGATTAAATAAAATAATAACTTAAAACGCACATAAAGCACATAACGTGGATTCGAAACTCTTGCGCTATCACCGCTTCAAACTACGTAACAAAATTTTAATTCGAAACTGTTTTAAGTCTAACTTCCTAAGCACATTATTATGTCCACCACCGCTAATTTAGAAGGCATATTTCACCGGAAAGAATTCCGCAAAGAACTCAATAATCGCTCCTTTCCAACATTAGTACTGAATACAATATCTAGCAAAATACAAGTTTTAAAACTGTCACGTAATTAAAAAAATATATATGTAGTGTTATGTCATACATGGCCTATTAACATTTTCCACTATTCTATTCTTTATTTTGTCGAGCTCGGTATGCAAAGCGACCCAACGGCTGTGCTCACAGAGGTACGGTGGAATAATAAAGATCTGACGACCTTCTTGGCGTAACGTTGACTTCAAGTAGGATGTCCTGGGTTCGGTGTCCGACAGGGGGAACAATTTGGGAATATATAATATCTGAATGTTCTCTGGTCTGGTCTGGTGGGAGGCTTTGGCTGTGGCTACACTACTGTCAAAGACGTTCCGCTCAGCGATTTAGTGTTCCGGTGCGATGTCGCGTAGAAACCGATTACGGATATACTACCACTCTCAAAAAGGTTAGCCCACTAGCATCTTAAACTGCATATTGAATTACCACCAGCTGAGATTGCAGTCAAGGGTTAATTTGTAGTGGACTAAACATTTTTAACCATAACAATCAAAGCGTTACGAATGTAGAAAAAGTGTGAATAAAACTCTAAACATTAAACTTCCAAAACGTAGCCTAAAGAACATCGAAATTTGAACCAACAACGGCAATTAAAGTCAAATAGACAAGTTAAATTCTAAATTACATGAAATTTATAACTTTATAAAATTGAATTTGTGCGCGAATGAAAACTCTGATAGAACGTTTCCGTTTAACGATAACTTAGTATCAACTAATTCGAAATTGGATTGTAAGAAAGTATTATCTAAACTTTTGTTCCACAATAAACGTAAAAGGACGTAACCCCAATTTACAAATTTTTTTAGCGCACAATAATAATTAATTTGGAGAGATATTTATAAATAATTAATGTGCAGTTCCTGTGGTTTAACACAATCAGTTAGAATTTACTATTGTTATGCATTATGACCAGTTATGAGTCCAGCAATCCGCACTTTGCCAGTCTGGCGGACTCCAGCCTTAATACCTTCTCATTGTGTTCGGAGACCCGTGACCTAAACTACACTATACAGATTCTCCAACTTTTCGCGGAGTATAGCAAATTAGGCTTAATTTTCATAATATCATTAGTCTTCACCAAACACCATAAACAATTTTGTTTACAGACACCGAGTACAGAAAAAAAATACACGTGTTACTATAAAAACATAGGTATAATATTTCAAGAGTTCCTTCGATTTACGAGCAAGCGAGCCTCTGCAAAAATTACTCAACATATGAGTTTTTCAAGCAAAACTTATCTGGTTGAGACAACGATGACGGTTGTTTGTATAATTTTTACTAATATTTTACTAACAAATGTTACACTGCACCAGTAATCACTTAGCATAGTAATGCGCAATGCCCTATTTGGCGAATCGCCAAAAATATCCTTCGCAGGACCCTATTACGTGAACGAGATATAAAATATCGCCGCTGCACCGTTTTGTCGCAACTGAAATCCCGGATACGTGGGCAGTATGCCTTGCCGCTGCAGTGGCCTTGAAGTAATTCTAAGATTTATATGTTAAAACTTTTCTTGTAGGAATGGTCATTTAAATTTTAGCGTTAACCGTTTGACACTTAACTGATGTATTTATTATCTGAGTATCAAAAAGAGCTTACATGAAAACAACGTACATATGTTAGGTAAATGTACACATTTGCTTAACATATGTAATTTTGGTTTAAAGCATGTTTAAATAATTATATTCGACGTCCGATTGGCTCAGTGGGCAGCGCCCTGCTTTCTGAGTCCAAGGTCGTGGGCTCGATTCCCACCACTGGACAATGTTTGTATGATGAACATGAATGTTTTTCAGTCTCTGGGTTTACCTGAATATTATAAGTGTTTATGTATATTATTCATAATTCATCAGTCTGTATATGATTCATCAGTCATCTTAGTACCCATAACACGAGCTACGTTTACTTAGGGACTAGATGGCTATGTGTGTGTTGTCGTAGTACATATATTTATTTTTTATTATTATTTATTTTTTTATATTACGAATGCTACAGCCTAAGCATGCATGCAGTGATACATTTTCGTGTTTTACGATGTAGCTATACACAGTTCCAGAAGCATAACTCATATGACTTTTCTGATGTAGAAAACATATCGATACAGTACCATCTTTAAAATTTATCCAAAACAATTGTACACTAGTAAAAACGTGGCTGAAAATATAGCATCAATCTACGATATGGAAATTTAATGAAAATAATTTAAATATTTTATATTTACTGGATAATTAATGCGCAAATATTCAATTACAATTTTATCGAACGACTACACAATAGAGCCACTTCTTAATACCGACCAAGAAAATGCTCCGGAAGTTTCCAGATCAATTAAAAATTAATTAAACGCTGGCCCAGTTTGGCAGTTCGCTCATCGAGTATTCTTGGCAGCTGGCACACCTGACCGCTGAATACTAGAGGGTACAGTTCAAATTAGCTAACTTGTTAGAGCGACGACATTCACATTTATTTTTTCGCGATACTTTGAAGCGTTGATAGGCGGATAGTGGTGATAGTGGGAAAGGCTTCGGCTTTCCTTTCGTGGAGACTTAGTTCAAGCCCCGACACGCACCACTAACTTCTTGATGCACTAACACCAGAGATAAATTTAAAGATGTTAAGATAATGACAGTTTTTAGCCAATACATATTTGAAAATTTAACGTATGTTCACAAAAATATATCTAAATTAAAGAGAAAATGTGACTGCAATAATTTGAACATTAGAAGCAAAAATAAACTTAACTTAAACTTAACATAAATTGTATGTAGTCTATACTTAGTTACTAACTTGCAGTGTAATATACTATTGCACTGCAAGTTAGTAACTAAGTATAGACTACATAAAATAAGTAATTTATTTAAAGGAAATTGGATACAATTTTACAATAAATTACCAGTTGATATATTGGAGAGATATTAAACGTAAGCTTATAGAATAGTCCTATTATAGTATTAAGGACTACGTCAACGATAAAAATGCTTGGGTGTAAATTATTGCTCTAAGCAGGTTGCTTTTTTAAATTAGTTTTTAAAGGACAATGTGAGATGGTGATACCAAAAAAAAAAAACTTCTTAGACCAGGGCGCGTTTGGAACCCTCGTAATTTTAGTTTTAAGTTGACGAATTTATTTATCACCATCAACTCACTCCTATGTCATATTTTACATGTAATGTACGCATCAAAAGTGCCATCTATGTGCCTATTTGAATAAAGAAAGATTTGACTTTGACTTTGCCTTTGACTTTGAACTTTTCGGAGTAATGTGCGATTTCAATTTAAGCAATATAATTTATATCACTTGCTTTAAATGAATAGCATCGTGGGGAAACCTGCATGCCTGAGTAACCTTTGATACTCGACGTTCTCAACGGCGCCCGCACTTGGCCAGCGTGGTAAACTACGGCCTACTAAAGAGCACGGGTTCAAAATGAGAAGGGTTTCTCATTTTGAACCCGTGCTCTTTAGTAGGCCAGTAATGGGTTCATGACGATGACGATGCTTTCAACTCCGTGAACAAGCAAGCAAACCTATATAAATCTACATTTACGAAGCACTTGCATTTCTTAATTTAAATTGATAGCTCCATTTTGGAGATGGCGCGATTTGATGAAATAACACAACAGATATGTCACTGCCAACATCCCTACTAAAATTATAAATGTGAATGTAAGTTTGTCTGTTACGCTTTCACGCGAAAACTACTGAACCGATCATCATGAAACTTTGGAAACATATTCTTGGAGGTAATAGAAGTAATATAGGATACTTTTTATTTCCGAAATTAAGCTCATTTCCTTTGGGAGAGGTGATGAAAAAGTTTGACGATTTTAGACAAGGACTATATAAAAAGTGTTAGAAATATTCTTCGTTAATCTTTAGCATATTAATCAATTAACAATGCGATTTCGATTCGTCCTATAACGATTACTATTTTTTGTAAGTGACGGGAGGAGCTGAGACTGGTCAGACAGTTTTTTTGAGATATTGTTTTTGCGCAAAGAATTTTTTTGTTAATTTAAAAATTTCAGTACAACTACACCAAAATTTAAGGTCCATGTGTCTCAAAAAACCCAAATATTTAGTTACCTAATTTTGAGATTCTCCTTCCTATACCTTTCTTTTTTATTATAGTTTAATTTCTCTTTGATATGTTTTTGTGTAGCGTGTACTCTATATGTTAATTCCTATGTGGTGTTTTTCCCAAATAAAAGATTCTTATTTATTATTTATCTATACCATTGGCATTTACGGTTTGAATACCTTTCATTTGAGTCATCAGTTAACGTGTCACCAATAGGCACACACCTTCTTTCTCATAGGAGATAGTATTATAGAGCATAAACTCACTAAGCTGCCCTAATACGGTTTGGCGGACTTAACTATCACTATGCAATTTAAGTTATAATAACATTGACTGACGGCTATAAGTGCTCACCCAAGGCAGGGGAATTGACACATCCAATTTTATAACTTACATTGGTACTGAGAATTTTTATTAGAAAAACATAATATCTAACAATTCTTGACCCGACCCTGGGATCGATTCCAAGACCTCTTGATCCGTAGTTCATCTTCCTTGAAACAACGAGGCAGTCTTATATTTATTCCTATGCAAGTGGCTTCTCATCTTATTCCAAGACTGCTGTTGGACATAGTTCTTGTAGGGATTCAATTCCTCCGTTTTGTTTTCAGATAGTAATTCGGGGTCTTCCGTCTAAAACATGGGAACCCCAACGTCCATCAGTTCTCCGAATGAACTTATGTACCCCTCCCAAGAAAACTTCGGCTTCGCGACTTATTGAGCTATAACTCTAGTTCTTGCTATCAACGAAAACAGACCAACTCAACGGATCAAGAGGTCTTTGAATCGATTCCAAGGTCGAGTGAAAAATTGTTGGATATGTATTATATTTTTTAAATAAAAATTCTCAGGACCAGTGTAAGTTATAAGTTGGGTTAGCACTTATAGCCGTCAGTCAATGTTATTATACGATGATAACTATGGTCCTCATAAGAAGGCTCAGAGTCACTCAGCGGGCGATGGAGAGAGCTATGTTAGGAGTGTCTCTACGTGATCAAATCAGAAATGAGGAGATCCGTTGAAGAACTTGAGTCACCGACATAGCTCAGCGAGTCGCGAAGCTGAAGTTTTCTTGGGAAGGGTACATAAGTTCATTCGGAGAACTGATGGACGTTGTGGTTCCCATGTTTTAGACGGAAGACCCCGAATTACTATCTGAAAACAAAACGGAGGAATTGAATCCCTACAAGAACTATGTCCAACAGCAGTTGCATTGGGCAGGGCATATAGCTTGGAGAACCGATGGGCGTTGGGGTCTTAAGGTGCTGGAATGGCGACCCCGCACCGGTAAGCGCAGCGTAGGTCGGCCCCCAACTAGGTGAAAAGATGACATCAGGCGAGTCGCTGGGAGCCGCTAGAGGCAAGCGGCCCGGGAACGTGTATTGTGGAACTCCCTACAAAAGACCTATGTCCAGCAGTGGACGTCGATTGGTTGACATGATGATGATGATGATTGTTATTATAACTTAAATTATATAGTGATTCTTAAGTCAGTCAACCCGTAATGCGGCAGCTTAGTGTGCCTATGCTCTATAATACTCTCTCCTAATAGAAATAAGGTGGGTTCCGGGCAGTGACACTTTAATAAACTACTATACTTCCAGCATAGCTTTTCCCATCGCTTGTGAGTGACTCTGAGCCTTCTTATGAGGTAATAGTAATATAATATGTTAGTTGGCTTGTAGTAAATTAAAAATTCGACTAAAGTAATAGTAGGAGCACATAGCTCGGAGAACTGGTGAATGTTAGGGCCCCAAGATGCTCGAACGCGACCCCGCATCGGTAAATGCAGGGTTGGTCAACCCCCTACGAGATGGGCAGACGACATCGAACGAGCCACTGGGAACAGCTGGAAACAATCGGCCCAGAACTGTGAGGTTTGGAACTTCCTACAAAAGACCAGCCCAGCTGAGATCGTAAATCGTTTGAAGTTGATGATGATACAATTAAAAAGAATACAACATTTATACAAATGAACATATTAAAGGTACACTGCAAATGTGAATGTTAAGTCGATGGTAAACATCAAGACACTGCAAGCACGCTAAAGCTCGCGTTCATTTTACTTGTGTCCTACAGCGTGACATTGTTTTGCTTTTAGTTAATATTCGTGGATGCTGGGAGTTGTTACGAGGATGTTGTTAATACGGATATGGTTTCACATTCGCCATGTTATCCGAATAATGGGTATACACATCGTTTATGGCTGAAGATTATGGCCTCGGAAAATTCAAAGGTGAAATCTCGTGTGCATAAGAATTTCCATACGTTGAGATCATGCTATAATGTTAAGCTGAAACTTCAAACGTCTTTTAACTATAATGTATTAGAAAGAATATCTGGATTTTTCACAAATATTTAATGTAAGTGGGTGTAAATCGTATTACAATATTTGAAATAGTAGGCTTAATATAAGCATTTTTGAATCGTCAAGTCGATCGATTTGTTTGACTTACCATTATATATTCTATTAACATATTATATATAATTTCTCTTAGCGTATCTAATAATACATTCCAGACTTTGGATAAATTACTTTTAGTTAAATTATAAATCTCTTTACACATAAATTTTAACCCACAATCTCAAAGTTTTGTTACTAGCATACTCTAAAATTATTTTATTTACTCCTCTTTATTTAGCATTTTCAGCATTAGGCATTTAACTAACGTTTTTCCTAAAGCTTTTAATTTTTCTTTAAACATTTTGCTTAAAATTACATAAAAACAAAAGGAGCAAAAGGAAGACACTAATATTAAGAGACACTCAGTGTTAAAATAATATGTTGCTACAAATATTGACAAACATTTTAATTTTATTTGTTTGAAATTCTTAATTATAGTAATATTGTTTCTTTAAAATATAAATATAACCTAAAATAAACTATTTAAAACTAAATAAAATCTAAAACGTCCTCGAAACCACCGCAGCGAGGCACAGTTCCTAAGATGCTGGCAGCATTGCCCCTTTGGATGGCCAAACTAATTCGTTGGCCACGGTTACTGAAAAATTGGTTGTCTGTAAAGTCGGCTTACTGACGATAGTTGAACGTCGTTACGACGACGTCGTAAGAAAATACCGATGGAATGGTTGCTTTTTAATTTTATTTGTTTGATAGATATTATCGTTGCTATAAACAATTGACACCACATTCACTTTTAACTGCACTTCATCCTTGCCGAAAACATGTAAATGTATTATTGTATAGAAGCTGTCCACGCGGACGCATCGCTCACTCAAGTAGGAGAGAGACAGATGTCGAACGCGGAGGCCGACTGTGCCTCTTTGACGCTCGTTCCGCGCTCTCGCTTGCACTTCAAGCCTTGAATGGAACGCCTCAGAGCGAGGTAACGCCGCATACGTCATGTTTTTTCGTGTGTGCAGCCGGCTCCATCGAATTATAAGACGTTGCCACGTCAAAATGAATTAAAAATAATAATTCATCAGTTAATTTGCAAAATTGCCTTCCTTGAAGACCGTAGCCTACCGGTAAATCCATTAAGGCTCATCATAATTAATTTACGCTGAACCAAAATGTCTTCACCTTTCGGGGCTGGTAACAAAGTGCCCCATCAATCGTGGGACCATTGTTGCCGAAGTTCCAAGCCCCTGGAACTTATAAATCGATGTAAACTCGAAGAAATTGTAACTTCATCACTCGAAACTTGTTTTATTGTTCCAACATTTCGCGATTTAGGATGGGGTTACATTAGGTATATAGACGACATTAAACGAACACCTGGAAGCAAACCAATTCGTTTATTGTAGAAATCCTTTCAAGAGGCTATATTTATAAACCAGACTTTAACCCATAAAAATCAGTGTGGTCATCAGCAATGATAATTGTTAGCGGTTGCCCAGCTGGCTGATACTACGCCATAAACATGTTGTGAGGTCACTACAAGATACATTAATATAGAATTGCTTTAATAGTACTATTTTGCTTTATATAATTCGTAATAATACTTATTTAAATATTTGATATTTTCGAAATAGAATAATAACAATATATTTTGTGAAATATTATTATTGGTTCCTTTTTTTTTGTCGACATTGTGAACTTTACCTGAGCCGTATAAAAATAGAAGCATTACATGCATTGCATGCATTGCATTCATTCTGTATCAAGTAATTGTTGGGGGAAACTCTGCTCAATTATACGAGTACTTATGTCAAATGTAATAAGTAAAAACTAGTATTATTCCAAATCCTATCCCCACGTTCTCCAACAATCTGTTTGAAATATTCTGTGTTAAAGTCCTTTTTCAATGTTAAGTGTAAAGTGTTTTAATCTATCTTAATAGATATATTTAAATCTTCACTCTGACTGCCTCGCTGGTTTATCGATATAAACGACGATCGACGACAAATCACGAGCAAAAAAATTACAAGTATTTATAAATTTTTTCTGATAAAAATTGTATGGTAGTTAGGAAATTGGCGTCCACGGTTAAACTTCAAACCCGGTTATTATAGCGAATATATACTAATATTATAAGTGCAAAAGTGTGTTTGTTTGTCCTTACTTCACGCGGAACTAACTTAATAAACCAATAAACTAAACAAAGCGACCAATTGGCTGGATTTTTGGCATATAGTTAGTTAAAGGTCGAGGATGGCAACGGCTTCTTTTCATTCCAGTAAAACAAATGGTTCCGATGGGATATCTAAAACACCATAACAAACGTGATCAAAACAAAATCCAACTCGCATTGAAGCAATGTAGTAGTTTTTAGCATTGGAAAATTATGCCATAGATCATGAAATAAGCAGTCCTATCATTGATTTAAACATAGCTCGAATTATAGGAAAATGTAATCCCA
Organism: Pararge aegeria; assembly: GCF_905163445.1. Classification (NCBI taxonomy): domain Eukaryota; kingdom Metazoa; phylum Arthropoda; class Insecta; order Lepidoptera; family Nymphalidae; genus Pararge; species Pararge aegeria. The sequence goes on from NC_053187.1 coordinate 2,142,740, forward strand.
CCCTAAATTGGAAGTTTCCCGAGAGCTGTTCCAAGTTATATTAATTCGGGTTAAATACGTTTCATCTTTTGTACTGGAGTACTGCTTTAACTCTTCGGACTTTAATTGGCTAATAATTGTATCGTTCCAAATTAAATTGCGCCGTAGGTAATACTTGAGTTTAACTCATTATTTTTGTAAATAGAATAGCTCTTCGTGTTTCTTAAACCCTGGTGCTATTCGCAAAATTTTTTTTTAATAGTCACGCTAGTCACGCTTCATTATATTATCTTATCGAAAGTGGCCTGTTATGGGCCATGCTTGCTAAGAAGATGCCTTTTCGTTGTGGCAATAATTTTTATCAGTAGCTTTTGGTGAAAGAGCTAGTCCGGGGAAGGACCACCATGTTTATTTCTGCCACAAAGCAGCATTGTTGCATTACTGTTTTCCAAAATTCAAATTCAAATTTCATTTATTTCAAGTAAGCACTTTTGAAACGTCAAGTCAGTCTGTTTGTAGTGACTCTACCACCGGCTCGGAAGGCAGATTCCACCGAAAAGAGCCGGCAAGAAATTCAGCGGATTGCTCTTTTTTAACATAATTTAACAGTTTAGAATGAAAAAATATGCTTCTTAGTCGTTTCAGTCTTGATAGACTAGTCGTGGTCGTCAACTGGGTGTTGTGGCTCGCTTGACAATACTTCGCCACTCTTCTCTAACGTTTGCCTTTCTTGCGCATTCATGTAGAGGAGCCTCGATTGAGGCCTTCACTTGGTCCGTCTCATCGGTGATCTTCCGCGTGCTCTGGTACCTTCTACTTTACCTTGAACCACAAGTCGCTCAATGGACACGTCCTTGACACGTGACCGAAGAAATAATATTAATATAATATAAAATAAATTTTGTATCTTATGAAAGAGGAGAGCAAGCAGCCGTGCCGTTAAGAAATTCATCAATCGTGGTTACTACGATTTATTAAATGTATTTGAACACATTGTTTAAAATTCCGGCCTGAAGAGCGTTTGCCGGTGTTGGGCACATTATTACATTATTACATATTACAGGCTTAACACCTACGCCTCAGGTTGGTGGACACAGCATCGCGTTGCAGGACGCGTTCCTTACGTGACTTGCGAAGTGTTGCTATGTTTAAATGCGACGGTTTAAAAAAAAATATGATGAAGATGTATTCTGTAACGCTGTTAAATAATTTGTATTTTTCTTCTTTCATTATATAATTATATATATTTTTTTCATTTATGTTTATGTATGTCTTTTTATTTTCGAATATATATGTATATATAATTGCACTATCCCGCTCTCTTGCTGCTTTTCGTTCTGCCAGAGATTGCTTGCAGCAATAAGGCCTTGTTTATTCTTTATTTTATGTTTATTTTGATGTTGTGTGCAAAAAAGTATTTCTTCTTCTTCTTCTCTTTGCGGAGCATGCAGTGAGGCGGGAGAAACGACAACGCAAGTGATGCTGGAGTGCACGGACGCAAATTCTACATGGGTTCCCTAGCAATATTTCTGGAAGTCTTCTGAAACCTGGGCGGCCTGCTAGCCTTCTGAAACGAGCTTGGATGGCTGGAGTTGCTTGCTCAGCGGCAAAGAATTCGACGTATAACAAACGAAAACCTTATGTGCGAAAAATGGCCCAGTGAAGAAGAAAAAGTTTTCTGAAACAAAGCCCATTAAGTACAATGTATGATAACTGCAACAAACGTCATGTTTAAAGGCACTTACTTACTCTACAGTGCATAAACAGATCACGTTAATGCATTCCTACTTCACGTTACAATCCTAAACTTCCTTTTGCCTCCTTAAAACAAATACCATCTAGAAAGACATTACCATGCATTTTCATGAGTTATTGCGTCGGTGCAACTCAGTTATGGCGGGATTAATGGCGTGTGAATAATAAATTAACATAGGAGTTTATCTAAATGTCCCCGCTTCCTTATTTCGAAGTTTAAGCACTATTTGGATTTTGTAATTTTCGACTTTGGAACACTTAAGGCGCGGCTTCACTCGGTGTATGGTTTGTGGTTGCTATTTAATGGCTTAGGTTCAATTTGTACTAAGATGGCAGTCAGTGGCGTGCACTTCGTACATGCAGAAAAGCACTGCATACCCTAAAAATTTTGTATTACTCATAAAGGGGAGGATTTTTCCATTTTATGCCATTTTCCTTCTTTGCATACCCTGTTCAAAAACCCCGTGCACGCCACTGATGGCAATATCTGTCATCGATTGGTAAGTTGTCCAAAAATCATCAAACGATAAAACTGTGTATGGTTTTTAGGGATAGTTCAAATTCATAGGCACTTATGAAACGTTAATGTTAAATACATATGATAACTGCATTCGTTAACTCAAAACTGGAGCTAGGAGCCCACAACAAACTTAGTTTTTTTTGTTATCACCATCTAACAGTCGAGTTAATGTTTAGCTATGAAGTTAGAACATTTCCTACATACATGTTATCCTTAATATTATAATAAGATTTTTCTATAAGCTTACGTTTTTTATAAACTTTAAACTTATTAAGAGACGTCTTAAGGATTTCATCTGGTTATTTGTAATCAATGGCCTATAACAGTCCAATTCACGACAAAGGGCCTCTCCTAACAGCAGTAGGGTCGCATGGATTGCAGTAGAGAGATCATAGTATTATATTCAAGCATACTTTAGTACGTAGTATTGCAGCATACTATAATATCATCATTTAATAAATAAATAAATAAATATACTACGACAAAGTAAGCGTAGCTTGTGTTATGGGTACTAAGTTGACTGATGAATAATCTATGAATAATATACATAAATACTTGTAATATACAGATAAACACCCAGACACTGAAAAACATTCATGTACATCACACAGACATATTCCAGTTGTGGGAATCGAACCCACAGCCTTGTACTCAGAAAGCAGGGTCACTGCACACTGCGCCAATCGGCCATTGTTTTTCTTTGTATTATTTTATAGAAATTACTAGCTGTTGCCCGCGACTACGTCTGCGTATGATTTTGTTTTTAGATGTGGCAAATTTGGTTGTAGTTCTAAAAAAAATTTAAGTACTCAGTATCGCTAAGCCTTGATTGAGGGGTTTGCTGCTGAGGAGTTCTGTCCTCTATCTCTAACCACAGTTTGAACAAAATTAAACTCTAATTATAACCTCTATAGTACAAAAATAATTATTTAAATCGGTTATAATTTGTCATAGTTATGGTATAAATCGTTTACTTTCATCCCCTCTCCCAAAGGAACCGAGCTTAATGTCGTGATATATTACTTCTAACACTTCCAAGAATATGTATACATAGTTTCATGAAGATCGATTCAGTAGTTTTCGTGTGAAAGCGTAACAAACAAACTTACTTTCACATTTGTAATATAAGTAGGGATTGACGGACCCAGCGAAAGACCAACCTGACAGTCAATTGAAGCCCATTGCCTATAAACAGATCAACACAACGCAGGGCAAGCAAGCACGACCTGTAACGTGCTGCAAAATGGCCATCAACTTGACGCTTAGGTTTTAAGACTCATGCCTGCATTGTTTCACTGCCGTTACGCAGCATTGCAAAAACGCTGTAGTTCGACTTTGGAACACTTAGGGCGCGGCTTAACTCGGTGTATGGTTAATTAATACTTAGGTTTAATTAAAACTAAGATGGCAGTGACTGTCATTGATCGATCGGTTTTCCAAAAACAGCAACAATGCTGCGTAGCGGCAGTACTTACAAAGCATGGCGGCAGTACTGCCCCGGACCAGCACTGTCACAAAAAGCTCTACTACCACTGATCCTAAATGTTTTCTATTAGGAATGATTCTCGAGCAGCGCAATTTTTTTTATTAAAAACAAACGCCTAGTAGGATCGTGACCTTATTATAGATTGGATGTACGCCAAAGTCTATGTGTGTTCACTTAACACGTGACGCACCGCAATGCAGTTCAAGCTCAGTTCAAACGCGTCACCGAAGTTGAAAATTTAGGTGGTTTCTACACAGGATTAGTCTTTGTCTCGTGCATATCAGATTTATTCCTTAAAGATCAAAATGAAATACCAACATTAAGTTATTTCAACTATGTCTACTTTAAAATGGGAAGTCTGTCCGTTTGAAGTGACTCTACCACTTGTACCGACTTGATTTTTTTACAAATGCAAAGCTTAATGCTGATAGCATGTAATTAAAAATGTATCTTAAAAAAATTACAAATCCTTAAGAAAATTGCGGTAATGTAACCCAAGGTAACATTGGTTTTACTATCAAATTCATTATTTGGCGTAAGTGGCGTATTAGACGGCCGAGTGGCGCTATGGGCAGCGACCCTGCTTACTGAGTTGAAGGTCGTGTTCGATTCGCACAACTGGAAAATGTTTGTGTGATGTACATGAATATTTTTCAGCGTCTGGGTGTTTATCTGTATATTATAAGTATTTATGTGTGTTTTATTCATAACAAAAATATTCATCAGCCATCTTAGTACCCATAACACAAGCTACGCTTACTTTGGGGCTAGATGGCGATGTGTGTATTGTCGTAGTATATTTATTATTATTTTATATTTTACCAAGATCGGTTTAGCTGTGCATAATTCATCATCATCATAACACCATTACGGGCCAACTACAGGGCACGGGTCTCCTTGCAGATTGAGAAGTGTTCTAAACGCCACAGCTCACCACGCTGGCCCAGTACGGACTAGACTGCAAATGTCCTTGAGAATATTATGGAGTACTCTCAGGCATGCAGGTTTCCTCACGATGTTTTCCTTCACCATTAAAGCATCAAAGAAATATTTAATTGCGTGGTGAGGTGAGATGTCCTTAATTAATATAAAATGTATCGCCTGTGCAACGTGTATATTAAAACCAAAGTAACACCTCAAAGGCTTTAGAGGTACATTATTTACTATCTGTGAGACTTATCTTTGAAAACGAAACTCTAATAGTATTTGAGTAAACCATTGTCATAGTTTCTACAGACAGAAATCGATACAGCCCTAACATCACATGCGAAAGTAAAATCAAGTGACTCCTGTCACTTTATTAGGTACCCGTCGCGTAGCGTAATTACTATACGCGCGTCGGTATTTTATCTTCAATAGGGTTGTCACAAGTAAACACTTGGAAAGTTTTGAATTGGTTTGTATTGAAAAATAAATATGCTCATTTTGATTTAATATTTTTATAAGGTGATTTCTTATGAAATATACGTATGCATCCTTCAATATTATTTCGTAATTCTGTTACACGTGGTATACTCAGTAGTAATAAACATGAAAACATCAAGAACATTTGTTTCAATAAGAGGAAACTTCCCTCATTGCGACCTTACCAGGATATTGATATATTAAATAAGCACACCTCAACTCTCCACAATTGCTTACATTAAAAACGCACATAACTTCAAAAAGTTAGAGGTGCGTATCGGGGATCGAACTCCGTGCCCCCAAAATGGAAGCCGATCGCCGCCCTATGTGTAACAAAGGTATTCCAGCATTAAAATTTACTATAGGGGACTTACATAACGTAACATGCAAAAATTTAGCTTTAGCACATACCAAAACAGGAAAATTCTTAATCTTACAGGAAATTAGTTTTTATGGCACCTTAAGTTGTTTAAAACCAATAGCTAGTATTCCTTGTACAAAAAACCAGAGTTTAAGCGTTTCTAAAATCTACATTGCACATAAACAAAGATTTATAGTTATGGATGTACATTGGGTGAAACTTTGGACGGCTCATGTTTAACATGGGTATTATTTATTTACACCCTATTCCGAGCCGGGTTTGATTGACTGCATTTTACATGCGATTGTTCATTCAATCGTATCGAAAATCGCAATCGCTCGGGACACATATTCAGGAGCGAATAACTTCAAACTTTAGACTGTATGGACCTTTAATATTAATAAATATTTTTCAAACAAGAAATTCTTTTGTAATTTTTCCATATATTTTCATTTAATACACTTTTATACGTTGTTTTTCAATAAAATCTTTAATTTTAAATACTACTGTGAGATGGTGATAACAAAAGAAAAATTTACCCGGCTATGTTTGTTGTGGGGTCTTCTTAGACCAGGGCGTGTTTGGAACCCTAGTAGCTTCAGATTTAAGTTGGCAAACAAAAATGTATAAACGCTTCATAAGTGCCTGTGATAGGTCTACATGAATAAAGAAAATTTGAATTTAATTTTATCTTTTGTCTCATATAATTGTATACTTGCTCTGTGAAAGTCTTATTATAGTCGGTTGTGCCGTTTTAATAACAGACAACTACTGTCATTTAATATGAAGCACTTGTAAATTGTAGATCCTAGAGAAAATATTTGTTTGAATGGATTTTTTTGTAAAGAACTACCACATTAAAACACAACGAGCACCGATGCGCCGAATGGTGTTAAAGATTTAACCTTCTTTAATTGACTATAAAGCAGCACACTTAAGCGATGTCCAATTGCACAAATCCACCGATATCCTTGAGAGCAACTATAGAAATCTTATCAAAATACCATATACAGTGGCAACAAATCACGACCAACAAACTTGTTCCAAGTCGCTCCGCTCCCATTACGTTGTGATTTCAAGAACCCAGCCCGGGCCACATTTTGAATGTCGCAAACTTTGCCCGTAACTCCTCCCCTTCCACAGGTCACGTACCTTACCCTAAATTTGAGGAAAACACTTCATATATTTGGATCGTATCCATACTACTAACTGTTATAAATGTATAATAAGTATATGCTTTGTTTATTTGTTTGCTTGATACATATGTTTTGTTTAACCGTTGCACTGATCTTGATCATATAAAGATAAAAAGTTTTCCCAGGGTAAAAAGTATCCTATGTAATTGGCTTACATAGGATACTTTTTACCCTGGGAAAACTCACGTTTTTTGCGAGTTTTTTTTAAACCGGTATAATTGCAATTTGATAAGCTCCGTGATACAATGCAGCGCTGTGGTCCCACGAACGGCGGCAGGGGCAATTGGGTAGTTTACATTTATTAATTTCCTCTGGTCTGGGGGAAGGCTTCGGCCGTGACTGGTTACCGCATTGCTGAGAAGGACGTGCCACCAAGTGATTAAGGTTTCTACTACGATGCCGCGTAGAAATCGATTACGGTAGGTACGAGTAGGTTCAATATAAAATAAATATTCAAATTTATTTATTTCAAGTAGGCCTAATATAAGCACTTTTGAAACGTCAAGTCTGGCTGTGTGTAGTGACTCTACCACCGGTTCGGAAGGCAGATTCTACCGAGAAGAAGCCGGCAAGAAACTCAGCAGTTGCTCTTTTCCAACATCAACAATTTACATTTTAGATTTTAAAATTCATTTTTCTATCTTATGAGAGATGAAAGCGTAAAAAATATAAACTTTCATTAACCACAATTTGTTTCCATATCATCATTATCATCAACATTCATCATCATTATATCAACCCATTTCTAGTAACAGTAATTAAATAAATAAATTCAATAATTCTCCGTTTAACCTAGTTAATGAATATCACCATTGTATCAATATAACAAATTCAAACTATAAGTTATTCAGAATAAAAGCTTCCTTTACAAGTTATGTACCAACATTTGAACAAAAACGCGAACTCCGCGGGACCCGCTTTCAACAAAGGCTTGCGGTGTAATACCGCAGCGAACGTTGGAATTATATAAAATTTATTGCTTACTTTGTTTTCTCTATTGGACGCCCTTTGAAACTGTAAACGGTGAAATCCCATTTCTGTTATACTCTACCGGCTTACTGTAGTATTTTGAGAATTTCATCAAATTTTAAATATTATTCAGTATTCCGTTATTTTATTATTTTTAAGAACGATACATTTTATTCATAAACAAAATTAACGGCCCATAGGCGCAGTGGGCAGCGACCCTGCTTTCTGAGTCCCTGGTTCGATTCCCAAAGCTGGAAAATGTTTGTGTGATGAACGTGAATCTTTTTCAGTGTCTGGGTGTTTATTTATATATTATAACCTATTAATCAATCACTCAATCAAAAATACTTTATTGCACACAAATAAAAGAAAACAAAGGTATAAGTCATTTAAATTTGTGTAACAAAGGCGGCCTTATCACTTATAGTGATTTCTTCTTTCTTTTATGAGAAATTGGCTCACATAATTAATGTATATTATTCATAAAAAAATTCATCAGTTATTTTAGTACCTATAACACAAGCTACGCTTACTTTGGGGCTAGATAGCGATGTGTGTATTGTCGTAGTATATATATTTTTTTTGTTAAAAACTAACCGTTGCCCAAGTTCATCTTCCGCGTTTACTAAGGTTTTGTTTGGAACCGTTGGTTTTCCTGAAATAAAAAGTTACTCTCCGTACTTCAACTATGTAGTTATATGCTAAAAATCTAGTAGATCGGTTGCTTAGTTAGGGCGTAAAGTAAGGACAAACAAACAAACATATTTTTTTGGTCTATAAAAATATACCATAACGAAAAAATAATCAATCAATCCAGTAGATCGGTTGCTTAGTTAGGGCGTAAAGTAAGGACAAACAAACAAACATATTTACCATACCATACCATAACGAAAAAATAATCAAAAAAAAAATCGATTTAAGAGGTTTTTTGAAATTTTAAAAATTCTGAGCGACCTTTTAAAAAATTTTTTTTGAGCTGTCTTTCGGAGACAGCTCATAAAACATCGAAAACCGATATTTTTTCACGTGAGCCACCCTAATACTTACGCATTAATAACATCGGTATGGAACTATGGATTACAAAAAGATCCTGCTGCTGATAAGGTATATATTTAGCAATATTTTTCCCCAAACTATTTCTTTACTTTCAAGTCGAAGCGCACCGTATTGAAGACGATATGCAGAAGGATCCTCCTCAAGATCCTGTAAGCCCACCCCTTCATCATTAAAACAACTTTCTCTTCTAATCAATCTCGAAGACAGTTATTAATTTCTCTGCAAAATCACCTTCGGGACAGGAGCAAAAAGACTTATCCGCTCAAGCTGAGTTGCAGTTTTTATTAACCCCTACTATAGTATCTCTTATATCATCGTAATCATGTGAAATCATGATTTTGAAAATAGCAATTTACAAGTTACTGACTGTCTCCTTCTCGGTAGAATATTTTTCAAAACAAAGCCTTGTAGCTGACTTTAAAAGAAATTTAAAAAAATCCTGTAAAAATAAATTCTATAGAACTATTTCGCAATTTAGTGTTCCTAACGATCTTTACTTTCACATCTTTTGCACATACTTAGTAATATAATATCAGTATGTAAATTGTGTATTCCGAACGAATATGGAAACAAATTCACCTTGAAATTGTTACCTTGAATGTTTTTCCTTTAAATGGTTCATGTAATAAAAAAACTTAAACCATATGACCGTTTTTAATACAGTGTACATTCTAGATTATCTAGAAGCTTGGTAGATATTGAAGTTGTGCACATTTATTTTTAGTGTGCTATGTGAATAAAAGTTCATGCTTGGGACATGCATTAAAGATGTGAAGGGATTTTGGCTCTTTTTCGATCCCCCTCCCTCGGTTGTGAGATGTCAACCCTCTCCCCCCTTCTGCTATGAACGATAAATCGCATGGTAATTGTGCATGTACGTTTTCTTCCTATTTTTATTTTGCCTTTTATTTAAAAAAAATTATGTTACTCGTGACTTGTTTCTTTTGGACTTTTTATCAATCTCATGAAATTTAAGACAAACGTAAATAATTATCCTTATAACTCGAATCGAAAACGATCCATCGAATTAAAGTTGTCGATCGAGAACAAAGCGTAGCGGCATCTTAATCCCCTGTCAGCGCGGTTGGTCCAGGGACTGAGGAACTCATTAAGGGTGAAATAAAAAGGCTTTATTGCATATTTTTGTTTGATGTCAGGACTTACATGCTTAGGAGTTTTGGGAAACAGAATGATATGATATAAAAACTATACAATATATGATTTAATACGGATACCGGAAGCGGTGATGGCCAAGTGGTTAAAACTTCGATTTCACTTCGACTACTCGCTTTAACGGTGAAGGAAAACATCATGAGGAAACTTGCACACCTGAGATCTCTCCATAATATTCTCGAAGGCGTGTGAAGTCCACCAATCTGCACTTACCGAGCGTGTGAGCCGTAACATAGTGGATTGGTAATGGTTTGTCATGATAATGATAATCTATATATATAAAACAGAAAGTGTATGGGTATGTTCCGTATAGGCTCCGAAACGGCTGGACCGATTTCGATGAAACTTTCAGGGAATCTCTGGATTGACCTGGCAAGTAATCCTGTAAAGTTTGGTGACGATCGGAGCACTCCTATTTTTGAACTGTCAAACTGTTGTTGTTGCTTTTATTTACTCTGATGATATTCTAATGTTGGTTGTACATTGGTGTAGATAATGATCTTCACCCCCTCAAGAAGAGAATAGAAGAGAATGAAAACGGAGGGAAATAAATGATTTAATATATTATGAGAATTAAATAAAAAAATTAATGATGTAAGTTTATTGTTTAAATAAAATAAAGCAAAATCTAGCCCGGCGAAGCGGGCTGGGTACGCTAGTATGTTATAAAGAAGATATAAGCCATAAAAAAAAAATATATATATAAAGAAAAATATATATTTTTTTTTCTTACATATAAGCCATAAACGTGTTAATGTGATATGGCCTAGTTATGTTTGTGTTAATTTAATGCGCTAGTTAATCAAGCTCATGACGGTTACTGGGGACACTCGAAGACCACAAGATGACTTACGCTCGGTCCTGGTTACTATATCTAACACAATGTTGCCTGTTTATCGGTATATTACAAAAAAGGTATTCCCTCATTGCAGTTATTATCAAACATAAACATATTTTGCCGTATAACTAGACGTCTTTATAAACTTTTTAGTAACGTAGTACTTTTAATTTATATGTTTTAACTATATGTAGTATTAATATGTAATGTATGTAATTAGCACAATTTGGGTAGTGCAGTATCCCGTTTTATATGTTTCTTCAACCAAAGGTTAACTGGAGGAGATCGCTTCAAGCGATAAGGCCGCCTTTGTGCATATGTGTATTATCGTTTTTTTCGTTAACCTGGCTTTCTATTTGTATGTCCAATACAGACTTCTTCTTCTTCTTCTTCTACTTTTCGTGACTGTTTATCGGTAGATTAAAAAGTAGGTATTCCCTCATTAAAGTTATTATCAAACATAAACTTATTTTGCTGTATAACAAGACGTGTTTATAAACACGTTTTGTTATACTTGGTATTGACGGCCGACTGGCGCAGTCGGCAGCGACCCTGCTCTCTGAGTCAAAGGCCGTGGGTTCGATTCCCACAACAGGAAAATGTTTATGTGATGAACATTAATGTTTTTTAGTGTCAGGGTATTTATCTGTATATTATAAGTATTTATGTATATTATGCATAAAAATATTCATCAGTCATCTTTGTACCCATAACACAAGCTACGCTTGCTTTTGGGCTAGATGGCAATGTGTGTATTGACGTAGTATAGTTATTTATTTAAACTTCTTAGTAACAGTAGTACTTTTCGTGACAGAGCTCATCCGGGGAAGTAGGTACTACCACCATGCATGCTTTTAGTATTTGCTGCTCAGCAACATTATTGCAATTATGTGGTCCGATCTAAAAGGTGTGGGTGCTGGTGTAATTGGAAGCACATGAGTATTAACTCTTATACCTCAAGTTTCTTATACATAGGTTGGCATGTTGCAGGACGTTTTCCTTGCATGCCCTGCGAAGTTGCTTTGTGGGCCATTTCGTAGGTCCGTCTAATTATTATTCCTAAAAAAAAATCAAATTCAGCAATTCTATATTCATCACAGCCACTTATGAAGCGTTCATACAAATTAACGAATCTTTCACTAGTAAGTAGGTACATTAGAAATTAATGTAATAATAACGTTTCAAAAGTATAGGTAGGCACAATAAATAATACACCAAACGTGTGGTTTTTTTTTGAATGTATGATATGGCATAATGTAAACTGATTTTTCTACTTTGTAATCCTTACTGTTATTATAAACTAATGTAATTGTAACGTCTTAACTAAGGAACCAATAACCTAAATAATTCAGATCGTACGTAACACTATTTTAGATATGTGGGCATCAACTGACTAAGATTATGCTCGACAACCCTTTAGGTCTTTTCATCAAATTCAATTTTTTTTTTTTTTTTATTTATCTAGGCTTATCACAGGCACTTATTAAGCGTTCATACATATATGATTACATAATACTTCACTTTATTTATTTATTTCATTATTTTTATTTATATATTCAGTTTGCCGTATCGTCACTCGGGTCTCAGCTGAAAATCAGCGGCATGCGTGTACTTAGGTACAATGCAAGGCAAATGTTGAGCTGTACACCCTTTCTGTCTTGTGTTACACACAGACATTGTATGTTGTACTAAGTTGTTACTTTATTATTATAAGATGTACTGTTTGCAACACTTAACAAGAATAAATGTTTTTTCTTTCTTTCTTTCTTTTCTTTCTGAATGGGGTTCCAAACGCGCTCTGGTCTAATAAGAGCACAAAACAAACTTAACTTTAATTTTTTTTTGTTATCACCATCTCACAGTAAATTAATACTAAGCTATGAAGTTAGAGCAATTCACACCCAAGCTTTTTTATCGTTTAAATCGCATCGCATCGTTGAACCGCGTAAGTACACATTTCAGTCGATTGTTAGTACCTGATACTATTACTGGGGCACTGGCAATCATTCAACGAGTACTGGAAACATAGGTACAAGTTATCCTAATCTCTCTTATACCCCCCAAGTATAGCGTATAAGCAATCAAATAAATCTCCTTTAATGTCCGTGGAATCGCTTCAAAAGAACACTTATCAAAAGATGCCTTGCCGAAGCCGAAATACCATAAAAGTGTAATGAATTGGATCCGTAAGATAAAAAGGCCATTAAAAGTGAACGGGATATGAAATCGAATAATAAAGAATTACCAACTTCCTTTTAAAGCTTCGATTATAAAATTTATTTTATTGGAAAACAGAAATAAGAAAAACACTTCAAAAGTGCATAAATTCAGGTAGGTATAGGTTAAAACGCACATATCTTAGAAAGGTGCGTGCTAGGATTCGAACTCAGCCCCCGAAAGAGAAGAATATGTCCTCCCGCTGCGCTATCACCGCTATAGATATACCACTCACAGATTTAAGAATATACAGAATCCTCATTCAGCTATTATTGTATGCAGTGTCGAAAAACAGTGAAAACGCCCCGCGCAGGTCTCACTGTACACCCTCGGAATGTTGCTAGCTCACAAACTATTTCCCATTTTCCCATCTTATGGTAAACTTTTAGAATATGAAATAATTACTTTCAACTGTATTATGAAAATTAAGCTTAATTTGCTATACTCCGCGAAAAGCTGGAGAATCTGTATTGTGATGTGTTACATTCATTATTCATTGTTCATTATTCATTGTAAAGTCATAATCTCCTGAGGATGCTCCGGTTTCAGAGCGAAACGTGCGTAGCGCTGCGAACATTGCCGCAGATTTTTTTGGTGTGGAGTATAAGGATTGAATAAATTATAAATTACACCATACAGATTGTCCTGCTTTTCGCGGAGTATAGCAAATTAAGCCTAATTTTCATAATATATTATGAATTTCCATTTCAGTCTTCGTTTGTTGTTGGCTTCCTCTAACACCAGGTTTTTTCTGAATATTGTTAGTTAATTTTAAGTTAAAGATTACGTAAAATAATCAATATTTATAAAAGGGGGAAAAATTCCAAATGAAAGTATCAATTGAATATTAAAATAAGTAATTTTTAAATCAGAGATGTTTAACCGGTTTCGGGTTTCAGGCTGCTACACTAGGTTGCACTTTAGACCTATTTAAGCACGGAACTTCTAAAACTCGTTTATCTTAGCTATCTGGGTCACATTCCTCCAAAGCGCAGGTACAGAGTCTACAGAGAGGCTGTTTTAAGGCATTCCGTCCGGAATTCCTCCCAAAATATTATTGACCGACGGAATTATTTTCGGAATCCTAATAAATTGGGAGCAATTTTACGTAAATGGGTTCTCTTAAAAGATTTTTTACTCTGTACGATCGGATATCGGAGATTTACCCGATTTAGTAATCTAAACGATGAGGACTGCTTGATTTTAGTAGTGGTAAAGCTTTTTGTGACAGAGCTCGCCCGGGAAAGTACTATTCCGCTAAGTTTTCTGCTGCTAAGCGCCATTGTTGCAATCGTCTGACAATTAATACTATAAAAAAAGGTTCATTGATCATATCAACCCATTACTGGCCCACTACAGGGCACGGGTCCTACAATGAGAAGGTAAGGACGTAGTCCACCACGCTGGCCCAGTGCGCAGTGGTGGACAGGTTATTAGGTTATATAACAATAATATGTCATATGGCCGCAAACTCAGCGTTATGCTGTTATTTGGCATTCGCTGTTTTCAGTGTTTCTCCAGCATCTAACTGAACTGCCGCTTCGCCAGAATAAAAGCAGAAGTAATTTATCGTAACAAAGAAATGGAAAGTAAATAAAAATATTAGTAATAATAATAAAATAAAATAATAAATAATAGAGTATAATAATAAAAATTGCAGATAAAATAAACTAAAAATTATTTTTTAAAAATTATCTAAAACAGAACAAAAGTACGTATTTGCAGCCGACGTATTGACAGTGACAATGAACTAATATCTGATTGTTACGAATCTGAACAAATCGGATCTGTATCTGATCGGATGGTGTAAAAGCGATCAAATGGTAGAATCGGAAAGGGCGGACGCTCTGCGCCTGTAATTTGTACTGAAGCCTGTTTATAAAGAAAATTCCGAGAGGATTACGAATATTTGTCACATTTTGTTCTCCCAAGCTATTTTAAATATGCCTTTGAGGTAAAAAAATACCTTTAGATAAATAACGTGGTAAGAACGAACTTCTAAAAAAAACTTACACAATGTTGATTAAAACGACCTTCAACCACCCTGATTTATTACGAAAAATTACAATATATATATATTTTATTTTTTTATTTCACTACAAGTTAGCCCTTGACTGCAATCTCACCTGGTGGTAAGTGATGATGCAGTCTAAAATGGTACTGAGCTAACATGTTATGGAGTATTGTAGTCATACCACTAATCGGTATTCACGCGCATCGCGCCGGAACATTTAATTTAGTGACATCTGAAAATCGTTTGCGAAAGGTACAGAAGTAATTTATGGGATTGAGTATACGCTTTTACAATATGATTTCCTAAGGTAATTTTGAACCTACCAATGCATAAATTCAAAGAATATGTTAAAACACATTTATTACAGCGAGGTACATACAATTGATGAACTTTTTAATGACAAGGTTGCTTGGAAGCTCCGCTTTCGTCTCTAACAAGATAGAAAAATGAATGTAAATTGTTGATGTTGGAAAAGAGCAACTGAAAGAATCACGACAAAGAGACAGACTTGTAGTTTCAATAGTGAAATAAGTGAATTTTCAATTTGAATTGTGAATAACTAATGTAATTTGTATGGAAACTAATCAAAAGCTGTACGCATTGAAGAAACGTAGAGCCATACAATACAATACTTATTCGCCTTCTCCTGCGAGGGAGAAGGTTTGTGTCCAGCAGTGGGATACAAACCTTATCCCTCGAAGTCCTGGTTGGGATAATGGAATTTAAAAGCTATTTAATTATTTGTGCTAGTTCGGTAGTATTTCGGTCATACCTTACCTGCAATGACCTGCGTAATTGTTAACTATTAGTACGGCATGCACGTTGCCATATTAAAACTTAACTAGAACATGTAAGTAAGGAAAAAGCAGGACAAAATACTGGTAGGTTTAAATTTGTACGTTATGCAGACCGGTTAAGGTGGTTAATTGAATGGCATAGTTGAAAGAAACATGAAAGTAGGTAGTGCTACATCTTGAATTTAGTCGAACTTTTCTCAGAACATACGGCTCTGAAGGACAGTCAATAGAAGCTTCAAGCACAATAATAATAATAATAGTCATTTATTTCAGACGTTTACATCCATAGATTGGCAAACATCCATAGGGCAGTCGTATCTGGCAGTAAATATCTTAAGAATGTCGTTGTCGCTGGTACGTAAACGCTGTAGAATGACAACTTCAATGAAAGCTTAAGCGGGGTTTGTCGAAAAGAAAAATGTAGACCAAGCTGTGATAGCCTAGTGGTTAGGACTTCGGCTTTATTTCGGGGGGCCGAGTTTGAATCCCAGCCAACTTTTAACTTTTTTTTAATTTAATTTAATTTATTTCGACTTGAGCGTTTGCTGTAGATATGAATTCTCTTTTACTCTGACGTTAATAATTCTCCATAATCGAAACCAACATGCCAATTTTTATTCGCTCTTAATCGATATAGGTTTGTGTACAGGTACAGCTGTACCTACGTGTACAGGTTTTATTGCAACCAAAGCTAGTATGTATAAAAAAAAGATTTACGTTCTCCATGACCGTGTACTTAATAAAGGCTGCGCCTAATTTCAGTTTACGGACGGGCTTAAGACGGCCAGCAGGTAATACATGAGCACAACCACATACAAATACGAGACAAGATACAGCTGGAAGACCCGATAAAGGTGAAATTAAATTATTAAAGAAAATCTAAAACTGGGCTACATAAAAGCTGAAAATAACCGATCAACTTGATTTTTGGGATAGATTTAGTCGAAATAACGAAGAGTAACGAGTAACGAGTTTAACGCACAACGGAAGGTTTCGGCCGACTAATTACGGTGACAAGCCCAGGGAAAGAAGAAGAACGAAGAGTAACATAGGCTAAAGGGCAACCTTGATATAACGTACCTCGTATAGCGACTACCTTCATTTAACAAATTCTTTGTAATCCCCTTTGTATTGACATTTCAAGGGTATTACGAAGAATTTGTTAAATCTAGGAAGTCGTCATACGGGGTACGCTATGTTAAGGTTGCACTGTATATTGTAAATAGGGGAGGAATTTAATGGAGGGCAGGATATTCTGCAGCGCTGCGACAATCCTTTACTTATCCCCGACGTTGTCACGTCAGACGCGCTACGACGTGACGTCTTAATATACGGTGATATCACCGCAGCGAAGATATATCGCACCTCGTCGGTTTTATTAAATGAATTTCTTACATTGCGTTCTAAACAGGGTGACAGGCTTAAGCTTGAAGACATTTGCGTTTGTATCCTCATTCCAGCTTATATATTTAAGAGTAAGCCACTTTTGTTACGGATCTGAAACGTTGTCGCTTACTGTTTGTTTGAAAATTTCTTTATTTTGTTAATAAAATGTAACAAATGTTAAACAATAGATATTATAAGTTCTTATTGCTAACCTACGCAAATATAAACGTAACATATTTTTTACCTTATATAAACGTGCTGCTTCCGAACGCAAGCACTTATTCAAATAAATTATACTATACTTATAACTTACTACTACGTACTATCGACAATCTCACATAATACTTATGCGTTACATATAGTTACATAGTTTTTAAGTAAGAACAAATTTTGATTTTGGACTATGTGGGTAGACATAAAAAAAAAATGTCGCTTACTACGAGTATTAATATACTCGTACATAGAATGGGTCAGAGTCACTCAGCGGGTGATAGAGAGTGCTATGCTACGAGTATCTCTAAATGAGGAATGAGTACATCTTTATAAGAACTAGAGTTACCGACGTAGCTCAACGAGTTGCAAAGCTGAAGTGGCAATAGGCGAGGCATATAACTCCAAGAACCGATGGACGGTGGGGTCCACAAATAGGTTTACTTACAGTAGCTTCGCAATATATTTATAATAATATAGTCTTTGTAAGACAAAATATTACTCTTTATAAACAAAAAGCTGATATTAATAATCGACTCACCAGAAACAGACATAAATTAGTGATATCTGCATATCGTCTGCGAAAGGTGCAGAACTCCTTTGTGGGGTTGAGTATACGCTTTTACAACATGATTCCTAAGGTAATTCTAAGACCTACCAATACATACATTAAAAAAAAGTGTAATAACACATCTAATACAGCGAGGAATCTAATACATTTCATGAATTCCGTAATGACAAGGTAGATTGGATGCAGCCAGCCTCGCTCTCATCTCACGCAAGAAAGAAAAATTATTGTAAATGTTGTTGTTGGAAAAGAGCAAATACTGAGTTTCTTGCCGGCTCTTCTCGGTAGAATCTGCTTTCCGAACCGGTGGTAGAGTCACTAAAAACATACATGCTTGACGTTTCAAAAGTGCTTATAAAGTAGGCCTACTTGAAATAAATTAATTTGAATTTGAATAAGTGATTGGTGGGCAGTTAGCATAGCATTATCTATATATATAAAAGAGAAAGTGTTTGGGTATGATCCGTATAGGCTCCGAAACAGCTGGACCGATTCCAATGAAACTTTCAGGGAATCTCCGGATTGATCTGAGGAGTAATCCTGTAAAGTTTGGTGACGATCGGAGCACTCCTATTTTTGAACTGTTAAACTGTCAAATACAGCTTATTTACTATGATGATATTCTATTGTTGGGTGTACATGGGTGTAGATAATGATCTTCACTGAAAAGAGAATAAAGGAGAATGAACACGGAGAGAAATAAATGATTTAATATATAATGAGGCATTAATTAAAAATTTGATGATGTAAGTTTATTGTTTAAATAAGATAAAGCAAAATCTAGCCGTGTACGCATGTACATAATAAATTAGTAAAACAATAAAATATTTTTCGTTCTATTTAATTCTGGAAATAAAAAAATATTTATTATTATTAATTTATTATTTTTCGAAACGCGAATAAACTATGGCAATAATATATGTCTCGGTATACTCAGTTACAATCCTAGACAATCTTTCACGCTGCCCATCACTGTCACGCAGAGAACCCTGCAGACGTGAGGAAATACGCTAGGATAGATGGATCTCTTGCCGTTTATACTTAATTGTATGCTGAGACATAGGGGTTTACATTAGCACAATAAGGATTTAAGTTTATTTATAAGCATTAGTTAGTGAATTCGTTTATTTATTTGACGGCCGATTGGCGCAGTGGGCAACGAACCTCCTCTCTGAATCCAAGGCCGCGGGTTCGATTCCCACAGCTGGAAAACATTTCTGTGAGGAACATGAATGTTTTTGAGTGTCTGGGTGTTTATCTGTATTATTTAAGTATTTATGTATAGTATTCATAAAATTATTCCTCAGTCATCTTAGTATCCATAACACAAGCTACGCTTACTTTGGGGCTAGGTGGCGATGTGTAGTATATTTATTTATTTATTACTAGCTGTTGCCCGCGACTTCGTCTGCGTTTGATTTTGTTTATTGATGTGGCATTAAATTTAGTTTTCATATACTCTATCGCTAAGCTTTAAATGAGGGGTTTGCTGCTGTCCGCTGAGGAGTTCTGTTCTCTATCTCCAACCACATTCAGATCTACACAAAGTTTGGACAAAATTAAACACATATTATAACCTCTATGGTACAAAAATAATTATTTAAATCGGTTATAATTTGTCGGAGTTGTGGTGTTAAATCGTCAAACACTTTCATCCCCTCTCCCAAAGGAACCGAGCTTAATGTCTGAATAAAAAATATCCTATATCACTTCTAACACTTTCAAGAATATGTGTACAAAGTTTCATGAGGATCGGTTTAGTAGTTTTTGCGTGAAAGCGTAACAAACAAACTTACATTGACATTTATAATATTAAGTAAAGTAATAAAGTAATAGGGAAGTAGGGATAGGGATAGGGATTATTTTTAATACACATGTTGTGTGCTTTTATGATTCCGTACCCGACGATTGTATATTACGGATCGGCGAGAATAGTTTCACAAAAATACCAACAATATTCCTGGAAAGCTCACATCAAGCACTCTCTATCTCGGTCAAAATATTCGTTTGAAGCCTATATAAAAATATTAAATCGGATGAACATAAACAAAAAGCCAACTCGAGTTTTTTAGTATTCGAGCCTGGCGTGGAATATCCCGAAATAATTTTTAGTATTTGTATGAATTGCGCAGTTTCCAAGCCAAAATAAAACCATGACAGGAACTAAAAATATAATAAAATATAAAACTAGTCAAGCGCGTTTGAAAGCACGTGTAGAGTTCCGCAGTGAAGGGGGGGATATAATTTTTGTCTCCTGCCTGTCCTAGCCATGCTGGAGATGAAGATAAGGATGAGGGGTTCAAATGCCTTTGTAACGTATTCTGGCTTCAAACTTTTTTTCTTTTTTTATTCCAGTACAAGTTAGCCCTTGACTGCAATCTCACCTGGTGGTAAGAGAAAATACAGTCTAATATAAATAAATAAATATACTACGACAATACACACACCGCCATCTAGTCCCAAAGTAAGCGTAGCTTGTGTTATGGGAACTAAGATAACTGTTGAATATTTTTATGAATAATATACATAAATACTTATAATATAACATATTCCACCCAGACACTGAACAACATTCATGTTCTTCACACAAACATTTTCCAGTTGTGGGAATCGAACCCACGGCCTTGGACTCAGAAAGCAGGGTCGCTGCCCACTGTGACAATCGGCCGTCAAATATGGTAGCGAGCTAACCTGTTAGGGAGTATTTACCTCTCTTACAGGTTAGTCATACCCCTAATCGGCTTCTACGGGACATCGCACCGGAACACTAAATCGCTTAGAGGCACGTCCTTGTTAAAGTGGTTACTAGCCACGGTCAATTCCCACCAGGCCAGACCAGAGAAAATTGCAGCGAATCGAACCCGGAAGATCTCCTACTCTAATTCACTCCGTTGCGCCAGGGAGGTCTTTAACAACGTTAGCTGATGATAGCTGAATTTCACACATTTACAGCGTTAATTCCGTAAATAAATATAAGATTTTTGTAATCTAACGTGAGCCCAAGAAATTATTTTGGGCAATTGAGGCAGGTTTTCTAAACACGGTTCACCATCTGAGTAGGAGCCAGGCAAGACATGCCGTAGCGGCCATAACAGGACACTATGGCACAGGGTCCATGTTATTAAAAAAGGGCTTTATTGATGGGCCTGCAACGAGGACGTTGAGTATATGGAGAATTTGAATTGGGAATGCGACAGGTTGGCTAAAAGCGATTGGACCTTCTAGAAGTAGTATATCTACGACTAGATGATTGCCTCCAACATAAAAGCTTTAATCAAACTCTTAGAGTGGCTATTTAGGGTGACTTTAAGGATAGACCGAGTACAAAAGATCCTGTTGGGTCATGAAGACAGAATACAGTTCTAATTTTGGCGGCCGATTGGCGCAGTGGGCAGCAACCCTGCTTTCTGAGTCCAACGCCGTGGTTTCGATTCCCACAACTGGAAAATGTTTATGTGATGAACATGAATGTTTTTCAGTGTCTGGGTGTTTATCTGTATAATATAAGTATTTATGTATTTATATAAAATAGCACAAGCTACGCCTACTTTGGGGCAGGATGACGATGTGTGTATTGTCGTAGTATATTTATTTATTATTTCTTAACTCTCAAGAGAGCGGGATAGTGCAAAAAAAAAAACAAAAAATAGTAGATCAAAACTGCAATGTGGAAACATTGCAGTTTTGATCTACTATTTTTACTAGATGTACATTGTCTTGCTGATATAAAAGGCACTCAGGCCGTGATTGCCAGAGAGTCTCAGGTACAAATCCGGTCGGTTCCGAAATTTTCATATACATTTAAAAAACAAAAATTACAAAAATATGATATTTCCTTCAAGTGTAGATAAAAAATTGATTAAATTTATAAAATAAGACATCGCTATGAAGCAATAAGCCGCCAAATTGTGTACGTTGTTTTGTTATACTTTTCTTTTTTATGTACATTTTGTGGTGTGCAATAAGAGCATATTCATTCATTCATTCATAATGACAATAAAAGGTGATCGCGACATAGACAACCGACCTTTTACGGTCTTCGTTTGACCTCAGGACCCTAAAAAAGTAAAATAAATAGTGCAGCGGCAGCTAAAATTGCGAATCTATGAATTTTTCACTAGAATTCAGCGGCTATTGTTTATCTACGTGTGTTTTTCAAAGCGCTGGGGATCTGTGTTGGCATAATCTAATTCAATA
Source organism: Pararge aegeria (assembly GCF_905163445.1). NCBI lineage: Eukaryota > Metazoa > Arthropoda > Insecta > Lepidoptera > Nymphalidae > Pararge > Pararge aegeria. The sequence goes on from NC_053187.1 coordinate 2,164,866, forward strand.
AATCCGACAGTTTCACAGTTTTCATACGTGATTGCTGAACCGAATAAATCCCTAGGCTCTTTACTACTGGTGCACCTCTCAGCCTTCAGTTTTAGTTAAGGATGTGTTTGCTTACCAGCTGGAGGTTCAGTTTCAATCTACATCCCGCGCAATTAAAAAATGGTTCTATAAAAATCACATATCATTTACGAAGCGACACGTAAATTTAATCTAATACTTTTTGAAGTTATACTTCTTTTGGGGCGTTTGGGAAAAATTATGAGAGTAAATTTTTACGATGCGCGCGCACACCGTCACTAAAAACCAACACTCTGAAGTTAGCTACAGTCAACATTTTAGTTTTTCAAAAAAAGGTTTGACAGTGTTCACTTTGAACTGTCAAAGACTGCGGGCTCATTCTGGTGATTTCATTGTACAAAAATCTTAAACTTTAATGTTGAGTGAAACTTGGTTGTCTGATGATGAAATAACTAGATAATGCGTTATAATAAAACTTTGAATGTATTAATTACCTTTTTTCTATTGACATTTCTTCTACAAACATAGAATAACGCGAAAGATAAAATTTTTGAACAGATTTTTTTTTTTAGTTTATTTTACGGCCAAGCCGATTCAAGTCCTTTAAGGCCTTTCAAAAAATATTACAGTTTAGCTTAAAACTAAGATAAGTTTAAATATAACATTTTAGCTTAAAACTAGATAATTATCATTTTCTTTGAACCATTAACTTTGAAGAACAGAATAGAAAATAGAATAGAAAAACTTTATTGCAACACAACAAAAAAAGGAAAATACAAGGAAAACAGTAATAGTACTTAGTGCTAGGGTGCAAAGGCGGCCTTATCACTAAAAGTGATCTTTTAAAGGCAACCTGAGCGTACGAAGCCGATAAAAGAGTGGAAAATGGATGGTGCATAAAGTAAGTTACAAAAAAAAAGAAAAAAAAAAAAAGAAATGTAATATAAACTTACATGAACATACATACTACATTTACATATTAACTACACAAATACCAACATAAATTTATATATACTATGATAGATATATGTGATATATATTTATGCTATTATAAACTTACATACTACTCAATTACATAGATAAGTAATAATTCTTTAAGCGATGTTTAAACAGGTGAATGGTTTCGGAATGACGTATTTCCCAGGGGAGCGAGTTCCACAGTGTTACAGCTTTAACAGTGAATGACTCGTTATAGCGCTGAGAGCGAGATAAGGGAATCTCAAGCTTGTTGTCATTCGCCGACCGGAGACTGACAAGATGCTGAGAGAAGGAAAAACGCTCTTTAAGGTAAAGCGGAGAGATAGGACTATATAGAAGAGAATAAAGTAAAGTAAGAATATGGATATTTCGCCTATCATTAACAGTTACCCACTTGAGTTGCTGACGGTAATGAGTAATTTGGTCAAATTTCTTAAGCCCAAAGATAAATCTTATGATTAGATTTTGGAGCCGCTCAAGTTTATTAAGAAGGTACTGGGGTATATCAGAATAACACGTGTCTGCGTAGTCCACTATAGGAAGTAAAACAGAGTGGGCCAGACAAATTTTGGTACGAATAGGTAAAAAGTATTTCCACCTTTTAAGCCTACCAATTACAGCGTAGATCTTGCGACTAAGCTCGGATATTTGAGGACCCCACGAGAGCGTATTAATATGATAATACCCAAGTTTTTAACAGAACTGCTGAACTCAAGTATAGCGCCATCAAAGACTACAGAAGGAAGAGACGAGAAGCTAACTTTAGAGATTTGCTGCCGGCTGCCGATTAAGATGACCTGGGATTTACTAGCATTTATAGACAACCCACTCGATTTACTCCATGAACTAATTAAGTTCAGGTCCGAATTCAAACGAGTGATAGCCCCCGATATGTCATCAACAGAGGTTGACGTATAAATCTGCAAGTCATCAGCATAGAGATGGAAAGACAGCAAAAGCAAATCTGTCAATGAGTTTATAAAAATGGAAAAAAGTAGAGGAGAAAGAACACCACCTTGTGGGACACCAGCACTGAGACTGCACCAAGAAGAACACTTACTATCAATACGTACACACTGTTTACGGTCATAGAGGTATGAACGAAACCAATTTAAATCATTACAGGATATATTTATGGAATCAAGAATAGCCAGAAGAATTTCAAAATCTACTGTATTGAAAGCATTAGAGAAATCGAGTAATGCTAAGACTGTTACTTTTTGTTCATCCATACCGCATCTAATATCATCGCAAATTTTAACAAGGGCTGTAGTAGTACTGTGTCCAGGACGAAATCCAGATTGATAGGGACTTAAAATGTTATTTTTCCTAAGAAATAGAGATAGTTGCCCATGAACAATGCGCTCCAGGACTTTTGACAGGAAAGGTAAAATAGAGATAGGCCTATAATGAGAAAAAGATGAAGGTTGGTTAATTTTCGAAATAGGTATGACATGTGCCAGCCGCCACACATTAGGAAAAGAGTAAGAGAAGAGAGAACTATTGAAGATATGGCAAAGTACAGGTAAAACATAAGCAAGAGCTAGCATAATCATTTTGCGACTAACACCATCACTACCAATGGCATCAGATTGGATAGCCATAATATGCTTTTTGACATCATCAGCAGTGACAGCGTCAAAATTGAATACTGCATGGTTAGGTTTAGGCTGCAAAGAAATTTTATTCAGGGTCCGAGCTCTGGTTACGTCATCTAATATTGTTACTGTGGATAAATGTTTGTTAAGGGCATCAGTATCAATATTGAAACCAGATACGGATAATTTACGCTGTCGTCCAATGCCCATAGCGTCAAGAAATTTCCATATCTTGGCTGAATCCTTGCTATCCAAAGAAGTATGTATAAAGTTACGCTGAGCATCGCGACAAGTCTTGTTGCAAAGGTTACGTGCCTTTTTATATTTTTGTAAATTTTCAGGTGATGGATTGATTTTAAATTTCGACTTAGCAGCATTTCGCTTCGCCATCAAACCCCTTATTTCTACAGTAAGCCAAGGAGCTGGAAGATGTTTAAGTTTAATTGGCCGAAGAGGCGCATGCACATCAAATAGATCAATAAGAAGAGAATTAAAGATTGAAATTTTATCATTTACATCCGGGGCATCCAAAATAATATCCCAGTCAATCCGGCTAAGATCATGCATAAACTTATCATTATCAAAGCTCTTGAAGCTTCGCCGCATCACGACTGTAGGTTTAACCCTGGGCGGGTGAATTTTATAGGATAAGAATACTAAGTCATGATATGAAAAAGCTTCGGCTGGAAGCTGGCCATGCACATTAATACGCTCAGGTGAAGAGACGATCATTAAATCCAGTTGTGAAGGTACGCAGTTGGGAAAAAAATGAGTTGCATTAGTGCTGAGCAGATTTAAATTGGCGCTATTAATTATACTTACCAGGCGCCTAGCTCGTGAGTCATTCTTGATAAGGCAAGTGTTAAAATCACCCATAATAATAGTGTGATCAACACTTGGGACATAACTATCTAATAAAATCTCAAAACTATCAAAATAGTCAACACGCAGTGACGGACTATAAAACACCCCAAGCAAAAGCTTCAGAGAACCAAAAAGAACCTCAACAAAAATATGCTCAGAAGAATCACAGTATTGGGAAGGCGACTTATTTAAAATTGAGAAGGGGATGTGGCTACGGAGATATATGGCTACCCCTCCCCCACCTTTCCCAGTTCGATCATTTCTGATTAAATGAAATCCTGGCAAGGAATATGAAGTTGAAGGCAGACAAGACTTGAGAAACGTTTCCGATACCAGGATAGCATGTATGTCTTTAACGTCGAAAGAAGTTAAGAGGTCTGGATAGTGGGAAGGGATGCTCTGCGCATTAATATGAATAACATTAAAACTTTTAGAGTGCGGAGAGAAGGCAGAGTCTAGAGCCGAATTTATAGAAAAAGAAGTGCTGTGGAAACTGTCATCAGATGTTGAGGTGCATTCTGAGAAAACGCCACTACCGCCATCCGACCCATCACTGCACATACCGTCATCGCTAATCATAACTTAAATATGTTTATTTATAGATATATAAATATGTGTATAATATATAGATTTTAAATATTTATACAAAATATAGTTTGATAATTATATCTTACAACAGAAACAAATAAAAACAATACTAATATGCGCCAAAAAAACCACCCATCAGCAGTAACCGACTTAAAAAACAAAAACATAAAAATTGGTATTTATCACACCATGTGGCGACCATCAGCCGAAACTAAACCTATCTTTAAATAAATAAGTAGTTCAAACACAAGCATAAAAAATAAAAAATAAAAATAAAATAAAAACAGAAAAATGAAATCTTTGCAATAATGCAAATTTTTATCTATTGACTTACTTGGTTATTATTGAATTAAACTATTCAAATATATGTTAAACGGAACGCGTCAATAGCCCATACCATGACCATAGGCCATGTAGGTGACGTAACGTTTGCATTATCTTTGGTACTGTCATCTGTAATGTCAGTGTCAAACTGTCGAGTCAACAGGACCAAATTTAGTGTCACAACAAACTATTAATTATTTACATACCCCGATTTTGACAAGATAACAAATATAAACAAGAAATTACGAAGCAATACTTAATAGTAAATAAGTTACATACAAGTATAGGTAGGACAAGAGACACGAATAGATCTTAATGCTAACTTAGGACAAAAATCACTTTTTGACGATACGCCTGGACCGGTTGACTTGTGCTGGCAGAGCTGCTGGTCGAGATTTCGGTGGCGCAGCGGCAGAGCTTGCCACCACAGCACTTGGTGCTGGTCTTTGGACATCAGAACCACAGGGAATGCTGTCGAGTTCAGATTTCGCAACAATTCTGCGGCGCGATCCATTTGACTGTACGACGAATATGGAACCATCTTTGGTCCAGCATTTAGAAACACCAAAGCGTTGTCTTGCTTCCATAAAAATGGCATGCCTGTCCCTGGTAAGGAACTCGGAAAGGGTTATTCCTGTACCTTTAAGCTTGGTTTTATCATACCAGACCTGATTTCTGAGGGACAGTTGTTTAAACTTAAGAAGTATGGCCCGCTGTTTACCAGACTTAATGCTTCCCATGCGATGACAACGACTGACAACAGCAACAGATAGATCAGGCATATTAAGGTGGTCGGACAGAGTTTTAACCACTAATTTTAAGGTATCCTCACCGTTAACATCAGGAATGCCATGAACTAGTAAGATCTTTCTTCTGCTGTTCATTTCAAGTTTATCCTGCTGCTTCGAGAGATGTTCTGATGTACAGATTTTTGTCTTGTAACTTCTATCGCGTATACATAATTACACACACAGTTTTTTTTCGTTTAAATGTGTTTAAAAATTAACTAATTTAAACGTGTTTATAATAAACAATATAAGATATTTAGTTAGATTCCTTATAAGGCCTTGTTTATTACAATCATCAAGCTGAAATTCAGAGTTTCCCTGATGGCGGATGAGGGTCTGAAATTCAGAATTAAAATGACAATTACACGAAAGATTCCAAATTAATTTCAGGACAAAAGCGCGCATTATCAGGTGGGTGAGGATGAATTATCAGCACACTTCAATGCTCTTGTGTAAATTAAATGACATTTAACGTATGGTTCAAGTTATAATAATAATATACTTATTATTGTTTTTTTTTGACACCATTTTTCCTATTCAATATACGGACGAATAACGCGGGCTATAGCTAGACTCCATATTTTCAACTTACGCCATAATTCACTTTGATTGGTTGCTTAGTTAGAGCGTGAATGAAGGACAGACAAATAAACACACTTTCTCATTTTATGATATTAGAAAGATGTATGGATTATTTAGATTTAAAATTCACAGCGCTCACCGTTGCGCCCGAGAGGTCGCCGTCGGCTTAATACCTACGCCTCAGGTTAATGTACACAGGACGTGTAGATTGCCCTGCCTATAGGCGTTGGTTTCCTGCATACCATCAGTAGGGCCATCTTCGTTGTCTCTCAGTTAGTACCTACTATAAATATTGACAAACAAATATACATTCCATATTATAGGTCCATTTAGAACCCAAGCAATTTCGTCAGGCCCATAGCTTACGTAAGCGTGACAACTGCATTCTAATCTGCCATCATCTTTTGGTCTGGAACCGTCCGTTGTACGTATGGCCACTGATGCGGCTCCCCGCTGGATCACTCCAGCCAGCCGAGCTCACTCCAGAAGCTTAGCAGGCCGCCCAGGTCGCCGAGTGCTTCATGGATTGTTGCTGAGGAGCCAATGTGTGCTGCGCGTTGTTCTGCTATTCCATTGCATTGGAGCATTACGTGTATCGGTGTTTCTTCCGTCTCCATGCATGCTCTGTAGAGAGGACTGTCAGTTATAACAATGTAGTTTAGCCCGATTTAATTTCAGTAATTTTGTTGTTAATCGTGGGTTTGTTTGTGTTTGCAATCTTTTGTTTTAAACCATAGCTCCGAGTGTGTTGATGGAGCCATGTTTTGTATTCATGGTTGATGGGATATAAAAATAAATGCAAACAATATACACTACCCGCCTAGAATTTACACATCATGAATTACGCTTTCGCCTTCCATATGGACCATATACCAAACGTAGCACAAGTACAAACGAAATTAAATGCACCGCCGAAATCTAACAATGGTTATATAATTATACGTCATAATTTACTGCCAACGGAATGAGGGTACTCCATATCTCATTTCACCTGACTCCTGAGTACTGGAGTCTTTACCTTTGTTGTCGGTAATGAATATTTTAGGAAGTCAGATATCGCAACTCTCTGAATGAATATATTTTATTAAAGCACGTCCCATCTGACTTCCTAAAATATTCATTACCGACAACAAAGGTAAAGACTCCAATACTTCCCATTTGTGCCCTAGACCCTAAACCCATTTCTTTTTTTGATCATGTTACAGCGATTTTCCTCGTATTTTGTTTGTATGCAATATACGCTTTGTAATTTTGATAAGTACTTATGGATTACTTTATAAAACTCATTTTTGCTAATTACGGGTCATCACTATGCCCGTGATCTATGCGTCTACGCATCGCCGTTCATGAAAATGAGGTTCAAATAATGGAATGCACTAATATTTCATCGATAAAGTGTTTAGCATAAAAAAAATGTTATGTTATTCCTAATAATTACTGACTAAATGTATATTTTTGGGCGGCCGATTGGCGCAGTGGGCAGCGACCCAGTTTTCGGACTCTAAGGCTGCGGTTTTGATTCCCACAACTGGAAAATATTTGTATGATGAACTTCGACATTGTTTTTCAGCGTTGTTCTCTATACTATAAATATTTATGCATATTATTCGTAAAATATTCATCAGCCATCTTTGTACGCATAACTCAAGCTTTTATTTTGTTTTCACCATCTCACAGAGAATTAATATTAAGCTATGAAGTTAGAGCAATTCATACCCAAGGATTTTTATCGTTAAATAATGATAACGATGTTTAATTATGATGCCTTAACAGGCTATCTTACCATCATCGCTTTGTGAGATCAAATCAAGGACTTATACGTTTATTGGAATACAAAATATATTAAAGCCTGCCATAAAAACAAATGATACATTCAGCTTTCCATTCCGTAGCACATTACATGTTTATTATTCATCGCCCCGTTGCAGTGTTCGCATTAAACAGTCATCGGCAACGATAACCTCGTTTGATTATTTATTTTGCACTGTTGTTTTTGAACATGCGAAAATTGACGTTGTTCGACTGGAAAGTCAAATAGTAAAGTTCAAAATTTAAAAAAATAATCATAATTTTATTTCAAGTAGGCCTACTATAAGCAGTTTTGAAACGTCGAGTCTGCCTATTTGTAGTGCCTCTACCACCGGTTCGGAAGGCAGATTCCGACCGATAAGAAGCCGGCAAGAAAATCAGCAGTTGTTCTTGTACAACATCAACTTTTTACATTGAAAATTTTGACATTTGTTTTTCTATCTTATAAGAGATGAAAGTGGAGCCGGATGCTTTCAAGCAACCTTGTAATAAATGTGTTTTAACACTTTATTTTCTTAAAACTTGGTCTAAATTTACCTAACGAATCGTATTATAAAATCGACTCAACTACACCCACAAATGACTTCTGTACCTTTCGCACACGATATGCAGATACTAATTTATGACAATTTCTTGTGAGTCGACTGTTTATATCCACTTTTTGCTTATATATTAATATTTAGTCTCACAAAAAACGCACACACTTTTTTTTTATAGTAACATTTTACGTAATCGAGGTAAGTCGAAAACCATGTGCTGTAAACAGAGCAACGATTCACAGGGCTCGGTAATGGGTCGGTTTTGAGTAAATTATGAGGACGATGATGATGACCTATTATATAATTATCTCTACAAGTAATATTTATTATTATTATTTTTTATTTTTTTTTTATTATAAAGCTTATTGCAGGAGTTTGGAACAACCAAACTTTCATTCCTCTCTCCTGCTTAGGATCATATTTATAAAGGTAGGTAACTGACATAATCATCTTCATCACATCAACCCATTACCGGCCCACTACAGAGCACGGGTCTCCTCCCACAATGAGAAGGGGTTAAGGCCTAAGTCCACCACGCTTGCCCAGTGCGGATTGGTGGACTCGACATACCATTGAGAACATTATGTAGAACTCTCAGACATCCTTCACCGTTAAAGCCAGTGGTATTTTAATTATTTAAAACGCTCTTAGAAAAGTTAGAGGTGTGTGCTGGGATTCGAACTCAACCCCCCGAAAGTGAAGTCGAGTTCTTACCCATTGCGCTATTACCGCTTACAACTACATACTCGAATACTAACATAATTCTTAACTACGATAACTAACACAATACGTTAAAATCCATTTTAAAGTTTTGACAGTACTACCTCAAAACCTAAGTCTATAAAACTACGACAGCTTAGCGTACTACGTAACCTGGAAGTGTAAAAATGTTTATTCAGAGACCCGGAAAGCAAACAGCGGAGCGCCGGCGTGTACACGACAGTGCAAATAAAATTGCGCACTCCATTGCAGCGGTCAGTTAAAATTTCACGAGCCAGACCGCGCTTTGGTCACCTAATTGTTATTCGTGAGTTACATTCCAATTCACGTCACTTTTATTTTGAATTGTAATTAGAAATCCCTGTTTTGATGGGTGTAATGGGAATCCAAGGGCGTTTACTTTTATAGCCAGTTTTGGGAATTCAAAATGCATGTTGAAACCAGTATACATTTAAATTCTATTAATAGCAACTCTTATAATTTGTACTGGTAGGAAACAATTATAATTACAATAAAAGATCTGGCAATACGTGAGTTTGAAAGTCATACTGACAGTATTGTACTAATATTGTATTGTATGTAATTGTATCTCATATTTGTTTTTTTGTCTTTTAATTGTGTGCAATCAAGAGTCGATGATCGAATAAATAAATAAAATTGTACATTGGGAGTAGTGGCGTGCATAAAGGGTATTTACGGCGTATCCAGATAATAAAAAAAGGAAGGAAATATACTAGACGGTAGGCTTTTTTTAACTCTTATAAAACCTATCCTTAAGTTTTTATAACTTGTGCTTGAGATTTTCTTCATTTTATATCATTATCTAAAAACCCAAGGCAATAAAACTGCGAAGCACAGCACCTGGAAGTGTAAAAATGTTTTCACGCGCCAGACCGCGGCCCGGCCTCCAAATTGTTATTCGTGCGTTACATTCCAATTCACGTCACTTTTATTTGGAATTGTAATTAGAAGTCGCTTTTTTTAATTGGGAATATGGCAGTCGGAGTATATTTTTTTTTTATTTTAAGGCAATTTTATATTTGCATTTCCGATGTTTTAGTCATTTGAGTTCCTAGTCGTTAAAACTTGTTAGGGTTTTTATGTTAAGTGCCGAGTGCTTTTTTTTTATTCACTACAAGTTAGCCCTTGACTGCAATCTAACCTGGTGGTAAGTGATGATGCAGTCTAAGATGGCAGCGGGCTAGCCTGAGTATGATAGTTATACCCGGTTCTACGTGACATGGCACGTCTTTGTTGGCAGGGTGGCACGACCAGAACAGACCAGAGAAAATTTAAAAATTATAAATTCCCAAATTCCCATAGAACCCGGGATCTCCTACTTAACTTCACAATGATCACCGTTGCGCCAGGGAGGTCGTCTAAATATTGTTTGTAGACAGGACTTGCAAGAGAACGGGATAGTAAACGGAATAATTAAATGAAAATACAATTAATACAAAAAATACAAAAAAAATAGATAATGGTACGGAACCCTCCCTGCGCGATTCCGACTCGCACTTGGCTGGGTTTTTTCAACATTTAATATGTGAAGTATAATAAGTAACCCATTTAAATAGTTGGACTATATTTACCCGACAAAATTTTCGTTTACTTTACGAAACTCAATTAAAATTTAATAGGAGCACCATTCAAGTTATGTTTTAAGTTTCCAAACTAACAAACAAAGTTATCACTCACTCTTAGTTTTCCCATTTAAAGTTCAAATGAAAATTTTCAGATGAATTTAATAAGGTTGTAAAGACTGTCCTTAAGGCGTAGATGTAAGAGGATACGTACTGAGGGATATGATGCTAGCCTGTCAATAGCATTTTGCATTTTCATAGCTTAGCTCTTCTTGTAGAATTAGGAGAGTTTCATAAACTTAAGAAGAAGAAGAAGAAGAAACACTTTATTGGACGTATAACATACAGGAAAAGAAACAGTAAGGAGTATACAGTACACAATGTAGACATGCAAAGGCGGCCTTATTGCTGCAAGCAATCTCTTACAGGCAACCTTTGTAGATAGGACTTACAGCAAGAGAGCGGGATAGTGCCAAGAGTGTTGATAGATATACATAAATACCAAAATGTAAAGATACAAATACATATATAATTTAAATAAATATAACTTCTATTTTGAACGTGGATAAATTTACAACGTGGGTAAATAATTAAACTTTAGATAACTATAAATTCATATTTGCCAGATATTTTATTAAATGGATTAGGACTTTTACAAATTTGATTAAAAACCAATGTTCATGACATTGAGTTGGTGGGTATTTTGATATAAATACGGCTGCATTATCGATACACTCCAGTCCTACAAGGACTCGAACGATGCAAAGATACCTCCCGGTTATACTATTGATAAACGACTGAGACAGTCGTTTATCAATAGTTACTTGTCCATTACGAATCCTTTTTTCAGCCCCGTTATCTAATCATAATTATCAAGCTATTATCGGCCCAGTTCAGGGCACGGGTCTCCTCACAGAATAAGAAGGGTGAAGGCCTTGGCCCACCACGCTGGCAACGTGCGGTCTGGTAAACTTCACACGTCCTTAAGAACATTATAGAGAACTGTCAGGAATGCAGGTTTACAATGATATTGAATTATTTGAAACGTACATAACTCCGTAAAGTTAGAAGCGCATGCCGGGATCGAACTCTGAAACCCCGAATTGGAGGCCGAAGCCTTATCCATTGGACTAATACGATAAGAATTTCATAAATAGGTTTAAACCTCCATATCAATAAATTTAGTAGTAAGCAAAACTCAACCGTCACGCAATAGCGTACAGCGCCATCTAATGATTCTAGTAAGAACGAAATAAGCTTTATTATACACGAGAGCCCGTAATAGAATAAAGGGTTAAAATAGAAAATACCAGGGCAGCATAGCTGCTTTGCTTGTATGACTCAGCTAAAGAGACGTTGCCTCGACACCGAGTTGATGCTGATAGTTGACTCGAGACCAACCACTTGCGAATGATGGCAAAGTCCTCGCTGAGAGCGCGGGGGTTTTCAGACATAACTTACCAATAAGCTGAAAGCCGAGTTGACAGACCTTAGCCATCTCGCCAGTGCAGTATAAGTAATAGAAAGCTTAAAGATCAACACTGGGGAAGTACAGCTTCCCGTGTTATCGAACCGGGCGGGACGCGTTGTCTCTTGGCACGTACTCTCCACAGGTCTTAGACAAAGAACATGTTCTCAAGTTTTGACTACCTGAGAACCTATTTTTAGCTCGATGCCCGTTTATTAATACGGGCCCTAGACTTCCGGTAGAAAAGGGTTCAACCCTCGAAATGAAATATGCATACTATTTATTTTCCAAATCGTTTTCGGTATCCAGTTCCAAAACTCCCCTAAAAACGTAACGATTCTTCTTTGAAAATAATGATTTCCACCAACAAAAGCGTATAATATTCCGTATAACAATGACAGCCTTTTGTAATACCTTTTACGTTTCTCTTTTACGCTTCCTACTTATTATTTTTATGTCTTTCCTTGTCCGTTTTTTTTCGTAGCTTGAGAACATTGGGATCAACTAAATTAGTTTCATTATCGTCAGTCCGCAGGTGTAGGTTCAAAGACGAAAGACGGTCCAGACACTTTTACTTATGAATCTTTGAATAGGATACCTGAATAAGATAGTTTGAACTTCTTGACTTTGCGAATGGGAATGAAGGATTTGTTTAACTTATGAATAAGATAGCTCGCATTAAGGGAAATAAATTCAAGCTAAATATGAGAAGGAAAGTTAGAGTGAGAAATGTTTTTATTAGGAAGAAAACAAAGGCTGCAGATCCTAAATAGGCAGGACATATAAAAAGAGTCAAAGACAACCAGTGGGCACACATACTCGTAGTTACGAATATTAAATCTAACATAGTTTTAAGTAAAATTACTAACCTAAACAGCTATTGTATTTATAATTTAATTATGTAAATTAAGAATACTTTTAAAATTGTATGTAGTTCGTTGTAAGGAACAAGAAAGCTAATATTATTATTATCATCCTATCATTTTTTTTTAAATTCTTAACAATGCTTAAAAACAAATAAAAACACTATTAAAAATTTATAAAAAAACATCCACCCTTCGCTTGCGGGGCTTTTGAATGCCCAAGCAACCGGCGGTCAGGGCTCCAGAGTGAGGAACCTCCTCACAATACGCGCCGTTTCAAGGACTACTGCCTTCTGTATCCGACCTTTGAGCCAACAACCAAGCGAAAGCTTCTTAAGATGTTGGTCGAAGCTCTTGAAATGTTGGTCAAGCTTATTATTATTATGAGAAGGAAAGATTGAAACAGTTTCGTTTACAAATTAATACTCGTATATATTACACAATGCAGAACGAGCGATTATTCATTTGTTATAGTAAATATACAATAGGGTGGTCGATGGGGCGTGCGCTGGTGTTAATGCGACCTGCGTTGATACGTTGGCAGTTTCTCACTTACCGAGTACGGCACAAAAAGCGGGAGCAGCTGCCGAATCTGCCCAAATGCTTAAGCGGCGTAAATACTACGTTATTTGTAATGACTACGTTTTTGCGTCGCTTGCGTTTGGGACTCTGGGTCCATGGTCTTCGGACACGAAAACTTTTATTAACATCGTGTCCCAAAAATTGGTGACCCAAGAGCTGGCGCTTATTTAGCCCAACGGCTAAGTCTAGCAATCCAAAGGGGCAATGGCGCCAACATTTTGGGATGAAATGTAAACGTGTCGAGTGAACAGTTAAACGGCTTATATTTTTTGTAAATATTAATGTTAGTTTTCAATTATTGTTATTGAAATTATATTTAATCTAAATAAAGTTATATCTTCATATCTAAGTAATATAAATGTAAATAGACTATATTATTTCCATTATTTTTACTTTCATATCTGAGTATAATTAATTATTTTTATGACATTTTTTAACAGTTAGTTGCAGCGTCGCTGCGACAGCGTTTACCACAGGGTAACAACTGATAGATTTCGTAGGGTGGCCATTGTCGAAGTTGTAATTTTAAGCCAAACATAAAAATACGTTTGTATTTTAGTGTTCACAAAATCACTTCAGCTTCACTTTCCTGGCACCGAGTTCGAATACTAGCACCGACCTCTAGCTTTCCAAAGTTATGCGCTATTAAAATATCATCAAGTCTTAAACCCTTCCCATTGTGGAGGAGCCCCGTGCCCTGTAGTGGGTCGGTTTTGGGTTTATATGATGATGCTGTTTATAGCTAGGCTCATTATCTCGCTCAGTAAAGACGACTATTATTATTTATTTATCTACTCAAACTCATATTTAAGTATTTATGGTATGTTAAAATAAAATTCAAAAAAATTCAAAATTCATTTATTTCAAGTAGGCACTAACAAGCACTTTTGAAACGTCAAGTCTGTCCGTGTGTAGTGACTCTACCACCGGTTCGGAAGGCAGATTCTACCGAGAAGAAGTTGGCAAGAAACTCAGCAGTTGCTCTTTTCCAACATCAAAAATTTACTTTTTACATTTTAACATTTGTTTTTCTATCTTGTGAGAGATAAAAGCGGAGCCGGATGCTTCCAAGCAACCTTGTCATTAAGAAACTCATCAATTGTATAATAACCTCGCTGTAATAAATTTGTTTTAACACATTCTTTAAACTTATGCATTGGTAGGTCCAAAATTACCTTAGCAATCATATTATAAAAGCGTTTACTCAATCCCACAAAATATGACTCCTGCACCTTTCGCAGACGATATGCAGATGTCACTAATTTAATATATGTATTAGTATATTTATTTTTTATATTTTTCAATAGTATTATTGCATTTGTGTAGTCTGGTTTATGTATTAGTATGTAGATATTTGTATGTATAACAATGCCAGCCTTTTGTAATACCTTTTTTAAATAGTGTTTTAAAAAACGTTTCTCCCGACCTATTCGTTTTTCTTTTAGTTTTCTAGTTTTCCTAATCCTAAGGTTGCCTGGCAGAGATCGCTACTTAGCGATAAGGCCGGCTTTTGTATCCTGCTTCATTCTTCAAGTGTTTGTTTTTTTTAGTCTCGTTTTTCTGAGTCGTGTACAAATAAAGAGAATAAATAAAATAAATAAATAAATAGCTATAAGCAAACAAAATAAAGAATAAAATACGGGAAAAAATTACAATGGTACTCAAAATGGGATGTCAGATGAGACAAAATCAATACGGTACTCTTGTTTTGAGGGTTTGCATTGTTTTGTATTATCTGATTGGAAACAATAAAAAAACACGTTTACAAAACAAACGCTCGACGAATTTTCAGACCTAGCGGTAATTAAGATACGTATCGCCACATAAAAGTTCAATTAGTTTCAATTATACTCATTAACTAAGCGGTGTAGTTGTTTCTTAATTTTTATTTAAGTTTTGTTGATATTTATAAAATTGCCTTGTTTGCTTTTTCAACGTTTTATTATTTCCTTACGAGCTTCGCCCCTCAACTTCGTCTGCGTGGACTTCAGAGTTAATGTTAGCACGAGAACTATTTCAGCGATTTGTACAGAAAGTTCATGTTCTTTTCCATAACATAGGTGACATTCACACCAAATTTCAAAGCTTTCTGCCCGCGGCTTAGCTCGTTACTCTTCTAGTTACTATTCGTTACTAGTTTCCCTCGGGAACTACTTAAAGAATCAGGATAAAAAGTATGTACTTTTCCATGTCAAATGCTACATGCATGCTAAATTTCATCCAAATTCGTTCAGCCGTTTTTGCGGAATTGAGTAACAAACATCCACACTTTTACATTTATAATCTTCTATATATATATAATGAAAATGGTCTTCGTTTGAGGCTCAATCACGCCTAAACCACTGATCGTATCGACATGAAACTACCACCATTCGATGCGAAATTTTACCTAGATGGTTTATGGCTATCTATTTTTTGAATTCCAACATTCCTTCATTTTTTTATTGCTGTTTTA
The DNA here is from genome assembly GCF_905163445.1 of Pararge aegeria. Taxonomy (NCBI): domain Eukaryota; kingdom Metazoa; phylum Arthropoda; class Insecta; order Lepidoptera; family Nymphalidae; genus Pararge; species Pararge aegeria. Next base: position 2,180,625 of record NC_053187.1, read on the forward strand.
CTTTTATGAACATTTATCCCGCTAATAAAAACAAAAGATAAGCATTTTCTCTTGATTCTTTTGTTTTCATGGATTTCAACAGAGTGTATTTAACGGATTATGGTTTTTTACATTCAGCTAAGAATCTACTCACGGTAGTGGAGAACGGCTGGACCAATTGGGCTTTTTTTTATCTTCAGAATTGTCAGGAGAAAGTTTTGTATGTAAGAAAATTTTAAAAAAGCCCGATAAAAAGTTAAAAATTTCGATGATAATCGAAGAATTCCCATCTATATAGTCACTCACCACGAAACCTCGGGAACCATAAGACTTAGAAACGTGAAACTTGGTAGGAATATTACTTTTGCTATGTAGAGGTCAGCTATGAATAGATTTTAAGAAATTCATTCCCCAAAGGGGATTGCGGGGGCGTTAACAATGAACAATTCCCGTTTTTAAACTATAGCTCCTATAGACTTCAAACTTGGTAGGAATCTTCTGTAAGAGGTGTAGAAATAGGCTATGAACGAATTTTACGATAGCTCACCCCACAGGGGGTTGCGGGGGTGGGTATTAACAATTGATATTTTTAATTTTCCAGCTATAGCTCCTACAAGCTCCAAATTTTGTAGGAATTTTCTATAAGTGATGTAAAAATGATTTATGAACAAATTTTACGATATCCCACCCCAAAGAAGATTGCGGGGGCGTTAACAATGAAAATTTTCAATTTCCAAGCGATAGCTCCTATAGACTCCAAATTTAGTGAGAGTGTTCTATATGTAATATAAAAATGATCTTCGAGCGGATTTTACAATGAATCACCTCCAATAAGGTTCGCGGGGTTGGGTGTTAACAATAAAAATTTCAATTTCGAAATATAGCTTCTAAAAATTCTAAATATAGTAGGAATCTTTTATTATTCACATAAAGAACATCTCAAAATGGATTTCAATAAAGTCTACTTCCGACAGGAATTGCGGGGGTGGGTGTTAAAATCTAAAATTTTTATTTCTAACCTGTAACTTCTACAGACTCCAAATTTGGTGGGGATCTTCGTGTATGTAGGGATATTCGTGTATTTCCTTACAACAATCGTCTTTTTGGCAGCGGAGAAAAAGTCATTGAGTGGTTTCAAAAACTTAACTTTACATGTAGCTATCCAATCAACGGACTAAGAATTTTACATTCATTTTACTTTTGCAGACTACATAACCGACGAATTCTTTTATTGCGGGATCGCGGAAATGTAACAGATTAAAATGATTGCATTTTCCAAGCACATGAGATGTGGAAAAGAAATTTAGTTACTTATTCCAATAGAATTCATAAAAAACATGCACAATTAATTTTCTATAAAAAATTGATGTCACGGAGAAAATTTTAGTTAACAGAAAATTCGTCGCACTTGAACCTAGCCAGATTTCAACTTCACATATGAGACTTGCAATGCCTTTAACTTAAACTTTCAATGCTCATTTCAAATTTTTTTCTTCATGTCAATTATTATTAATTTTTGGAAGAAAGGCACGGAAATGTTATAATGATTGCAAATTGAAAGTTACAATGAATATTAGTGAGAAAAATCACCTGGATGAAAGATACAGGCTAAATCGATGGAATTTGGAATTTGAGTAAGTCTAAACAATATCGATGCTTACAGTTCTATCCGCGGGGCCTATTTATGTTCATACAAAAATAAAAAAAAAGGAGAAAAATAAAAATATGAAAAAAATAAATAAAAATGAAACATAAAATGTAATTTATTTCCTTTTTCAATTCGCCCAGCGAAGCGGGCTGGAAACGGCTAGTATTATATATATTAGGAAGTAGGACATGTGTATATATATATATATATATATACTAGCTGTCCCGGTTAACTTCGTACCGCAGATAATTTTTTTTCCGATGAATCTTATATTTTTATACTTACTATCCTATTCCGGTCTAAGAGAAATCAAAAAAACAAATATCATTAAAATTGGTCCAGCCGTTCTTGACTTATAAATGGTGTAACTAACACAACTTTCTTTTATATATAGATATATATGTCGCGTAGGAACCAATTAGGGGCATGGGTTTTATATTACTACCGTACTCCCTAACAGGTGACCCCGCTACCTTCTTAGACTGCATTACCACCAGATGAGATTGCAATAAAAGGCCAACTTCTATAAAAAAAATAAAAAAGTCACTTCGTACGACACACACTGAGGTGGAGAAAGTTTGGTCGTTCGGATGAAATGTAAACGTGTCAAATGACGTCATCCGCATAAAACGTTTTGATACTCGTGTCGTAGCTATTACGGAGCGTTTTTGTTATGGTAATGCTCTGCAAAATCGCTTCCAATGCGTAATGTTGCTGTTAGGGAAAATTCTGAACACTTTAGAAGCTTTTAAACGGAAAATGAAAACGCGTCTACAATGTTTTAGCTTTCATTACACTTTTTTATTATAATCATCATTATAAATATCAACCCTTTACCAGCCTACTAGAAAGAAAGATAGAAGAAAGAAAGAAAAAAATATTTTTTACATTGCGCCACACAATACAATATTCACAGAACCACATATGTTATGTGTGGCACAAACTAGAAAAAAGGTGCCAGCACAGCATTGTGCTGCATGCGCCAGTGGGTGCATACAGCGCTGATTTTCAGTTGGCACCTTGTACCCGGTAACACCGCGGAAATACATAGCCATCCACTGACCACATTTTAATACTTTAATTTAATAATAAACGAAGCAAAAGTTATATACTCATATAAATTTTGCTTAGTTTAACAGAAATCAATCAAAAAAAAAATAAAAATTAAAAAAATACTACAGGGTCTCATCTCAGAATGAGAAGGTTTTAGGCCGTTGTCCACCACGCTAGACAAGGAACGATTGGTGGACATCACACGGCTTTGAGAAAATTATGGTAAACTCTAAGGCATACAGGTTTCTTGGCGGTGTTTTCGCTCACCGTTTAAGTAATTGATATTGAATTCTTAAAACGTAATAACTTAGAAAAGTTAAACGAAAGAAGGCCAACCCACTAGGCTATCACCGCTGTATTATAATAAACATCCCTATCCCTATCCCTATCCCTATCCCTATCCCTACTAATATTATAAATGTGAATGTAAGTTTGTTTGTTACTCTTTCATGCAAAAACTACAAATCCGATCATGACGAAACTTTGTATATATTCCTGAAGGTTTTAAAAGTAATATAGGATGCTTTTTATCCCGAAATGAAGCTCAGTTCTCTTGGGAGAGGGGATGAAAGTGGTGACGATTTTACACCAGGCTTAGCTATCCTAAATACATAATGTGCTGCCACATTTATTAGGCACAGATCTTTCGAAAAACAAAAACAAAAGCAGACGAACAGGTCGCGGGTAACAGCTAGTAATAATATAAATAAAAGAAATGTATGTTATAGTTTAACTTGCTGTTTCCAGCGAAATCGTCAGCGTCATTTTTATACGGAGCTTAAAGAGCGCATGTAGAATTTTTTGACGACCTCCCTCGCGCAACGGTGATCGCTGTGAATTTAAGTAGGAGGTCCCGGGTTTGATCCCCGGCAGGGGAAATATGGGAATTGCTGGGAGGCTTCGTCCGTGGCTAGTTAACACCCTACCGACAAAGGCGTTAAGCGATTTAGGGTTCCGGTGCGATGTCGTATAGAAACTAATTAAGGGTATGCCTACCATACTCCTAACAGGTAAGCCCGCTATTATCTTAGAATGCATCATCACTTACCACCAGTCGAGATTGCAGTCAAGGGCTAACTTGTAGTGGAATAAAAAAAACCAAGAAGCTATTCTTATTTTCAGTTCATAAAGAAAAATTCGCAAGCACTATTATAAACTAAAAAAGCTTGTTGAGAAGGCGTACAATTGTGCATCATTTTCACTCTTGGCGCCCATTTACGCTGCATACACAAGTTAAGCCTCCAACTCCGTGGTAAACATTTCAGGTCGTACAAATAAACGTTGTATATAGATTAAATAATTAGACACGAACAATGTAACTGGTGATAGCCTACTGGGTAGGACTTCGAATTCACTTTCGCGGGGCCGAGTTCGAATCCCACCACATTTAACTTTTCTAAATTATGTGCGTTTTAAACAATTAAAATATACCTTTCATCAACGGTAAAGGAAAACATCGTGAGGAAACCAACATGTCTGAGGAATTTTTAGTGCACAAAAATATTTGACTAGCTATATTTATATACCTCATTACCAATACTGACATTATTCTTTATAATTATGCTTTTTAATTTACTTCAATATTTGGAAGTCGATATGAATCACAAAATATGCGTGAAAAACAAAATGATAACATCTATATATAAGTGTTTCGTACCTACCATATTTTTTCCAAATAAAGAATTTGAATTTTGAATTTCTCCAAAATGTTCTCAAGGGTGTTTGGGGTTCACCAAACCGCACTGGACCAGTATGGTGGACTATGGCATCGCTTTCATCTCTCATAAGATAGAAAAATGAATTTTAAAATGTAAAATGTAAATTGTTGATGTTGGAAAAGAGCAACTGCTGAGTTTCTTGCCGGCTTCTTCTCGGTAGAGTCTGCTTTCCGAACCGGTGGTAGAGTCACTACAAACAGACAGACTTGACTTTTGAATTGAATGAATTTTGAATTTTGAATTTAAGACGAGGAGACTCGTGCCCAGCAGGGCTGGCACAGGCAAGAGACAAAAAATATATCCCCCAATTATATCCCCTGACGGGGGATATAATTAACGTGTCCAATTGCTAAAGCACGGTGAAAAGGTATAGCAGAAATTTACCCCCGTTCATCATTACGTGTAATATGCATGTTATTAGTGCTCTTAAATAAATAAATAAATAAATAAATAAATTACACATATATATTATACTAGCTGTCCCGGCGAACTTCGTACCGCGCATCATTTTTTTTGATGAATGTTATTATTTTAATACTTATTATCCTATTCCGGTCTAAGAGGAATCCAAAAAAACAAATATCATAAAAATTCAGCCGTTCTTGAGTTATAAATGGTGTAACTGACTTTTTATGTCAACTCAGACGGGAACGCTGTCGAACGGGATAAACAGTATCCTATGTCCGTCTCCTGGCTCTAAGCTACCCACCCACCAATTTTCAGCCATATCGGTACAGCCGTTCTTGAGTTATAAGTAGTGTAACTAACACGACTTTCTTTTATATATATAGATTATATGGATATTATTATAAATATACCACTGTGCGCCAGGGCTCTAAGAGTTGATAAAGCTGTGGGAAAAGATAAATATTTATCCTTTTCCGGGGGGATAATTGTCTCCTCTCTAGCCGTGCTGTAGTGGATCGGTAAGGAGTAATAATAATATGATGATGATGTTGATATAACTGGACTGTATCTATTCATACATCTTACGATGGTATACTTTGAAAATTGAGCTTCATTTTCTATACTCCGCGAAAAGCACTATGGTATTTGTAATTTATAATTTCTTCAATCCCAATACTCCAAACAGATCTTCGGCAATGTACTCTCTCCGCACGTTTCGTCACGTGAGCTCAGCGTCAGATGTTCACCTCACAATGAATAATTGTTTGGAATTTGTAAAGGTTTGGAATTCCGCAAGGTAACATGTTTAAATAAAGGTTTACCGTAAAATGGTAAAATAGGACATTATTTGTGTGTGTTCACACAGTGGCGCGCATAGAGGGAATGCACAGGGTATGCAGATAATATAAAATGTAGAAAATCTCTAGTACGAGTTATAAAACACCTAAGGATAGGCATTGCTAGAGCTATAAAAAGCCTAACCTTAAGTATTTATAACTCGTACTGGAGCTTTACTTCATTTTAAATCTTCTGCATACCCTGTGCATACCCTCTATGCACGCCACTGGACGAGGATTGAGGATTCTATGTATTCCCAATTCCGTGACAAATCCTTAAAATTTACAAAACAACGTAGCTTTGGTATAGTTTAATACACCAAAGCTGATTATTTTGTTTCAGAAACATCTACGTGTATCCGAAACAATTGTTAACTATTGAATTCGCGGCTTAACAATGAATCTCATCTTGGCTCATAAAAGAGAACACTTTCCTCTATTTACATTATACGCTCTGCGCCCTACACTAGTTTGAATATGTTTTCAGTTTTACTAATAAAATTTATAACCGTCTGCGGGTTTTGGCTCCGTATCTAACGAAGACTTTAAATTTAGTTTTGATATGAAATTTTTGTAAAGAATATGAATAAATAAATAAATATACTACGACAATACAGACATCGCCATCTAGCTCCAAAGTAAGCGTAGCTTGTGTTATGGGTACTAAGATAGCTGATGTATATAATACACATAAATACTTACAATATACAGATAAACACCCAGACACTAAAAAACAATCATGTTCATCACACAAACATTTTCCAGTTGTGGGAATCGAGCCCACGAACTTGTACTCAGAAAGCAGGGTCGCTGCCCACTGAGCCACTCGGCCGTCCGATATTAGATTAGATTAAAATATTTAGAATATCTTGCTTCCGTTTTAACTCATTGCCAGCCCAGTACAGGGTAAGATGGAGATCTAACCTTATACGTGGCTGACAATCCTCTCAGAATCAGAAGGGCTTCGTCCGTAGTCTATCACCCTCCGATTTCACTTCACACGCGTTTAAGAACATTTTGTTTTAATTCCACTACAAGTTAGCCCTTGACTGCTATCTTGTGAGATAGCAGTCAAGGGCTAACTTGTAGTGTGGTAAGTGATTATGCAGTCCAAGACGGTAACGGGTTAACCTGTTAAGGAGTATGGTAATCGGTTTGGACATTATGTAGAGTTCCTTGTAAGTTGTATTTAATTGCTTAAATCGAAAGTAACTCCCAAAATTTAGAGGTGCCAGGTATCAAACCTAGTCCCCCCGAAAGGCAGGTTTAAGATCTAATCACTAGGCAATCACCCCTTATATATTACTACCGGCCCCTCGCGACTTCGTCCGCATAAGTCAATTTACGTAGACGTATACCATCGCGGACGTTTTTGTAGAACTTTTATATGGGAAACTACTTTTTCATACATGATTTTATCGAAACTTTAACCGTTTATGCAGTACACTTAGCGAAAGCGAAAAAATGAAAAATAAAACCCTTGATTTGAATTAAAAAGAAAAAGATTTTGAATCATTTTCCATTGCTGCTATTCTCCTATTGGTGTAAGCGTGAAGATTATAGTCTATAGTCTTTTTCCATAAATGGGCAAACATAATGGTGTATATAATGGTGAGATATTCATTCAAACGTAGCGGTGATAGCGCATTGGTAACGTGCTCGACTTCTCTTTCGGGGGGCCGAGTTCGAATCCCAGCAGCCACATCTAACTTTTCTAAGTTATGTGCGTTTTAAGTATTTAAAATATCACCTGCTTCAACGGTGAAGGAAAACATCGTGAGGAAACCTTGATGCCTGAGAGTTGTACATAATGTTCTCAAAGGTGTGTGGAGGCCACCAATCCGCACCGGGCTAGCGTGGTGGACTAAGGGTTCATATGATGATGATAATAATAAATATTTATCCTACTAATACGATAAAAGTGAAATGTTTGTTACTCAATTACGCAAAAATGGCTGAACAAATTTAGATGAATTTTGGCACTCATGTTGCCTTTGACATGAAAAAGAATAAAAGCTACCTTTTGTCTAAACTCCTTAAGTAGTTCCTGAGGGAAAATTTAGTACGAGCTAAACGGTCCAGCCAAGACAAAGCCAGATAGCTTTGAAATTTGATATGCATGTCACCTATGTTATGGAAAAGGACATGTACTTTCTCTACTGATATTCAGACCATAACAGGGACCATACCACAGACCATAGCAGATACCATATCAGAGCCATAGCTTCTAGGCTATGGCTTATGTGCCCGTAAGTACATCCGCATTCCCGCCCTTCAGTCCAGAACACAGCGAAGCGGTTTGGTAACAGCAATGCTTCGATGAGGCAGAAATAAACATGGCGGTAATACTGCCTCAGAAGTTCTCTGTCACAAAAAGCTTAACTTTTACTAAACCCAGATCGTCTTTTACATCACAGTAAAAGTCTTTGAAATACCGCGTATATAATACCTAAAGGCTAATATTAACGTCTGGATCGATGCGGCGGATTTCCCGAAGGGGCCTCGCACCGTACGACGCGGATTTGATATGGGAGTTCCTTGAAAGAGTTTATTTCATTTTATCATTTATGCATCCTTTGGAAGTCCTAATTCCCTTAGTGCCGTGGGGGTTAGGTAAAGAGTTCTGTTGAAGTTTTTCGTTTTTCAAATTATGAACTACTAGCTTCTTCAGAATTTGGTCCAAAGCGTGTGGGTCTAAAACTTCGCACGATAACAATTTTTAAACTTACCTTTCCTTACTTTAATAAATAAATAAATATACTACTACGAAAATACACACACATTGCCATCTAGTCCCAAAGTAAACGTAGCTTGTGCTATGGGTACTAAGATAACTGATGAATATTTTTTATGAATAATATACATAAATACTTATAATATATAGATAAATACCCAGACACTGAAAACATTCATGTTCGTCACACAAAAATTGTCCAGTTGTGGAAATCGAACCCACGGCCTTGGACTCAGGAAGTAGGGTCGCTGCCCACTGCGCCAGTCGGTCGTTCACGTCAACTTGTAGTGTATAACAAAAAAATATTGGTAATTTGGATATTAATATTGGTAATTGAAGATTATCAATCTGGTTACAGCCCTCACAGGGTTCCATTTTAAATGTAAACATTAGATTGACATTATTTTTTGAAAATATAATAATTATGTAATCTCTATGACTCTTTAATGGACTTGTAATTGAATTAATAAATAAATAAATAAAAACACTCCCATTGAAAATTAGTGAGGTCGTGCTTGATACTACAGCTAGCCTGTTAATAGTAACCGGCTAGCTAAAGGAAGGAATCATAAACACTAACGGCGGGCTAGTCGGAAAATAAATGGAAAATAAAACAGGCACTCCGCTCTAAAAGATATAAAAAATAAAAAGCCTTGCATTACCGTGTCCCTGTGCAATCCATTAGCGTAATGAATGTCCGGCAAGACGCGGGCGGGGCTTTTGAAATGCCCCTAATCAATTTCATCTTTCAAACGTGCACACGTGAAACTGTACTATTTGTAACGCATATCCAGAATTACGGAATTTTCAAAACATCAATCCACTTATCCGTTTTTAAATTACGAAGGAATCGTAATCATAAGTAAAAGGGGCATGGGGAATTGGATCAGCGAAGGACTTATGTTTGGTCCGCACATGTTTATTAACTTTTTAGTAGTTAATCTTTTTGAGACAGAGCTCATACTGTAGGTACTATTATTCTTGCTGCCAAGCAGTATTGCTAAATCCCGTTCTGAAAGGCGTGTTTCCAAATTTTACTTACATCTCAAGTTGATGCACACAGGATGGTCCTCTGTAGGACGAATTTTTTACATGCTCTACGAAGTACGTAAGTTATGAAAATTAAGCTTAATTTGCCATACTCCGCGAAAAGCAGGAGAATCTGTATGGTGTAATTTATAATTTCTTCAATCTTTACACTCCACACCAAATAGATCTTCGGCAATGTAACCTCTACACACGTTTCGCTACGAAACCGGAGCATCCTCACGAGATGTTGACTTTAATGAATAATTGTTAAGAATAATTCTCCTGTGTTTTCGGAGAGGGTACATCGCCGAAGATCTGTTTGGTGTGGAGTATAAAGACTGAAGAAATTATAAATTGCACCATACAGATTCTCCTGCTTTTCGTGGAGTATAGCAAATTAAGCATAATTTTTATAATATATCACGGAATACCGCAAAGTAACGCCTGTTTCTATCCAATATCTACAAAGTGTCGCTCTTTTTACAAGCAATGGTTTTTAATTTTCCATCAGGACGGCCGTCTGCTTAGTCTGTCTTTTACAAGTAGGTATAAAATTTGTGTCTTATCCATTAGCAAACAGAGATTATTGTAGACCCCTCACGAGGTGAAGAGATAACATAAAACGAGTCGAAATTCCTAATAAAAGACCTATGTCCAGCAGTGGACGTGATCCCAATGCTTGGGATAATGCTGATTTATTGTACTTTAGTCCCTACTAGTTAGTAGTAGTACTCAGTTTTAATATCCAAGTCCAACATGGCCGTTTTTCTGTATATTTCTTTCTCAGCAATGTCAGAGAATCAGATTAGAAAACAAACGGACAAAAGAACGCCAACGAAATCTTATACTGGATCGTACCTGCTTGTTATTGAAACGGAAGTCATGTTCTTTACGTTTCCTTATATTCGAAATAAAATCCACTGGGGTGCATAAAATAACGATGAATCCGTCGATCTTTAGATTAAGTCAGGTGCCTATTGAAATACTAATGTTTTTTTTCGTATTCGCATGAACTGGAAATGTTGAGCAATGAGATTTTATTTGGTACTAAAAGTTATACGTTTGTTTATTTTATCTTTGTTGAATCGAAATAGACTACGTATTGATATAAAATGTATATCTTTAAGTTTCATTATTATCTTAATTTTAACATTTTTATTTAAGATCTTATACCTATTTTAGCTACACTTGAAGGAAATACACTTTATTAAAATCATATTAAAAATAAGAAAATTGTGTTATTCCTTCTTTAAGATGTCTTTATAAACTGCTGCTTACATTTAAACTGCAATGTTTCTTACTAGATGTTGTAACAGTCACTTTAAAACTGACAAAAAGGCATAAGATAATTCCGGCAGCTTTGGTATGACAACCGTAGTTTGAATACTAAAGCATTCAGGCTGTGATTGGTGGAGAGATGAGAACTCAAATCTCGGGAGGATGAGGTCCCAAATTTTAAATATGCATATTCACCATTATCAACCTATATATAACCGGACCACCGCAGGCCACAGTACCATTCTGCAATGAGAAGGGTTTCAGCCATAGTCCACCACTCTGGCCAAGTGCGGATTGGCGGACTTAACACGCCTTTGAGAACATAATTGAGAACTCTGAGGCATTAAAGTTTCGTCCCAATGTTTTCCTTCACCGAGCAAACAGGTGATATTTAATTGCTTGAAAAGTTAGAGATGCGTGCCGGGAATCGAACTCAGTCCCCTGAACCCGGTTCCCTGAATTTGTTAGTATGATATTATATTTAACTGATATATCTACTATCTCTATCACTAAAACTATGTCTTTTGACGTTAGTAAGCATACTGAAATTTTCCGGACACATCTCCACAAAATGGCTCTAGAAAATGGCTTTAAAGAGGGTCTTGCTTAACTGGGCAAGGTAGAAGGCACTAGAGCGCACGGCAAGTCACACACTCAATTGACCGATCAAATTAAATCTGCAGTAGGTGATGCATGCATGATTGTACCAGACTGTCTGTAATTGGGAAGTAATGGCGCATGAACACCAGGCGACCAACAAGAATGTTATAATGAATAAATAAATAAAAAAATATACTAAGACAATACACACATAGCCATCTAGCCCCAAAGTAAGCGTAGCTTGTGATGAATACTATTATTATGAATAATATACATCAATACTTAAAATATACAGATAAACACCCAGGAAAACATTCATGTTCATCACACAAACATGTTCCAGTTGTAGGAATCGAACACACGGGCATAGACTTTGAAAGCAGGGTCGCCGCCCACTGCGCTAGTCAGCCGTCAATGAGCAAACGTTCAATTATAAAAATAAATCGATTAAAATCGAGGTAATTTTAACGCAAATATAAAATTTAGTTTTAACAATACAGGAACCAGAGCAATGTTCAAAAATATTTCTTACAAATAATGCTTTTGTCAAGCTGTACCGGTTTAATGTGTAGCTACAAGTAGCTATTATTATTATTATTTGGTATTAAGACTGCTCTAAGGTTAACTTTTGAATCTAAAAAGACTACGTATACTACGTATGTTTACGTAGTTTTACTATTAAGTTAATTTTAATATTTTTATTAAAGTTCCTATACCTATTATTGTTGGGGTCCCAAGGGGCCGGAATGACTGCCCCGTACTGCTACTCAGCGCAGCGTTGGTTGACCCCCAACGAGGTGAACCGACTACATCAAGCGCGTCGCAGGAAACCGCTGGACGCAAGCAACACAAAACCCTGAAATTTGGAACTCCTTACAAAAGACCTTTCGAGAAAGAGGTGAACCGCCGAATCCAACTCGGATGGGCAGCGTTCAGTGCCTGAAGACTTAAGTCTTCGAACAGTGCGTGTTGCCAGTGATGACTCACGGAACTGAGACATGGCCGCTAACTATGGGCCTCATAAGAAGGCTCAGAGTCACTCAGCGGGCGATGGAGAGAGCTATGCTAGGAGTATCTCTACGTGATCAAATCAGAAATGAGGAGATCCGTAGAAGAACTAGAGTTACCGACATAGCTCAGCGAGTCGTGAAGCTGAAGTTGCATTGGGCAGGGCATATAGCTTGGAGACCCGATGGGCGTTGGGGTCTTAAGGTGCTGGAATGGTGACCCCGCACCGGTAAACGCAGCGTAGGTCGGCCCCCAACGAGGTGGACAGATGACATCAGGCGAGTCGCTGGGAGCCGCTGGAGGCAAGCGGCCCGGGACCGAGTATTGTGGAACCTATGAAGACCTATGTCCAGCAGTGGACGTCGATTGGTTGACATGATGATGATGACAAAATACCTATGCCCAGTGGCGTCCATTGCATATATGCAAATAAGCAGTGCATACCCTACCCTCAGGGTCTTACAGAGCCTTCAGATAGGACCAATAAAGTTTTGTAACTAAAATGTTGTGCTAAACACCTTTGCATACCCTGGGTCCAAGGGTTATGCACGCCACTGCCTATGCCTATATCTTATTATCATTTGGTATTGACTGGTCAGTGGTCTACGGCTAACTTTTGTATCAGATAAGATCGTGATCTTGTACTAAGATCGAATACAATAAAACATTACAGAAACTTTTCTTAATCTAAGAAATTGTTTCACTGTTCAATGTAAAAGGAATATAATATAGTTTTTAACGGATAATATAACTAACTTTTTCCATCAGGACCCTTTCACGGAAGAGTAATAGAGCAATTAGGGAATAATAGCGCGAACATGTGCCAGAGTACCACATGGCCTTCGATAAATGTACGGAAGATATATATTTATTAGGGCATTCCGATATTATGTTTCACTGATATAACTCTGAGATAAATTGGATTCATATATTTTTTTTATTCCACTACATTTATATATTGTGTAGAAGTTTATTATATATGTGTATGCACTACGTACCTCTCGTCTTGAGCAGTGTTTTATGCCATCAGTTGCCTGGAAGAGATTGCTATGTAGCTATAAGGCCGCCTAATTCTAAACTTCGTGTAAACTAGGTTTTTTTTCATATATTTTCCTATATTTTTATGTGGTGTACAATAAAAGTGTATTCATTTATTCATTCATTCATTCAGTTAGCAGTTAGTTAGTTACAGTTCGGTTAGCCCTTGAATGCAATATTACCTGGAGGTAAGCTATGATTCAGTCTAAGATGGTAGCGGGCTAACCTGCTAGGGATTATGGTAGGCATGCCCCCTAAACTGTTTTTACCACTAGACCAGACCAGAGAAAATTTAGAAATAATAAATTCTGCTGGGAATTGAACTTGGGACCTCTTACTTAAATTCACAGCGCTCACCGTTGCGCCAGGGAGTACGTCGACATCGGTATCATATGGTCTACGAAGAGATTAGATAGTTGATTGTGTATATGCACTCGTGATCTTCAGTCGCAGATGCTCAGTACTAAACCAACGAGGCAGTTTTTAAGCCAAATGTTTATTGAATATATACATCAGTATGACAATGATACGGTTACTAAGTTATCAATGATTTTTTGAATAACGTCGACTGCTGGACCTACGTCTTTGTAGAGAATTCCCAATCGGTTCTAGCGGCTCCGAAGGAGTCGTTTAATCTCGTCTAACCACCTTATTGGGGGGCTACCGTCGCTATTCCAGCACCTTAGGACTCCAACGGCCTTCGGATCTCCGAGCTATGTGCCCCACCTTTGCCACTTGAGCTTCGCAACTCTTTGAGATATGTTGATAGTTCTAGTTCTTCTACGGATCTCCTCATTTCTGATTTGATCACGTAGATATACTACTAGGTCTCTCCGTCGCCCGCTGAGTGACTCTTAGCCTTCCTAAGAGGCCCATAGTAAGCGACCACTTATAAGATCCGTAAAAATATAGCTAGATGATATTAAAAATTAAGTATTGATTTCGGAAATGTAACTCGCGTTTCTAAATAATTTTCCAAATATATTTTGGTAGACATTGTAGCATTCTATGTGGGATTTTGAAGAGGGGGTGGAGGATTTGTACATTGTACTCGCAGTGCTTGTAGATTAGCTTAGTATTAAAACACATGTTAATGTCACATTAGAATATAAATGACTATCATTTTGTGAAATGAAATAATAATTTATTTGTTCACATAACACAAAAGCAGATAAGGCGGAGAACTTCTGTTAAGTTTAAAACCTGTGCCGGAAGATCTCGCTCTTCCGTTACATAACACATTTTTATTTCAATTTATTAACTAGCTGACCCGTGCAATTTCGTCTGCACCAAATCGGTTATAAACACGAATAAAATTACATTTTCTAAAAATACCAAGATCGATTTATTGCCCCCCAAATCCTCAGTATTCAAAGTTCATGAAAATCGTTGGGGCCGATTCGAGATTCCAATTATATATATATAAACAAGAATTGCTAGGTCTTAAATATAACGTTAAGAAGACAGTTACGATGGTGTTCCGATCTGGCAGAGGTCCGGGGACTATTCCGGGGGTTTTCCTTGATGGAGATTTGCTCGAGAGAGTTGAGCGGTTCAGATACCTTGGACATATTGTGACTGAAGGCCTTGTCGATGATGAAGATGTAGAGAGGGAACGACGTGCTCTGGCTGTTAGATGTAATATGCTCGCACGTCGCTTTGCGAAATGCAGTGACCAAGTTAAGGTGACATTGTTTAGAGCATACTGTTTATGTTTCTATACATGTCAACTTTGGGTAAAGTCCACCAGACGCGCTGTCAACAATATCAGGGTGCAATACAATAATGCTTATCGTATCTTGATGAAGTTGCCAAGGTACTGCAGCGCGTCGGACATGTTCGCTAGGTCCAGAGTACCGGATTTCTTTGCGATCATAAGATCGCGAATAGCAACATTTTGGAGTCGTTTGCGAGCCTCCGATAATGAAATCCTAAGCACGTTGGCAGAAGGTCTGGACTGCTCGATTTTCAAGCACTGGCTTTCGGTGCACCGTGAGGCAAATAGAAAATAAACTGTAGTGATTTTGTAAAGGTTAGGTATAAGAAAACCCATAAACTATGACGAACTATGTAATTAATGATTATTATTATGACGGACGTGAGTTTGCAATATTTTTATATTGCAATACTGTTACTTATTATTATTATTTGTTATTTAATTTATCTTTTATATTCTTATAACTGGGTTTATACCTTTCAATAAAGATTATTATTATTATTATTAAAGATATAAGATATTATATAAGATTTCCCGATTCGCTTAGTCGTTTTTTTGATTTGTTAAAAAAACAACTTAATCTTGCTTAAAGTAACAGTCACCGGGAAACAAAATTACCCTCCAAATAGTATTAAATATTAATAAGTCCAATAGATGTTGATTGAATGAAAAGATCATCAATCTCACTGTTATGAACATGATATTAGTTTTTCGGTAAATTGATAAAAATTGGACATCATTAGGGCTAACGGAATATAACAAATGATCTTATTTGTCAATAATCCGATCTAATTGTGTACGTATACTTCCCTAATAGACGTAATAAAACCGCTCTCAGTGGCGAGCAAAGAGTATGCAGATGATATAAAATTAATAAAATCTCCAGTGCGAGTTATAAATACTTATCTAATTACCTTTTTTAACTCTTACAATGCCTATCCTTAAGTTTTTTCCTTTTATTTTATATCATCTGCATACCCTGTGCATACCCACCATGCACGCCACTGAATGCTCTTGGTTTACTTATTTAGTCAGAACGCACAAGCTTTACCTTAATATTTAATACATCAAAAGGACATAGATGGCACTTATGGTGCGTATACATATTATTAAACTTATAACTTAAGCTACGTTACTACCGAACCAATCCTAATCTAGGGAAGTTTGGAATGAGTAATAATATAAAGATTATTATTCGTCTATATACAATTACGTGGTAAGTCTTCTCACCTTGTACTAAGCTCAAATTCGATCGTGCATGGAGTACTGTTCCCATTTATGGGATGGCTCTGCCAGGTATCAGCTTGATGCCCTGGATTCGGTGGATCGCCGTGCGAGAAGGCTCATCGGTGACCTAGCCAATAAAAAACTTAACAGTTTGGAACATCGTCGCAAGGTTGCCTGCCTTTCGGTATTCTATAGGATATATTTTGGAGAGTGTGCTCAAGAACTATTTGATCTAGTTCCCCCCTCGCCTTTTTACCATCGAACCGCAAGGCACCGTAAGGATCTGCATCCCTACGTGGTCGATATACCGCGGACGCGTACGAAGCGTTTCGCATCTTCGTTTCTGATCCGCACCGCTAGGATCTGGAATGATTTTCCAGCTTCCATTTTCCCCAGTTCTTACAATAGTACCTTCAAATCAAGAGTGAATAGGCATCTTCTAGGCAAGAGCGCTCCACCTTAGGCTGCATCATCGCTTACCATCAGGTGTGATTGCAGTCAAGATTAGGGGTATGACACCCCTAATCGGTTTCTATGCGACATCGCAACGGAACACAAAATCGCTTAACGGCAAGTCTTTGGATGGTAACTAGCAAAAGCCTCCCACCAGACCAGACCAGTGAAATTCAGGAATTATAAAATCCCAATTTGCCCCTGCTGGGAATCGAACCCGCGACTTCCTATTAAATTCACAGTGCTCACCGTTTCGCCAGGAAGGTCTTTAAAACGTTGTTTTTTTCGTTACGTAATTTAGCAGTTGACAGTAATTATTTTACCTCTAATGTTCTAAACGTTTACTAAAATGGCAAAAATGGGACATACTCGTAGTTTGTGAGCTTGGAACATTCCGCGGGTGTGAAGTCAGACGTGCGCGGGGCGTTTTCACTGTTTTTGGACACAATAGACTTCGTGCAATAATGGCTGATGTTCTTAATTGTATGCTTAAAGCTATCGACTCACTGGCAATCACTTATAGTTTGAAGCATCTACCTAGCAATGTCAAGTGTTAGGCCCTTCGTACACTAGGCTACGCTTATCTTCAATACTAATGTTGTAAACTTACGTCACAAATTCGAATTACAAAATGCTTAACACAAGTGACGGTGCAACTATAATTTTAGCTTACTGTCTTAAATTCGTGTTTTTTTTATAAATAAATAAATATATTACGACAATACACACATCACCTTACACGACGACGGCCGACTGGCGCAGTGGGCAGCGACCCTGCTTTCTGTGTCCAAGGCCGTGGGTTCGATTCCCACAACTGGAAAATGTTTGTGTGATGAGCATTAAGTGTTTTTCAGTGTCTGGGTGTTTATATGTATTTTCTAAGTATTTATGTATATATAATTCATAAAAATATTCATCAGTCATCTTAGTACCCATAACACAAGCTACGCTTAGTTTGGGGCTAGATGGCGATGTGTGTATTGTCGTAGTATATTAAAAAAAAAAATAAAAAAAAAAAAAAAAAAAAAAAAAAAAAATAAATAAAAAAAAAAAACACCACCTAACCCCCATAGTAAGCGTAGCTTGTGTTTTGGGTACCAAGATAACTGATCAATATTTTTATGAATAATATACATATTATGTTATATTCCCTTAGTCGCCTCGTACGACACTCGCGGGAGGAAGAGGATGGTGACAACTGTATTATGAGCTGCCGTCTCCACACCCCGTGTAAGAAGGCCCTAAAGCGCCCCATGTTGCCAATTGATAGAGCAATTTGCAAATGCGACGGAGCGTTTGTCGAGCTTCGGCCATTTGTCATTAGTTCGGTCACAATGCATCGCCCGAACGGAATGCCAATAACAGCTCTGATAATACGAAACTTGTGAATGCATTGCGATCATTGCAATTATGGTTAATGGCTGAACGGACGGTATTTTCAGCCGGTTTTCGAAAAAAAATTTTTTTGGCGATTAAAAATTTATTGAAATTAACATTTCAAAAAGATGTGTTGTATTCAATCACTCTAAAATGCATGCATTTATAATGCTTTGATCTTAGTTTAATAAATCGCCGACAAAACGAGTGTTGTGTGTGGTGTGTGTGTTTGTGTGTGTCTGTCTGTGGCATCGTCCCGAACGGATAAACTGATTTTGATTTTGTTTTTAAGGTGAATCAGTCGGGAGTGTTTTTAGCTATGTTTGATGAAAATTGGTCAAAACTCCCTCAATATAGGTATCAAACGGAAGGGCTTCACTAGTAGAGTAACATAGACTATGATACATTTCAAATCCAAGATGGCCGCCACCACAAGTTACAAGATACTATTATTCATTAATTTTGCGACATAGTTAAGTCCAATTTTTAATTATTGGTATTATACGAATTCTAACCTATTGCTCAAAATAGCACAATGAAAAATGGAAAGACAATTTTGAACTATTCTCTAATTGTATATAAATACACAAAATGGGGAATTAAACAAAAAACTATAAACGAAAGATGCAATAACTATGGCTATGAAATATAAATGGAAATGGACTCGACACGTGATACGAAGAAGATACAATAGGTGGACTACAGAAGTTACTGCTTGGTGTCCAAAATATAACACAAGAAATAGACGAAAACCATTCTGTAGATTGGGAGACGATATTGTAGAGTTTGCAGAGTAACTGCTCAAGATTCCCAAAACTGGAAGAAACGAACGGAGGCCTTTACCCAGAAATTGGATGGGTTATAGTGTAATTGCTCCTTTACTCTGTATCTAAGCTTATAATAGTTACGTATGACGCAACATTAAAAAAATGTGCGCATACATTTAAAAAATGTGTAAAAACGCATCTAGTACAGCGAGGTTACTATACATTTGATGAATTCCTCAATGACAAGGTCGAATGGAAGCAGCCAGCCTCGCTCTCATCTCCCGCAAGATAGCAAAATGATTGTAAATGTTGATGTTGGAAAAGAGCAACTACTGAGTTTCTTGCCGGCTCTTCTCGGTAGAACCTGCTTTCCGAACCGGTGGTAGGGTCACACCAACATACATACTTGACGTTTCAAAAGTGCTTATAAAGTAGGCCTACTTGAAATAAATGAATTTGAATTTGAATTTGAATTTGCAATAAACAAGGCAGTGGATAACAGACTGATTTAATATGAGATCAAATGTAGGTACACACATAACTTATGGAATATTACTTATGGAATTACCCAACACCTCCTTACTTAATTATAATGGTGTTTTTTTAATACAAAAAAAAAATATTAATATTAAGAGATAATATAAACTTAATTTAATCTATGACGAAGGGGTCTTAGACCATGACATTTTCTCTCTACCGTTACCGGCACAGAGGAGGTGGACGCTAGTTCGTACTTATCATCTTCTAACTGATCTTTAACAACAGACTGAACGTCAGAACTGTGATCCTTCCTCTCATTTCTGTGCCGTCACAGTTTGCCCGGGTAACATATCAAAGTCTGACATCATGTCACCATTAGTGTCTTTGGAGGTGCATGTTGAGCGAGTAGCGCTTATAGGGGCCTACCAGGTTCAATAATTTGATCAATCCTTACCGTGCCATGCGGCACATAAACTTCAAACGAATAATATTTTTAATTACATTTCATTATTCTACTAGACAAGCCCTTTTTTGTAAAAATTTTAATAAATAAAGTATGAAAATTGATGAATGCCTGTATGGCGCAGGGGCACAGTACCTACCTACACTTTCAATAAGTTAGACGTTCAGTCCCTACACGCAAACATAGATATAGCAAATGCAAAAGTGCCTTAGCGTTTTGTGCTCCAACAATTCACCATTAGCTCAGTTATAATGGTCGCACTTAAAATATACAATAAGAAGCATTTCACAGACCTAGACGATCAGTCCCTACAGGCAGGAATCGATACAGCGAATGCAAAGGCGCCGTAGCGTTTGTCGTGATTCAGCGATTTGCCATTAGCTCAGTTACAATGGTCGCGCCGCGGCGATGGAATGCCAATAAACGAACCATTGTATATCGCCCCTCCGCGGGGACAATAACGTGACGTACGGGGCTACGGTGTACAACTGAATATTGGAAACAATTAGACAGGGCCTGCATATATATGAACGCTCCGATGGTTTTGTGGTGAGCAAAATCGACTACGACTGACGAGGTCGTAGATTCCATTACGTAGGACTAAAAATTAATGGGTTCCCCGGGCGTCTAACAAAGCCAACAAGAATGACATGCCGTGGCGGTTTATAGTTTGGGCATACCCCCTTTAGAGGGGGGAGTCCCACATAACCTCCGTCCAGTCCTCCGTCCTCCGTCAGGGTCGTAGGTAGCAATAAAGCATTTCTACCACGGCAAAAAAGGGCTAATTTTGATAATAAATCTATTTTGCTTTTAAGAATTTCGCAGTACCAGCCTAGAGTTAAAATATTAGTGTTTTCTATCCCCGGGCCTCAGAAAATACATAACGATATGCTTGTAAGTAGCACTCGTATCTCCGGCTAGATAGATTTTTTGTAAATTGTAAAATGTTCATGTTAGAAAAGAGCAACTGCTGATTGTTTACGGTTCTTTTTTTTTGGTAGAATCAGCCTTCCAAAGGATTGGTAGAGTCACTACAAAAATACAGACATGAAGTTTCAAAAGTGTTTATATGAGGCTTACTTGAAATCAATGAATTTTGAATTATCGAAATTCAAAACTCTACTATTTCAAGTAGGGCAAGTTATGAAGTAAACGTACTTTTGGCACGTCAAGTAAGTCTATTTGTACCTACCACTGGTTTGGAATGCTGACTATACCGAGAACAGCTGGCAATTAACTCAGCAGATTGCTCTTTTTCAACATCATCAGTATGTGTCTATCTTGTGAGAGATAAGAGCGGAGCGGCTGCTTCCAAGCAGCCTTGTCGTTAAGAAATTCATCAATCGTGTAGTCCCGTGTATTAGAATTTTATACCGCCTGTCACTGTTATTATCACAGCCCACTCAAACGCAAAATAAAATCAAATGAGGTAAAATCCTGCAAGGCGTAGGTAACCTAAGGTTTCTATCAGCTGGTAACGCAACAGGTATAAAAGACAAGGGGAAGTATGAACTCATCGAGGCTATCCATCAAGAACTCCAAGAATTAGCATCTTAATAACATCGCGTCAAGATACATACAGTGTGGTGTCAACGTAGGCGAAGCTCATTAAGATCAGTACCACTAGTAAGAAACATAAGTACTAATCACGTCGACAAGTCGACACGAGAAGCAACACGATAATTCGCATGTGCTAGACGTCCACCATCTAAAGCCAGGACCTCATATTACGGCGTATACATTAAAATTATGCATACGAACCAAATTGTTTTTAATTTTTAAATAGTCAATAATAAATTTTACAATCATTAAGACTTAAAACAGGAGTGCTATAAGTTTGACAGTTGCATATTTTGACTTCTAAATACTTTTAATTGTAATGAAAATTGAGGCGGAAGCGGTGATAGCCAATGGTTAGGACTTCAGCCTCACATCTGGGGGGCCGAGTTCGAATCCCAGCCACCATTTATTTTTCTACGTAATGTGCGTTTTGTGCAATTAAAATATCACTTACTTCAACGGTAAAGGTAAACATCGGAAACCTTCATGCCATACATGAGAGTTCTCTAGAATATTCTAAAAGACGTGTTGAGTCCACCAATCTGCACTGGTGGACTTCGGCTTTAACCATTCTCATGTGTGGGCAACCCGTCTTCTGCAGTGGGCTGGTAATGTGTTGATATTATGACGATGATGATGAAAAAAAATCTGGTCGATCTGAAAATCACGATAGTCCTTAACTATTTATAATAAACTGCTATTCAGCTGTTTGAGAATAAGGTTCCGTTTCAGCTCTTATTTTGTGCCTGTACCGGCTGATACAGATCGAATTCACAACCTACAAACCTATATACCGTGCACTTGGCGAACTGGGCGGCCTGCTAAGCTTCTGGAGTGAGCTCAGCTGGCTGGAGTAACCCAGCGGGGTGCTGTACCAGTGGCACTACGTACAACGGAAGGTTCCGGCCGACCAAGTACGAAGACAAGCCCAGAGAAATAAAGAAAGAAAGACCTGGGTACAGTTTGACATACGGCTAGGCTTACTTTTGCCTAACCAACTTGAATTTTAAACACAAAGTAATACTAATTACACTATCAAAACAATACGCCATCTTTAAAAAGAATGCTACAAAATTAATATTGCATTAAAGCAGGTGTTACTTTGCGGAATTCCATGATATATGATTAAAATTAAGCTTAATTTGCTATAATCCGTACTTTCTACGTGACATCATATCGGAACACAAAATCGTTTAGCGGCACGTCTTTGTCGGTAGCTACTGCAGAGCCAGACCAGAGATAATTCAGAAATTATTCATTCCCAAATTGCCCTTTGTGGGAATCGAGCCCAGGACCTCCAATTGAATACCACAGCGCTCACCGCTGCGCCGGGGAGATAGGTATTTGGTTTTGAATTTTGTAAAAAATTTGGCTTTGAAACTATAAATGTGTTTCGATACTCGAAACCATCAACGACGGTGAGTTGGCTAGTTTGTACTAAGGGTACAGTTGAATAAAGCTGTTCCTTTATGATATTGTTCTGCCCACGCGACTTTGCATGCCTCGGCTGTTAACAATCTAACGTGTAAATAGTGTTATGTTGATTACTTTTGTGAAAATATTCCTGTTTGAAACTAATAGAAATAATATAATAAGGCAGATCTGTCCTCGCTCATCAACAACCAGCCCACGGTTTTAAAAAATACCATGTTGGGACGGCAGATACTCGAATTTGAGAGGTATTCGAACTCGGCCTCCCGAAGGTGAATCCGAGGTCCTAACCAGAGGGCTATCACCGCTTCATTGACATTAAAGATATTAGTAAATTAAAGTCAAATGGCGGCCAATGGACGACATACTGTGACGAAAAAAGCGAAAGTCAATTAGCGAAACAAGAGTCATTTCTTTGTTTACCATTCCAAGCCCGTTCGTGAGTTACACGAGTCGACATTTTTAAATAACAAGGGTTTTTTTCCCTTTCCACTTCCGTTTAATTTAATCCCTTCGCCGTTCCGTAATAAGGCTTGTTTAGATGGCGGGCAATTTGTTGCCGGAGTCACGTTGAACTCTCCTTGGCTATTGTGTTTTGTTAACTCCTAGGACTTGTTTAAAAAGATTTGTATTCTAGTCTGTTTTAGGGTGCGGCATTGGAAGAAGGAACCCTTATACTTCTGTTCATATCTGTCTGCCTGTCTTTCCGTCTGTCTGCTTATATTTTGGTGTGCCGTAGCTATATAACGTGTAAATGAAAACCTAAATAATACTTAAGACGCCTTCGAGGTAGATTATTTACTGTCCCTGAGAATTATCTGTGAAACCAAAACTGTAATAGTCAAGTGACTCTTGTCACTTTATCAATTACGCGTCGCCTACCGTAGATCGCTATTTAGCGATAAGGCCGCCAAATTGTACGTTCTACCTTATTGTGCTGTTGTATTTGTATCTCTGTAAATCATCACTGTGGTGTACAATAAAAGTGTAATCATTCATTCATTCATTCCGTAGGTACTATGCAAGTGTCGGCCTTTTATCTTCAATAGGGTTGTCATAAGTAAACACTTAGAATTCATTGAATTAGTTTGTGTGAAAAATAAATATGCTTCTTTTAATTTAATATTTTTACAGGGTGATTCCTTGTGGAACATACTTAGGCACCCTTCAACAGAATTTCGTTATTCTGGTACACGTTGTATAACATAAAATAATGCTGGATAGAAGCAAACTTAGGAAGGTGGTGGGACTCATAACAGGACATAGCTCCTTAAACAGACATCTTTCCATTATAGGTGTCACCGACAGTCCTCTTTGCAGAGCATGCATGGAGAAGAATGAAACACCTACGCACGTGATGCTGGAGTGCACGGGCGTGACAGAGCAACGCGAGATCTACCTGGGATCACCAGCCACTATCCCAGAAATCCTCAGCAACCTGGGCGGCATGCTGGGATTCTGGAACGAGCTTGGATGGCTGGAGTAGCGAGCAACATTGGGAAATTTCACGTACAACAAGCGAAGCGCTTACGTGCGGAAACTGCCCAGAAGAAGAAGAAGAAGAAGAAGAACATAAAATAATTAGTGCCTAGAACTTGTCTTTTACATAATATGTCACACATATTTAATTAGGAGGTTATTAGCACATTGGATTACATTAGATTATATAGTTAGAGTATCTACGGGAGGGCGGGACATCTTACCTAGTTAAAAGGATGTCCGAACAACGGATCAGTATAGATGACCTATACCATATATTTGATTGGTTGTATCATTTACCCTATACTTGCATATTATAATCTACGGCGGCTTATCCCTACTAAGCGATAAGGCCGCCTTTTGTATAATGCTTCTGCCTGTGTTTTTTTTATTCTTCTTCTCATCTTCTCTTACTTTCTCTTCTTCTGTATTTTTTGTTTGCAAATAAAGAGAATGAAAAAATAAATAGCCGTGTGGTGACGGTAGTTCAGAATACAGTTGTCACCACCCCTATTCCCGTGGGTGTTAAGAGGCGACTAAGGTAACGCAGAAGCGGCAGGAGCGTACTCTGTGCTTCTACTACTATCTTAATAAAATATAAATAGTGTTAAATGACAATGTGAGATGGTGATAACAACAAAAAATTTGTTGTGGTCTTCTTCTTAGACCAGGGCACTTTTAGAACCCTCGTAGCTTTAGTTTTAAGTTAACGAATTTAGTTATCGCCATCAATTCACTTCTATGTCTTATTTTACATGTAATGTAGGTACGCATCAAAAGCGAATGAACTGAATAGAGAAATACTTGACTTTGACTTTGACTTCTACACTGCGACCACCACCCAGCGTCTGCCCAACGTGTTTTTAATGGGCAAATCCGCCCATTGGGAGAGGCCTTTAGTTCAGCAGTGGACTGCAAAAGGCTAAAGATAATTGTTGAAGTATACATAGGGAACTCCTTTTAAAAGTGTTCTAACGCACGCTTGACCATCTTTATTTTAATAAAGAAAATATTTTAATACCTTACACGGTGTTTGCCATGTTGTAAACTTGAGTTGCGCGCTGAATTCCTTAACTGTTCAAGAAATATGAAAATTAGAGAGAGCTCGCAAATAATTTAATTTGGCATCTGATATTTACTCACTTTATTTTGGTACATACCATTTTGACGGCCGATTGGCGCAGTGGGCAGTGACCATGCTTTCTGAGCTAAGGCCGTGGGTTCGATTACCACAACTGGACAATGTTTGTGTGATGAACATGAATGTTTTTCAGCGTCTGGGTGTTTATCTATATATTATATATATTATTCATATAATTATTCATCAGCCATCTTAGTACCCATAACACAAGCTATGGGGCTAGATGGCGATGTGTGTATTGTCGTAGTATATTTATTTATTTATTATATTTATATCTTAAATTCAAATTCAAAATTCATTTGTTTCAAGTAGACCAAATATAAGCACTATTGAAATTTCAAACCTTTCTGTTTGTAGTGACTCTACCACCGGTTGAGAAGACAGATTCTACTGAGAAGAAATTCAGCCAGCATGAAATTCAGAAGTTGCTCTTTTCCAATATATATAACTATAGTTAAGTCTTGCGCTAGAAAAAACGGGCGGTGCGTTAAGAAATCATTATCATATCGACTCTCAAGCATGCAGGTTTCCTCGCTACGTTTTCCTTTACCGTTGAAGCGAGTGATATTTTAATTACTTTTAAAACGCACATTACTTAGAAAAGTTAGAGATGCGTGCTGGGAATCAAACTAGACCCCCTGAAAGTAAAGTCGCGCTCCTATATATATATTATCACACAAAAATACAAAATATATAATTAATATATAGTTAAAAAATTAATAATAAAACAGTTCTTTGTCTGCGTTTTTTACAAAATCCCGTAGGAACTGTTTGTTTTCCTGGCATAAAAAGACGCCAAAAATCAAATTGATTGGAGAATAAACAAACAAATATAGGATCACACATAGATTCTTTAGAAGTCGGTTAAAGAACTACCAACAATTCCGCAACAGGAAATAAGATATAGCAGCGAGAAGCTTCGTACATCCGATTTCAAATTTCTCTCCAAACTCATGGCGATGTGTATTTTTAAAGCAAACACTCAGATTTCCAATATAGGAATGTTTGTGTCGTCTGCTTTTCAGGTCTGGATTAAGTTTTGAAATCTCCGTTAGGAAGAGCGACGCAGAAATATCAAATATCTTTTCGCTTACAGGGAATACAATGTCACTTTGCTCTGAACGGAAATAAAGTTTTATTTTAAGGCAAAAATTTAGTAAGTGCATTTCTCACAACTGCAAAGTAATAAATTTGTGCAGCTATACAAAAAGGTGCAAAAAATAAATAAGAGTATTATATTCAATCGTATTATATACAATAAAAAAAAATAATGAGAAACAAAAAACCCGACTGCGTGAAAAATCAAGCTCTGTCTAATAATGAATTTCATTTAAGAACGGAAAATACAGAAACAAGATTTTAATTTGAATATTTTATCTTAGTTTTGAATAATCATAGTTGACAGTGTTCACAAAAGCTGTCGGAGGTATAAAACATAATTTAGTTAATAATATAGGTACAGCAACAAAATCTCGGTGTGAGCGGGTGTACCTTTAATGATATTGATGTAGACAGGATTTTTTTTTTGACAATTTTGTCATTTTGTTGTATTTTTTTTTTATTTTGATTCGTCCTGTGTTACTATCACGACTAAAACAAATCTATTGACAGCACTCACGTGAAAATACGAGAAGCCGTGTAGGCTCTAGGGTGTGCCAAAGAAATATACGTTTACGTCGTACACATACATAGATACATACACTTGAAAAATAACCCTCCTTCTTTCGCATTCGGGTAAAAAGGGTACCTTATCGCATGTTCAAACAGATGGATACGTTTATGTTGTTAAGCAATGGTAAAATTATAATCTTCATAACTTAAAATAATCCTACTAATAATAATAGTTTATTTTAGGCAATATGCAAAACCCATTTAATAAAATACGAGACAATATGAGATAGTATATCTATCTAAAGCGAAACAAAGCGCTTAGTCATAGTAAATACTTCAGCTTATATTTGCTGTGGCTTCGTAGCTTTCTATGGGACTATCAACTAAATATGGGTGAAGATACCTAAGATGCGAAGGTAAAAGGTGAAGGTAGAATTAAATCAAATAGCTCTTGAAACACTGTAATTTTTTTTTAACAGGAGGCTTATGCCGTGGCTATTTATCACCCTTTCATAAAAACGTACCGCTAAGCGATTTAGCTGTCTATAGGACTATCGACTAAATATGGGTGAAGATACCTAAGATGCGAAGGTAAAAAGGTGAAGGTAGAAGGTAGATGCTTTTGCCGTGGCTATTTAGCGTTTCGTTACGTAGCCGTATAAAAACAGATATGGGTATGGTTGAACTAACTTCCATGCTCCTAACAGGCTAATCCGCTATTGTCTTAGACTGCATTATGACTTACCAGGTGTTATTTCAGTCAAAGGCTAACGTGTAGAGGAATAGAAAGTACAAATCTCGAAATATATCATTATTCCTAATAAGTAAATTACCTACTATGATTTGGTTAAATTATGGTTTGTTATATTGAGGTAAGGTAGTCTAAAATTTATTATAAAGATGTAAAAAAAAATAGTTTTTCAGCTCAACATTGTTAAAGATAGTTGACAAGGGTTTGGATTGAAAAAGTAGGTATATGTCACATTGACTCTTATGGACAATTACGAAGAATTTGTTAAATCAAGGAAGCCGTTATATTTTAGTACGCCATATTAAGTTACCGCTGTATATTGAACATTCTATATACTTAATTATGTTACTACAATTGCGCCAGGCATTGGTGCACTCGGTGATATCCTAATTTCAATTCACGATTCGGACCTGCAGAACGTGACACGAATTACACGATCCCGCTTTATTCTGTTCCACCCGCTCGAAACTGGTTAAAACCGGTCACAGCAACTATAAAGCGGTTTTTAAGGGATTGCCCGGTTTTTCTCTACCACCCTCATCTTTTATGGACTAATGAGTAAATATTTTATTCGTCATTGAAGTTTTTATCTGTAGTAAAAACAGAAGGCCCTCATTATACCTTCAATAATAATTATTTTATTTTTATGACAGTTTTACTTCTCGACCATGTACTTATATTAACGAATTTTATCACAGAGATGTATAATATGGTTTTATATTATGGTTTTTTTTTTATTCCAGAAAAATGTGGGATTGATTTGTTTTTGATTTTCACAATGCATAGTTTTTTGCATAATGGTAGATCAGGGGTCAGAGAATAACTCTGTCAAAATTTCCAGGCAAACGAAGTAGTTGTTTAAGTTTTATAGTCACATTATTTCGTACTAAGTTAATATTATCAGTGGGAAAATGTACTGTAAATACGGAAGAAAGGAAATAGATTGATTATGGTTCAAATGTAAACGTAAATTGTGTATGTTATGTGGAACCATTAACTGCAGAACTGTTAAAAGTAATTATATAGAACTAAATATAGATTTCATTTGAATTTTTATTTTATTATCAATTGAATGGGAACGTGTTTCATTGTTTCGTTTTATATATTTTCCACCCTCCTGTTTGTCCGTCCGTCTGATTTGCGTATCGCATCGGTGCTTAATGAAGTTTGTACAGAACTCACTCAATCAATTGTTTGAACGCGATCTTCAATTCTCGATAATAGGGGTGATTTAATGTTCCGATATTTACTCTCCATTTCACAGCGTAAGGACTAAGGGACAGAATGTTTGCCAAGGTATACAGTAGGTATAAGTGGGCATAAGCTTTTAGTACCTTATCATTTTAGGCGCAAACGCAAAATTGTGGCGTAACCAGTTTTGTAAATGATTTTGATGAACGGGTGGGAGATAATCGATTCCTAATTACATCCTCCATAATATGTAGATACAAA
Organism: Pararge aegeria; assembly: GCF_905163445.1. Lineage (NCBI taxonomy): Eukaryota > Metazoa > Arthropoda > Insecta > Lepidoptera > Nymphalidae > Pararge > Pararge aegeria. The sequence goes on from NC_053187.1 coordinate 2,209,863, forward strand.
ATAAAATTGGTTTAAACATATTTTCACGTCTTTGTATCCGGAAAATTTGCACGCCTTAAATTTTTTTCCGGATACGAATCTATTCGTGCAATTTATTTAGTTTTAATATTAATTAATTTAGTTTTAGTGTCAATAGTCAAGTTAGGTTATGTTAACTCATTAGTAAGTCTATTTTTAGTCTAGTTTTATTTTAAAATAATGTAAATTCTTCTACCTAAGTTTTCGGCGTAAAGTCCGAGTGACATATACTGCATTAACATTTTATATAAAAATATATATAACGGAAGATACGTTCAAAAAAATCTGTATATTTTTAAATGCGTTGAGTTAAAATTCAAATTTCATTTATTTCAAGTAGGTAAATACGCACATAGCTCCAAGGGTAAGTTTATCATTGGAGAAATATGCGTTTAGAGCAATTAACACGGCGTGGAAAAACATCGCGAGGTAACTTGCATTCTTACACGTCAGGGAGAAAGAAAATTTTTAAAGACACACGTCTGGGGTTTTTCTTTTGCTATTACTGATTACAAATTTAAAGATTATAATTTTTTTTTTAAATTTTACTACAAGTTTAGCCCACGACTGCAATCTCACTTGCTGGTAAGTCTAAGACGGTAACGGGCTTACTGGTTAAGGGAATTACAGTTGTACCCAGTCGGTTTTTACGCAACATCCTACCGGACAACTAAATCGCTTTGTCACTAGAGTGGGAACTAGCCACGGCCACGGGCCGAACAGACTAGAGAGTATTCAGAAATTATAAATTCTCCAACTCCCTCTTCCGGGGATTAAAACCGGGACCTCCCACTTAAAACCATTGCGCTCACCGCCATTGAGGTCGTCAACGAAAATCTTAAATAATAATGAAATATTTATTCCATCCTCATCATCTGGATGCCTGGTATTCTTCCAGATCATTTCGACCGCGCACTTGCAAATTGTGGCACAAACTCCCATCTGATAGGTTTCCTCCAAAACACAATCTAGGGTTATTCAAGAGGCGGATTAACAAACTCCTTAAAATCCAGCAACGTATAGGTGGCTCCTCTAATGCTGCAGATGTTTGTAAATGCTGGATTACACGCTATTAATATAAAAAAAAGAATAAACACTTCAAAGTAAATTAGGTTTGTTTAATTATTATAGAAATTTTAATATGATTTATATTTCAATGAATGAAGCTCGACTATTACAAGATGTACCGTTTCTAATTCCACAACAAATCAGATTTGATGTGCGTACAGCGGCTGGGTTCCGTGCGTAATCCCGCGTCACTCATACTTATTCCGGAAGACGTTCTAAGTGGATTAGGGGAGATTAGTGTCGGATCTATAGTCGTAGGAATCCCTCGCTACCGGGTATTTCCTTGAGTCACGTGATTTCACCAACAGCTAAGCAAATAAAAAGCGTGATAAAGAAATTCATATCCCATTTTCTGTAGAAGTATTTGTTTTAACATTATTAACTCATCACTGGCCCACTACAGGGTTCGGATCTCATCTAAAAATGAAGGGTGTAGGCCGTATATCACCACGCTGTCCCAGTGCGGATTGGTGGATACCACACATCTTTAAGAACATAATGTAGAACTCTCAGCCATGTACGATAGATACCTCACGATGTTTTTCTTCATCATTAAAGCAAGTGTGTTGGCAAGGCAAGGTGTGCGGCAAGTGTTAAGCACGGGTCTCCTCTTGGAATAGTTTAGGCTGCAGTCTTTTCACATGCTTTTTATAACGTTATGAAAACTCCTAGGCATATTTACGGTACGCTAACATAGCGCAGTGGGTGGGACTTTCACTTCAATTTCGGGGGACCGAGTTTAAATTCCAGCACACCGCTAACTTATCTAGTTATGTGTCTTTTAAGCAATTAAAATTATCACTCTCTTCAACTGTGAAGGAAAACATCGTGAGGAAACCTGCATGCCATTCTCCATAATGTTCTCAAAGGTGTGTGGAGTCGCCAGTGTAGTGGACTACAACCTTGGCCTCTTCTTATTGTGGGAAGAGACCAGTGCTTTGTAGTTGGCCGGTAATGGATTGATATGATGGTGATGATGATGAACATAGCCCTTACCGTGTGCTGACTGCAGATTAGAATGCAGTTGTCATCACCCCTTCTCTTTCTGCAGCTGTTGTAAGAGGCAACGTAGGGAAAATAATGGAAAACGGGAAACAGCGTTCTCTGTTCGACCTACTACCATCTACTCCAATCTATAACCCATCTGCCTAGCGTGGTAATTATGGGCAAACCCTCCCATTGGGAGAGGCCTTTAGTCTAATAATGTACTGTTCTTTTTTCTTCTTCTCCTAGCTAAGGGTCGTGAACATCTGTGAGAGCTTAACTAATGAAGGCTCCCCAGCTGCTGCTATCTTGAGCCTTTCTGACTGAGTCTTTGATGTTCACACCGGTGCGTTTACAAATCCAACGGGTCTGCACTCTTCTCTCTGCTTCTCTTTCTCTCCGCGCGGCCAATAATAATAATGCGTTGTAAACAATCAGGAAAAACCGAAAAAAAAACGACTCGCGAAGCTGAAGTGGCAATGGGGCGGGGACAAAGTTCTAGGTCACCAGGTGCTAGAATGGCAGCCCCGAACTGGTAATCGTTGACCCCCCAACGAGGTGGTCAGACGACATTAAGCGCTCCGTAGGTAGCCGCTGGATCTAAGCGGCACAGAACCGTGGAATTTGGAACTCCCTACAAAAGACCTATGTCCAGCAGTAGACGTCTATCGGTTGATATGATGATGATGATGAAACAATCAGGCCAAAAATGAGAGTAGACTTTTAGAGGCTTTTTATTTCATTGAATCTAGCCCTATAGGATTCCGAAAGATATCTACAATCTTTTTGAGGCCCGTTGTGGCTGACAGTATCAGTGTGTACCCGCCTGTACCAAACCTCACGGTAATTATTATCAGGGCTGCGTGCGGTAATGACTGTGACGTCATAGCAGTATTATTCCTTTGTGCGGATCTGTGATCCGTATTTCAGTACGATAATGTAATTGAGCATGATGAGTTTTCGTTTCAACTGTAGCAACTTTAGTAGGCTTATTTGTTTAATTATGTTTTTTTTACAATTATTGTCTTTGGTGGTAGTGGTAACTAGCCAACGTCTAAGAGCCTTTTACCATACCAGACTAGAGAAAATTCAGGAATGACCCTTTCCGAGGATCAAACCCGATGCCCCCACTTATAAGGATAAGGTGTTTAATGTATTATTTTTAACATTAACCAACGAACTGTTATATTTTTAATTTAATATATTAGTATTTATTACAAATTGTAAGAGTTATTTTTTTTCTATGTTATTTACTTTTTAATGAACCAACGGAAAAAATATTTTTCTAGGGAAATAATAATTACGAACTAGAATCAATATTTACAATAAATATAAGTCTGTTCACTTATGGGCACGGTACCCAAAATGCTGGCGCTATTGCTTTGCATTGCTAGACTAAGGCGTTGGGCTAAATAAGGGCCAGCTATTGGGTCACCAGACGTAAGTACCAATTTTTGGGAATTTTAAGTTAATTTGTACTTGAAACTTAATAGCCTAACAACTATTTTTCTTACGTAAACTTTGTCCATAAAAACTGTTGCTGTTTTCATTCACCGATTTTCACCATTTCTTTACTAAAAAAAAGCTAAGTTATCAGTAAGTAAAATAGCTATAATCTATTTAAAAAAGAAATTAGAAATACTTAATAATATTAAAATAAAGTAGCAAAATTTTGTCTCGAAAATTCATTACTAGCATACGCTGGGAAAACTATTGGTGATACATAAAAATTTAAATACTACATAATCAAAGTATACTCAAGTCCCAATAGCAGCTTCAAATAAGTTCCAAAATTTAATTAAATCGCCGGTAGAAATAAAAGTGGATGAGATTTGTATTTCAGCATTACTTTTTATTCAAATAAATAGTTTTAAAATCAATAGCAGTGAAATACTTTTTCATTCTAATCGGAAATTTAATTTAGAAGATATCTCGAGTTTAATACAGTCTAAACAAAACAGTTCTTTTCAGATCTACACTTAAGTGAGAAGTTTTTTTATAAACTACATCTGATTTTTGTACAATGCTTTTTAGAGAATACTTATTTTGATATCTTCACTGGTAATTTTATGTTACTATGCGTTGTGAGTGATCAGACATCTCTCAAATCCATCTCAAAAAAAAAAACCTTTAACCACCTGTGACTAATTCACCTTTCAGCTAAGACCCATCCTACAATCAAAATCTATTAATCCGTTCGGGAAAAACGATTCCACGGACAGACAGATAAACACACAAACAGACACGTCTAACTTATAACACCCCGTCGTTTTTGCGTCGGGAGTTAAAATGAAACCCAAGCACAATATCCCATTATATAATCGATAGTGCGTTAGAAATCGGAAGAAAATCCTTGGAGATCGTCCTCACAATAATTCACAGGGTGCATGAATTATTGATGCGCCTCGCACAATGCTGCCAGCGGGATATTAGATGATAAATAAACGCTATGACGCTGCCAGTAAAACTTCCAAGAATAGAAAGGATCGAGACGTTCCAGTCTGGCCTTACATCCTCAAATATATTTTGTAAGGAATATGAATTTATCTATTCCGTCTAATATCGTTTCGATATTTTTGATACGAACTCGTGAAATTATGGTACTGAAGCATTCATCATATCATCCCATAACTGGCCCACTACAAGGTATGGGTCACCTCCCACAATGAGAAGGGGTTAATGCCGTATTCCATCACTCTGGCCTAGTACTGATTTGTGGACACACCTTTGAGAACATTATGTAGAACTTGTAGGTAAAACTTGTAGAACGTGTAGGTTTCCTCACGATGTTTTCCTTCCCCGTTTAAAGCAATTGATATTTAAATTGCTCAATGCGGTCGAAGATAAAACAGCTAGCGATTCGCATACCTACATGTCGAGCATGATGACTGTTATTTCGTTTTATTTTCTGGTTTAAGAAATTCATTGTTCCATAAAGGAATTTCCACTTAAATGGAACTACAGGCCATTTAACAATAAGAGGGTTAGTATATAAAATTGCATCTTCGAGCGCACAATAAATAAAATGTAAATTGTAAGTGCGTAGTTTGTAGCACCATCGTATCAAAATCATATCGACGGTCAACTGCTGATTTCAGTAATTAAGTACCTAATATGTCATTTACTCGTAAGAGGAATGTGCAGTACCCCGGCAATTCTACAGGGCTTACGGGTCACATAAAACATGTAATACTTTAGTTTGAATAAATAAATTAAAAAATAAAAATAATAACAATGTGAGATACACTTCTAACACGTGTTTTTTTATCTCACAAGGTGAAAAAAAAACTCGTTTAAGAAGATTCAGATTGATCCACAGTAATTTACTTGTACTTATAACAGAGATGCTATTCATCTCACGACTGGTGGCTGGTGTGATTAATTACAAGACAAGTGACAAATCTGTACGAGTGTAACAAGCGTCCGTTCGCTCTTTGATGAATGCCGCTGGAATTTTAATTGCTTACCAGCCAAATGAACTGAAGGCTTATTTATGGTCAATGTGAATTCGTTTTAAATTATTCATTATTATCTATATTTATACAATTAAAAAAAAAGTATCTGTCTGTGGGCTCGAAATAATTGCCTCTAATGGTTATGTTATTTGAGTGGTAACATAATTTATATTTAGTTCTTGCTATTACTACCATATTTCGGTACTACGTATTTTGGAAATGTCGAAATATCAATTTCATAAGTTTTAAATGTAATCGGAAATCCGCTCTTCGCCGGATGGACGTCGTAAATCCTTCTCATTCTGAGAGTAGACACATGCCCTGTAGTGGACCGGAAATGGGTCGATGATCATAATTTAAAATTTTACTCATCAAATTATACACGAACGAAGTCGTAGGCAACAGCTAGTAAATTATAAATCGGTAGCAACGGGATACTACCTACTCTATCGTATCATATTATAACGTGTGACAGTTAATTAAAAAACGTATGGTAATTTTGGTACCAACGTTTAATAATGCCTTTCTGTCACAAGTTACTGAGTGGGTACATCACTGACATATTTGATATTAGGTCAGTGGGGTACAAGTTGAAATTTTTAACCACCTTCTAAAAATAAAATTTAAATCAAAAAATATAGTGTACATTATTCTACTAGTCAAGCCACACATTTGATATCCATATTAGGGGGCTATGAAATATGAAAAAAAAAATGTATTTCAGCATGTTGCGGTGGCGGCCATGTTGGATTAGGAATTTATCACAGTAAAGTATTATTCTAGACAAGCCCTTTTTATTTGATCTCCACACTGATGGAGGGATTAAAACTTTCTTATCCGCCATTTTGTGGCAGCAGCCATCTTGGACCGAATTTCGGTAAAAAGGTTTAAAAAATTTTAAAAACATGATATACCCAACTGAATTTGTAGTCATTAAAAAGCAAACATCTATCTACAGGTCACTAAACATTAATAACACTATTCGCACTTTTCCAATATGCCAGGAGTATAAAACCAATTCCTGTTCCAATATTTCCCAATTCCCAAAACTCTCTCATTAGTCCAGCAAACTTTTAATTCCATCGGTGTCGCGTGGGCCATAAATTCGCGAAATGAATCCCACTGTGGCATGGTTATTAGTACGAATTTACGGCCACGAAGATCTATTTGTTGGGTTACGGCCATTTTGGAAGCCTACAGGCCCAGCTACTATATATGGGGTATTCTTTTGAATAGTTGCTTTATTGACAAACCAAATTAATAGTCGAATTATAAGGAAATAGTTCAAATAGCTTATCGGAGATGTATTCTCGAGTCAAGAGATGTAAACTTTAGTTTGGTAGTTCTAGAGCTTTTTCTGCCGGTCTTGGGAAGTAGCTCCATGATTATTACTGCCACCAAGCAGTATTGTCGTGTTCCGGTCTGCAGGGCGTGGTTTCCGGTAATTACAGACACATGAGGCTCAACACCTACGTCTCAGGTTGATGGACAGAGCTGCAGAGTGTACGACGTGTAGGACAACGGACGAGGTGTTTCTTGCACTGTTTAGTGTTGCCCTGTTTAGATGATGGTTTTTAACTTACTTACTATCAGACCTCATTACATACTTGGTGGACAATCTACTTGGTGGACAATCTACTTGGTGGACAATCTACTTGGTGGACAATCTATTTGGTGGACAATCTACTTGGTGGACAATCTACTCGGTGGACAATCTACTTGGTGGACATACTACTTGGTGGACAATCTACTTGGTGGACAATCTACTTGGTGGACAATCTACTTAGTGGACCATCTACTTGGTCCGTCAATTATTCCTATACAAAAAAACTGGTGTTCCCCGTGTGCCTTTCAAAAACGTTGCACTAAATTTGCCTCTTATCTCAGTGACAGAACCCAAAGGGTTTGCATAAAAGACATTAAGTCGCAGGGGTCGGCTACGTCAATGGGTGTCCAACAGGGTTCAATTTTGGGTCCCTTCCTATTTTTGGTGTATATAAATGATCTATCACACCATGTCAGTGAAACCTGTGACATTGTACTGTTTGCAGATGATACATCTCTAATTTTTAAAACTGATAGAGGTAGAGATAACTCTGACGATGTAAGCCGTGCTATGTCGCATGTGTCGCACTGGTTTACTGTCAATAATTTACTTTTAAATGCAAAAAAAACTAAGTGTGTGGAATTTATTTTACCAAATGTAAAGAAAGTTAATAAAAATATAATAATAAATGGAGAATCACTAAAAATGGAAGATTCCACAGTTTTTCTGGGCATGACCTTAGATTGTAAGCTTCAGTGGGGTACCCATATAGATACACTAGCAGGTAAACTAAGCTCGGCTGACTACGCCGTCAGGAAAATTAGACAGATTACTGACGTAGAAACAGCAAGACTGGTTTACTTTGCGTACTTTCATAGTGTGATGTCTTTCGTCTATTGTCTACCAATCAAAATAGCGGCAATTTTGATTGGTAGACGCTGCGGTGATTTATTGAGTGAGTTAATTGTGAGATTACGGCACATTTAACAACAGTTTATCTTTAAATATACTTTCAGTTATCGCAATCGTAGTTACGGCATGCGAATTTAACAATCATTTCATTCTTGTCAGTTTAAAATATACCTTCGTAGGTATATTATAAAAAAATACCCAATGTTAAAATAAAAATGAGCCCAGAATGTAATATTAAAAATTAACTGATATTAAATAAAATGTCTCATTACGTAGATACCGTAAACATAATAATAATTAACATGACAAAGGCGAAGTTTCAGACAGAAAAGAAAAAGAATTAGAATTGCTTTATTATGGAATCTTTTTTATACCGAATTTTTATTAACTTTTTTTTTCTTATTATTTATTTGGCATACGACATACGCAGTATTGTGGCAGTTAAGTGAGAAGACCCATTTTGGAAACCCAGCTAGTAATACAGCGTAAGTGATCTTGTTCACAAATACTTTTGGATTTTTTAATTAGAAATTTTGTGCATAAAGTGTCAATCGAGAACAAAAGGGTCTTAAGACTTTCAATAAGAATTGTACATCAATATTAGAAATTAAAGGTATTTCAAAAATCAAAAAAAAAAAAAACATATTTCAATTATTTCAATTAGGCCTAATAAGCACTTTCACACTTTAACACGTCAAGTCTGTCTGTTTGTAGTGACTCTAACCACCGGTTCGGAAGGCAGATTCTACCGAACAGAAGCCGGCAAGAAACTCAGCAGTTGCTGTTGCAGTATTTGGAATACTTATATAAAATTATCAATCAATATATATCTTGTAGTTGAATATAAAAAAGAAAAAATAATAATATAAACATATTTACAAATATAGTAGACAGGCCATTGTCAACTACGAACCTAAAATACTTACCATCAAATGAAAAAAGGCCTTCTAATGAAAGTTATAAATGATTGCAAGTACGTCTTAATCTTCTTCTTTTTTTTTTTGTTTTTGTTCTCATTCATATGTTTTTGTGTAGCGTGTGCTTTATAAGTTGGTTCCTATGTGTTGTTATTTTCTCAAATATAAGATTTATTATACTTTACGGAATTATGTGCGTTTTTAATGAAGCATTTCAATGTCACTTGGTTTAACGGTAAAGGAAAACATCCTCACGAAACCTGCATGCCTGATAGTTCTCCACAACGTTCTCAAGAGCGATTATGGTGATATTGGGTAGAAACAGGCTTTACATTGCTAAATTCCATGACATACTTTAAACATAAGCAGAAGGATCTGCACGGTGTTATTTATAATTTCTACAAAATTCAAAAATTCAAAATTCACTTTTCTACAGGCACTTATGAAGCGTTCATATATTTAACATGTTACACTAATGTTAGTGATGGTGATAACTGAATTCTTTAACTTAAAACTAAAGCTAGGATGGTTCCAAAAGCGCCCTGGTCTAAAATGAGCCCACAACAAACTGAGCTAGGTTTTTTTTTTGTTATTATCATCTCACAGTCTAGTTAATGTTGAGCTATGAAGAAAGAGCAATTCATACCCAAGCTTTTTTATCATACGTGTAATCCTTAATATTATAATAGCATTTTTCTATAAGCTTACCTTTTATATAAACTTTGAACTTATTGAGAGACATCTCAAGGATTTCATCTGGTAATTTGTTATAAAGATAGTAAATCTGGTAAAGATATACAATTACCCTTAAATGAATTACTAATTTTATGCAGCCTAGTAAACTGCAAGTTTATTTTTACTTTTACTTCTAATATTAATATTGTTACAGACCATGTTTTACGTTTTGATACCGGGGCATCCTCAAGTGATGTTCACTTTACAATGAACATTTGTTAAGTTGATGTGGTTTTTATGTTCTACTAGCGTTCCTAGATTTATACCTCCTAGGCTAGATTTTGCTTTATTTTATTTAACAATAAACTTAGATCATTAAATTTTTAATTTAAGTCTCATAATATATTAAATCATTCGTACTCATTCTCTTCTATTCTCTTGTCGAGCGGGTGAAGATCATTATCTACACCCGCTTGACAAGAGAAATAAAAGCTGTATTTGACAGTTTGACAGTTCAAAAATAGGAGTGCTCCGAAAGTTTCATTGAAATCGGTTCAGCCGTTTCGGAGCCTATACGGAACATACCCACACACTTTCTCTGTCATATATATAGATAGATAGATAGAAGATAAGGAGTATAAAGATTAAATAAATTATAAATCAGATTCCGTAGAGATTCTCCTGCTTTGTGCGAAATCATCAAATACAAATTCAAAATTTCTTTATTCATGTAGGCCTATCACAGGTACTTATGAAGCGTTCATACATATATGTTTACATAATTGTAAGGCGATGGTGATAACTTCGTACGCCAACTTAAAAATCATCATCGTTGCCTGTTCATTGTATGTTGATGATTATTTAATCTTCAACGTTTGTTTACATTTTATTTTCCACCCGAAGTGAAATTACTGGGAATGTCACAGTAATTTCACTTCAATTGTAATAAGAGCCGTTTCTTTGTTTAAGGCGGTGCGCTGTTAGCACGGAGGCAACGTTTTTAAATTACAAGGGTTTTTCCTTCACGTTCCACTGCCGTTTAATTCAATGCCTGTGTTGTAACAGCTGCTCCTTAATAAGGCTTGTTTAGGAGAATTGTAGTGGGAACAAATTAAACAACGTTTATGCATTATATATTTTTTTGTACAGCGAAACGTTTCAACGCACGTTTGTGAACTAAAGCTTACTGAAAAAAGTAATTTTACGATTTAGTAATAATAATAATAATAAAAATCCTTTATTGCCATACACTATTGTTTATACAAGATTTTTAACTAAATGTTTATCAATTAATATTAACAATATGGCAAATGGCCGCAAACTCAGCCTTATGCTATGCATTAGCAACAATGCTCAGCGCTGATTTTCAATCTGCTCCAGTATCAGACTGAACAAACAACCGCGTCGCCCGTTGCGTTATTACTATAACAAGAGTTAATTTTTAATACAAAATTTAAATAAGAAAAAAATGAAATAAATTGTAAAAAAGAACAAATAAAACTAAAACTAACACAAAAAGTACATTTTTAACACTTTAAAGTAAAATTGTAAAATTGTAGAAAAAATAAAAACAAAAAAAAAGTTCAAAAATAAACAAAACAGTGGACTTTACATGCCTTTGAAAATGTTATGGACAACTCTATAATGCAGGTTTCCTCACGAGAGTTTTCTTTTGTCATTTAAGCAGGTGATATTTAATGGCTTTTATTAAGACGTACATAACTCCGGAAAGATAGAGGTGCGGGAACTCTGTGTTCTAGAGCAAGCATGTTGAAGTCTTATCGGCCACTAGGCTATCACGGTAGAGCAGATACAATATAAAGCTTAGTCTTTTTTTAATGTGCTATTAATAAATCCGTAAAAATTGAAAAAAAAATCAAGTCGCTACTAAGAAATTTCCCCTAAATCCTTAAAAAACCTTTTTAAGATTATAAATAAATAAATCAATAAATATAATACGACAATACATCGCCATCTAGCCCCAAAGTAAGCGTAGCTTGTGATATGGGTACTTTGATAGCTGATATTTTTTTTTATGAATAAAATACACATAAATACTTTTAATATACAGATAAAAACCCAGACACTGAAAAACATTCATGCTCATCACACAAACATTTTCCTGTTGTGGGAATCGACCCCACCTTCGACTCAGAAAGCAGGGTCGCTGCGCACTGCGCCACTCGGCCGTCGATTTTTTATATCCACAGAAACTAAGTGTAAAAAAAACTGCCCAAAGAAATATGTGACTGCTACATAGTTAAACAGAATTCAGCTGCTGTTGACACATTGTTAAGGCTCCGTCGAACAGGTTGTGTATGCAAAAATAAACGAAACCCGCTCATCTATGTGTTTACCAATCAAAATTCACTGGTGTGATTAATTGAAAAACTGTTTCAAAAGGTTTATTTATTTACAGGGAAGCTGTTCCCTGACTGATTTTGTCCACGGTGATCAATCTCCATATAGATTTTCCAACTGAGCGAGAGATATTATAGAGCATAGATGTGAGCAAACACATTCCGTAGCTCTCTTCCCTGACTCTCATAGTCCGATGGGACGGCAGGTCCGACTGAGCCCCCGGGAAGAGATCACTCGCTGGACCGACTGCTTAACGTGTGTTGGGGAACGTGGGGATAGGACTTAGAATAATATTATTTTTCACTTTTGACATACAATCGAGCAGAGTTTCCCCCTACAACTAGTTGATACAGAATGAATGCTTGAGAAGGGAATGCTTCTACTTTTATACGGCTCGGGTACCGTTTACAATGTTGACAACAAAACGAACCAATAATAATATTTTACGATATTAGTTTCCGGTAAGTTATTTCACAAAATATGTTGTTTTTTTTCCTTTTGGAAAAGATTAAATATTTAGATTTATTTATATTAGTATTATTACGAATTATATCAAGCAAAATAGTACTATTTTTCTAATTCTCTTTCTAATAAAAATTCTATATTAATGAATCTTGTAGTGACGTCACAACATGTTTATGGCGTAGCGTAGGTATCAGCCAGGCGATTAACCGCTAACACGTGCTCTCCGAAGCATAGGGGTAAATCACCACCAATTTTCAAACTCCCGGCTGGTACTAAGAATTCCTTGATAGAAAAATCCAATACGATTAGGCCAATTAGCCTAGTGCAACAGTGGTAGTCGAGTGTGATTGTAATTGAAATCAGTGGAACAAAGTAAATTGATATGACCAAAAGTAATATGTTTCTTTTTTCACATTTTATTCAGTGAACAAGAATAGCACAATTCTAAAATGCTAATTTAGTTTACACCATAATTAGTATACCCATATACCATGATTTTTAGTGCTAAATAAATAAAAATAATTATAGCTGCTATTATATTAAATGGGTATGGTTTTTACGAGTTTTAATTTTTTTACAAAAATTTGGATTAAAGATATATTTCGTTTTGATTTTAATAAGTTTAATTGGGGGGGGGGGGGGGGTTTTTTTACATTAAAATGTTTTTGTCAAGTTGGTATAAAATCTTTAATTGCATATTCTCCAATTTTCAAAAAGCGTTCTCAATGGCGTGTTGAGTCCACCAATCCGCACTGGGCCAGCGTGGTGGACTACGGCCTTAACCGTTTCTCATTGTGGGAGGAGACCCGTGCCCAGTAGTGGGCCAATAAAAGATTTATATGATGATGATGATGAAATAAAAATAAAATAAAAACATTAAAACAACATAGAAGTTAAATTTATCAGTTGCCGACGACGAAGAGAACGTGAAGGTATACCAGCTAGTGGTCCATAGTTATGCTGTAACTGTGAAAGCTATTAAACTCGCAGCGGACGGGATTGCAGTTTGCACTAGCAATTTAAAGTTTAAACTAAAAATGGTTGATCAAAGTGCTGTCGCGCTGTTGATCGAACCGCGGGTTTAATCTTTTTGCCTTAGAGCATTTGCACACGACGACAGCTCACCCGGAGTTGAAATACGTCAGATGCGATTAAAACGCGCTGCAAACGCCACACAAACCTTTAATATAATGGTAGAGTCACTACAAACATACATACTTGACGTTTCAAAAGTGCTTATAAAGTACGCCTACTTGAAATAAATTAATTTGAATTTGAATAAAAAATTTCTATACTTCTATATTAATCTTTACCCATTAATATTATAAAAAGGAAAGATTTTTTTTTTCTTTGTTTGTAAAGAACAGGCTCCGAAACTACTGAACCTATATTAACAATTCTTTTACCAAGAGAAAGCTAAGTTATCAGGAAATAACAATATAAGCTCTAAATTATTTTAAAATAAATTAGTGCAAAAAAATTAAGTAGCAAAATGTTTGCCTACAATTCAATTCATTATTTAGCGTACGCTCATAAAACTATTTAGATGATACATTAAAACCACGTACTACGTGATTTAAACACTACATAACCTACAGAAATGTCTGCTAAGAAATAAACCGTATTATATGCATACTTCAAAATTATTCAGATATCTATATTATCTGAAAGCAATTTGCAAGAAATTATATTCAAGCGAGCTTCGCTTATGTGTCTTGTCTAAAAATTTCTTGCATTATTGATTCAATTGTACAAAAATCCGAAATTTTAATTTTAAGTGAAACTTGGTTGTCCGACAATGAGTCTACTAGTGTTCCAAATTTTATTATGTTTATTATGTCCATTTCTTAAATAATGTCGTTTTTTTGTGTTTTGTTATATGTATATAAACTTTATTTAACTTGATAATGCGTTATAATAAAACTTTCAATGTAATAAATAACTATTTCATAAATTTAAAATGCATATAAAAAATTGATAACTCCTCCAAAATGTAGGTAAAGAAACTAATAAAAATTATGAAAATAATAAATACCTCTTTTTATAGTGTTGGTGTATTTTTTTTCTACGAAATTCTTCTTATGAAAATATTTTTATCTTGTTACGCCAAAGAAGTATACACTTCTAACGCGTGTACATAAAAGTATACACACTTTTTCTAGACGAGGAACGACGTTTTCATAGACAACATTTTTTGAGACATTTTCTCTAGTGTGATCGGACGCTTATACTCTTACCTACCCGAGAACAAAATTGGTTGGGACATAACTTTCCGCTTCAGTCCAGCTCCGCTGCAGCGCTACTTTATCTAATTGCTGGTTGAATGGTGGGTACTCAGCGAAATTGAACGCCGAGGCTCGCTCCTTGAGCGTTACTTACTTTTAGGTCGAGCGAAATTGGTGTATACTATGTTGCAATGCTGAGTAATATTGTAGTAAGTACATTATGATCCTTGCGAGAATCGAAAATCGGCCTACCCGCATTATTTTTTCTACTAGTTAGCCCTGGACTGCAATCTTACCTGCTGGTAACTGATGATCAGTGGCGTGCATTTCATACATGCACAAAAGCACTGCATACTAAAATTTTTGTATAACTCATAAAAGGGGAAGGATTTTTCAATGTTATGCCATCTTCCTTCTTTATGCATACCCTGGTCAAAAACCCTGTGCACGCCACTACTGATGATACTGTTGAAAATCATCATCAGCGTCATATCAACCGATTACTGGCCAAGGTATTGGTCTTCTCCCACAAGGAAGATGCCATAAAAAGGACAAATCCTTCACATTTATGAGTTCTACAAAAATTGTAGGGTAGGCAGTGCTTTAGTGCATGTATGAAGTGCACGCCACTGCTCTCAGGCAAGCATGTTTCCTTGCGATTGCTTAAAACGCATTAACTTAGATAACTTTCAGTGTCTGGGTGTTTATAATATGTATATTGTAAAGTATATTATTCATTAAAATAACCATTAGTCATCTTAGTACCCATACCACAAGCTACGCTTAGTTTGGGGCTAGATGGCGATGTGTATCATATTTATATTTAAAAAAAAAAACAAAAAAAAAGTACAAAATACGTATGTATTTTTTAAATACTGTCAAGACACATAAGACCTATTTATTCAAATTGAATATAATATTTGTAACCTCGACTAAAGGAATTCATCCTTCGAAAAAGGCAAATCTTCAGAATAATGACGTCAACAAATCAGGGACTAAGCCTTTCCCGACGATAATATGACGAAAATAATGTCCGGATATTGTTACGAAGCACCAAAATGTAGGATCATATAAAAATCCACAAAGGGTAGGGGTCGTTTGATGTTCAAACAGAACTTCTTAACGGAAAAAAAACCAAGTGTATAAAATTCACTTTACCTAATGTTAAACACGTGAAAACCACTGTACTACTTAATAATGAGGAACTGAAACTGGAGGATACGACAGTTTTTCTAGGAATAACGTTAGATTCTAAACTTCAATGGGGCCCTCATGTAAATAATTTATCGAACAGGCTTAGTTCTGCTGCCTATGCGGTAAAGAAGATACGCCATATGACCGACGTAGAAACTGCTAGACTGGTATATTTTAGTTACTTTCACAGCATTATGTCATATGGAATTTTACTTTGGGGTAATGCTGCTGATATTAGCACTATTTTCGTGCTGCAGAAGAGGGCTGTTCGTTCTATCTACAAAATGGGTCCGAGAGAGTCATTGAGAGATAAATTTAAAGATTTTAAAATAATGACAGTGTATAGTCAGTACATATTTGAAAATTTAATGTACGTCCATAAAAACATTTCTAAATTTAAGAAAAAATGTGACTGCAATAATTTAAACATTAGAAGTAAGAATAAACTTACAGTGCAATATACTAGGTTACATAAAATTCATAATTCGTTTAAAGGAAATTGCATACAATTTTACAATAAACTACCAATTGACATCTTGGAGATGTCTCTTAAAAAGTTCAAAGTTTGTATTAAACGTAAGCTTATAGAAAAGTCCTATTATAGTATAAAGGACTACGTCAACGATAAAAAAGCTTGGGTGTAAATTATTGCTCTAACCAGGTTGCTCTTCTAATAATTTAAAATGACATTGTGAGATGGCGATAACAAAAAAAAAAAAAAAACACCCGGCTAAGTTTGTTGTGGGCTTCTTCTTAGACCGGGACGCGTTTGGAACCCTCGTAGCTTTAGTTTTAAGTTTACGAATGTGGTTATCGCCATCATCTCACTACCGTGTAATTCTTATGTACGCATCAAAAGTGCCACCTGTGGGCCTACTTGAATAAAGATATTTTTGACTTTGACTTTGACTTTGACTTTGAACGATTTTCAATTTATATCGTACCTATTTCTTGGGAGGTCGCGAAGAAGCGCGACCTTAGTCAGATATGAATATAATAATATGCTGATTCTTTGATACATTCCCAAATAAATTTACAAAAAGATACAAGATTATTTTTCGGAATAACGAGGATAGGAATGAAAAACAGTAGACAATCATAAACTTTGTGTGAAAACTTTTGAATAAAGTAATGACACTTTTAATGTATCTACACCAAAGTAAAAAAAATCGAAAAAAAATTAGGTAGAAGATATATATCAAAAAGATATCATACACAAAATTTAGGACCTGTTTTAAAAAAGAAATATCTGGCTTAATCTGTTTATTATCTTATTAATTAATTAAGTAATTCTAATCAACATATTCCGGCTAAAAACAGTGATTTTTATACTGTACCATTTGTATAGTTTTTGCACACCGAGTCCTTTAATTGTTGAACGAGTTATTAAAACAAATTTTAAAATATTAAAGGTGAAAGAAAACATCGTGAGGAAACCTGCATAGGTGCCTGAGAGTTCTCCATAATGTTCTCAAAGGTCGATAGTTTTTGTTGTACCTAGCAAATGAGGATAATATGTCAATAAATTACGTCGATGCCTGACTTTGTTTTCTTGTAATATTTAACATAAAACTAACCCATTTATTTCAAAAAGCACCTGATAACGTCACCTCATTTATTACTTTAAACGATTTATAGTAAAATCATACAAGGCCTAGCAATCTTCACAAATAAACTCCATTAACTTTCACTAATCCGTGCACAGGAAATCGCGTCTCTTTGCGATCTTCTTCTTCAAAGGTGCTCTCTTGAGAGTGCCATCCTAAATGATCACCATCTGGATAGGGTTTCTCCAAAAGTTTATAAGCTCTCTCTTCATTTAATATATCATCGTTTGTTACACTCTCTTGGGTTGCTGTAGGCGTATGTTTAAAACCTGGTGTCTTGCTAAAGACCCTATAAAAATTTTAACCATTAAGACCTCATTTGATTATAAGTTGAGCCTGAATAAAAGCCTTATGCTTTGGATTCGATGGACTATCGTACTGGAAGACTCACCAGACCGAGCCATAAAATAAGTAATATTATAAATAGTAGCAAGTAGTAGTAGCGCTTTTGTGACAGAGCACGTTCGCAGTAGTACTATAACCATGCTTATTTCTGATGCTGTGCAGCATTGCTGCAATGCTGCACAGCCGGTCGATTCCCGGCGTGGTTGCCGGTACAATTATAAGCACAAGCGGTGATAGCCCAGTGGGTAGGACTTTGACTTCACTTTCAGTGGGGCGAGATCAAATCCCAGCACGCACCTCGAACTTTTATAAGTTATGTGCATTTTAAGCAATAATATCACTTGTTTCAACGGTGAAGGAAAACATTGTGAGGAAACCTGCTTGCCTGAGAGTTCTCCATAATGTTCTCAAAGGCGTGTGGAGTCCACCAATCCGCAATGGGCCATCGTGGTGGCCAGAACATTTATTGTAGCCTGTAGGTGAATTGTTTTATTATCTTTTTATTTACTAGTTATGGTGGTTTGGAGCTGTGACCTTCTGTGTCGTATTTCTAATGAGCTTTATTAAATCCTTATCAAATAAAAATAACAAAGCCATTCGAATTAAAAAAAAATGTCTACATTGGAATAGAGAAACTATGTACTTACATTATAAATCAGTACAAAATTGTCATGATTGTCAAGCTATGGGCATGCTTGCCCTAACTTACACAACGTCTTATCGTTATTGCTCTAAGAATAAATCCCTATCCCTATCCCTACTAATATTATAAATGTCAATGTAAGTTTGTTTGTTACGCTTTCACGCAAAAACTACTTAACCGATCCTCATGAAACTATGTACACATATTCTTGGAAGTGTCCGAAGTAATATAGGATACTTTTTATCCTGATATTAGGCTCAGTTCCTCTGGGAGATGGAATGAAAGCGTTTGACGAATTTACACCATAACTCCGACAAATTATAACCGATTTAAATAATTATTTTTTTACTATAGAGGTTATAATATGTGTTTAATTTTGCCAAAACTTTGTGCAGATCTAATGAATGTAGTTGGAGATAGAGGACAGAACTCCTCAGCGGACAGCAGCAAACCCCTCATTTAAGGCTTAAAGGCACATCAAAAAACAAGATCAAACGCAGACGAAGTCGCGAGCAACAGCTAGTAATAAATAAATATACTACGACAATACACACGTCGCCATGTAATCCCCAAAGTAAGCACAGCTTGTGTTATGGGAACTAAGATAACTGAAGAACATTTTTATGAGAAAAATACACATAAATACTTATTATATACAGATAAACACCGAGACACTGAAAAGCATACATGATCATCACACAAAAATTTTCCAGTTGTGTGAATCGAACCCACGGCCTTGGACTGAGACAGCAGGCTGCCCACTGCGCCAACCGGCTGTCCCTAATTTATAGAGTTAGTTGTAGTAACTTATTAATCAAATCTTATCCGTTTATTTCAAGTTAAACAAACGTTACAAATTTAAACGTTAACGTTAAGTTATTTTTTAAATTTAGTTTTATTTCAATTTTAAACAAACACTTACTTAGCTCTCATGGAATCATTAAATAAGTGTTCCTTATTCTTTAATTCCTTAATGAAAGTTTCAGCTGCCTCCTTTGCGAAAACCTGCGCCAATTTGGTTAAATATTTTACAGAGGTTTCAGATATTATACTGTCAAGAATTTGTTTTGTTTCCAGACTCCTGCCATACGCGAATGATAAAACTAATAAGAAATTGAAGTATAATTGAATTTTTATTGGCATTGTAGATTCAGTCTAGTTTATTGTACAGTTTATGGGCAATAACGTTGTTTTACGTTGTAGCTAAGCTAAACCAATTAAAATTTCTTCATAATCTTTAACGTTGAATGTACAATGTAAATAGTTGATGTTGGAAAAGAGCCACTGCTGAGTTTCTTGCCGGCTTCTTCTTGGTAGAATCTACCTTCCGAACCGGTTGTAGAGTCACTACAAACAGACAGACTTGACGTTTCAAAAGTATTAGGTCTACTACGTCTTTGACGCAGTGTTGAGCGCTGTTGTTTTAAGATGGAGGTCCCAGGTTCGATTCCCGGCACGCGCAATTCATAAATTTATAATTTATGAATTATAACTGGTCTGCTCTGGAGGAACGCTTCGTTCGTGGCTAGTTACCACCCTTCCGACAAGAACGTGCAGCTAAGTAATTTAGCGTTGCGGCACGTTGCCACATTGAAGTCGATTAGGGGTATGGTTTTAATATAACTACCATTTTGGATTACCACTTATATATGGCAGCCAATTGGCGCACTGGGTAGCGACCCTGCTTTCTGAGTCCAAGGCTGTGTGTTCGATTCCCAGAACCGGAGGATGTCTGTGTGATGAACATGAATGTGTCTGGTTGTAAAAAAAACTTATAATATACTGATAATATTATAAGTTTTTATGTACCTATATAATTTATAAAATATTCATCAGACATACGATGGCGATGTGCGTATTGTCGTTAGTATATTTGTTTATTTTAGTATTTTTTACTTATCACCAGGTGTAATTTACGAGATGTTCAGATGTAGATGGCACATCTAAACATCTAGATCCGTCAATTATTACTGTAAAAAAATGGTTTATCGGTGTACCCCGATAAACTGAGGACGTCGGCGTAAACCTGTCCTGTGCCTTGATGTTATATTGTGTGATTGCGTAAGCAATGCATATTTACGCGATTGCAGCAATCGCGGATTATTAGCTGTCATATTTTGAAGAGTTCCGTTGTCCATCTCCGAAAACTTCATCATATCTACACGAAATGCGACTATTTTAAAAAGAACTCCGCTCGAACAAAAATCTGACTATAGGTGACGGAGAGAGAAGAGAGGACCACCGATTTGTTAATCCAGAGGTGGTTATGTAAAGCAGGTTTAGTAAAAATTTGTAAGTACTCATAAACTGATCATTACTAATTCCATCGCAAACCTCTCCGGTGCGGTTGATATGTAAACCGATTTCCGTATTAGATTAGATTCTTGATTGAATAGTTAATACATAATGCAAATATTAAATTCAATATTGGCTGTACAAATTATGTACATGCGGCTTTCCTAGTTGATATCGATTCCTCAGTTGTAGCTAGCTAAACCAAGCTTTTTATTTTTATTGTTAATTATTTTCTTGTTTATAACAATTTTGAAATATATATTTTATGTTTTATTTAATTTATTTTTATTTATTTTAGTACTAGCTGTTGCCCGCGTCTTCGTCTGCGTTTGATTTTGATGTGGCATTCAATTTAGTTGTGGTTCTAAAAAAAATTAAAGTATTCAGTGTCACTAAGCCTTTAATGAGGGGTTTGCTGCTGTCCGCTAAGGGGTTCTGTCCTCTAACTCCAACAACGCTATCAGTTCTACACAATGTTTCAGAAAAATTAAACACATATTATAACCTCTATATTATAAAAATAATTCTTCTAATAATAGGTTATAATTTGTCAGAGTTATGGTGTAAAATCGTCAAACACTTTCATCCCCTCTCCAAAAGGAACCGACCTTAATGTCGGGAGAAAAAGTATCTTATATTACTTCTAACACTTCCAAGAATATGTGTACAAAGTTTCATGATTATCGGTTAAGCAGTTTTTGTGTGAAAGCGTAACAAACAAACTTACATTGACATTTATAATATTAGTAGGGATAGGGATAGGGATAGGGATAGGGAAGTAGGGATAGGGATAGGGATTCTTTTAATTCAGGCAACTAATAAGCCTATACAAAAACACCAAAAATACTATACAATACATGAAAATAACTATAAATACAAACTTATAAAATACATCGATATAAAAATAACTTAATTATAAAACTACAGAAAATAGAAAAAACAATTCTTACATTTTAGCCATATCTTCCAACCATCTTGTTATTGGTCACGAAAAAAAATCTTTTTCTTTTATTTTCTCATCTATCCCTATCCCTGCTAATATTTTAAATGTGAGTGCAAGTCTGTTTGTTACGCTTTCACGCAAAAACTACTTAACCGATCATCATGAAACTTTAGAAACATATTCTTGGAGGTAATAGAAGTACTATAGGATACTTTTTATTCCGAAATTATATATCCTTTGGGAGAGGTGATGAAAATTTTGACGATTTTACACAAGGACTGTTTAAAAAATAATAGAAATGTTCTTCGTTAACCTTTATATAAATCAACTAACAATGCGATTTCGATTCGTCCTCTAACGATAACTATTTTTTGTAAGTGATAGGAGCTAAGACTGGTCAGACAGTTCTCTTCAGATATTGTTTATGCGAATAGATTTTTTTTTTATAAGAATACACAACTTATAATTTCAGTACAACTAAACCTAAACTTAATGTCCATGTGTCTCAAAAAACAAAGACAAACGCAGACGAAGTCGCGGGCAACAGCTAGTTTATTATAAAGTGAAAACCTTCTGAGGATGCTCCGGTGTCGGAGTGGAACAACACTTCGCAGGGCATCCAAGGAACACGTCCTGCAACTTGCCGCCCTGTGTCCATTATCCTGAAGTGTAGGTGTCAAGCGTCATGTGCCTGTTATTACGTCAGCAACCACGCCATTCAGACTGGAAAACAGCATTGCAACAATGCTGCTTAGCGGCAGAAATAAGCATGGTTATAGTACTTCTAGTACAGCGGGGAAATGATAGCCTGGAAAAAATTATAGTTACGGGCAACACCGAAGGCAAAAGACCTCGAGGCCGGTCCCCAACAAGAATAGAATAGAATAGGAAAACTTTATTGCAACACGACACAATAGGAAAAATACAAGGAAAACAGTAATAGTACTTAGTGCTAGGGTGCAAAGGCGGCCTTATCACTAAAAGTGATCTTTTAAAGCGTGCAACCTGAGCGTGCGAAGCCAATAAAAAAGTGGTAAGTGGATGGTGCATAAAGTATGTTACAAAAAAATAAACTTAAATGAACATACATACTACATTTACATATTAACTACACAAATACCGATATAAATTTATATATACTATAATAGATATTAATGATATATATTTATGCTATTATAAACTTACATAATACTCAATCACATACATAAGTAATAATTTTTTAAGCGATGTTTAAACAAGATGGGCAGGCCAGTTGAAAAAATCAAATTCGGACCGCTTCTATCAAATCACCAAAATGGCCTCCAACAAAAGGTGATGGAGACAGTTTACCAACGCGAAGTTGAGATCTCACCAGGACCACAATCTTCAGTGATGAAGGAACGACCAGAGAGAGAGATAGTACTTCTGCGGGTGAGTTCTGTCACAAAAAAGCTCTGTACTTGTTATACATTAATCCATCATTTATGCTTTTTTATTTTCTTTTTAGTTAATTCTTAACAATGCTTAAAAATAAAATAAAAAAAACTTTTAAAAATTAAAAAAAAAAAGACTACTGGACTACTACTTTCAAGGACTACTGCCTTCTTGTCGAAGCTTTTCGCGAAAAGACCATTGACTGAAACGACGATCGGAACAATAACGATCGACTCAACATTCCACATGGCGGTAATCTCGTGAGCAAGGTCCAAGTATTTAGATACTTTTTCCTTTTCAGCTTTCACCAGATTATACTTGATATGTGTAGTAATTAGTTTGGCCATCCAAAGGGGCAAAGCTGCCAGCATCTTAGGAACTGTGCCTCGCTGCGGTGGTTTCGAGGACGTTTTAGATTTTATTTAGTTTTAAATAGTTTATTTTAGGTTATATTTATAAAACAATTATTTTAATGATTATATTAATTATGGGTAAAATTGTAGGCATGCAAAAGGCGGCCTTATTGCTGCAAGCAATCTCTTACAGGCAACCTCTGGCAGAAGGAAAAGGAGTGTTGTAGGTTTAATCTATGTCCTTGATATATTACATATTAGTACTTCTTATACTATTATTTACTTCATGGTTAATTCTGGTAAGTCTGATGCTTAGGAGCAGAAATAACATAGAGGTAGTAATTTTCAGGGCGGGCACTGACCTTAAAGCTCTTCTAGTACTAAAACTAAAACGTCTGCATAACCGCTAGTTTCCCTCTTCAATTCCTATCCCTACTAATATTATAAATGTCAATGTAAGCTTGTTTGTTACGCTTTCACGCAAAAACTTCTTAACCGATCCTCATGAAACTTTGTACACATATTTGTGGGAGTGTTAGAAGTAATATAGGATACTTTTTGTTCCGACAAAAAGCTCGGTTCCTTTGGGAGAGGGGATGAGTGTTTGAAGATTTTACACCATAACTCCGACAAATTATAACCGATTTAAATAATTATTTTTGTACTATAGAGGTTAATTTTGCCTAAATTGTGGTTAGAGTTAGAGGACAGAACTCCTCAGTGGACAGCAGCAAACCCCTCATTTAAGGCTTAGCGATACTGAATACTTTAAATTTTTTTAAAACTACAACTAAATTTAATGCCACATCAAAAAAAAACAAAAACAAACGCAGACGAAGTCGCGGGCAACAGCTTGTTATTTATATAAACGCCATTCAATACAGCTAGTCTCGCACTTGAATTATTAATTCTATCGGAAACCCCTTCTGTTAGGCCGATATGGCTTTGTAAACAGTTTTCCGTATTATGTTCATGTTTTGTTATTTAATTATTATTAGGTTTATTTTACGTCAAAACATCGCTTATTTATTATTACGTTGAGCTAATAGGCAAGTCTACACTTGTGAGTTTGCGCCTTTTACATTTAGTTTAACAAAAAGCATTAATTTAAATTTTGGTCGCTCACATTTTTTTATGCTATTGTTAGTTCGTTCGTTATGTTTAATCCAAACAATTTAAATAGCACTTGCTTTGAACGGTGAAGGAAAACATCGTGTTGTAGAGATCTCCATAATGTTCTCAACTGCATGTGAAGTCCACCAATACGCACTTGGCCAGCGTGGTAGACTACGGCTTAAACCCTTCTCACTCTGAGAGAAGATCCGTGCCCTATGTGATGTGCGTGATGATGAAGTTAGTAATTTTCTATAATCTCATGTTTGAATGAATGTATGAAGCGGCTAACCGTTTGTTCGATAAACCATTCTAAAGTAAAGTGGTTCTTGATGCTTCCATATTAGTCTTGTACACGGTTTCTGTGTATCTTTAATTCTGTGGGTACAACGCGATACGTTGTGCGTCGTAACATGACTGCCCTCGTTCGGTATATTGTTGTTTACCAGGTTTAATTGAGTTTGATCTTTTGATTGATCTTTTTATCCTTAATACTGATTCGAATAAAGTAAGTTAAAGCTTTGCAAGCCCAAGATATGTTCCGTGCGATCTTTCCACTGTGGAAGTGTAAACGAATTTCAGATTTTAAACAAAATGCATTGTTTCGGTACAAGCGAACAAATCTAACATCGTGCTAAGGGTGTTGACCACAGGCTATCTGTAAAACGAAACGTTATGCGACATAACTTGACCGCCGTAATTGATTACAGTGTGTGCTTAAGAAGGACTCCATTGTTGCAGAGATATACCAGCTTTAATCGATTTATCTTGTTATCCTTAAATTCATGGCAAAGGAACCTACTGCTTTAAACTAAGTAAGTTTAAGCTATGCAAGCTTCAGAAGTATTACGCACCGTCTGTTTATTGTGGAAGTGTAAACGAATTTCAGCTTTTTGAAAAGGAGATACGGTATATTTTAATCTGAAAATATGTTGCTTTGTTACAAGCGTACAAACCTATCGTTACGGATTGTTCGATTGTCCTTAAACAAGGTGGGTAGGTTCCATTTTAATCTGACATTATTTCATTTCGATACAAGCAAACTAACCTAACATCGTGCTAGGGGTCTTGGACACAGGTTATCTGTAGGTACATCTTGAAGCGTTATGTGTCGTAACATGGCCGCCGTAATTCGATACAGTGCGTGTTAATGGCGGACTCCATTGTTGCGGAGAGATACCAGATTTAATCGAGTTATCCTGGAAGTTAACTTTTATAGTCCCCTACGTTTTTATAGTCCACTATGTAAGGTGGGCGCACCGCTTTCAGCGACCCTGCTTTCTGAGTCCAAGGCCGTGGGTTCGATTCCCATAACTGGCAAATGTTTGTGTGATAAATATGAATGTTTTTCAATGGGTGTTTATATGTATATTATAAGTATTTATTTACATAAAATTATTTATAAAAAAATGTTCATCATACATCTTAGTTACCATAACACAAGCTAGGCTTACTTTGGGGCTAGATGGCGATGTGTGTATTTTCGTAGTATATATTTTTTTTTTTATTTACACAAACCCTAAAAATCGTTATACTTTGAAATGGGCTTTATCCTTTCTAAATTGGGATATTAAATGCAAAGAAGATGTTTCTAACCTGACCGGTAGACCTGACAGGTAAAATACAAAAATCAAGCGAATCAATTGACGGTCATCATCATCATGTCAACCAATTGACGTCCACTGCTGGACATAGGTCTTTTGTAGGGAGTCGGTCCCGGGCCGCTTGCCTCCAGCGGCTCCCAGCGACTCGCCTGATGTCATCTGTCCACCGCGTTGGGGGACGACCTACGCTGCGCTTACCGGTGCGGGGAAGCCATTCCAGAAACTTAAGATCCCAATGTCCATCGGTTCTCCGAGCTATGTGCCCTGACCATTGGCACAAATTGAGAGTACATTGCCGAAAATCTGTTTGGTGTGGAGTATAAGGATTGAAGAAATTATAAACTACACCACACAGATTCACCTGCTTTTCGCGAAGTTAAATTAAGCTTAATTTTCATAATATATCATGGATTTCCGCAAAGTAACGCCTGCTTTTATCCAATACAAATTTTAAATGTCAATGCACATCTTTCTCAGCGCTTATGACCTTTCCATAGGTTTCGCGCGGGAGTTGAATGTATCTGTTTAAAATTTGAGGGAAACTGAAGCGTGGGGTGCGTCGGAGTGACAAGCGATACGGTGGTGACGACATGCGGGCGATCACGTGAAGGTGCTACGTTTGGATAAGGCATTCGAAAACTCTTTCCCTCTAAATTTAGTCTATGGTTAGCAGTGCATAGATGGTCTATGGTAGATATTAAGAAGGTAGATTATACCAAATGTTTTTTTGACTAATTAGACAACCTAACCGGCACAGTGATGTGCGCTGTGTACTATCTGATGAGTCGAGATACCGGGTTCGATCTCTGGTAAATTAGACTATAGCGTGCATCCTAAAGTTACATAATATATAATATTTTTTTATCCCGGTAACGCACTAAACGCCGGATAAAAAAAAACTAAGCTAACGCGGACTAGGTAAGTCGTGGGAAAAAGAAGATTCAGTGTTCTTTATACATCACATAATACCAGTAACACCAATAGTACCAGTGAAACTATTACTTTATGACGACCCTTTTTGCAAACAAAATTGCTCGATATTTGACAGTCAGCCAAATTCCGCTGTATTTATTTATTATTTATTTAACTCTTTATTTGTACATCACTATGAAGTTAGGAAAAAAAAAGACAGAGGTAGAATACAAAAGGCGGCCTTATCGCTTTGTAGCGATCTCTGCTAGGCAACTTTTGGATTAGGACAAGATGAGCAAGAGCGGATAGGTGGTGTAAAATAGTATATAAAATTGTATAGCTGTATTTGAGGATTTGCCATAATAACACCATGTCAATTAGTTTTCCAACATCCGGACCCCTGCATACCTCTGCAATAGGCGTCCGCCTCGACGCGCCGTACGCCTCGTCGCCTCTCGTTCCAAATTCAAACGGTTGACGCGCCAAATTGGAATTGTTTTTCATTTTTCGAACGTCAAACGAGGGTTTGTTACTGTGGCTTCCCAATCGAAGGGTGCTTTATCGTAGCCACATCGAGCTCTTTGCAAACTCTGACATTGTGCGGAAATGTATTTGTATTCAAAACCTAATCTAATTACATTTTGTGCCGAATATTATTTCATTTATTGTTGGAATTTCCTATGGATTGATAGAAATCAGAAACAAATAATGATTAATTATCTAACAATTCCGTTATACAGTTTTTTTATTTGTTTAAACAAATAAATCTTAATAATTCACTATTCCAACTCACCGACCAACCGGTGACCAGGATGAGACCTGAAGTGAGTCAAACAAAAATTGGATCTTATCTGCGCTGGTTCAACCTAACCATTACATACACCTCCTTATGTAGTAAATGCGCTAACAGAAATTCGAACTGTTTGAAATGAAGTAAAATTATACTTAACAGATTGACAAACAACTTTATATCACACATTTATATTATAAACTAGAGGTCCCTCGCGACGTCGTCCGCGCTAAAGTTAACCTTAAAAGATAGACATGCTGTCGCCTGTACCAGGCTTTTTTAGAACTTATAAAGGGAGAAACTTTTTTATGCGTGATTTTATCAAAACTTTAACCGTTTACGCAGCGCACGTGGGGTAAGCTAAGTGGCCGATTTTAAAACATTCTTCATTGATTCTATGCTCCTTTTAGTCTTAGCGTGATGGTATATACTCTATAGCCTTCCTCGATAGATCAGCTATCCAACACTGAAAGAGTTTACCAAATCAGACTCGTACCTGAATAAATCAGCCGTTTAGTTGCAGTATAGGTAAATAACCTAGATACCGACTGCAGCGCCATCTTTCGGGCTGATTTGTGAATCTAAACCATCCAGGATGCCACCCAAACGCATACAAAAAAATTCATTCAAATCGGTCCAGCCGTTTAGGAGGAGTTCAGTGACATACACACGCACAGAAGAATTATATATATAAAGATGTGAAAATGTGTTTGTTTCTTGTTCTCCGGAAAGTACAAGATATATAGATACATATTGGCATAAAATAACATAATATACTACCTAAAACAAAACCACGACGCGATTAAATTTATGAGGGAAAGCTAGTAGGTATATAATAATCCCTAGTTTATTAAAAGCAATTTCAGTGGAAATAAGTGAAACATCCCCATTAACAGTTATTTTATGTTAATTTAAACGCAATTCTGGTTTTAATATTTTCATCAAATTGTTTCGCAGACATTAAAAACACCTTCTTGCATTCGAATGGCGGAATTATATTCCAAATTTAAAATGTTATGAACGCTCCCAAGCGCGTGGATGATTTCATAAATGTTTAATTTAAAATATGATATTGATTTATATTATGATATTATACCTGATAATTTTATAACCACTATTTTTTTCATTTCTTTATGCTCGGCTCTGTGAGACACGTAGCGCTTATTTCCTGAATTGGAAAATTGGATTCTAAACTTACTATAGTAAGATTGTATTGTATTCTCCCAAATTTCAGTAACAGCTGAATTCAGGAAATAAGTGGTAGGTACGTGCCTCACAGAGCCGAGCATAAAGAAATGAAAATAGTTGTTATTAACTTATTAGATTCTCGACCCGAGAATCAAACCCAGGACTTCGTGATCCGCAGTTGAAAATGCTAAGCACTAGACTAAAGAGCATTTAACATTATCTGACAGTGTCAATTAATACCACCAGCTATTGCTCGTTGGTAGACAAAACTGTTGGGACTTCAGAAATACATCATATTTCCTAATGCAATTTAATGACCAAAAAAAAAATGACATAAAATGTTTAAAAGATAAGTTATTTCAATATTTAAATAAACATTATTTTTATACTATTGATGAGTATTTAATATCAAGTTCGTAAGTAATTCATTTATTTTATTCCTTGACAAATGCCCATATTAACTCAATTGTAATTTATTATTTAATACTTGTATGATTGTATTATTATTAACATTATTTCATAATTGTCAATATCTCTATTGTACCAAGTAGTAACGCCACTTAAAATTTAAATATTACCCTAATAAAGTTATCGGGGCACCATGTTTATTGTGTCAATTCTGTACCCTTACCAATATTCTGAATAAATAAATAAATAAATAAAAAAATGTTTAATTGGCGTGGCGTGACTGTTAAGATCTACATATTTTTTTCTGTATCAGCAAAAATTTAAAATTGATTTATGGATGCGTTTTGTAATTAATATGATATTATTATAAGTGGACTTTATTTTATCGTAGGTTGTTTTTTAACGTCCTTAAAAGCGAATGATCATTTTGTTTAGCATAAGACGAAAGGAAAAATGGAAAGAGAACCCACCTGCCACAGCTCACAAAAGTTGACGCAGTTCCACCAACGCGGAGACACAAAATATCACCTTCAAACTTCACCTGGAACTTTGCCGAGATCCATTTAATATCCTTATGCTATTTTAGAGTTTATCTACGAATTGTTAGTTCGGACAACACTTCGATAAATCGAATGCTCGCGTACACGATGCAAAACGTCTTTCACTTAGAATTGACAAACATAGGGTTAAACTTGCGTGGGTTTGGAGACTAGGTTAGAAAAATGTTAAGCGTGGAAAAGAAAGAGGGAATGAGACACTAGGAATGATTGCACATAAAGGAGTGAAAAGGAGCGAATGCTAATTGGAGAGAAAGCAGTTTCACAGAGACAGACACGTCAGACGTCAAATGTCTGTTAGTTATTTATCTACCTCAAACTATTTAATATGAGCGTTTGAGATCCACCACTCGTAGTCCTAAGTAAGTACTCGTAATTAAAACGATTTAGCGATCCGGTATAATATCGCGTAGAGTACAATGAAAGTATGAGTTTATTAAACTACTCAACAACTACTACTAACTCTATCAGGTCAGCCCTTTACTAGCTTAGACTGCATTACTTACAACCAGGTGCGATTCTAGTCGAGGCATAACTTCTTGGTTTTCTTTATCCTAAGGTTGCCTGAAAGAAATAACTACTAAGCAATAAGGCCGCCTTTTGAGTCCTACTTTTAAAGTGTCTTCTTTTCCTGTCCATGTCTTTTTCTTTCTGTGGTTTACAAATAAAGTGTAAATACTAACTTTTAATAGAATAAAAAAAAATTACACTGTTAGATGCATTAAAGTCTTTTTTCCATCTTCCTTTCAATACACGTGGGAAATTAAACGGACCGCTAAAATAACGATCCTCCTTTGTGTTGCCGTAGTTGGTTAAAATAGACATAATCACCGCGCACGCCTGACCGGTTCTTAGCTGAAAGTTTCCCGATTCTTCCGACCCACTAACTCCCTTTATAGGAAGTAAATTGAAAGCGACACAAAAGCAACCTATATTGTTGGTCGGGGACAGTGAGATGTTATTACCTCTAGACGATGAAGAATAATTTGTTTTTACGTATATTTAAGTAAATATCATCATCAGTAATAATTCAATACCGGCTCACTACAGGGCACGGTGGTCTACTCAGAATGAGGAGGGTTTCGGCCTTAGCCCACACAGGCCCCTTTTGCAGACATGCAGGTTTCCTCACAGTGTTTACCTTCACTACTATGAAAATTAAGCTGAATTTGCTACTCTCCTTGAAAAGCCGGAGAATCTGTACGGTGTAATTTATAATTTTAAGATTTAAGATTGAAGAAATTAATTAAGATTAAATTAAATTTAATTAAGATTGAAGAAATTATAACTTTTCGTGGATGAAAAATAATCATTGGCTTCTAAGTTCTAGTATATAGTAGTTTACAAAATAGCGAAAACTAATAATTTCACTGATTACGAGTTATTTGCTGGCCGTTGAGAAGTTCCAGCCGGTCAGTGTGAGCTCTAGATGTAATATCTCATTGGACGAGAACATATTTTTTAGAGCCTGGCTAGCCTTTTGTGACCGCTTATCCGAGCTACGTATGTGACGTCAGCGGCCATTTTCTTTCGTTAGCGAGTTTGGGTCTACCGCAAACCAACGATTTGACTGAAGTGTAAGAATAATAAGCTGTGAACAAACGATGGCGGCCGATTGGCGCAGTGGGCAGCGACCCTGCTATCTGAGTCCAACGCCGTATTTATTCATAAAAATATTCATCAGTCATCTTAGTACCCATAACACGAGCTACACTTACTTTGGGGCTGGATGGCGATGTGTGTTTTAATGTTATGCTCTCTAAACTGATTAAGTATATTGTTCACCAACATCTTAATATTGTACAAACGTTATTGCAAATAAATGATTATTATTATTATTCTCATTCTGAGAGAAAACCCTCTGTAGTGGGAATGATGATACATTATGAATCCTTATTTTAGGGAAGTAAAGGTATGTTATATTTACTTGTAATTATGAAATAATGCTGCTTTAAGCGGTAACAGAAAGCCCCCAGGTCAGCGAACTTCTATTTTAAGACAAGAGTCCATTTAACAAGAAAGATAAATGTTTAACTGAGACGCTACTTTTTCAAACTTTTTTTTGCAGCGCAAACTTTTTCATTTCCGCAACTTTTTGATGGCGCGAGAGATGAAATTCATCAGTCAAGTTAATAAACTCATTCATTATCATCAGAATGGTTGTTTGCTAAGTGCTTTTTTGTGTTCGAAAATGCAAGTGAAATATATCTGCACAAGAAAATATTAAACGATGGTATGGCACAAGATAAATGTTTAGGCGTAAAATAAAAACTTAAAATCGACAATTACCTCGTTGGTCGAAATAGAGACGAAGTGTTTCAGCCATAGATAACGTATTTTCTGTATTCTAAGTTACAATTCGGAGAGTGTGCTCAGGAGCTATTCAATTTGGTTAAACATTCTCCTTTCTACCATAGAACTGCGAGGTACCGAAAGAATCTACACCGTTACATTGTTGAAATACCATCAACACGTACGAAGCGTTTTGCTTTTTCTTTATACAGAGGTCATTCACTTACATAATAGCTAAACATTTATAATGTTAGCCTATTTTGCAAGACTGCATTGTCGTTATCACAAGGTGAGATTACAGTCAAGGTCTAACTTGTAGTAAATTCTTTATGAAAGGCTTTTACGTGTGTCTATGGAGGGTACTTACATATTTGTTTCCATTATTATAGGGTGATGGTGATAACTACATTGTCAGCATTCGTTAACTTAAAATTACAAGGTTTGCCAAATGTGCCCTGGTCTTATAAGAAGCCCGCAACAAACTGAGCGTTTTTTGTTATCATTAGCACTAGGTTGGTACACACTCATACAACAAGTGCTCAAAAAGGGTAATAACCTTAATTAGGAGATATGTTTGGCCAATTTTAATTAATGAAATAGTTAGTAAGACAATTGTTACAAGCTATGGCATTTCATCCGAAATAAACGGCCTATTGGCGCAGTGGGCAGCGACCCTGCTTTCTGAGTCCAAGGCCGTGGATTCGATTCCCACTACTGATAAATGTTTGTGTGATGAGCAGGAATGTTTTTCAGTGTCTGGGTGTTTATATTTATTTTCTAAGTATTTATGTACATTATTCATAAAAATATTCATCACTCATCTTAGTACCCATAACACAAGCTACGCTTACTTTGGGGCTAGATGGCGATGTGTGCGTTGTCGTAATATATTAAAAAAAAAAACGTTACTATTATTATTATTATCTCACAGTCAATTAATACCAGTGGCGTGCACATGAGGGTATGAACAGGGTATGCAGATTATATAAAATGGAGAAAATAACCAGTATGCGTTCCAGTAGATGCATAGAGGGTATGCAAAGGGTTTGCAGATGACATAAAATGAAGAAAAGTACGAGTTATAAGAATTGGTATTGTAAGAGTTATAAAAAGCCTACCCTTAAGTATCTATCTGC
Organism: Pararge aegeria; assembly: GCF_905163445.1. Classification (NCBI taxonomy): domain Eukaryota; kingdom Metazoa; phylum Arthropoda; class Insecta; order Lepidoptera; family Nymphalidae; genus Pararge; species Pararge aegeria. The sequence goes on from NC_053187.1 coordinate 2,243,282, forward strand.
TCGTTGTGCAGAATTTATTCATTTGATATCATCTGCATACCCTGTGCACACCTTCTGATGGATGAGTTCTAAATACTTGAGGGTAGGCTTTTTATAACTCTTACAATATCTTTCCTTAAGTTCTTTATAACTCGTACTGGATATTTTCTTCATTTTATATCATCTGCATATCCTGTGCATACCCTCTATGCACGCCACTGATAAACACTTAGGTATGAAGTTAGAATAATGAGATAGAGAGAGAGTTAGAGGACATTTACTCTAGCTTTTTCATCCTTAAAATTAAAATAGAATGTTTCTATAACTTACATATATATTTACAACATTTCGAGACTACTACTAACAACTACAAATAGGCAAAAGGGTCAGTGATTGCAGTAAATGGTAGTAGTAATACAGAGCATGCTGCTGCCTGTTTTCCGTTATATTTGTTTAGTCGTACGACACCCGCGTGATGAGGAGGGGTGGGGACAAATGTATTATGAAAACTTCTGCGTCTATACAGCGTTTAAAGTTCCACCCACCGAGCTCAAAATGGATTAATCACGTCAACATGAATGCTGATAACAAACGAACAGACATCATTTAATATCCAATTACAATCTGTATCGTATTTACTATTCATTAGCATTCCATTCGATTGCATACACGTACATTGAAAAATGTACCGCAAGCGTGTTTTGATACTCCTCTGCTATATAACCACCACTTTATCTGCAAAAGTAACATGGTTACCAAATAATAGTTTTAATCTGCCGAATAATTTTGATGATGACAAACTACCTTGTTCCAATAAAACTGTTGTGTTTCCTGAAGTTCTGACGGGGAATGTACTTATTGAGTCTCATATTTCAGTAAGTGGATTTATACTTCCAGAAAATGGAGAAATATTGCTGGCTGAAGGAGTAGTCATGGGATTGGGACCATCAGAAGACCTCAGCTGTACAGCTGGAAACGTTTACTACAAAGAAAAGAACATAGCAAAATGGTCTCAACCCAATGTTTGGAGTTCTCCAAGATTTAACGATGCAACACCAGATGCAGAAAGACTGCCATGTTTCGATGACGTTGTGATATTTCCGCCGAACAGTACTTTTACTTTGGAGTTACCAGAAATATTTCAGAAAGTTAAAGCGATCGAAATAAACGGAGAAAATATTAGTACCACTTTGAAAGAATATATTTTAGGGCATCCTAATCCCGCCCAGCAATATATTCTCAATCAGAGTCCATATCAATATACTCACGTTGCTATAAGAAATAATGAATGTAACTCGCGATCCGGGTGTCCATGTCAACCCTATTCACTGACGACTGATTGTTCCCCAAAATTTTGTGAAAAACCAACTTGTGCTGATCCAATCCAGCCAATTGGACACTGCTGTAAAATTTGCGGAGGTGCCATAGTTATAAATGTTGATGAAAGTTTCGATATTATGAAGTTTCAAGAACTCGTTGAAAGGATTGTGAATACTTATGGTGAAGATAATTTAATTTACCACATAGGAAGACTTCAGAAGGATAGAGTACAAGTTGTTGTTCTTGATAAGTATGGATACGATCAGACCAGTGCTAAAGTAGTAAGTGCATTATCCAATAATTTGGAGAAAAGTTTAAGAAGCGATATGCTGGTAAGCGGGATCCCTCTGGCCAAATCGGGGTTAGGCGGGAAGCTCTTTATTTCTATGTTCTTCGCTGTTGTTATGGTGATGGCGGGCGTATATGTTTATTATTATAAATTGCCACAGATCAACATCCCAAATATAATGGGGCGGAATCAAGCTCACATGTTCTCAAGGTTCAACCGAAGAACTGAGAGTGTGGTTTCTTTAACTCGAAGGGACTCAACCGCACCGATAGGTGCCAGATTTGCCACTGCGTTTAGAAATCCTTTATATGACTCCAAAAGAGGGCGTGTTTTAGTTGAAGAATAAAATATTAGATTTAGTGATGAAAAGTAGTGTTTGTATCTGTATTTATAAAATTGTTTATGTGAATTTAATGAAGTAAATCAAATTGAAATTGAAGTAGTGTTAGCCAAGTGGGAAAGACTTCAGCAAGCTTTGGAATCTTCGGCACGAACCTCTAACTTATTGGACTTAAGTACATACTTTAATAGAAATTAAATGTCGTTTTATTATGAAAATTAAGCTTTATTTGCTATACTCCGCGATAAGCAGGAGAATCTGTGTCAATCGTTATACTCCACACCGAACTGATCTTTTATCCAATAAATATAGTTTGCTTTTACGGTGAAGGAAAAAAATGTGACGTGATTTGCATGCCTTAGAATGCTCTATAAAGTTTTCAAAGACTTGCTAAGTCCACCGAATAAGTACTAATCAACAATTGGCCAGCGTAGTACCTTCTAAACTCTTGGATATTGGATAGAAGCAGGCGTTACTTTGCGGAAATCCATGATATATTATCAAAATTAAGCTTAATTTGCTATACTCCGCGAAAAGCAGGAGAATCTTTGTGGTGTAATTTATAATTTCTTCAATCCTTATACTCCACACCAAACAGATCTTCGGCAATACACCCTCTACGCACGTTTCGCTCCGAAACCGGAGCATCCTCAGGAGATGTTGACTTTACAATGAATAATTGTTAAGTGATGTAAAGTCAACATCTCCTGAGGATGCTCCGGTTTCGGAGCGAAACGTGCGTAGAGGGTATATTGCCGAAGATCTGTTTGGTGTGGAGTATAAGGATTGAAGAAATTATAAATTACACCACAAAGATTCTCCTGCTTTTCGCGGAGTATAGCAAATTAAGCTTAATTTTGATAACCTTTTGAACTCCTTCACTAAGGCATAAACCTATTTCGCATTCTGATAGAAGACCCGTATTTTAATGGGGCTGTTAATGGTTTCATAATGATGAATGCACTGTTTTTTTATTAATAAAGTTGCATTAAAAATCAGACACTCATTTCTTTTCAAATCATGCAAAAACAGTGAAAGATTGTCGTCGTTCTATCAAAATAGTTTTTATAAAAATGTTTTGACCTATTGACCGACCTATTAATATCATTCTTTAATAAACTTTTACTATTTGTGAGTTTTTCCTGTTATTTGACAGACAATTGGCGCAGTGGGCAGTGTATGACCCTCCTTCCTGAGCCAAAGGTTGTGGGTGCGATGCTCACAACTGGAAAATGATTGTATGATGAACATGAGTGTTTTTCAGTGCTGGGTGCTGCTTATTTATATATGATAGGTATTTATGTGTATTATTCATAAAAATATTCATCAGTCATCTTAGTACCCATAACACAAGCTACGCTTACTTAGATGCTAGATAGCGATGTGTGTATGTATATTATTATTACTAGCATATATATTATTTTATTTTATTTTATTGATGAACGGATTCATGAAGTGTCTCTACAATTTTTTACGAACTTCAACCTTAACTACTATATTTTAGTAATAATAACCGACAATGTCAGCTTTACGTAATCTCTGGGGCATCGGGATAGCCGCATTTATAACACTTTCCTATTACTAAGTAGTAAAATTTATAAGGTATTGAAAGCGAAACAATATTTTAATGCAGAGAACAATATGATAGCATCTGTGTCTTTCATTATAAAGTATATTTAGGTCAGCAAGATTACTCCAAAACTCATTCCATTATTTAGCTGCATCGTTCCTGCGCCGAAATTGTAAAAGCGCTGCCAAGAGTTTTTAACCCAGCCGCAGTTATTCATTTTAACAATTCCCCAAATACTAAAGGTTGATTTGATTGAAATTTTCATAGCAGTACGAAATCCAAACTAGGTTATATTACAAATGCGAAAGTGTGTTAGTTCTTATTATTGTCCTTCCTTTACGCACTAACTAAGCAACCAATAAACTGGATTTTTACCTGATAGAGTTAGTGGAAAGGACAGAGAGTAACATAGGCTACTTATCCCAGAAAAACGAACTATTCCCAGAGGACAATATGTAAAAAGCGTAATAACACGGGCGAAGAACATAGGGTAACAACTATTAAATTAGCGTTTCTTAAATAGTAGAAGCCATTATACACCAAATATTATTGACTTAGCTTTCTTTTCGGAGGAACCGAGGTTGAACCCCGGCAGGTTGATTTGATATTTTCATAGCAGCCTCTGCTATTTACGAAATCTTAACTAGGTAATATTATAAATGCGCCTTCTTTTATACCCTAGTTAGTTTGGTGGCACTAAGTTATGTGTTTATAGAAGTTAAATGAGGAAACCTCAATGTTCTCGGGTTCTTCATAATGTTCTCAAAGGCGTGTGAAGTCCATTTGAATCCACTTGGTCATACGTGGTAGATTAAGGCCTACAGCCTTCTCATTTTGAGCGGAGACAGGTAATGGGTTGTAAACAATTTTTAAAATTTTTCGTTATATGAATCTTTTTTTTTTCTTATAGTAATATTTGACGGACCAAGGAGTTGGCCCACCTAAGTTTGCAGATTATAGTCGTTAAAAAAGATTGCTAAAACCGCCTTTCCATTGTCTAGTATAAAAATGTGTATTCTTCCAACACTCAAATGTTTGTTCACACAATACACTAGCGAGTATCGTGTCGAGAGTTTCCTTCGTTGCACAACTTTCCGCAACTTTGCCCAAATCCGATGATTCGAGCACGTTTCAACGATTCTAAAGTGTTCTTAAGTATTCGTAAACCGATTAGCATATTATTAGGGGCGCGCTAAACTTTGCACTTAAAATTTACATATATTTCTGTCTTTTAAATGTTAAAATTGTCTGCTTTGTTTTGAATTCTAAAGTAACAGTTTAGCTTCAGCGACTCAAGCGGTCTGCGTGTTTCAACTTATCTTAAATTACAGAAAAAGTTTCTTAATAGGATTAAGTTAAAGTTAAGTTAATATAGATTTTTTTTTTTACAAAATAGGTATGTCCTGAAAATTTTTTAAGAAAATAAAAGCTTTCAGTATTTCACCTTTTTTAGAAATCAATCTTTGTGAACTAAATATTATTCCTCATTTTTTGGTCCACTACAAGTTAGCCCTTGACTGTGACTCACCTGGTGGTAATAATAATGCAGTCTGCAATGGTAAAAAAAATGGTAGTGGTGGTATGGCTACATGTTATAGGGGTATGGCTATTATATTAAACCTAATCGGTTTCTTCTCGGTATCATCATCATACCAACCCATTGCCGGCCCACTACAGGGCACGCGTCTCCTCCCACAATGAGAAGGGCTTAAGGCCGTAGTCCAAGACGCCGGCCCAGTGAACTGGACTCCACAGACCTTTGAAAACATTATGTAGAACTCTCAGGCATGCGGGTTTTCTCACGATGTTTCCCTTCGCCGTTGAAGCAAGTGATATTTTCAATACTTTAAACGTACATAACTAAGAAAAGTTAGAGGTGCGTGCTGGGATTCGAACTCGGCCCTCCGAAAGTGAAGTCGAGCTCCTACCCGATGCGCTATCACCTCTTCATTCGGTATCGTATCTATCATAAAAAAAAATTATGTATTTCAAATGAACAACAGAAAATAGCAAGTAAAAATTCATAAAACAATTTAGAATTATTTTTAGGTAAAGACTTCTTTCAGAGACAGCCAGTGCTATTATTTTTAGCTCTCAGCGTCCAGTTAGATTCTTCTGTTATTGTTCTTTAAAACACCTGTTAAAAATATGATTAAGAGTTACGAGTTAGTTAATTAAATTACCCTATCTGTGCCTAAAGTATGCAGAAAGGTGGAAATGATATAAAATCGAAAAAAACTCCCGTACGAGTTATAAAAACCCTACCCTCAAGTTTTTTATAGCTGATAGGATATTATTTTCATTTTATATTATCTGCCCCCTTTATGCATACCCTGTATGCACGCCACTGCTAACAACTGACCAATTATAAGGTAGCATGCAATATTATAGCGGTATCAGTCGTCTATGTGTAGCTGTGTGGTCATGAACATAGGGTCCCAACCTAAGCCGTTTAAGCCGAACGGCTTAGTTATCATGTAATATCACACTTGATTGAGCCAACGTCTTATATCAGTGTATCCACTCGTCTGACAAATTGCTTGTACAGTGCGCAAGAGATGATAGGATTAACACCTGTGTCAAGGGTTATGCAAAATTGGATTTACTGGAGCACGTTGGCTGTGGTAGATACCAATTTTGTCACACTAAATTGCAGATAACAGTCGTATATGGCCTAATCATTAAAATTTTAGAAACCGTTTAGATATATTGCATATCCCTGGTAGTTATTATATAGTATATTGTACCTTTTTTCGACCTATACCACAATTAAATCATCTTACTCACATCCTGGGGTAGCTGAAAGAGATCTCTTGTAGAAATAAGCTTACCTTTGTACACTTCATGTATCTTATGTTCACAATCACAATTTATGGCACATAAATAATAAATAAAAACCACCGCTTTCAATGTGGTGTATAGTATGCTACTAGTCAAGCCTTTTAATTTGATACCCTTAGATTAAGTCATGATCATCATCATCATATCAACCCAGGGCACGTGTCCTCCCACACTGTGCGGGCTACTGACCTAGTGTAGACTCGCGTGTAGACTCTACACGCCTTTGAGAACATTAAGGAGAACTCCCAGTCATGCAGGTTTCCTCACGATGTCTACCCCTACCGTTGAAACAAGTAATATTTTAATCGCATACGCAATCGTAACTTAGAGAAGGTATAGGTGCGTGCTGGGATCCAAACTCTGCTGCCTGGATGTGAAGCCGAAGTCCTAGAGATATAATTTAAGACGATGAAGTAAATATAGACTTACTGTTTACAGTGCAAGTCATGAACATAGTAAGAGCCCTTCCCGCGTCTTAATTATATCGTCTTAATCGTGATTTCACATTTTTACTCCCTCCAACCCTTCCTGCCCTTTGAGGCCTTCTGTTCTAATTGCTTCATCCAAAAATAAAAGAAATGCCCATCCGTCCTTAAGCATGCCGCCTCAGTTCTAGCGGAATTAAGCAGTATTCTACACTAAATTACTTATGCCCGTTTATTAACCCTAGGCATCGCATAAATCGAATGCCTAATGATTTAGGCAATGTCTTTAGAAAAAATAACCTTCGACCAACTTTTAGGTGATAACTATTTCATAATTTAATATAATTATAATGATATATTGGTGGTTTATGTATGCCTATGAATCTCCTTAGATTAGGCGTTACCTATTTAGTAGCGGTTTATAGTACTTATCCAAAATTTGACAGCCGATTGGCGCCGTGGGCAGCGACTCTGTTTTCTGAGTCTAGACTGTGGGCTCGATTCCCAGAACTGGAAAATGTTTGTGTGATGAACATGAATGTTTTTCAATGTCTGGGTGTTTATTTGTATATTATAATTTATTTGTATTTATGTATATTCATAACAAAAAGCTTCATCTGTTATTTTAGTACCCATAACTCAAGCCACGCTTACTTTGGGGCTCGATGGCGATGTATGTATTGTCGTGGTATATTTATTATTTATTTGCACTGAATACGAGTGTAAACTTCAACCGTTGCCAGATACCACACCAATAATAAAGAGTGCCGCTAAGCCATTTAATATTCCGGTATAATTTCGGGTTGAAAACGGAAAAGTCGGCAGGGTTTTAATATAACTGCAAAATTCCTATTCCTATATAGCCCGCTACCATCTTACCACCAGGTCCGTTCTGAAGGTGTATTACAGGCAAATTAGGCTTAACACCTACGCGTCGAATTGATGGACAAGTGTGTGCCCGTGGGCCATCTGATTGGTTTGGATGATGAATTCACCATTATCATCATAATTTTAACCAATTGACGTCCACTGCTGGACATAGGTAATTTGTAGGGAGTTCCACAGTCTACGGTCCGGGGCCGCTTGCCTCCAGCTGCTCCCAGCGACTCGCCTGATGTCATCTGTCCACCTCGTTGGGGGCTGACATACGCTGCGTTTACCGGTGCGGGGTCGCCATTTCAGCACCTTTTAAGACCCCAACGCCCATTGCCACGTCAGCTTCGTGAATCGCTGAGCTATGTCGGTAACTCTAGTTCTTCTACGGATCTCCTCATTTCTGATTTGGTCACGTATAGATACTCCTAGTATAGCTCTCTCCATCGCCCGCTGAGTAACTCAATTATTACTATAAAAATAAAAAATAAATTTAGGTTAGAAAAATATTTCCTTTTTAGCCTTTGAGGCTAAAAAGTGAACTGAATTTTTTTTTTTATTATTATAAACTCGATTTTAATATTCCATTTTTAAATATTTAAAAATGGACTTGCACTGGCCAAAGGCTTCGTTTTCCGCTTGCACTATAACCGCGTCCCAAGGTCTGGAGATAATGACGCTTTGGGTGCACTCGTCCCTAACGACCTTTATATTATTTAGGACAAGCACTTCCCTTGTTTAATTAATTGACGTGAACGCTTTTGCATTTTTCATCTCTAATTTATACATTCCTGATCCGGTATGTTATGCGGAACTTAATACAGAGTTCCTTTGATTTTAACATAAAAACCTTCTAACCTACGAGATCGATCCAACCTTTAGTAGACGGCCGATTGGCGCAGTGCGCAGCGAACCTGCTTTCTGAGTCCACGCCTGTGCGTTCGATTCCCACGACTGGAAAATTAACAATGAATGTTTTCAGTGTTCCTTAAATACTCATCAGTCATCTTGGTATCCATAATGTGTTATGAGCTCGTGAACTCCCTCTTCACTCCCTTTCGCTAGATGGCGATGTATTGTCGTAGAAAAAAAATATTCAGAAAGCTTAAAGACAAATAAATTTGGCATAACGTCGCAATCTAAGTTGCAATTTAACTGACTGACTGACTGAATATGCCGAACGTGAAATATATATGGAATATGGCTACTCGCCTACTGAAATCTTTATTTAAGCTGTGCATCACACCGACAATACTTATTGAAGTAATTCAATATGTAGGTGGCGTGATGCGCGACCAAGATAAAGACAGACAGACAGGCGAAACGAATAATAAAAAGTACGGTTTTTGCGTCAGTTACCCTTTAAACTTTTCCAAATAATTTCATATTATTAGAATAAAGCAAGAAGACGGGGGGCAGAGAATTAAGAACAAGCAGAAACCGTATACACGACTGCACATCTTCTCCCACCGTAAAACATAAAAGAGTGGGACTTAGAACCCACGAAAAGAGAATGTGGTTTTTATACCTATATTGAATATACTTGATTGATATATTGAAGCAACAAAAACCAAAATCCGCATACAGCCATTATTGTATGCAGGGCAGAGTGTTAACATTAAAACGGAATGTTGCATGTGATGTAGGGCTTGCAATAAAATCTAAGGCAGTAGTTTACTCAAAAACTATTAGCGTTTCGGTTTTACAGATAAGTCTCAGAGACGGTAAATAATGTACCTGTAAAGTAATATTTCGGTTTTGTTTTGTTGTATACAACGAACGTAAATATATTTATTATTCATTGTGCTTTTTGTTTAATTTAATTCCAAATTGTGTATACATACATTGAGTTGTAGCTTAGAACCAATACTTCTTATTACTTATATTTAGATCTAGCTCTAGTTATTACCTGTTTTGTGTACCTACTAAATAAAAATAAATAAATATGCATACATCCTAAGATATATATGATACACACAATATGAAGACCTATTTAACAAAAGCCTTCCATCTTACGTAAAGGACATATATCATCACGGTCGGTTATAAAAAGCAGTGAATGTAACATGCCAGTTATATATAAGGGTTGGGGAGCACGGCATTCGTGGCATCCGCCGGAATCCCGAAGGACTCGATTTATTCCACTAACGCTGGATATACTTAACGCTTCTAGGAGACATTAAATATTTATTCACTTGTCTACCCTCCCTCTGGCACAGTGGGCATGTAAGTAAAAGGTCCCGGCTTCGATTCCCAGCTTCAAGGTCCCAGTTAGAGAATTTATTTAGTATCTCGTATTGGTAAGGTAACTGTAATGGCATATGAAGCGGAGACGTGGACACTGACAGTCGAACTGATCCACAAATTTAAAGTCACGCAACGCGCTGTGGAGCGAACTATGTTGGAAATCTCTCTTAGGGCTAAACTTCGCAACGATGAAATCCGGCGCGCGTCTTGGAAAGGTCTATGCTTAGCAGTAATTGCTTGTGGGCTGTTGATGTAGGTGACGCTTCAGCCGCGGGCTAGTTTCCCTACCGACAAATCCATGCCTCCAAGCGATAGCGTTCCAATACCATCCCTCGTAGATTCTGTATCTACGCGGGATAGTACTGGAATCAGAAGATATGAGTTTAATTTAACTGCAATTTTTTTTTTATTCCCCCACAAGTTAGCCCTTAACTGCAATCTCTTTTGCTGGTAGTGATGATGCGGGCAGAAAATGGAAGCGGGCTAATATATTAGGAAGTATGGCAGTCATAGCAAACCTATATCGCTAATCGGTTTCTACGCGATATCGTACCGGAACACTCAAAGTCAAGTTCAAAGTCAAAGTCAAAAAGTATTCAAGTAGGCCCATAGGTGGCACTTTTGATGCGTACATAAGAATTACACGGTAATGAGATGATGGCGATAACCACATTCGTCAACTTAAAACTAAAGCTACGAGGGTTCCAAACGCGTCCTGGTCTAAAAAGAAACCCACAACCAACTTAGCCGGGTGTTGTTTTTTTTTTTTGTCATCACCATCTCACAATGTCATTTAAAATTATTAGAAGAGCAACCTGGTTAGAGCAATAATTTGCACCCAAGCTTTTCATCGATTACGTAGTCCTTTATACTATAATAGGACTTTTTTATAAGCTTACGTTTAAGCTTACGTTCAATTTACGACCGAAGCCTCCCACCAGACCACACCAGAGTAAATTAAGAAATTCTAAAATCCGAAATTACCCCTGCCGGAAATCAAACCCAGGACCTCCAACTAAAAACACAGCGGTTACCGCTGCGCCGGCTATTAAGTAAACGGCTACCATCTATATTAGCTACGACTATATCATACTTACCATCAGGTCAGATTGCAGTTAAAATTATTAGTCAAATAAAATAAAATTGAATAAAAATCTATTTAAGTAAAAATAGCAGAAGCTAGTTGGGTGGATAGCGTATTTTAAAAACTGTTCAAAGTCACCTTACTCTTAAGAACTCAGACGTTACAAAAAGATGTACGAAAAAAAAGATAGAACTACACTTACCCGGGTGGTTTGAAATCTTGCGAATAAAAGTCGAGCTGTAAGGCACGATTGATTTATTACAGTTACCGCAAGAACCCTCCAACTTCTTGCAATTAACGTTAGGTTAGCCGCAAATACTGATCCTTAATAAGAAAAGTTCTTGGGAGAACAAGCTGAAAATGTTGCATTTGAAAATGTACATTGAAATTCGACCGGAAGATATTGTAAATATTTATCTTATTATAATCTAAAATAATCTGAGACTGTGCTTTTTGACATCTGAGAAGCACAGTCTATTACCATTTTTAAAAATCGTGTTAAAGATCATCTTATTTGTCTGAATCTTCGGAATTTTAACATGCCTATTCCCTTCTGTTTTATTTGGGATTTGACAATATTGTATTATTGATAATTATTATATAGGTATATATTAATTATCAGTATCTATATATTTTATTGTAAGCTTATTATATGTATATATTATATATGTATATAGGTATATATGCAAATATATTTTTATTAAAATGCACCACCTACCTATCTCTTGAGCTGTGTTTAACGCCTTTGGTTGCCTGGAAGAGATCGCTATGTAGCGATAAGGCCGCCAAATTGTATACTATTTGCTAAATTTTTATTTATAATTTTACTATATGTTTATGTGGTGTACAATAAAAGTGTATTCATTCATTCATTCATTAATAACTGTAACGGGTCGAATACTGTACATCCAGTACCATACCGATATTATAAATGCGGAAGTGCGTTTGTTTATTTGTTTGTTTGTCCTTCCTTTACGCCCTTTATTAAGGAACTAATCAATTTGTTTTTGGCATAGAGTTAGTTGAAAGGACGGAGAGAAACATAGTAACATAGGCTAAATGTTATACTAGAGAAACAGCCGGATCCAAAGGGATTTTTAAAAAGCTGTAATAAACTCATTATTATATATAATTTTCAACCGACTTCAAATAAGGAGGACGAGTTCTCAATACGACTGAATGTATTTTTTTTTTGTATATTTGTTACTCGATTACTCCGACAATTATTATAAACCAATTTGGATGATTCTTTTTTCGTTTGGTACGTTATACCTCATAGGTGGTCTTATTTTGATTTGGTGAAGATTTATTGGAGGGATCCCGGAGAAATCGAGGGCACTCTTCAAATAATATAGGCACACCTATTTGAGTTTTTTTTAGTAGTTCATGTGCATCTTCTTTCGAGAAGCACGTTAAAGAATGTTATAGAAATTATTTATTTCTTGCTACCGCCCCGCCCCGTACGGTCTCAAAGATGTGTGGACTCCACACATCTTTGAGAACATTATGGAGAACTCTCAGGTATGCAGGCTTCCTCACGATGTTTCCGTTGAAGCAAGTAAGTGATATTTCAATTGATTTAAAAAAAAAGCATTAACTATACATATGTAAAGTATATGTAATGTATAAAATTTTCCTACTATCACGTTTCGTGTAACATGTTTCCTCAACCAAAGGCAAGGCGATTTATTATTATCTTTTGTTTTTCTAATCTTGCTACCTTCCTTGCCTATATATATTTTATCTACCTTTCTTGCTGTAAGTCCTATCTACAAAGGTTGCCTGTAAGAGATTGCTTGCAGCAATAAGGCCGCCTTTGCATGTCTACATTGTGAACTGTATACTACTTACTGTTTCTTTTCCTGTATGTTATACGTGCAATAAAGTGTTTCATCTTCTTCTTCTTGTTTTCTATTTGTATGTGTATTCTGTTCTATAAGCATGGCGGTAGGACTTCTTCGAACGAACTCTACTACTTAAAGAAACTAAGATGCTTTAAAACATTTTGACAATAGGTAACGTGTCTACGTTTGCACGTTAGGGCGTTTCACGCGCCAGTTGTCCTGTTCCCATGATTTACATGTCTGAAATATTTCGCTTTGGTAACTTGCACGCTCCGAGTAACAGTCTACATTCACTTCAAGGGAAGCATACATTAAAATTTAAACTTGGTTTAAGTTAACCACAGAATACATTATAACAAGTTAGTTAAAATAAATAATAAATAATTATACTATGACAACACACACATCGCCGTCAAAATTCAAAAAATTCAAAATTCTTTTATTTCAAGTAGGCCCTTTAAGCACTTTTGAAACGTCAAGTCTGTCTGTGTTTAGTGACTCTACCACCGGCTCGGAAGGCAGATTCTACCGAGAAGAAGCCGGCAAGAAACTCAGCAATTGCTCTTTTCCAATATCAACAATTTAATTTTACATTTTAAAATTCATTTTTCTATCTCGTGAGAGATGAAAGTAGAGCCGGATGCTCCCAAGCAACCTTGTCATTAAGAAATTCATCAATTGTATAATAACCTCGCTGTAATAAATCTGTTTTAACACATTCTTTGAACTTATGCATTGGTAGGTCCAAAATCACCTTAGGAATCATATTATAAAAGCGTATACTCAATCCCACAAATGATCCCTGTACCTTTTGCAGACGATATGCAGATGTCACTAATTTATGACCATTTCTTGTAAGTCGGCTGTTTATATCCACTTTTTGTTTATAAAGACTATGTTGACATCTAGCCACAAAGTAAGCGTAGCTTATGGTATGGGTACTAAGATGCCTTCTGAATATTTTTTATGAATAAAATAAATAAATATACAGAATTACACCCAGACACTGAAAAATGAATGAATGAATGAATACACTTTTATTGTACACCAAAGAAAAAAAAGTAGTTACAAAGATATAAATACATATAAAGAGAGTACAATTTGGTGGCTTTATCGCTACATAGCGATTTCTTCCAGGCAACCAATGGCGTAAAAGGAAAATATTAATTATTATTGAAAATAAACAGACCTTAGAAAGCGGGATCGCTGCCCACTGCGTCATTCAAATACTGCAGTCTTAAATATCAATAAAACGTTATATATATTTATATAACGTTTAATCAATAAAACGTTATATATATTTATATAACGTTTAATCAATAAAACGTTATATATATTTATATATAACGTTTTATTGATATTTAAGACTGCAGTATTTGAATGACGCAGTGGGCAGCGATCCCGCTTTCTAAGGTCTGTTTATTTTCAATAATAATTAATATTTTCCTTTTATAACGTTATATATTTTACTTAAATATTGGGGAAGTTCGTCCTCGATAAAACATATCATCATCATCATCCATTACCGGCCCACTACAGGGCACGGGTCTCCTCCCACAATGTAAAGGGGTTAAGGCCGTAGTCCCCCACGCTGGCCCAGTGCGGAAGGTGCGTTGACCTTTGAGAACATTATGGAGAACTCTCGGACATGCAGGTTCCTCACGATGTTTTCCTTCAACGTTGAAGCAAGTGATACTTTAATTGCTTTAAACGCACATAGCGCAAAAGCTAGAGGAACGTGCTGGGATTCGAACTCCTGCCCACTCGGCTGTCACCGCTTCGGCAGTGACAGCCCGTATAGCCGAAAAAAATTATATAATATGAAAAAATAGCGGTAGTCATAACGACTACTTGAAGTTTAAACTCAAAACAATGGGATCAAAAAAAATAGTATTAGACAGTTACTTTCTTCCACGGTTAAGGAAAACTTCGTGAAGAAACCTGCGTGCCTGAGAGTTATCCATAAAGTTCTCAAAGGTGGAGTCCACCAATTCGCACTGCACCAGCGTGGTGGATTACTGCATTAATCCCTTCTCAATATGGGTGCCCATGATCACGACTATGACAGTTTTATTGATACTAGGGTTTTATGAACCGTAATCGAATATGCGAGCTGGCAAGGCAGTTTAGCCGTCATCCTTACCTTCAAATTACGTAGTACGATCCTAAGCAAACACATTCGCAAATATAAAAATACATCGTGGATATCGCCGGATGTCCGCAGGGGTCGCGTTCATTGAATTGGCAGCGAAATGAGACCTGTTTGAGACGTCTCTCGTATCGACTATTGCATTCTATGACTCAAGTGAAAGACGCCATCGACTATTGCATTTTACAAGAATGATTCGAATCGTAATATCAACCTTACATTAAAGCTTATTAAGTAGAAGAAATACATGATACCTTCCAGATCAGAGGTGGAAAAATCACGGTGTCCTGTTATTATGGGCGCCCGCGTTGGACCCCGGTGCTTCGAATTACCAGAAACAGATAATAACCTCAAACTAACTGCCTCTTGTTTAGAAGCGGTGATAGCTCGTTAAACAGATTTTGATAAAATTTAGCACGAATGTAGCTTGCATCCTGGAGATGGACAGATTTTTATCCCGGAAAAGCTGCTGGTAAACAAAAATCGCAGTATAAAAAAAAATATATTTGTTGGCTATGCATGGCTTGACAGCTTGACTTATATTTTGCCCAGATAAATTAAAGGGTTCTTTATTCTAAGCTAAGCGAGGGTACCAAACGCGCCCTGGTCTAAGAAGAGGCCACGATGAACTTAGCCGTGTGATTTTTTTGGTATCATCATCTCATAGTAAATTAATATTAAGTATGAAGTATGGTCATAAATTAGTGTCATCTGCATATCGTCTGCGTAAGGTACAGGGATCATTTGTGGGATTGAGTATACGCTTTTATAATATGATTCCTAAGGTGATTTTGGACCTGCCAATGCACAAGTTTAAAGAATTTGTTAAAACACATTTTTTTCAGCGAGGTTAGTATACAATTGGGGTTAGTATACAATTGATGAAATTAATGACAAGGTTGCTTGGAAGCATCCGGCTCCGCTTTCAGCTCTCACAAGATAGAAAAATGAATGTTAAAATGCAAAATGTAAATTGTTGATGTTGGAAAAGAGCAACTGCTGAGTTTCTTGCCGGCTTCTTCTCGGTAGAATCTGCTTTCCGAACCGGTTGTAGAATCACTACAAACAGACAGACTTGACGTTTCAAAAGTGCTTATATTAGGGCTACTTGAAATGAATGAATTTTGAATTTGAATTTGAATGCAATCTCTCCTGGTAAGTGATGATACAGTCTAAGACGGTAACGGGCTCACCTGTTAGGAGTGGGTATGTCAGTTATGTTAAACCCACACACCTATTCGGTTTCTACGTGGCGTTTCTATGTGACATTTTGATTTTTTTTTTTTTGAAGTTAGAGCAATTCATATCCAAGCTTTTATATCATTTAAGTAATCCTCTACATTATAAAAGCATTTTTATGTAAGCTTACGTTTTATATAAACATTGAACTTATTGAGAGACATCTCAAAGATTTTACTCTGTAATTTTCCTTCAATGAATTAGCAATTGTATGTAGCCTAGTAAAGTGCACAACGAGTTTTTTTTGCTTTTAATATTCATATAGTTACAGTCCATTTTATTTTTTAAATAGAGTAATGTATAAGTGGATGAAACTCATCGCTGGTACGTAAAATAAATAAATAAAGATTATAATTTATTCATTTTTTCAACTTTATTTCACTTTAACCAAAACATAATATACTATTCAATATTTTAAGCAACATATCCCAACCGGTTAGATATATCAGATAAGCTAATGCAAATCAATATAAAAACCGATCGGCTACTCATAGTTCGTAAAAAGTAACGAGAAACACACGGGAGGCGGTAAATAATAAATGTATTCCCAAATATAAGTAAAAAGCCTATTCCATCAGCATAAAATAACACGGGTGCCGTCAACGCATATCATTCGCCACCAGCGGGGCCCGGGAACGTTGTAATATCAAAATAAAAAGTGTTTTGCTCTAAAGGTCGGTCTACATGAAACAATTTCCCATAACCTCCCTGGCGCAACGATGGGCGCTGTGAATTTAAGTACGAGGTCACGAGGTTCGATTCTGGATGCCCCAATTCAGGAATGTATAATAACTGAAATTTCTCTTGTCTGGTCTGGTCTGGCTTTGGCCGTGGCTAGTTACCACGGATGATGACGTGTTGCTAAGCGTTTTAGTGTTCCGGTGCGATGTGGCGTAGAGACCGATGAGTAGGTATGACTACCATACTTCCCTAACAGATTAGCCCGCTGTAATCTTAGACTGCATCATCACTTACGGTGGTAAGTCATGATGCAGTCTGAGATAATAGCGGGCTAAGTCATATAGAGGATACTATATTACTGTGTCCTGTATCTTTTCCTTTTGCGTTTTTGGTTGCCTGGAAGAAATCGCGATGTAGCGATAACTGATAAGGCCACCAATTTTAACTATACTGCTCTGTGTTAATGTGTATATCTCTGTTGTTACTTTTTTCTTTGGTGTACAATTAAAGTGTTAATTCATTCGCCCTACGAAACGACCTTTGTCCAGCAGCGGATGTCCACGTCTACCTAATTTTAGATTAAGTGGACATAGATGTCGAGGTCTTAATTTGAGGCGAACTGCTAGGGTTGGCCTCAAAACTTCTAAATTTCCAAATATTATGTAATTTTGTACTTATTTTTCAACATGCTGTATAATAGGATTCAAAAATTATATTATTTAATATGTATAGCTCTGAGTCTTTTGAAACAATTAAACTTTTCTTTAAATGCGTCCGACATTAATATTTCATTGTGTAAAACTATTGTACTTACAACACAATATGACTTAATTTATTCCAAAATTATGGCCATATCTAAAAAACAAATTATAAAATGTAATTAATTGGTTAAGTCATGTTACCAGTATATGTGTAAACTTTGTATCTGAAAGAGCGAGATCTCCAAATACAGGTTTTTTCCAAACTTAAATGGAGGTCTTAGCTTATTGTTTTGTAATGAAATTGAGATAACAAATAAATTATTTTTCATTGGTTTTTTTTTTTTCATATCCCAAATTGTCACAATTAAATATTTTTTAGAAAGGAACAATATAGCGGGGTTTAAAACAAAATTTTACTACACTGCGCTCAACAGGATAAATAAAAAAGCAGCGCAGCCTCCTAGCGCGGTAGCGTATGGTGTATACAAACGGTATTTTTTTAGGACAATTTTGAATAGGATTTTTCGGTTTAAAATAGAAAGCTACGTATAACACAGTTTTAAGGAAAAGGATATAGATAGGTTATTAAAGTTTACAGAAAAACTGCTTTTTTTTTGCTTTAAGCTTTGCCTAGTGGCTTGCTTCATGGAGGCGGGCATGGGCGGGTTAGAAGAAATTCTATGTAGACTAAGTTGCTCTTAAGTTTAAACTAGCAAAAGTTTAAACTAAAAGAAAACACACTTGTTTTGGTATTTTAACCAGTCTTAACATTTTTTGGCAGTTACTAAAAGCTTTGTTGTTATATCCATGTCAAAAATTCTATTAACGTACGCATTCCCAGCGTTGACGGTTTTCCGACGTACCTCAAAGGATTTTTTGTCGCTTGGGATTTTTTATTGTTGGCACTCTCGCTCAATTTCAGCGGACAAAGCACTTCTGGACTAAGGGATGGACACCTTTTCTCGAGTTACAAATACTATATTGTGAAGCATAAACTTCGTGCATTTAGTAAGTGTTAACCAATATTATATAAATTGGCGAGTCAACTATTATTACATGCATTACATAGAACCTATTATAATTACAATATTATAACTTTTGCTTAGTTTATTATTAAATTAAAATTTTAAAATGTAGTCAGTAGATGGCTACGCATTTCCGTGGTGTCACCTGGTACAAGGTGCCAACTGAAATCAGCGCTGTATGCTCTCACTGGCGCATGCAGCACAATGCTGAGCTGGCACCTTTTTTCTAGTTTGTGCCACACATAACATACGTTGTGTCGTTAATATTGTAATGTGTGGCGCAATGTAAAAAATACATTTTTCTTTCTTAACCTACGAGTTTCGTAATTTAGGAAATGTTTATATCAGGCTGGTATATTTTCTGATATAAGTGCTTTTAAAAATAAGATCTTCCTCCAACGTTAAGGATTACTTAAACGATAAAAAAGATAGAGTGTAAATTGCTCTAACTTCATAGCTAGATGATAATAAAAAAAATATGCGCCCGTCTAAGTTTGTTGTGGGTTCTTCTAAGACCAAGGCGCGTTTGGAACCCTCGTAGCTTTAGGTTTAAGTTGGCGAACGCTGTTATTGCCATTCCCTTTCAATTGTGTAAAAATATATGTATGAACGCTTCATAAGTGCCTGTGATAGGCCTACATGAATAAAGAAATTTTGAATTTGAATTGTGAAATCAGCAGTGGACGTGAATTTTGAATATGCTGATGATGATTAGGCTAGACACACAATGTAGACTTACCTTAAAATAAAAAAATAAGCTGAGCGCCCACTACGAGCAATTTCATTCTCTCTGTAGTGAAATAAAAAATCTGGGTCAGGCAGGTTTGTAGCTTGTATGTACAAGTATTTCGCGTATACAGGATAGGAAATGGATGGTACTGGATGTGTTACTATTACTATGGATTAAAATAAACTTTTTTGTTTTCTTTTTATTCCACTACATGTTTACTTGATCGCAATCTCACCTGGTATTAAGATTGTAGCGGCCTGTCTTTATGGAGTATGGCACTATACCATTAACGGCCGAGTGGCGCAGTGGGCACCGACCCTGCTTTCTGAGTCCAAGGTCGTGGGTTCGATTCCCACAACTGGAAAAAGTTTGTGTGATGAACATGAATGTTTTTCAGTGTCTGGGTGTTTATCTGTATATTATAAGTATTTATGTGTATTATAATATTAAAAAAAATATTTATCAGCTATCTTGGTACCCGTAACACAAGCTACGCTTACTTTGGAGCTAGATGGCGATGTGTGTATTGTCGTAGTAGTATATAGTAGTATATTATAGTAAACCCATACCTCTAATTGGTATTTAAGCAGTAAGAATCGATAGTCTAATAGATGTCAGTAGGCTGGTAACTTACCACGTCCAAAGCTTCCCATACATTGCGAGCATGATGACTGTTGCTTCCTTTTATTTAAATGAAATGAAATTTTATATTTGCCCACAATTGCTTACGTGTAGTTAGGTGGGTAGTTAGGGGGGTAGATAGTTGGCTAGTCAGGTGGGTTGCTAGGTGGGTAATTGGTGGGTTGCCAAGTGGGTAGAAAGGTGGGTAGTGAGGTGTGTAATTTGGCGGTTTGGCGGGTAGTTAGATGGGTAGTGTGGTGGGTAGTTAGATGGGTAGTTAGGTGGGTAGATAGGTAGCAAGTTAGGTGGCTAGTTAGGTGTGTTGCTAGGTGGGTAGATAGGTGGGTAGTTAGGTGGGTAGTTAGGTGGGTAGTTATGTGGTTAGTTAGATGGGTAGTTAGGTGGGTTGCCAAGTGGGTAGAAAGGTGGGTAGCAAGTGATATTTTTATTGCTTAGAACGCACATAACTTAGAAAAGTTAGAGGTGCGTGCAGGGCCAATTAGCCCCTCCCCCTTTTTTTTTTTTTAGTTTGCAAAACTGTCAATTTACTGATTACTCTAATATAAACTATAGCACTATTTGATATGTGTATACAATTGTGCCTTCTGGATGCGAACATAGCATGCAAATTCGCTGGGTACATAAAGCTGTCAAAACAGCTAAAAAAATTCAAATGAAAAAAAAATATATAAATTACTACGAAAAGAAAAAGCAAAAATATTGTGGAAATAAATAATTAGTACATAATGTGTCTCTTCCAGCATCGTTGGAAATAAGCGGCCAGTAAATTTAGACAATCGTTGGCAGCAGCTGCAATTTGACATGACAGTTCATGTACTTTCTACTCTCTAGACGTCACAATATCCCGACAATATCCAGTTATGACTTTAAGTATAGCTTTAAGTATAGTTAGTGGGAAGCTTTAGCGTTCTAAGTTGTAAGTAAACTGCTGTACTGTTTTGATAAGCACCAAGTTAAGTTTTGGTATACTTAATGTTTCTTGTTGCTCCATTCGATTTAACTATAATATTGTTATGTATTATATTCTACCTAGTCTCGTATCGCAAAAGTTCGAATTATAAAAAAAACTAGTTAATATTGATATAAAATATAAACACAATAATTTCAGAAATATGTATACCTGCTATACTATTTCTTTGCTAAATAAATTGTGAACAAGCTTCGTAAAAAGGACTTTTTTTTTATCACCATCTTTATAATTAAAATTTTTCGTATGGACCAATATATAATAGTCAAGTATCAATTTACGAGTCCCCTACACTTTGCGATCTACCCGAATCGGTGTCGTGAATTTAGACGGTTCCTAAAGTCGTTAGCCATCACATAAGAATTCGTGAAACTTTTTTTTCTGTTGGAATCACTTAAATCACCTAGACATTCGATAAGGGCGACTTCCAGGTTTAATTAAAACGAGTATAAGGATGTTATTTACTCGAGTACTTCTAGTACAACTAACTCTGTATCTTCGGCAAGCGAATGTAGGCTAGCGGTGGATTCAGCTGCAATCGGATGCGGCGATACGACTGCGCCCCGGCGTTGCGGCATCTAGTTATGACCAGTTTGTGTAACTATTGAAACTTTGTAAACCACAATACTACCACGGTTAGTAGTTAAATTCAAATTCAAAAATTCTTTGTTATGAAGCGTTCCTGCGTTTACTTAATTGTAAGGGGATGTTGATACCTTAGTTCGCCAACCTTAACCTAAAGCTACCAGGGTTCCAAACGCCCCCTAGTCTAAGAAGAGCCCACACCAAACTTAGCCAAGTATTTTATTTTTGTTATCACCATCTCACATTAAATACATACTCTCTCATACTAAGCTATAAAGTTAGATCATCTAATTCAAATCCAACTGTGCTTTATAACGCTAACACAGGCACTTATTAATCGTGATACATATTCGCTTCCATTATTGTGAGGTTGTGGTGATAACTAAATTTGTTAACTTAAAACTAAAGCAAGAGGATTCTGGGGCCCTTGTCTGCTAGTATTAATAATTTGTGTAACAGTGGTCGAACAATGACAAAAAATAGTAATATAAAATAAACATTAAAAAATATTATTAACTTTAGACGAAATTTCCGTTGGCACCCACATTATGCAAGCTCGTATCGTGGGTACCTAGTTAAATTCTGTTTAGTTTTTTACATTTTAGAAAAAATAAACGTTTTTTAGTTATTTTATTTCATTAGTAGGTACTTTTTGTCATTGACCTTTTTTTTTATCACCATCTCACAAATAATTAACATTTAGCTAAATGAAGTTGTGGTAGATTGCCTCGTCAGATGACATAAGGGCTAGCTCATTTCTGCGCAAAGGCTCAGCGTGGCTAAACAACGCGGAAATGCATCTAACATTCCACGCTGACGTGCATAATACTTCCGGGCGGGCATTGTATTTAAAAAAACACCAAAAGTCATGCCTAGAACAGACACTATTTTATTGTGTAAGCCCCCTTAAATATTTATTTGGTTTTGTTTTCGAAAATTTCAATTGTCTTTTTGTCACGAGTAATGTTCATAAGTTACAGCCTGGTGTCAGACCGATACACCAACAGACGGACTGACGCGGAGTACGTAATTTTTAGTAGTCCCACGGGACCCACCCTTTTTAACCTTTAGTTGCAGAACCATAAAAACAAGCATGAAATTCAAAATAAAATGAAATTCCACCAAAGTAAACTCAGAGCTGGCATCACTGAGTCGATTAAACACCGAATTGAAAATAGAAATAATAAAACTTTTTAATTGATATTTCTCGTAGAAATAAAGACACACCAGACAATTCGTTAGCCGCAACAAATATAACTTATAACGTAAAACTTTAGAAAGGAGCAAGAATAATAAACCATTGTGCTCGCGAGTTGTAAAGGATTCAAGGATGATATACAGCCTTCGTACCGGCTACCCCCGCTCCGCTCAGACTTATAAATAAGTTATGGGGGGAGAGGTACGGGATTTTCTGACCTTTATATTAAAAGTCCAGAGATTTATATTTTTCCTGTAGAGAACGAGGTTTTGTTTAGAATGGCATTTTTGGAAAATGGAAATCTAAGTAGGTATACCTTTTAAGCTATTGTGAAGATACTTTAGTTTATGACTGGAATCTCACCTGGTGGTAAATTATATATTATACTATTTTATTCCTAAATTTACGCGTTTAGAACCCTCGTAGCTTTAGGTTTAAATATGGCGAACGAAGTAGTAGTAGTATTTGATGTTGTAAAAGCGCAACTGCTGAGTTTCTTGCCAGATTCTTCTCGGTAGAATCTGTCTTCGGAACCGGTGGTAGAGTCACTAAACACAGACAGACTTGATGTTTCAATAGTGCTTATATTAGGCCTACTTGAAATAATAGATTTTTGAATTTTTTTAATGCTTCATAAGTGCCTTTGATAGGCGTACATGAATAAAAAAAATTGAATTTGAATTTGAATTTGGTCAAGGCCTTCTTCAATGAGATTTGGTGAGCTACAAAGTACAATACAAATAGTTAAGTAATTGTGATATTGACATAATATTTTTAAGACTAATTATTTACCACTATTTTAGTACGTAATTTTTGTGATTATAAATTGCATGTATTTTTTTATGATTGTTGATTATTTGCTTTAATTTAATTTATTTTCTATCTCATTTTATTTAATTATCCTATATTCACTAAAATGTTCTATTTATTTAGCTGGCTTTTTATTTTGATCTTTATTAATTTCATTGCTTTTACATTTTTTAATTTTCTAAACTATTAATTCAAGTGTACAAGTATCCCTGTACCTATTCATTACAAATTCGAAGCTTAAAACGTAGAAAGTCGATCAAACTAACCAACAAACCAACGAGGCAGTTAAGTAAATCGGCAATACAAAATCCCAGTCAAAACACAATAAAAAGGCTTTAAACAGAATCAATTCCTTTACCCACCCCACTGTAAGTATCGTTTCCACATTTCTCTCCCCCTCGATGACGGACAGGGCCGGACACCCTCTGTCATTAGTCGCTCTCATCACCGGACAGGAAGTTTGCTGGATTTAAGACGCAGCGAGGCCGGCAACGATATGCTTCGGTGGTCTCATAAATAAGAATCACTTCACATGATAACAAAAGAATACCAAGGAGTTATGTATCAGCTAGAAAAGAAAACTGTGGGTATCTTAACAGTTAACACAATACTCTAGGAATAATGATCTATGGAGGATATATGAATTAATAAAAGTAAAAGACGTATGATGGTGAGAGAAATCAGCATATCAGCATCAGTATAAAATCAGCAGCTATAGATTTTTCGATAATCTAACACGACAACATCGCAGTAAAACGGATCTTCTAAAAAGGAAGTAGTTAAGCTCGAAGCTAAGATTCACGCTTCTGTAATTTTGAACTGAGTACCAAAAAGAGGAGCTTATTTTGGCGATTTTTTTTAATTCAAATTGATGCACATAAGGACAGAGCTAACAAAAAATACGATCAGAAACTAAAAAATAAAAAGTTGAGACAGCGACCCAATTAGGTTATCTATTAGATAATAAAATGGTATATTTTTGTATACCGTTTCTATACGACGAATACTCATGTTTTAAGAGATGATGGCAACTTTTTTAAAGAAAAAAATATTCATACTTGTAAAAATAATATTTAATTGAATTAGAAAATTCTCATTTAAATCCAATCAAAATGCAACACCACTCTCGAATGTTCCATTTGCATTGTAAATATGATAAACCAGCACAGTTATTATTTACTTCTGCATACCTAAGTTGCAGTTAGTACACTCAGTACGAATTGTCTTGCATCGCAAAATTTTACGGTTTTCGAGCAACAAAAGACGAGCGACAACACAAGAGAAAACGAATAAATATTTATTTTCGAAACACAAATGTTCTTAATGCGACTGAACTAAAATTCCATTCCACTTTGACGTTAATAACCAAATGAATATACTAAGACAATACACACATAGCCATCTAAACCAAGAGTATGCTTGTGTTGTTTGTGTATAGTAAAAATTAGTATTTATTATAGATAAACAAGTGGACACTGATTCCTACAAGTGGAAAGATTTTGTGTGATTAACTTGAATGTTTATCACACAAAATTATATGTATTTACTATATTGTCATTATTTTAAAATCTTTAAATTTATCTCTCAATGACTCTCTCGGACCCATTTTGTAGATCGAACGAACAGCCCTCTCCTGCAGCACGAAAATAGTGCTAATATCAGCAGCATTACCCCAAAGTAAAATTCCATATGACATAATGCTGTGAAAGTAATTAAAACTGTTTTTACTATATTTATAAATATAGTAAAAACAGTTTATATTCCAGCTGTTGGAATCGAACCCACAGCCTTGGACTGAGAAAGCAGAGTCGCTGCCTACTGCGCCAATCGGCCACCACGTTATAAAGCTTCGAGATGTGCATTTGTTCATCTGTACTCGTAGTAAAACTCGTACTAAAGGTTCAATAGTCTACATTGCGCACAAAGCCACATTTTTCAGCGAGCACCGTCGCACCGACCATACAATAGCAATATCGAGAAAAGGTTAATTCAGCTGACTCATAAGTAACTTGCATTCGCTTGCCATTTTGTGAAAAGAAATCTTTTTTGTAAAGTCTCTCTTCAAGCGTAGTTGCAATGAGTTAATGTTGCCAGTAATTTGGAACTTTCGGGAATGTCTTGATTTTTCACTTTCAATTTTATTGTGTTGTTGTTTGGCCTAATGTTGGCACCGCTGTTTTGAAGACGCTTAGTTTACGTGATCTAAAAACCTATTATTATAGCTATTGTTCAAATGCCAGGCCAAATTCAAAATTCAAATATCACACGTAGTAACAAAGAAAAACTTGTTTATGGATTATAACAAGTGGTTGCCTAGTGGTCGAAATTCAACCATAAATAATTAAAAATATAAGTTTGAACATTATTGGTTTTGGTGTCAGACTTTTTTAACCACAGATTTACTTTGGGCCTAGCTGGCGATGTCGTAGTATATTTATTTTTTATTTATTTAAATTTCGCCAATGCTACATTGTTAATTATTTTTATGTAACTAGTGACAAAGAGTCCATATGCGTGTGTGCCAAATACTACCATGTATTATTTACATATTTGTAATGTTATTTTTATTGATTTATTGTATTTTAAGCATTATGAATAAAATAAATAAATAATAATAAATAAACTACGACAATACAAACAGCGCAATCGATGACTGATGAGTGTTTTTATGAATAATATACTTAAATACGTATAATATAGAAATGAACACCCATATACTGATAAATATGAATGTTCATCCCACAAACATTTTCCATTTGCGGGAATCGAACCCACGGCCCGACTCAGAAAGTAGGGTCGCTGCCCACTGCGCCAATCGGCCGTCTAAATGTGCAAACCTTGTCCTGAAATATCAACCTGCCGCGTGGTGATAGTCCAAACCGCCTTCCCTGCTAAGTAGAACCCTCTCCCTCACATGATTTGAGTTTAATATCCCTGCAGAGTGCTGCATTCTTTTAGAAGGGAAATGGCAGGGTGGGGGGGGGGGGGGGGGGGGCTTCATGGCATGTTAAAGTGACTGATGCGGCAATGACAGGGTGGAAATCTTTTGGAAGCTTTTGTTTATAACGCTTAGGTATTTGAACTATTCGACGGGAAGGGCGTTTCGAAGTTACGTAGAACTTCGAAGTACATCATGGAAGTGATTGATTTGTTTTAAAGTACTTATCTTATAGTAAGAAGCGGGTAATTATTTGCGGAATTCCATGACATACAATTAATATAAAGTATAATTCTAAGGAATGCAAATATTTAAAAGCAATTTAAAATTGGTTCAGCCATAATCATGCATTTTTTTATTTATTTTGACGGCTGATTGGCGCAGTGGGCAGTGACCCCGCTTTCTGAGTCAAGGCTGTGGGTTCGGCTCCCACAAACGGGAAATGTTTGTGTGATGCACATGAATGTTTTTCAGTGCTAGGGTGTTTATTTGTATTTGCATTTATGTATATCATTCGTAAAAGTACTCATCAGTCATCTTGGAAGGTACCCATAACACAAGCTACGCTTACATTGGGAATCGATGGCGATGTGGGTATTGTCTTAGTATTTTATTTTATTTTAGTTTCTTCGAACTAAGATCTTTATTTCAAATTCCTCTACAACTTAATCCTTGACTGCAATCTGAACGGCTGGTGAGTCACAGATGGTAACGGGCTTAACTTGTTAGGGCTCTGGCTGTTATATTTACCCCTAATCGGTTTCTACGCGACATCTTACCGGAACGCTAAATCGCTTAGCGATACGTCTTTGTTGGCAGTGCGGTAACTAGCCACGACCAAAACCTCCCACTAGACTACAACCAGAGAGAAAACTATAAATTTTAAATTCCCAAAACCCTCATAAACCCAAAACATATAAACAATAATGATTGGTATAATCCGCGAAAAACTGGCATATCGCCTACTGCAATTTATAATATTTCTAATTGATTTAAAAAAAACAGTCATATTCATCTACGTCGGAAGAAGGTTTTCAACTACATACATTACATAAATTAAAACTGCCACCACTTTATTCACGCTTAATTTATTTATGTTTTCATTTAAAAATATTTAGGGACCTTTTTCGACAATCGTAAACGTATTAGCGTCTAGGGTGCATTGCCCTAATGACCCGTGGCGTCATAAATTATAGAAAACAGGGATGCGTCCAGAATACTCCGCCCAGATTTATAAACAAGGGTGAGTTGGACATATATTCCACAAGGGTATTTGTTGGAAAATTCCAAAATAATCTAGGATAGAAATTATGTATTCAAACCATAGTCATAACTAAATCGTTGGTAAAGTGGTTTGCATGCTTGGCTGCAGTACACAAGGATGATTGTATATTCTCAGTGCCATCGTAGAGTAAAAACTCAAACTTTACCCATCTGTGTACTAGCTAACTGCTGCCAGCTTCTTCGTCCGTTTTTCTTTTGTTTTTAACGCAGCGATAACGAAAAGATTATTTAACTCGCGATCACTTGTTATATGTCCAATCGGAATTAATTAAAAAGTATTTTAATGTTATATACCATTGATGACAAAACTATTTATTTAAATAATTGACACTGCGATACTTTTGTTTTCACCAAATTTTAGAATACAAAAGCTAATATTGCGATCTAACTATGATAGTTAGATATACTCCTTCAGTGACTTTTTTTAGGTAATAATGAGTACTTTAAATATGTACAACATACTTTCTATGTACCATCAATAGTTTTCACAGCGCACGCTAAGTAATGAATTTTATAGGATAAAATTGGCCGCTTTTGCTCACATTTTTGCAATTTTCTTAAGAATCTCCAATGCTTTTTTTTTTAAAATATAGCCTATATTACTACGTGAGAGTTTAATTGGATTTTAATAACTCTATTGCATAACAACGGATAGAAAGTACAGGACAAAATGCACATAATTAAAAAGCAAAAGGCGATCTTATCACTTAAATAATTGTTAAGTGATTTCTTCCAGGCTACCTTTTCGAACGGAACCATTGAGACACTTTAAAGGCTAGCAATAATACAAACATATACACACGGGAGTTTACGTTTTTCTTGGCGAGGAAATCAGTGCAGTACTTTCTGAGCCTATTGGGTACAAACAAACAACCAAAAGAATTTTTCCTCTTTATGATATTAGTATTGATTGCCAAAGGCCGGTGCGATAAAAGAGTAATAGCCTAGTGATTAATACTCCAGGTCGCCTTCTAAGGGGACCGAGTTTGATTTCCGGCACGAACTTCGAAGTTTTGAGAGTAAGGTGCGATTTTGATTTAAGCGATTAAAAATCAATGTCGGGAACCCTGTATGCCTGAGAATGCTAAGGTTCTCAAAGTCTTGAGAAGTCAATTAAGTAATTTACCACACTTAGCCAGGTGATGGATTAAAGCCTAAATCCTTCAAAGTCAAAGTCAAAAATATCTAATATCTAATATTAATAATACAAAATCTAATATCTAATATTTTGACGGCCGACTGGTGCGGTAGGGAGCGACCCTGCTTTCTGAGTCCAAGGCCGTGGGTTCGATTCCCACAACTGGAAAATATTTATGTGATGAACATGAATGTTTTACAGTTTCTGGGATTTCTTCTCAGATAAACAATCTGTATATTATAAGTATTTATGTATATTATTCATATAATTATTCATCAGTCATCTTAGTACCCATAACACAAGCTACGCTTACTTTGGGGCTAGATGGCGATTTGTGTATTGTCGTAGTATATATATTTTATTTATTTATTAATCTTTATTCAAGTAGGTCCATAGATGGCACTTTTGATTCGTACAAAAGAATTACACGGTAGTGAGATGGTGGCGATAACCACATTCGTAAACTTAAAACTAAAGCTACGAGGGTTCTAAATGAATCCTGGTCGAAGAAGAAGACCACAGCCCTTCTAATTCTGGGGCCCCGTGCCCTGTACTGAGCTGGTAATGATGAATGCTATATTACACGTATTATCCAATAAACGTCATCTGCTGGACATAGGTCTTTCGTAGGGAGCTCTTAATACCACGAAGGTATGTAATGGGACGTATTAAATAAAAATAAAAAAGGATTGTGTATTCATCAGTCATCTTAGTACCCATAACACAAGCTACGCTTACTTTGGGGCTAGATGGCAATGTTGTGTATTGTCGGAGTATATATTATATATATATATTGTGTGGTATTATGAAACCACGGTAAATATTAAACTTTTTTCACATTATAGACATTTAACGAAAAATATTCGGAATATTCCATTACCGGTAAAAAAATCGCTTCATCATTCTTGAAATGATGATAAAAGTAGACTAGGTCTATCTTAGACATACATAATACTTAACAATTATTTCGATGATATACACATATTAAAAATCAAAACAATCCCTACTAATCCCTACTAATATTATAAATGTCAATGTAAGTTTGGTTGTTACGCTTTCACGCAAAAACTACTTAATCGATACCTCATAAAATTTTGTACATATATTCTTGGAAGTGTTAGAAGTAATATAGAATACTTTTTATCCCGACATTAAGCTCCGTTCCTTTGTGAGAGAAGATGAGTGTTTAACGATTTTACACCATAACTCCGACAAATTATAACCGATTTATATAATTATTTTCCTACTATAGAGGTTATAAGAAAAGCAAACCCCTCATTTAAGGCTTAGCGATACTGAATATTTTGAATTTTTTTAGATCTTCAACTAAATTTAATGCCACATCAAAAAACAAAATCAAACGCATACGAAGTCGCGGGCAACAGCTAGTATTTTATAATTGTTAAGTCATTTTGATCCGTTTTTCAATTATTTCCAATGATTCTATTATCAATTCCATCTTCATGAGATTCACAGTTTATAAATGTAACCAATATATCATTGAGTACTGGCACAAATGAGTGATAGACACGGTAAGCTGATGCGAACTATAGGCGCCGCCATATCGGCTTCGGCTGCTCTGACGGGCGGCTGTCACTTTATCCCTACTCCGCGGCCGACCGTCACGCGACATGCAACACACAGTCGACAAAGTCTTAGGCGGCGCAATAAAAGTGTCACTTTAAAAATAGAACAGAGAAAACTAGAAACTTCGTGATGTACATAGCAAAAAAGAAAAGTATAACAAAACAACGTATACAATTTGGCGGCCTTATCCCTTCATAGCGATTTATCCAGGCAACCAATGGCGAAGATAAAAAACAGGTACAGAGAATAATTATCAATATTAACAACAGGTATCATAAAACTCGCATCTTTGTAATATAAGTTTGCATTATTTCCCGTATATGCATAACTGTAATATTTCTATCACCGATTTCCCTTCAGCGTCACCGCCCCCTAAAATTTACGACGACACGGACTATTAGCCCAGCCGAGCGAAATAGTCGCCGAAAACATTATTGTTTACGGCCATCTCCAGCCAACAGAAGATACACACATTATTAATACCATGTGCTTATACCCTCTCGAAACCTGCTGACCCAAGTATAAACTCGTATTTTTTTTTATCTCCTTGATTACTTCGCATATTTCTTGTATAGCACTCCTCGTCAATAAGTTTGCATTCATGCGTCATACATAGCTGTAATGTTTCTATTACCGATTTCCCTTCAGCGTCACCGCCCCCTAAAATTTACGACGACACGGACTATTAGCCCAGCCGAGCGAAATAGTCGCCGAAAACATTATTGTTTACGGCCATCTCCAGTCAACAGATTATTAATTTCATGTGTTCATACCCTCTCAGAACCTGCTGACCCAAGTATGTATATAGGGAACAAGTAATCATATTAAAAATTGGGAAAAACCCCGACACATTATTTAATACCCATGTTGACTGATTTATACGCCATTCTGGGGTGGTGACCATCTTGGATTTGAAATTTGGCATAGTATTCTACTAGTCTAGCCTTTTAATTTGATACTCATATTGCGGGAGTTGAATCAAATATACAATCCGAAATTTTGTGGTGTCGGCCATCTTGGACCGATTTTCATTAAACATAGCTATGAACACTCCTGACACACACATACACAAACTTGTAACCTGGGATAGAAACGGCCTTCAAACAGACCAGAGAAAATACAGAAATTATTAATTTATCAATTTTCACTGCCGAGACCGTCCACTTAAAAGACCACAGCTTTCACCGCTGCGACAAACTGCTGCGTTTTGTTTTTTTTTTTTTGTTTCAAAGGCGAATTCGTCGGGAGTGTTCTTAGTTATGTTTGATGAAAATCGGTCCTCCATGGCCGCCGCTAAATAACGGCAGTTTGCATATTTTCATTTATTTAATATTATTTTTATGATATCCTTGACACAGATATCTAGTTAGGAGTCAAATATTTACCCTAACATATGGCCAATTATTCTTTTTAAGTAAAAATTTTACGTGTATAAAAATTAATTTGTATAACCTTGGTTGTAAGTGGTTTAAATGTATAACTAATGTATATGTACTTAAATAAATAAAATAATAAATAAATAATTATTAAGTTTCTTCTCTTCCTGTCAATGTCTTTTTCTTTTTATGGTGTACAAATGAAGTTTATAAATAAATATTATTATAAAATAACTTTTAGTATAGTTCATAGATCACGGCGGGAGTACAGCTATTTGCGGCTATGGTTTCACAAACAAGACATGTTAACGCTATGAATCTCCACGTTATTAAGTTTAACAAATTATTAACAGACACTTAATATAGTTCAGAATATTCATACTACCCCCAAAGCTGATTATGGGAAATTGGGTCACAACGCAAAATACATTTAGGCGATAATTGCTTGCTACATAAACGATAGGTACCGCCTTATATGAGTAATGAGCATCAAAGGGACGTCTTAATTAATGCTAACAAACTCATTAACCGCGCTAAAGCCGAAGTTTCAAATTTATGCGTTTATTATTGTGGAACAACGTGCGGCGGAAAATAACACCGTTTATTCAATTGTGCCAAGCTAATTTCAGCTCTCGGCTAGATACTTTGAAATGTCTTAATCCTTTGGGGTAGTTAATGGTGAAAATCTTAGAGGAAAACTTAGTTTAATGGGCACAGTAATAAAGATGGAATGAGTTATTGTTTGGATTCGCCTATTTACACGCTTTGATTTTATATAATGTTACTGGTATGCCTTTTGTAGATGATACAGGTGTGTAGAAATTCCGAATGTAAGAATTGAAAGTGAACTTAAGCTATTGTACTTCAAAATGAGTGTTTATTGTATAAAGTAATAAAGTAAAAAAAAATCTTTTAATTTAAATAATAAAATAGTCGAGCTTTTTGTGACAGAGCACGTCCGGGTAAGTTCTTTCGCCAAGCTTATTCAAGTTGAACCAATTATTATTAAACCAAACAAAACTAAACAAAAGATTATTAAAGTAAACAAGCAGTGTAGTTTACTAGGCTGCATAAAATTAGTAATCATTTAAGGGTAATTGAATATCATTTTATAACAAATTACCAGATGAAATCCTTAAGATGTCTCTCAATAGATTCAAAGTTTATATAGAACGTAAGCTTAAAGAAAAATCCTATTATAATATTAAGGATTACATTTATGATAAAAAGCTTGGGTATAAATTGCTCTTACTTCATAGCTATACATTAACTAGACTCTGAGATTGTGATAACATAAAAAAACTCAAGTATGTTATGGGCTCTTCCTGGACCAGGGCGCGTTTGGAACCCACCTAGCTTTAGTTTTAAGTTAACGAATGCTGCTATCACCATCTCCTAACATTAGTGTTAACGTGTTAAATGTATGAACATATAGTAAAATTATCAATAAAAATTTAACAAAAAATTTTCATACATAGTTCCTAATGCAAATTTCTTAAGTCTTTGGCCTAACCTGGGAATCAAATCCAGAGCCACGAAAATTGTGGTTAATGCGAAAGTTTATTGAGTACTAGAGTTTGCGTACAACTACTAATGCATCATCCGTCCGTTGTCGGTCTCATAAGGATCGTAGCGTGATATTAAAAAACAAATCTATCTTAAAAATATTTCAATTCCAAGTGGCATAGATGGTGGAACAAACTTTCACCACCTATTTAATCCCTTTGAGGAATTCTTAAAAAATTGTGACGTACATAGGCAAAAAATTGTGACATACGAGTACATAGGTAGAAGTGGGTACCTATGTATGTCACAATTTTATATTTACATTAAACTGAAAGCCAAAGTACCAAGTTCCCACGTTATTAACTATACGCGATAGAAAGCGAAAGAAAGATAGTAATGACTAGGTAGGTTTTTTTTCTCAGGAAGCCCTAGTTTGCAGCGCTTCTAGTTTACTTGAATATCTTGCTTAACCAAACTAAGTTCGCAAACTTTAGAAAAGCTAATAACAGAAAATGAAAATTTAGAGCATTCAGAGCGACTTCCCCTGAAAAGCTACAACCAAGGATACGTTTACGGTATAGATACGACGAAACAACAAAAGTAGAAAGCGCTAACTGTCACATTCTTATTTGTTTGGCCATAGGGACATTTTGGATTAATATGAGGTGAAAATTGTGATAAAACTCATCAACTTCGAGTAGCAGGAAAAAAATAGTAGAGATATATTGTTTCAGTCTTCAGAGACGCCAAAAATTACATTGTCAGTAGGTAGAGAATACAAATTGTAAAAGTATTTGTTAAATATGCTTATTAAAACTTTTTATTATTTTTAAATATAATTTGTGCTTGTATATTTCTATTTTTTCCAGTTAAACTAGAAAAATTACAGACTATTTATGAATTTAAATGCAGACAAGATGAAATTTCCCAAATAACAAATCTCACTTTCGCAATCATTATCATTAATATTTAATTGACATCCACTACGGGGCACGGGCCTGTCGCCATGCTGCTTAAATGCTTTAACGATTTTATTATTCGTTTAGAATAAAATTGTAATTGATTTTTCTGTATAAGTTACAATTGCGTGTAACACACAGTTTTAACTAACACATTTGTTAGCGTTCTTTAAATTTTGAGAATCCATTCTTAAAAGAGACACCATAACAATGTTTTCATTATCATTTTCCAATATCCAATATTATCAATATTATTTTGATTGACTATCAATATTATTTTGATTGACTGTAGTCTCAGTCACTTGACGTACTCACATGAATAATCTTGCAAAAACCCGCTCTACGTGTAGCCAAGTAAACTACATAGTCAAATAAATAAATATACTACGACCATACACACACCGGCATCTAGCCCCAAAGTAAGCGTAGCTTGTGTTATGCGTACTAAGATGACTAATGAATAATTTTATGAATAATATACATAAATACTTATAATATACAGATAAACACCCAGACACTGAAAAACATTCATGTTCATCACAGACACATTTTCCAGTTGTGGGAATCGAACCCACGGCCTTGGACTCAGAAAGCAGGGTCGCTGTTCACTGCGCCAATCCGCCGTTGCATGTTGATCGCACTTCGTTAATTCTCAATTCACGTTAGATTTATCTGCTCTATGTTTACAATTTACATAAATATCTATGACGGGAAGTTTTCAACAATTTAAAAGTAGGAATCGAAGTGGACGTCCAAGTAGTCCGGACAATGCCTGCGGCCGGACTTGTTGGAGAACGACGGACTTTTAAAGTCATCCGCGTAGTGGTTTGTATCGTGCGCCGAGCCATAATATTTGCAGAGGAATTTTAGTTCGGAAATCTTTTTTAACTATTTGTGTTAGTGTAAGGAAATTTATAGGGTTTTATTGTTATTTATTTCTTACTAGCTATTGCGGCTAGAAAAGCGCCCGTAATTGCTTTCAATGTATGATTATTTTTAGTCGCAAGCCTGTCAAGCATACATAATTCAAAAAGTTTGTTACTCTGTTCTCATATACAAGAAACAAACAAAGAAATACAACAAAGATTGTTAAATTGTAAAACGATGTTGGAAAAGAGCAACTGCTGAATTTCTTGGCGACTTCTTCTCGGTAAAATCTGCATTCAAAACCGGTGGTTCCGGTGGCTTCCGAATCACTATAAACAGACATACTTGACGTTTCAAAAGTGCTTATATTAATGCTTGAAATAAATTAATTTTGAATATTTTCTTTTTTGAATTATAAGGACAGGTAATCATATTTAAAAATGTCTTCGAATTAGATTTGCAATTCATGCAAACTTAATGTTTAATCTTAAAACTAAAATGCTATAATTGACTGTCTTCAACTATTGAGCAGCTTTCAATTTAGGGTTCCTGTCCTGAAAGCAATTACCGTACCCTCGGAAACCAGTACCAACTACTCGTAACATAGACTCAAAAATATGTGAGACCCTGACCCACAACAGCACTGAGCAACAGTGTCACTTTTAGCATGAAGATAGTTTATGGACCGGAAGGAATTGATGGACAACTTTTTTAGATTCCTTTCCCGTCACTGCCGAACGGGATATAATGATATTTAGTATGTGAATACTTTAGGATTATCACACATGATATTTTATCATCATAATTACCAGCCCAATGACAAGGATTTTGTTCACACTAGCCAAGTGTGGATTAGGGAACTTCACGTGGCTTTGAAAACATAAGGGATACCTCGAACGCATGCACGTATCCTCAAGATGTATTCCTTCACTGTTAATGCACAATTTAATTAATTAAATAAATAATTAAATATAAAATATAAATATACTACCACATTACACACATCGCCTCATAGCCCCAAAGTAAGCGTAGCTTGTGTTATGGGTACTAAGATAGCTGATGAATATTTCTATGAATATAATACACATAATTACTTATAGTATACAGATAAACACCCAGATATTTTCCAGTGGGAATCGAAACCACGACTCAGAAACAGGTTCGCGACCCACTGCGCCAGTCGGCTGTCAGATTAATATTTAACTGCTCCAAAGAGTGAGGCTAGATCTTACCACAAGGTTATCGCCACTTCCGTCACTAATAAAATCGTGTAAGTAAATTTGTTGGTTTTTTTCACACAGTAATTGTATCTTTAATATTACTAGGGCAGCAGAAATGCAGTTAACGTACACACTAAATAAACACATAAAACACAGGGCCCATTAAAAGATCAAAAGTTTCGCCTGAGAGTTTCCACGCCGAAGTTCTGCTCACGCCGTAACCAACAGCAGACTTCGCACGTTGGCCGGTAACTTTCATTAGCACTAAACTGGATTCAAGTCCCTCTGTCCGCACTCCATTCAACTGCTAACTGCTTGAAAACTACTTCTTTACGGCGAAGAAAACACCCACTGTTGAATTAAGTTAATTAACGGATTTAAATACGTACTCACTGCACATATGATACAATAAAAAGGTTCATTTTCTTTTTTTAACCTCCGACGCCAAAACGACGGGGTTTCTTTAGTTCTACGTGGCTGTAGCATCATATTTCCCGAACAGATGAACCGATTTCGATTTTGTTTTTTTGTGTGAATGGTTAATTGTGAAAGTATTTTAGGTTAATAAAAATCTGTACAAGATGGCCGCCGAAACAAAATGGCGGATTAAATATTTTTTTACAATTCCCTCAATATGGGTATCAGACGAAAGGGCTGGAATAGTAGAATACTTAACACTGTGACAAATCAAAAAACCAAGATGGCCACCATTCGTCATGGCGAATAACATTTTTTTTTTCACCAAGCTGTCTAGAAAAAAAATGTTAACTATATTGAAAGTATGAGGATTTTTACATTTTAAATTTTGTTCGTTGGATTTGAAATTAAATTGTTTTTCAACCGTTTACAGTAGGGTAATGTGTTCAACAATCTATTTATGTATAAAATAATAATTATTATCTTTATTTATCGGCATTACCTACGTAAATTTCTAAAAAAATAACATAAAAGACTTTATAAGCTATGTCAGTATTCTCTTTGGCTAACCTTCCATTTTCAGAACACTGCGAAAACACATGTATGCCCACTCAGTGCTGCATAAATGGATTTTCTTGTTATTCTGATAGTGTTTTCAGAATACTGTATATAGATGAGGTGATTGCGCAGTGAAAGACAGGCTTCTGTTTCGGGGGGACCGAGTATATCCGCAGCACGCCTTTTTTCGGTGTTATTTGCGTTTTAAGTAATTAAGTAGGGATCACTCGCTTCAACGGTAAAGAGAGTTCCTGAGAGTTGTCCATTATGTTCTCAAAGACTTGTGAAGTCTACAAATCTGCACTTCGCCATCATGGTGCTCTGAATAAGTATGTGATGTTGGCTAACGCACGTGTTGCTCGAAACAAGCGGTGGGTTTGAAGTGCGGTAACGGGAGGCTTCGGTCGTGGTTAGCTGCCACCCAGACTGCGTCTGTACTATTACCGGGTAATATTGCGGCCGAGTGGCGCAGTGGGCAGCGACCCTGCTTTCTGAGTCCAAAGCCGTGGGTTCGATTCCCACAACTGGAGAGTGTTTGTGGGATGAACATGATTTTTTTCAGTGTCTGGGTGTTTAGCTGTATATATTATAAGTATTTTAATATTATGTGTATTATATTCAAAAAAAAATATTCATCAGCTATCTCAGTACCCATAACACAAGCTATGCTTATTTTGGGGCTAGATGGCGATGTGTCTATTGTCGTAGTATATTTATTTATTTAATATTGCAGTCAAGGGTTAACTTGCAGTAGAATTAAAAAAAATTAATATTGCCCAAGAGTACAAACAAAACACGATAAAATCCGAAAAAATCATTAAAAAAACAGTTTTATATTCAAACGTTTTTTTTAAAGTAGTAATTGGCATTTGGCAGACCAATCATATGGCTTACCTAATGGTAAGTGAAAAAGTGGTAAGTAACAATAGGAAGATCTTCCTCCGAGCGGGTGATCGTGCTAGGGGACCGAGGTCCGAACATTCATCTTTGGAAGTTGTATATTATAGTCAATTTTTGTGAACATTTCGCTAGCGCGATGCAGGATTTTTGTGGCGCCATCTAGTTCGGTAATGTGGAGATCGCTACACTTATAATCAAAAAAACACTTTGCAGGACATTCAAAGAACATATTCTATGAAGTGCCGCTTTTAGCCATCAACCTGAGACGTAGGTTTTAAGGCTCATGTGCCTGTAATTTCACCGGTAACCACGCCCTTCAAAACGTCCCAAGTAGTTATCTGCAGACACTTCGCACTTTAACCGGTATTTTACATTAGCACTAAACTAAATTCTAGTCCATCTCTCTACACTATGCTCTGCTAACTGCAAAGAAAACACCTACTGCTAAACTTAGTTGGATGTTTCTCCTTAAAGTTTAATTGGCATTCAAGGAAAATCTTGATTGGACATTGTGGATTTCTGAACGGCTAATTTGATACGATAACTGCTTTATAATTTTTGAAAATAGATCTTAGTTGAAAACCAAATTGTAAGACAATAATTTGGATCTTCAACTAAGGTCTATTTTCAACAGACTTAAAAAAGGGAGAAGGTGTAACATAACAATAGTATATTTGTAACTCGATAACTGCTCCAATTTAGATAATTATTTTTTGTTTGGTACGTTATACTTCAGGGGTGGTACCATTTTAATTTGATGAAGTTTTATCTTGGAGAAATCGAGGGCAATATTCAAATATAACTGATGATTCAGACCATGGATGGAACTGGTGAAATACAATAATTAATATTACATGAATTGTGTTTCGATTATGGTATATGGCTGCTAACCAATTTATGCTCGTCACAATAAAAAATGACACACACACATACACACACAAACAGACACACACAGACACACACAAACAGACACACACATACACTAACGACCACGCACGCGCGCGCAGATACGTCAAACTTATAACACCCAGCCGTTTTTGCGTCGGTGGTTAAAAAGGGATAGAGTCAACTTATTTTTGACTGGCAACGATGATAAATCAAAACTTTGAGAACACGTTACGCGGTGGTTTCATAGCCGCACGGGGCTGACGTCGGCGTTTTTTTCTACGCCATCACCGCCATTAAATGTAACAGGAAATTAACATTGACAAGTTTCAAAATGTAACTTTATTGGCCGCATTTTGGATTAAGCAGCTTTTATCTTTTATTTAGTTTTCTGTTGGAAAACGTAGCTATTGTTAACTGTACATAATTGATATTAAAGTAAGTATACAAAACAGGGTACCCAATGATCATCAATAACCAGTTTAATATCGAGCGTGAACCCACCAGTCACTATGCTGTTCGCCAAAAAGAGGAGCCCAATTTCTAACACTATTC
Organism: Pararge aegeria; assembly: GCF_905163445.1. Classification (NCBI taxonomy): domain Eukaryota; kingdom Metazoa; phylum Arthropoda; class Insecta; order Lepidoptera; family Nymphalidae; genus Pararge; species Pararge aegeria. Next base: position 2,283,011 of record NC_053187.1, read on the forward strand.
CTAGCGCAATATAACAAACGATATTTTTTATCAAGAACGTGATATTTTGTAACTTCCTCACTTTAACCCATTACCGGCCCATTACAGAGCACGGGTCTCCTCCAACAATGAGAAGGGGTAAGGCCGTAGTCCACCACGCTGGCCCATTTGGTGGACTCCACACACCTTTGAGAACATTATGTAAAACTCACAGGCATGCAGGTTTCCTCAGGTTTTTTTTCTTCCCCATTAAAGCATGTGATATTTTAATTGCTTAGAACGCACATAACTTAAAAAGTTAGAGGAGGCTGGAATCCAAACTCGCTCCCAAAAGTGAAGTCGTGCTCGTACCCAATTCAATATCACAGCTTCATAAGTGTTACATATATGAACATATTATTCTATACCGGTGTATTGTAGATCTTTTTAATGGTTTTCCAAAATACTTACCCTATAAAGCATGGGCACGTTGTTTAGGAGATAATGTGAAATTTATGAATCGTACTATCACGCTCTCGCTATGAGTAACAATCACGCGGCTCGTATTGATGATGCCGGCTGTGTTTTTAAACGGTTTTTTTTGATTAATTTTACTACATAACCGCGTGGTAAGTGCTGATGCAGTCTTATATAGAAGCAGGCAAAGCTTGTAATGGTATGATCTTAGTTATATTAAGCCAACAGCTCTCATCAGTTTCAACGCCACATGTAAATGGAATGCTGAATCGTTTGGCGGCACGTCTTTGTCGGTAAGGTATAACTAACCACGATTGAGAGTTCAATCGTGGTTAGTTATACACCAGACAAAACGTTTCTTTAAGACTCATAGTTAGCGTTGGTTAAGAATAGTAAATTAGACAGTACACACATCACTATCTAGCCCCAAAGTAAGCGTAACTTGTGTTATGGGTGCTTAGATAACTGATAATTAATTTATGGAAAATATAAATGCAAACTTATACTATACAAATAAATACCCAGACACATAAAAACATTCATGCTCATCATACAAACATTTTCCAGTTTTGGGAATCGAACCCACGGAAATAGACTCAGAAAACAGGGTCACTACCCGCTGCGACAATCAGCCGTCAAAAAATTACGTAACTATAAACAAAATACGAACACTTTCTACGCCATTTTGCATCTATTATGTTATTCCTTTCTATTTTAAATGGTTATATTTCGTAAACTCGAACTACCATTCCTGTGGGCGCAAATCTCTCGTCTTTTATATAAGTTCTTTTTATGAAAACTTGTAATTGACTCCGTGACTTTATTCGTTCTTCTACCTGTTATCATCTGTAACGTTTTCTAGTCAATAAAATTAAGTAAAATTAATAAAGTTTGACTATCATCCAATTTAAAAACTCTACCACTAAAATACTACCACTAGCATGGCATGTAGTTACACAGCAACTCCCGAGTATGTACTCAGCCAGCACGCTTCACGTCTTAGCCGGATTACGCCAGTTCTCGGAGGATTACCGGCTAAAATGGAATTAATTTCGGCAAACCTCAACTTTGTATTTATTACCAAATTCTATGTAAGCTGGGGATTATATTGTAACAAGTTTCACGGCTTCCATATATATATAATATATTCTGGTATATTACATTGGAATACCCTTGACATAAAGGTGTTTTAATATTGAGCTCTAATAAAAATATTTGTTTTATTCCAATACCATTATATAGCACGGGTCTAAACCACAATGAGAAGGGTTTTAGCCGTAGTCCACCACGCTGGCAAAGGGCGCGTTGGTGGACTCCACAAGCCTTTGAGAAAATTATAGAGTAGTCTCCGCATGCTGGTTTCCTCACGATGTATTCCTTCACCGTTGAAGCAAGTGATATTTTAATTACTTAAAACGCACATAACTGAGAAAAGTAACAGGTGGCTGGGATTCGAACTCAACCTCCCGAAAGTGAAGCCGACGTATTAACCACTGAGCTATCACCGATTATGTATTAGGGGTTCTGTGATTCTGTCATATAGGTAAGTATGTACATCATTTGTTTACCTTTTCTTAACAAAAGTAAAACCAAGTGGGTAGTTTAATTATTACATGTATAGACTGTCAAGTTTTGCTACCTGGCTCAATAAACGTGTTACTATCCAATATCGTATTATTTATACATAATAGGTCATCATATCAGCAAAAACAAGTTTTGGCATCGCTTATGTCTCTGGTCCTGGTACGATTCCCGAATGGAACCTTTTAGCGAGCAGATATTTTCTAATTTCTCTTTACATATTTATGTATTTACTAGGCGGTATATTTATTTATTTATACTACTGTATGTAACTTGAAAAAATAGCTTGCTTATATTGAAAGGTTGGGTTGCAGGCGACATTACAATAATCCAAATGTAACATTCATCTTCATTATTTTAGTCCGCTTGTACCCGTTCTCACTAAACGTAGGAAACGCCTAAATCGAATGTCTAATGACTAAGCGATGTCTTGATGAAAAACTTTTCACCAACTCTTCGGTGGTAACTATTGTTTAGAGGTTAATATATGTTTTAGTAGATTCTAATACATAATTTACAAACAATAATAAAGCAACAACTTCATATGCTATCACACAAAAAAAGGTAGTAGTCCTTCAGACGACTCTTAAATATAGGAACGGAATTACTTCCACGTATGATTTACGATTAGGTTTTCACAAAACGTAGGAAACGCCTTAATTAAATGACTTCTGTTGTATGTGATTTCTATAAAAATAAAAACGTTTCACCAAGTATTGGTACAAGGTTAGATGTATGCCTAGGAATATCCTTATATTAGGCGTCACTTATTTAGGCTTGTTCGTCCCGGACATCATTCCCGCAATTACGGCATCACAATAACATTATCCGCAGGGCGAAGATGTCTGACCAAATTCAATAGTACACGTAGATACAGTACTGTGAATTTGATTCCGTTTAATCTGGTAATCCCCGGAAACCCTGGTAAGCTAGCTAAGACAGTAACTGTGTTAGCCGACTGAATTTCACAGAGATGCTTGCTACACTACAATATCTAGTACTAGCTGTTGCCCGCGACTTCGTCTGCGTTTGATTGTGTTTGGTGTGGCATTAAATTTAGTTGTAGATCTAAAAAAAATGAAAGTATGTGGTATCGCTAAGCCTTAAATGAGGGGTTTGCTTCAAAAATAATTATTTAAATCGGTTATAATTTGTCGGAGTTATGGAGTTATGGTGTGAGAATCCCCTCTCCCAAAGGAATCGAGCTTAATGTCGGGATAAAAAGTATCCTATATTACTTCTAACACTTCCAAAAATATGTGTACAAAGTTTCATGAGGATCGGTTAAGTTGTTTTTGCGTGAAAACGTACCAAACAAACTTACATTGACATTTATAATATTAGTAGGGATAGGGATGCTAATATACAACGTATACTGTGCTTAATTTGTTGAGATGCTTAATTGAAGATGTCTCTAAAAAAGTTGAAAGACTGTAAGCATAAGTGTCCGTTCACACAGACAGGCTCGGACAGAATCGGACGGTGCTCTTCTTTTCACACGGACCTCCGGCGCGCGTACGGTTGGAACTGGCCGAAACGACCAACTTTGTTTCACATATACCGGCTGGAGCGCAAAAGAGTACGCAAACGGAGCTGTACGGCTGCGCGAGAGCGGAAGAGCGCGTCATCAGAAGTCATACGTACCCGGCCGGCTCCTTTTATTTTTTCACACTAACCGCGTAAAGTTTGCTCACCGGCATTATCAATAACAAATGAGGTGATATGTAAAAATAAACCTTATTTCAACTATCCAACACTCTATTGCTAGGAAAATCTGCTCTCCGGTCCGAGCCGGTCTGTGTGAACGGACACTCAGCTTATAGAAAAGTCCTACTATAGTATAAAGGACTACGTAGTCGATAAAAAAGCTTGGATGTGAATTGTTGCTTTAACCAGGTTGCTCTTCTTACAATTTTAAATGGCAATGTGAGATGGTGATAACAAAAAAAGAGCTCTCAGCTAAGTTTGTGGTGGGCTTCTTCTTAGATCAGGGCGCGTTTGGAACCGTTAGCTTTCGTTTTAGGTTTATGAATATGGTTATCGCCATTATCTCACTACCATCTACACTTTTCTAATGTACTGTACGCGTCATAAGCAAGCGGTGATAGTGCAGTTTTGTGCGTTTAAGTAATCACGCTTCGACTGTGAAGGAATACATCGTGAGACAACCTGCATGCCTGAGAGTTCTACATAATGTTCTCAAAGGTATGAGGAGTCCACCAATCTGCACTGGGCCAGCGTGGTGGACTACGGCCTTAACCCCTTCTCATTGTGGGTGGAGACCCGTACCCGGTAGTGGGTCGATAATGGGTCATATTAACCCATTATAATACTATTGATGATGATCATAAGTGTCACTTCAACAGATCCTCCATCTCCATAGCTGACACTTATGACGCGTACATAACATTAGAAGTGTGCTTACTCGAATAAAGATGTTTTTGACTTTGACTTTGACTTCGATATAATCAACGGCAACCAGCACGGCTAGCATGGCTCTGAGACATTCTCTTTATTGGGAACGGTCATAATATTCTCGTATGGTTATATCCGGTCTCAGGTGCATGAGTGAGAATAGGTACTATCCAAATACTACCCAAGTTTAATATCAAACGGGCGTAACAAATTCACTCACACTTCACCTTTTCCCTGTTGCCGTGCTTTGGCAGGATGGTTAGGGGGCATAAACAAAAAAAAAGTACCCGATTTTTTTTTTTTAAATACTGTAACCGTAGCCGTGCAGAAAATTGTGAAGACTTAATAACCTTTCGAAATAAAGCTTAACTACCGGTTTAATAGATTAGACCAACTGCACTAGGTCAACTGACTTCTATCAACTACTATTTTTCCACTGACCCGTTAATGTCTTTCCATTTTACTTAAAAACAATAAAAAAATTTAAATGTATTTTTATTATTAACTTATTGTAAACCACGGTTTCATTTCTCATGAAATGTTATATGGTCCGCGCGGTAACCTTACTCGTATACGTAAACTCCTCTCCCGCAACGATCGAGAGCTATCTGTCGAAACTTATTTTACATTAACTCTTTAACTATGTTTCCAAATAGCGTGCGTTCATAGGGAAAGATTTCTTTTTTTACCCAATTAAACTTCAGGCTTATATCTTATAACTGAAATAAAAATATAACCTATGATACTCACTAATAATGTAAATTTCTCCATTTTTTTGTTTAGTTGAAACATGCAATAAAAACATCTTTTATCCGTAGAAACTTATGTACAGAATTATAGATCTAAACTGAAACGTCTATACTATTTTTCAAGTGGTTATAGATATAACTCTTTATTTTTCATTATTGTTTTATATCCATCGGGGACTCTTACATTTTTGCAATAGGTAAGTATATACTCGTAATTTAGGGGGTAGCGCGGAAGCACAGCCGGAGTGACACGCGGCGTACAATGGGCCGCTTCAAATGACAGGCCATTTTGTTCCGTGACGTGTCCTAGACGTTTCCTTTACATGGTGGTACAAATAAAGACACTTTGTTATTTCTATAGCTAACAGCTTTTACCGCGTGTACCTACTTCACGCTCTTACTGTTTGCACTTCCTGAATCTATACCTATAAAATAACTAAATAATAAATAAAATAATAAGAATAAATACTAAATATAATATATAATACTAAATAATGAGTAAGTTTGAACGGTTGCTAGTTATCTACTCAATTACTTATTACTATACGATTGTTGAATTTCTTAATGACAAGGCTCTGCTCTTATCTCTCACAAGATGAAAAAATATAATGTAAATATTTCATTGTAAAATGAAAAACTATGTTGAAAAAGAGCAATTTGCTGAGTTTCTTGCCAGCTCTTCTCGATGCAATATACTTTCAGAACCGATAGTAGAGTCACTACAAACAGACAGACTTGACGTTTCAAAAGTGCTCATAAACTGGGCCTACTTGAAATAAATGATTTATGATTTTTGATTTTTTTGAATTCCGAAACAACTGCTGTGTTACGTACTAGATGAAATGGCACTGATATACAACGTGTAAATGAAAACCGAAATAATATTTCGCAGGCTTTAGAGGTACATTATTTATTATCTCTAAGACTTATCTGTGAAACCGAGACGCTAATAGTTTTTAAGTAAACCATTGACTTAGTTTTTACTGAAAGAAAAAATATACAGCCCTAACACCACATGCAAGCGTCGCGTAGCGCAGCACGTGTGATCAGCACAGTACTGTATCTACGTGTACTACACAACCTATGCACGTGTGATCTTTTATCTTTAATGGGGTTCTCATAAGTAAACACTGCGAATGTTTTGAATTAGTTTGTATAGAAAAATAAAGAGACCCGTGCTCCCACTACAGGGCACGGGTCTCCTCCCACTCTGATAAAGAGTTACTGCCGTAGTCCACCACGCTGGGCCAGTGCGGATCGGTGGACTTCACACACCTTTAAGAACATTATGGAGAACTCTCAGGTTTGAATGAATGAATTAATGAACGATTTATTTATTTCTCCACATTACTTATAAGTAAGAGTACACTATAATGTTGCTTACGGGCTATTTTGTTACTGATGCTTGAACTAGGTAGGACCTCTCTCTACCAGCCGTGGTTAGGGCCATGGTAGGAAGTGACAGGTCGTGGGAAGCAGTGGTCTCCTTCTGTGAGGATGTGATGGTGCAGAAGGAGTTGGCCGAGCGGTTGAGAGAGGACGATGTAGACTCTAATCCGCTCCGCCGCAGAAGAGTCGGGCGTAGACAGATGGCGCACAACCGACGTCTGCCCCCTTGAGAAGGACCTCCGGGTGATAGATACGGGGATTCTGTCGCCCGTCGGAGTTTGGTCCTCGAGTTGAAAGGCATACCCCGTGTTCCTGGTTTGCCTTCGGTGGTGCTCAGCAGTATCCGAAGTTGTTACAGGGAAGTGCCTGCCTCAGTAGGCACCGCTGACTGGGTTGTGGTTGTGTGCGAAAGCGTTCCCATGACCCAGTTACCAGGCGATGAGTTGGAACACCGTGGGGTTTTAGTCGGTAAGAGTCCGGCATAACCACTGCGCCTACCCGTGGTGTAGTGGTATCCATGAGGATTTCCCCACGAAAAAAAAAAAAAAAAAAAAAAAGGTAGAACCTGTATCTCAAGCCACCAGGCCCTTTCCCCAGGATAAAGTATACAAGGATGAATATAATATAGTTTAAGTAATGTTATAATCACAGTTTTTCGGTAATCCGGTTATTCGGTTTCCTCACGATGTTTTCCTTCACCGTTGAAGCAAGTGATATTTAAATTGATTAAAACGCACATAACTTAGAAAACATAGAGGTGCGTGCTGGGATTCGAACTCGCACCGCGAAACTGGAGACGAACTTCCACCCACTAGGCTATCACCGCTTTAACATCATAGCTATTAAGTTCTAAAAAATGTGTTCGCTGCGACTTACCTATAGTGTATTTGAGTACACAGAAAGGCATTTTTATATTCTTGCTATTTTAAGTAACGTCTTTCTTTCATCTTTCAAAGAAACATACAATGTTGCTAGAATTTTAGAATGTTCAATGGATTGCGTAATTTCTCCTAAAGGTTTTATTCATTTCAAAAGCTCCTTTAAATTTCTATGATACTATGTACAAAAATACATTTAGAAACAAATACTTAGTCTCTGTAATTTCAAAGTAGTATAAATATGAACGCGGTCTTCCTTCAAAGGTAAAAGCACTTGTCGCTCCACAATAGAGGGGGCTGCATACCACAAAAGAAATCCCTCGTTTCCGATACGGGCCCGCACCGCGTACTGTGGGCGAACAGCTTTATACACCCTATAACGATATCCTTAAGAGTGATTTTGCGAAATATGGTTTTATAAGTCGCGTTTGTGGACTGTACTCTGTACGTATGTTATGTAATATGTATAGAAAAGTAGACAAAATTGGGAAGGTTAGGATTGGCAGAGATGGCTATTTTAGGCAGACGGGTAACAAGTTAAGTTTTCTATTTTTAGAAAAGAATTTATACATTATGTAAGATTACGCCTGAAATTCTTTTTTTTTATGCATTATCAATGACAGTCTTTTTGTGTAAAACGACTTTAAAAAGGACCTAATTCCGCTGTAGTGCACCTAGTTAAACTTAAAAAAGGTTTTTATTTATTTATTCATAAGCAATTCACTGTGACAACATTTATAAAAAATAATATTTCCGATTTTCAAATCTTTATTTCTTGTATTGAAACCTTTTATAGAAGTCGGGTTTTTTTTCTTAATTTATTTTTTGATCATTCTACTTCTGCCGGGAATCGAGCCCGGGATCTTCAACTTTCACCTACGCGCCAGGGAGGTCGTAAAGACTTGTTTAAGTCAAGCTAGTTCATAATATTTTGGATTTCTGGTGTTTGGTATTCCGCGAAGTTCATATTTAAACACATGCCGCCGTGGTAATGCCGGCGTAAAAAACGTACGTGACTTCAAACGACGCTTTTACAAAGTACTACATAAGCTTGGGATGGTGGAAAAGGTGTAATATTATCATTTCCATGCATACATTTATATTTTCTACAGCGGTTATGTAAGCCAGGTATTTACAACTTTGTATCACAAACGGGCCTCATGACTTCATCCGCATACGAAAAGGCAAGATGACAGTAATAGGGAATCGCTTAAGTATTTAATTTATCTAATGATTCATTAGTTATGAAAAACGTATTTTTATTCATATACTAGAGATTATTATTTATTTTCAATTAATACAACTTCAAAATCTAGTGATCGGTCATGAGAGGAGAATCATAATGATGACGTCACTTCTATATAAACATAATTTTGTACCGCTTGGTCTTCGGCAATCTCTGTGTATATGTGTCAAGTATTGTGTTATTTCAAAGTATCAGTCGCTATATTTTATGTTATCAATACCAAAATCAATAATCTTTAGCTATATGCCAAGGACAAGGACATGGGCAAGTTCTTATCCCAGCACGCACCTCTCCACCACCACCACAACCACCACCACCATCTCTGACTTTTCTAAGATATGTGCGTTTTAAGTAATTAAAATATCACTTGCTTCAACGGTGAAGGGAAACATCATGAGGAAACCTGCATGCCAGAGAGTTCTACATCATTTTCTCCAAGTTGTGTGGAGTCCACCAATCCGCACTGGGCCAGCGTGGTGGAGTAAGGCCTTAACCCCTTCCCATTGTGGGAGGATATCAGTGTCCTGTAGTTGATCGGTTATGGGTTGATATCATGATGATGATATGACAAGGACTTACTAAAGCTCTAATATGCCAATGACGTCACGAAAGCGGCCATTACACCCGGTGAACGTTTCACGTGAAATCATTTTTTTTAATAGTATTTACGATTTATATCAACCAAGCCTTTGATTTCTTAGGAAATAAGATATTCCTTATATATATATAGTAGATACATCCGAACATCATAGGACAGTTTTTATTACAAAATTAGTTATCACGCTTATTCCCGTAATATATTCCCTTTGAGTTTCCCATAAAAGATTTCTACCGTTATTATACACAAAATACCCCGCATTCTTTAATGAAATGTAAAATAAATGTTAGTATGTTATATTTCAAAGAATAATTCCAATCGAAATTCAACGAACCGTTTATTAAAAAATTAAAAATGATTCACTGCACTTTTTGGAAACCAAAAGCACTTTATTTAATTAAAACGGAGTGTTATAAAACTCCCTTGGTAAAAACCATAAGATATATCTCTCGGAACACGGAAGGGGTTGGTCGGTGACTAAACAGTCATTAGCGGATACAGCTGCGAATAATGTTTTTTTTTGTTTTGGTTAAAAATGAGGTAGTTAGTTGATTATTGCCACGCTGCTAAGCAGATATTCGCGTAAGGCTGCCTTTCCACGAGCTGTAAGCAATATCAACGCACAAAAAATTTTTAGCACCCGATGACCCGCAGGGTGATTACGTATCTCGCGACAGCAATCTTGCGACAGCAATCTCGCGAAATCAGCACTTTTGTTTATTTATTGTATGGAAAAGTGACGTTTGACAGCAGTGATTGCAAGATTTACGCCTCTCGCATTACTGTCGCGAGTTGACCGTAATCACCCTGCGGAAGGTACCGATCGGCCCAATGTCTCAAGATAGATTTCCGAGCTACAGCTATAAAAGAAAGGAGAAAAAAAAAGCACCCTATGTTCTTTATTTAATTTATTAATTTAGTCCTAAATAAGAAAAAACGCCCACAAGGACAACTTATCTCTAAATAAAGATTCTTCTAGAAGCCCTCGAATTTAAGAATAAATTAAGAGTAGAGCTGAGTAGGTAAATACAAAATTCAAGTTCCAAAATGTTTTACTCATGTAGACCTTATTTCGGGCACTTATGAAGCGTTCATACATTTAACATGTTACACTAATGTTAGTGATGGTGATAACTGCATTCGTTAACTTAAAACTAAAGCTAGGAGGGTTCCAAACGCGCCCTGGTCTAAGAAGAGTCCACAACAGACTTTGCCAGGTTTTTTTTGTTATCAACATCTCACAGTCGAGTTAATGTTGAGCTATGAAGTAAGAGCAATTCATACTCAAGCTTTTTTATCATACATGTAATCCTTAATATTGAAATAGGATTTTTCTATAAGCTTACGTTTTATATAAACTTTGAACTTATTGAGAAAAATATCAAGGATTTCATCTGGTAATTTGATATAAAATGATATACAATTACCCTTAAATGAATTACAAATTTTATGCAGCCTTGTAAACTGCACTACAAGTTTATTTTTAGTTATAATATTAATATTGTTACTGTCGACTTAAATAAATAACTAATACGTAGATATACAATACATAGCACAGATATAGTATAAATACCAAATGTTAACTACAATGTATAAAATAATATTAAAAATACAGAATGAAAGATATATACTAATCAACTTATTAGTATATATCTTAATTAGTATATATCTTACGAGGTTCTGCTTCTTTTTATGAATGAAATAAATAAATAAATAAATACACAAACAAAAAAGTAACTGCCCTGCATTCAATTTATAAAGTTAAATTTGTAAGTTTCTTACCGAGGAAAGTTTAAAATAGATACATCTTATATTCACCAAGAAGTTTTTTATTTCAAGTTACGAGCTTGCTAAGATACACGGATTTAATGACAGCGTCGTTTTATTTATTTCCAGCCCTGATTCGGTGTACAGCAATGACAATACAGCATGTTTATGATCATTTTATGACAGTTTTATGATCACCACGTGCATGTGTGATCACGACATATTCTTGATTCGTCATTCCCCACTAGCTACTACAACCGAAATCATGTTTTTGGTGTGGTACAAGTAACAGCCTTAAAGAGATTACGCGCAGTGGGTAGAAGCTCGACTTCACTTTCGGGGGGCTGAGTTCGAATCCCACGCACGCAGCTCTAATTTTTCTAGCGTGCGTTTTAAGTAATTAAAATATCACTTGCTTCAACGGCAAAGGAAAATATCGTGAGGGAACCTGCATGCCTGAGAGTTCTAGATATTGTTCTCATAGGTTTGTAGGGTCCACTAATCCGAACTGGGCCAACGTGGTGGACCAAGGTGTCAACCCTTTCTCATTGTGGTAGGAGAACCGTGCTCTGTAGTGGGCCGGTAATGATTTGATATGATGATGGTTTCAATAACAAACACCAATCCGCTCTCGGCCAGCGTGGTGGACTACGGCCTTAATCCCTTCTCATTATGCGAGGAGACCCGTAGCATGTAGGGTATGGGTAATGGGTTGATATGACGATGATGATGATGACTAAAAAACATCCAGAGATGCATTCAAACTCAAAAAATCTTTATTAATGTAGAGCTAGCTATAAGTAAATACCTTTATGTTTTCATTATTGTGTGACGATGGTGATAACAACATTCGTTAAACTAAAGCTAAAGTATTAAAGGATAGTTCAGAACTCCGACTTATATTTATAAGTTATAATTTATGGAAAAAGCAAACGGCCCACGGCAATGATTTTCTACGGTAAGTGGAAAATCATTGCATATAAACAGAGCAACACTTCACAGGGTATGCAAGGAGCACGTCCTCCGACATGCCGCCCTGTGTCCACCAATAAGCCGCATTTGCCTGTAATCACACCGGCAACCACGACCTTCAGACCGGATCAATGACAGAATCGCAACAATGCTGCTAAGCGGCAGAAATGAGCATGGCGATAGTCCTTCCACGGAGCTCTGTCACAAAGAGCTAAGTCTAAAACTACAACTAAATCTTAAAAGTACTTGTTTCAATAAGCTTTGATTTGAATGCCCACCAATTTGAGGGTAGGCCATAAGCCTCATGTAGTAATCAGACTGCCAACCACGCCCTTCGAACCGGAAAACAGCATTGCAACAATGCTGCTTATCGGCAGAAATAAGCAGGCAGCAGTCTGGTCGTGTCAGCAATAGCATCGTTCATTCAAAAAAACTCCTATAACACGCACCGGCGACAGAAGAACAAAATATCGTAAACTCTCTCATAAAAAAGTCAGTGTGAATATTCCTACAGTTCGTAAATTTTACGAGGTTTTGCGTCTCAAACATTTACAAGTATTCTTTGCGCACGAGTGTACAGGGAATAAAGTTTATGATGACGAGCAACCCCACCCCGGCGATGAGTTTAACGGTACGAGCTGACATTTGCAGCGAGAACACTGATGGAAAAAACTGGGCAACAGTGTGTTGGAACTTTCGTATGGGTAGAGTTCCGTAGCGTGTTAAAAAACTTCTTATCACAAACCGTGACCAGTAATAATCGGAAGCACGTGTTTTTTGCGTTTGTATTTGGTGTCTATTTATAGATTTTTTCCTTCGATCAAAAATAATATACATTAGATGTGCTGTCAGTCGACACAACTTAGTTCCCCATTCACCTTTCTACCTTCAAACGCGAGGTCTCGTAAGAATATTTTCAAACCTACTTCACCCGTTTAGGGGAAGTATTTTCATAAACTGTGAGACTGTGTTTTCTTCATAATTAAACCAATAGCGATTTTTTTTTATTCCACTAGCTAGTTAGCCCTTGACTGCAATCTCACCTGGTGGTAAGTGATGAATTAGTCTAAGACAGTAGCGAGCTAACCTGTTAGGGAGTATGGTAGTACTCCTTATTGGTTTCTACGCGACATCGCACCGGAACACTAAATCGCTTCGGAAATTATAAATTCCTAGATAGCACCTGCCGGGAATCGAAACCGAGACCTCCTGCTTAAATTCATAGCGCTCACCGTTGCGCCACGGAGGTCGTAAATTTACATAGAATATATAAATAACTGTCCCTGTTTAACTCCTATGTGGTAGAATTAAGAACTTAATTAATCTCTTAGGGTACTCAAAGAATTCTCTCAAAATTTTAACTTTTTTACGATCAGCCGTGATCCTGGTATGCGTCTTAACGAAATGTACCTAACGCCCTTCCGGCTTTCGTTTTTACAACCACCTTGAACTGCATCGTTTATGAACATCAGGTGTGATTGCAGCTAAACGCCAGTGTCTATTCGTAAATAAAAGATAAAAACACTTCCATTAAAAATGTAGATAGGCACAACCGTACAAAAGACATATAAAACAGTGTCCCGAAATCCCCCACGATAAACACAGTAAGCGACAAACGAGTAATATAAAAATGGCTGCTTTCAACGAATAAGCGTTACCATAAAAAAGGTTTTCAGTGAGCAAGTGAATCATAATTTATGAATTCCGGTGTCCGACGGTCGGTCGGAGGGTCTGAGGAGATTTACGCGGGGTCGCTGTGTCGGCACCCGGACTACGAACCTACGAGTATATAGCTTTAAGAAACAATAGATATGCAACATTTTTTAGTATCTAGAACGTTATATATATTTTTTTTTTATAATTTTATATTTCAGTGCTTTTTTACTTGGAGGAATATCAAATTTTTAATACTTTTATTGGCATGTATCTAGAAATACTACATTTTGGGTGCAATAACAGTTTTTATCTAAAGTTTGAAGGATACATGTCAATATATTTTGTGTATCTCAGAAATTGCTCTTAAAACAAAAAAAGGGCGAGCAAAGCTCTCTCTTTTTTTTTTGTCTGTTCTGAAACAGTCTAATGGAGAAGATATTACCCTATTATAAATATTAAGGATTACTTGAACGATAAAAAAGCTTGGGTGTGAATTGCTCTAGCTTCATAGCTTAATATAAATAAACTGTGAGATGGTGATAACAAAAAAAAAAATACCCGGCTAAGTTTGTTGTGGGCTCTTCTTAGACCAGGGCGCGTTTGGAACCCTCGTAGCTTTAGGTTTAAGTTGGCGTACGAAGTTATCACCATCCCCTTACAATTATGTAAACATATATGTTTGAACGCTTCATAAGTGCCTGTGATAGGCCTACATGAATAAAGAAATTTTGAATTTTGAATTTGAATTTGAAGACCACTTCCAATTAGTTCCGCCAGAAGACGCTGAATGTTTCAAACGAAGTATTAATCTCCTTACAAATTGAACTTTTCGTTACTTTTTTCGATATAAAACAGCGTGGATCGTTGTTTACTTAACAACAATGCGAGTTTTAATAACTTATTTAACATTTTTTTTAACATTATTAATTTATGGACCAAGCAGAAGGCCCATCTGATGGTAAGTGGAATACTAACCTACAAACATAGCAACACTTCCCAGGTCATGCAAAGTGTTGCCCTGTGAAACCACTGCCTTAATTTTTACTTAACGAAATCAGATTCAGCCCTAACATAAAATTGAAATCATGTGACTCCTGTCACTTTATTAGGTACGCGTCGCGTAGCGTAGGTACTATGCACGTATCGGTCTTTTATCTTGAATAGGGTTGTCATAAGTAGAATGTTTTGAATTCGTTTGTATGGAAAAATAAATATGCTTCTTTTAATTTAATATTCATACAGAGTGTTTCTTACAAAATATACTTATGCATCCTTCAAAATTATTTCGCAATTCTCTTAAACGTTGTATACTGTGTATATGTAAATAGATTTAGTTTTCACTTCTATCGGCACTCCCTTAAAACTGCCCCGGATGTTTTTATCCCATTTATTTCGTTTGATGTCTAAAGTTTCTAAAGTCTATGGCAGATCGTCGTTAATGAAACATAAGGGGTGTGCAACATCCCTCGACGTATCCCTTTGTACATCCTCTCCGGGGTTAGGCTGCAAATACAGATATACTCGCTAATCGTTGCCGAATCTCCTTACCCCATACAAAAAGTAGCTTTTATTTCTCATGATAGTGCTGGTTGTACCATTTGAATTGAAGAAATCGCTCGGACAAAATGTTATTTTCTTAAAAGTATATTCCATTCTGCTATTTTAAAAACCATTTGTTGTAGGGTAAATGTTCCACGTACAAGCCGGTGTTTTTTTTCGCTTAAGTATCAACAGTGCCCTTCTTCAATGTACAGAATTCGACCCGAGAATAGATAGATATAGATAAAGCTTACTTTGGAAATGATTGATAGAGTGGTCATTATTCCCTTCCATAGTTTAAACCGCTAAGTAGTTATATTTATACGAATCACTAACAACAGTTTAAACTCTAATTAACTTACATACCCAAAATGGTCTGGAGGTAACATGCAAATCATTTGAATGACGTGTTCATTATAAGACCCGTCTTTATCGAGGATTCACCCCATTACACACTATCATTTATCAACCAGTCATTAATCTTCAATGCACAGTTAAGACGTCATCAACATCTTTACTAAGAGATATAATATTATGCTAATGGTTATTCTATAAATTACACTTAACTTTCTCTTTTCTCTATTATTGTTAAAATGTGAGATGGTGATGAAAAAAAAACAAGTCGCCAAATTTGTTTTGGGCTTCTTCTTAGACTACGACGCGTTTGAAAACCTCGTATCTTTAGTTTTAAGTTAACGAATATGGTTATCGCCATCATCTCACTACCGTGTAATTCTCATGTAATGCACGCATCAAAAGTACCACATGGGCCGGGTCTACTTGAATAAAGATATTTTTAACTTTGACTTTGACTTTGTTATCAGCGCATCTCCTGACGCTTCCGAACTTTCCAAAGTATGCTAGCCGTCTGCTTAACTTCATCAACCCAGCGCTTTCTTGGTTTACCCCTTCTACCATTCAGCGACTTCTCGCGAATCATATTCCCTGTCCATCACCGTTATAGCGTTTCGGTCAGGGTGACAGCATCTTGAAGGTTAGTCATCATCACATCAACCCGGTTCACTACAGAGCAAGGGTCTCCTCCACATTGTGAAAGGGTAGACCGTAGTCACCACGCTGACCCAGTGCGGATTGGTGGACTCCACGCACCTTTGAGAACATTATGTAGATCTCTCAGGCATGCTGGTTTCCTCACGATGTTGAAGCAACAATATTCTAAATTCAAATTCAAATTCAAATTTTTATTTGCGTGATTGCAGGTTAACAAATTTGATCTTATACTAAAACATAACAAGTTACGTGCTACAATCTGCCATGCTATGTCTAATGCTTAAAACGACAAAAAAACTTAAGCTCCAAGCTTAGTGATTCCTCTGAAAGTGTTTACACCATAGCTTCGTTTAAAGTTTTATTTTATTTCATTCTTTTTGCACTACAAAAAAAAAAATTATATCATTAGTATAGCATAAAATTCGTGAAAAAACCATAATATTAGTAAGATGATTTAATGATTAAAGTTTTATTCTCTGTAGCAGTACGCAGCATCCGGTACTTTTGACGGCCGACTGGCGCAGGGGGCAGCCACCCTGCTTTCTGAGTCTTAGGCCGTGGGTTCGATTCCCACAACTGGAAAATGTTTGTGTGATGAACATGATTGTTTTTCAGTGTCTGGGTGTTTATCTGTATATTATAAGTATTTGTGTGTATCATATTCTTAAAAATATTCATCAGCTATCTTGGTACCCATAACACAAGCTACGCTTACTTTGGGGCTAGATGGCGATGTGTCTATTGTCGTAGTATATTTATTCATATTTATTATTATTATTACTATCATTTATTATTATTATTTTTTTTTTTTTTAAATTATTAACAATGCTTAAGAATAAATTAAAAAACACTATTAAAAATTTATAATTAAAAAAAAACTTCCACCCTCCGCTTGCGGGGCTTTTGAATGCCCAAGCAACCGGTGGTCAGGGCTCCAGAGTAAGAAACCTCCTCACAATACGCGCCGTTTCAAGGACTACAGCCTTCTGTATCCGACCCTTGATCCAACAACCAAGCGAAAGCTTCTTGAGATGTTGGTCGAAGCTTTTCGCGAGAAGACCATTGACTGAAACGACGATCGGAACAACAACGGTCGACTCAACATTATTTCTTATTATTATTATTATTATTGCGGGCGAATCCGCCAAGCACAGCTAGTCCTAAATATAATGCTACGCAGCTAAATCTAATTGCCCTTACGATGCACTGAACTCAGAGCCCTAGGTAACAGCTAATAATTACTATAAATCTAGAGGACGCGAGTTACGGTAATCGTGGTTATGCAAATGACTGGCAGTGGGCCAATTAACATAAATTGTGTGTATCTAATGCGGCCGAATTAACGGGAATTCCGTGTTACACTTCCTACAACGATCATATAGGTAAATTGCAGAGTAGGTCTCAGAAAATAGATCGAGGAGTGTATGTGGGAGATATAGACCAGTACGCCTCACACATTGCCAACCTCACCTGCCTGTGGTGCACCCTGCCGTCTAACCGAAGAAGCTCTGGCGACCGAAAAGTGGCGGTATAACCACTTCGAATTGGCTGGACTGAATTAATGGCACAGACCGGTTTTGGGCAGCAGCGACGCCGGTGCGATCAGTCTAGCCCTGCGATGACCAACCCATCTGCCCAGCGTGGTCATTACCGGGCAAATCTTTGTATGGATGGAGAAAAGAAAGCCACAGCCCCTAGTTCTCGGCAGCCCCGCTATTGCTGGTTCTGGCAGCGGTTATAGCTAGAATAACTTTATTGCAACAAAAAACCAAGTAACAATACAAAGAAAAACAAAGGAGAACATAGTGTTAGGGTGCAAAGGCGGCCTTATCACTCAAAGTAATATTTTACAAGCAACCTAAGCGTAAGAAGCTACCAGTAAAACGGATAGTGTACACTGGAAGATGTTCCTGATTATAATCTCTATCTGTATGCAGTATCCCAGAGAGATTTTTTGTTTAATATTTTATTAGCAGTCCCCTTCACCTTACTTGAACTTCACCTTATGCATGAAACAATGCTTGACGCAATGGTGAGCTTAGACCAGAGAAAATTATGAAATGATGATTCTCCCTGCTGGAGATAAAACCCGGGACCTCCCAGGGAGGTCGACAACGCATAGCGTAATAACTGGTAAAAGAATGTAAAGAATATTATCAGTTCGGTCATCGGTTCGAACGAAAAGTTGAATATGCATCAAAGTAAAGCATTACTTACAAAACTGCGTTACGCATTCTCACAGTTGGTAGCTGACAGGGCTTTTAGTGTGAACACAGCCTTAAACTGGTATTACGACTACTTTCCGTAACTTTCTATCAATATAATTTCATTTCATAAAACAACAATAAAATTCCCTACTCACCGAACCAATCTATACAGAAACGCGCAAGAATTGGTAACACAGGAATAAAATAACAATAAAACATTCATAACAGTCAGTACTCGCGTTTACGTACTTGGATATTAAATATGACGCTATCAGAATCAATTTATGCGTTATTGGTGAGGGTGACCATGAGACGTGGTTTTTATTTTCTTCATTGTTACTAAAGTTTTGATACATTCGACAATGCACTAGCATTAGAAAAGTCAATTATTAATAATGACTTTTACGTGCTGTCCACGAGACAAATCATCGAGATGTGAACAAATTGCATGCGGAGACGCGTTGCGCGCCGTTCGCCGCTGCCTCAAGGCATGCTTCGTTTCCATATATTTGTTTCAGTCACGAGACGCTTCGCCGTCGCACGTTAAAAAAAATATAAAGAATTTCATTTATTTTTGTTGAATATAATAAAGAATTTAAACAAACAACCTCTGGCCAATACAGTAGAATAACAAGGTAGATTTCTAAGGCAAAGTATGTTTGATTATTTTTTTACCTTATACCTTATAGCCCTTGGACGGAGAAAAACGTAGGCTACTTTTTATCCCCGGAATACAAATGGTTCCCACATGATTTGTAAAAAATCGTAATAAACGCGGATGATAGCTAGTAATGCTATAAATTTGTTCATGCAGGGATTCCTGGTCACCCTAATACTCGGTAACAATTGGACCTATAACTGAACTATTCCTCTTTTACTGTTTACGCGTAATAAAATATTCCTTTATGCGTCTTACTGGCGGGCGTCAAGAAAGACGTAAATCGATCAGATTCACTTCGCATTCATAGCTTTATTGCCTATTTACTGCTTTAATACTGATGCTTGAAGGTGGTAGTAGAGAAAGCCTACATTTACTAACAGTATGGGTATGTTACTCCGCTCTCATTGAAAATGTTTCCCGTTTAATCCATACTTGATGTCATCAAATAGAATAGTGATATTTTTTTTCATGTATTCATTGACGGCCCAAGCAGATGGTTCACCTTGTGGTAAGTGGAAAACTATCGCATGTAAAAAGAAGATAAATTCGCAGGGCATGCTAGTAACACGTCCTATAAAGTGCCGTCCATTTACAACCTCAGGCAAGTTGCCTTATTATAGAATGACTGTATGTATAGTAAAATAAATTATAATTAATTCCAATGGGACGTTTAATGTAGAAGTTATAGCGAGTTTGAAAAATTTAAGTACTACATTTAAACAAAAGAGGTTATTTTTAGATCTACACTTAATTGAAAAAGTTCTTTTTAAAAACTACACCCATGTTTTTTGTTACAAGAATACACAGGTTAAAATATGCTTAAAAAAAAGCAAACGTTGTCGCGTGCAACAGCTCGTTGGACATAAATAAATGTATGTTACTTACAATCTGTGGCTGTACGTCCGCATCCACATAAGCCAGTTTCGTGTCGTTTTTTCTCAAAAATCAAATAAACTCTATCTAAATTTCAATAGTTTCCATAATGTCAGTATCCTTCCATTCCATAATGAAGGGACCTTGATACAAGTTCTTTTCACCGCAATGAACTGAACTTTTTCTATTTTGGACTTATTAAAAACAAATTAAAAGAAATTATACTCACCCTATATTTTGTTAGGATTTACACATATAGCTTTGTGGCAGACTGTTGCAAGGCTCGCAAATGCCATGCAAATTACGTAAGCATTAATTACCATATTAGATGCATTTTAATTTTAATTTACCGCATGTATTTTTATGCGGCCAATGTCTTTGAGAACATTATAACATACAACGTGTAACACAATTACGAAATAATACTGAAGAAAACATAAGTATATTTTATAAGGAACCACCCTGTAATAGTATTAAATCAAAAGAAGCATATTTATTTTTCGATACAAACAAATTCAAAACATTTTAAGTAATTATGACAACCCTATTGAAGACAAAAGACCGACACGCGCATTGTACCTACGCTACGGGACGCGTATCTAAAAAAGGCAAAAGGAGTCACATGCCTTTATTATTGCATGGTATGTCAGGGCTGTCTAATTTCTTTCAATAAAAAATATGGCAGTGATTTACAGAAAAACTATTAGGTTTTCGGTTTCAGAGATAAGTGTCAGAGACAATACATAATGTACCTCTAAAGCCTACGGAGTATTATTTAGTTTTCATTAACACGTTGTATAACGGACACAAATCACCTCTGGGCTTAGCTGATGAAGCAGCAAAATCAGCTTTAGAAAATCACACGGGTGAGAAGGCTCATAAAACCAAACGGAGAAGACGGAAGGAATCTGCATTACCAGCACTCAGAAATATGTTGCGTAGTCATTAGTTATTTAGTAAAGATTTAAACACTTCTTTCGCGTTTTTAAACGGTAGTCTACGATCAACGTACAATTCAGAAAATAGTAATACGAAACATCAAAACAGAATTAGGGAGTTTCTGTATGAACGCCGAATTCTTTTTAATAAAAAAAATCTTTCAAATGCGATAATAATGTCCTCATATAACTTTTAATAGACTCAAATTGAGTTTTATTAATTTCCACCGCGCGCCCTCGGTACGCCAAATGCCAATAACCAACACGGGCCAATTATGTTGCCCCAAAAAAATACAACATCAATTTCGTGAAGAAATGATCGAAGTTTTTCAAATAAGTAACATGTCTAGCAGTAGACATTGCGCTTTCTTCCTTCCTGCATGCAAAAATTATTAGCGCCTAGACCTTTGCTCCGCAATAGGATATAAATAATGCTGATGATGAACTATAAAAATATCATTTATTTAGCATTACAATATATTACCCCATGCAACCCGGTTTCACGTATGACCCACTTTAAAGTAGCGTAGTGGGTCTAAATTCTCGACATTTATAAGAGAGTGGAAGTTTACTTCGCTAATGATGACCACTCCGTTGACGCTTTACCATCGAACACTGCACTCTTATTTAATTTTAATTGTCATGCTACCGCACCGCACTGCTGACCGCACATAATATAATTGCTAAACACAAACATCATAAAATACAATTAAGACAACACACCGAGTGTGTGCCAACTCGAAACTTACCGTTTTCAAGCTTTCACCTATAGCTTCAGTTTTTTTTAATTAGTAGTAAATAAAATACCGCATCAACTAAATTCACTTACAGACCTCCACCTCAATTTTTTGGCCTTCGGGTCTCGTAAGTTGGAGAACACAGAACGAGAAAAATTGCGTTTATCGCCTCCCCCCTCAAGGACATGAGCCATATTGTTATTTCTGAAGAAACGATCGAAGTTTTGAAGTTAATCTATGCCGGCGCCCGGCTGTTCCTCAGAAATTCAATTTATAAACAAGTTAGCGTCTCGTTAAAATTCCTCCGATGTAATAAGCCAACTTACTTGGCTTAGGGTTAGCGTTTTTTTTAATATTTCGCCTTATAAAAAGATTGTTTACGATTAGCCTAAAATACTTTAGTATTGATAAAATATATCAAATTGAAGTAACCGTTTGATTTTTAATAACATGGACAAGCTTCAGTGACTAGCATTAGGTATAACAATAATATCTTTAAATTTAAAGCTTTTACATCACTGACGTCAGTGTTTTACATGTTTTTTACTTAACTCGACTGCTATACCTTCATTGCAATCTCACTGGTTATTGATTATGCAGTCTAAGGTGGTAACAGGCTAACTTGCTAGTAGTATGGCAGATATAATATCAAACCTATACCCCTAATCGGTTTCTACGCGACATCATATCGTAACACTAAATCGCTTAGCGCGCTTTGTTGGTACGGTGGTAACTATCCACGGCCAATTCCCTGCAGGGGATCGAATCCGGGACCATAACTTATAAGACCAGAGTGCTTACCGCTGCGTCAAAACATGTCGTAGGACAATAAGGGAACGTCGATTTTTTGCAAAAACCCTAGGACGATTTCAAAATAAAAGATAATAGAAAACTAATATATATTTTTTTTAATCTTTAATCAACTATCACAACCGGTGTTAGAGTCACAGCAAACAGACATACTTGACGTTTCAAAAGTGCTTATAAAGTAGGCGTGCTTGAAATAAATTAATTTTGAATCTAGCTGGTATATTGACGGTCGATTGGCGCAGTGGGCAGCGACCCTGCTTTCTGAGTCCAAGGCCGTGGGTTCGATTCCCACAACTGGAAAATGTTTGTGTGAAGAACATATATGCATATTATAAGTATTTATGTATATTATTCATGAAAATATTCATCAGTTATCTTAGTACCCATAATACAAGCTACGCTTACTTTGGGACTAGATGGCGGTGTGTGTATTGTCGTAGTATATTTATTTATTTATTTTATATTAATTACCCAATCAAACGTAAGTGACCTATCCTACTAAGGGAGCTTTAATATTTATTTTCTAACACCTAGCCAAGCTTAAGATTTAAGTAAAAAACTTGGGAAATGGAAAACTCTTCCTTAGTCTCTCATGATATATAACATGAGAGACTAAGGAACCTTCTTCGTACAACACAGGCTCAGTTAATTTATCCTATCATCATCACACCAACTCTTTACCGGCCTAATACTGAGTCTCCTACCACAATGAGAAGGGGTTAGTCCATCGCGCTGGCCAAGTGCGCATTGGTGGACTCCACAAACGGAGTGGAACTTTGGAGTGGAACATGCAGGTTGGCGCCAGTTTTTATTGCTTAAAACTCCCATAACTTAGAAAAGTAAGAGGTGCGTGCTTGTCCAATGAATGATTTATTCAATGTTATTGGTAAGAAAAAACATTTAAAAAAAATACATTTATAGTTTGGGGTATAAAAAGCATCCTTTATAGAATGCCAGCGGCGCGATGCGGAGGGAGGTATCAATTCAATCCATTGCGGTCATTTTATCGGAAAAAGTTTCAAGAAAAAAATCGGAGTAGGTACGCTGGTAGGTAAGCTGCTTCCAAATTTCTAAATGCAGAAATAAATGTTTTTTTTTATAAATCGTGTAGTAAACTTGAATTATTTTGAATATTGCAGTTACTGTATATTGAATGGACAAAGAAGATTATGACTTCGAAGCCTGACTGCCGGAGATCGATCAAAATAGATGGACAGAGTAGACCGAAATGCACAAGCCATCTGCATGCGAAACTGGCGGACATTGGCACAAGAAAGAGATAGGTGGAGAATTCGACTAGACTTGGCCCAGAACCACAAAGGTAGTAGTGTCAATGATGATGATGAATATCGATGGATTAAAGAGGCTGGGGCACGGGCCCCTCCTACAATGAGAGGCGGTTAAGGCCGTTAACCACGCTGGCCCAATACCAATCAATAAATATATGAAAATTTAATTTATGTACATAAAAATATAAAAAAATTTAAAGAGAAAGTGAACTGTAATAATATTAATATTAGAAGTAAAAATAAACTTGTAGTGCAGTTTACTACTGCATAAAATTAGTTATTCATTTAAGGTTAATTTTTTATCTTTTTATAACAAATTACCAGATGAAATGATGATGAAAATGATGGTGCTCGATGATAAAAAAAATACAGATACACAGGTGTTTTAAAATAAAATAAATAAAACATTATTTCGTGTCACGCACGAATTGGTATCCAAATTATAATGTACGGTCCAATCAAGCTAGCATTGATAATAATTCGTGCGGCCGGCTCAGTTATGGGCAAATTACAGTGAAAGCCACACTCCCAAAAAGGAGAGCTTTCTCTGGATAATATCAACGGTGATTATATTCCATTCCGTGTTGTTGCTAGTGGATTAAAACAGGATATATTGATTGTTGCCATAGATGATATATGTATTAACCACGACCGAACGTATTATATCTGAGAGTGTTAATGCAATGTAATATTTCTAAGGGTATGTTTGCTTGTAGGTATGTATAAACGGTGGTATTTTATCCCTCTTACAACAGCAACCCAGTTAATGTCTACGATTCATTGTTAAAAAAATAATAGACAAAAAAATAACTAAAATATTTTTTTAGTAAGGTGTACAGGAAGCAACCCCTTGTAGTTTATATATATAAAACACATAAGTACACACTTTATTTATAAATTTATTTAATTCTTATTTGCACACCACTATGAAGTTATAGAAATAAAAGAATAATAGAAATGTAAAGACGGAAGTAGAATACAAAAGGCGGCCTTATCGCTTAGTGACGATCTCTGCCAGGCAACCTTAGCATTAGGACAACAAGAGCGAGAGTGGACAGGTGGACACTTTCAAATATATTATAAAAAATAAAAATATATAAAAATATATTATAAAAAATAAAAATAAATAAATAAAGTGTTAAGATAATTTCTTAACACTTTATTTACATTAAAAAAAATACATTAATTTCTTAATTTAGATTAGAAATAAAGTAGTTGATCAAAACCTATTAGAAACAGTGCCTGTTGCCAGTGATGACTAACACTCATAAGATGGTTCAAGGTCAACTAGCGGGCAATGGAGAGAGCTATGTTAGGAGTATCTAGAGGTCCGTAGAGGAACTAGAGTTAACGAAATTGCTCAATGAGTCGCAAATTTGAAGTAGCAATGGGCGGGGCACATAGCTCAGAGAACCGATGGACTTTAGGGTCCCAGGGTCCAGGTCCCAGGTAAAAAGATCTATGTCCAGCAGTGGGCTTTAATCGGTTAAAATGATGATATAGAATATCAGTGGCGCAATGGTGTCAATTCTATACATGCGGTCGTTCGATGCAGCGTATAGGTAAGGCTGCAATTCAAGCTTTGATTATTTTAGAGAATTACTTTATGCGCATGTGAACTGGAACATACATTCCTAAGCCTAATTCGGTCTGTCCAATCGACTCATAGATTTAGATTGATTCTTAATTCTCGGATGTAATAATCATGACTACATTTCAAACTTGTTTCTTAATTTAGACATACCCCATAATAGTACTGTTTGAATGTATATTATTATGTACTTCAATATTATTATGGTGAGCAGGAAATGAAGTTGAAGATCGTTGTTCAAGAGGAAGCGACTATTGGAATATATTTTTTTATTAAATTGTTATCAAAGAGTATAATCTAGTTTACTCTTACTTAGTAGGTAATATACAAATTAAAAAATAATAAATTCCCAACTTTGAGTATTATATTGAATTTGAAGTGTATTACGCATACACACACATCCACACACACACACACACACACACACACACACACACACACACACACACACACACATACACAGATACAAAATTATGACACCCCGTCGTTTTTGTGCGGGGGAGTTAAATAATAAAGGTTTATTATTATCAACCCGCTTCTAGAAGCGGTGATAGTCCAGTACCCACTGGGGATTGAACACTTTCGGGGGGGCCGAGTTCGAATCCCAGTTCGGACAGTTTAAGTAATTAAAGCAGAAACGTGCATGCCTGAGTGTTCTACATTATTTTCTCAAATGTGTTTGGAGACCACCAATCCGCACTGGGCCAGCGTGGTGGACTACGACCTTAATCCCTTCTTATTGTGGGAGGAGACCCGTGCTCTGTAGTGGGCCGGTATTGATATGACGGTGATGGTTTTTATACATAACCTGGGCATACTCTGTATGCATGCTGGTATTGAGATACAACAAGTTAATACTAACAATCGATCGCTATGAAGCGATAAGGCCACCAAATTGTACTCTCTTGCTATGTATTTATATCTCTGTAACTACTTTTTTTTGTTTGGTGTACAATAAAAGTGTATTTATTCATTCATCGATTGTGTATGTGCTTTGTAAGACATGAAAGCTCCAATAGGCCTTTTAACGAATAAAGATTTTTCACACATATAGGTAAGTTTGACGGTCCGTTATACTGCTGCATGAAGTCTATATTATGGTAAACTATCCAAAATCTACAGGAAGTCATACTGGATCCATATTAAAAATGTCGGCCGGAACCGTGCACGGCGCAATATCCAAAAAATGCGCCCGTACATACCACGATCTGGGAATTTTTATATCCACAGTGACCCGAACTATTCGCGGCCTGCAGGCCTCACCTGCAAAAAGCCTGTAGCGTGAACATTGTTTTTAACCGATTTATAAAAACAAAGAAGTTATTTAATTCGCTTACAATTTTTTTAAGTGCGACTTATATACGTTTGTGTGTGTAAAACACTATAGTAGCATGGCCGTACTTTATTTCTGGTGGATTGTACAGAGGGCACAAATAGCGTTACCATGGATTTCTTAGTTTAGCTCTGCAAACTTATATATTTCGAACTGTTTTTTTTAAACTTATATTATTTATTGCGTATAGACTTAAGGTTTTGGCATTGATGAAGCAGTCGCAATCGCAGACGTGCTTCTGTGAGCTCACAGGGTCTCGTTGCCCTTAATATTATTATGCGTAACTAACGATGAACAATGCAATTCCTCAAGAAGTAACGCCTAATCTATGGAGATTCTTAGGCGTACGTGCCGCTAAGCGATTAAGCGTTCCGGTACGCCGTCGCCTAGAAACCGATAAGGGTTACAAGTCGAGCCCGTTGCCTTAGTGCATCATTACTTACACGCAGGTGAGATTGCAGTAAAGGGTTAACTTGCAGTAAAATAAAAAAGGAAAGGTCAAACGACGGTACGGTAATTGTATTCGGGGGTCGTTACACACTCGTACAAATGTTGCAATTAATTCCACTCGCACTTAACACAATTACCGTTGCTCAAAATAATGAAACCGTCATTAGAGCACTCAATTATAATCCACGTTACCCCACCTCGGTAGTACCGCGCAACCTGACCTAATACGTTGTTACCCCAAACACGCGAGACGGGAATAATTACAGGAATTATATGCGGTTTATTTAACAAACCTGTAACATGAGCTGTACTTTGTGTTCATTTTACCCAGTATAAATAACCGTAGACGGTTTGTTATATAATTATAAATAGATAAATAATAAATATACTACGACTATACACAGATAGCCATCTAGCCCCAAAGTAAGCGTAGCTTGTGTTACGGGTACTAAGATGACTGATGAATGAATTACATACATAAATACTTATAAAATGCAGATAATTAATCATAAACAACTATTACTGTTATGACCGACTTCGATCAAAATTAGAAGCAAAAATAAATTGGCATTTTGTAGCGGCGGCCATCTTGGGCAAAATTTCATAAAACGTAGCTTAGAACACTCCCGACGAAGTCACCTTTCAAATAAAAAAAATCTACGTTAATCCGTTCGGAAAATACGTTGCCTCAGACAGACATAAACACACACACACAACAACCCATCACCAGTAAATATATTGAAACAGTACCTAGCACAGATACACGAAGCCCTAAAACTATGTGTGCTTTTACCCTTTTTTGGCGTGGTGGAAAAGCTTTATTGCTACCTGCGACCCTTGGGCAGGACGGAGGTTATGTGGGACTCCCCCCTCTAAAGGGGGTAAAAACCACCACGGCATGTCCCTCTTGTTGGCTCTGTTAGACGCCCGGGGAGCCCGTTGTATACCTCCCGGACGTATGTGTGCTTTTATCTAAGCTATCCAAGTATCACTTGCTTTAGTGGTGAAGGGAACCTGAGTTCTTCATAACGGTTTCAAAGGCGTGTGAAGCTACAAATCCGCACTGGACTAGCGTGGTAGACTAAGGCCTAAACCCGTCTCATTCTAAGAGGAGTGAATCGGTAATGGGCGATGGGATTATGATGATGAGAACGTTTAAAACATATAATAGCTCATGCTATATTTCGATAGGTAAAAAAATTCTTTCATCTCACGCAATATCTTGCATGCGGTGAAAAACGATAGCGGTTTCCAGGCATACACACCTATATCTGAAAACATTACCTACTAATTGGGGCAGTCGGGCAAAAAACTAATTTACAACACTCCCGGAAAACTTCCTGGTAAAACTGCCAAATGACTGGCTTACCGGGCCACACCATCTTAGCAAGAAATTGTTCTTATTTATTCTGCCGGTATTAGAGACTCCCCACTAATTTATTTTTATTGCTAACCAAAGAGCGTACGTTTATTACCTCCGCGCGATACCTACTTACTTCCTTCTCTGGATTTATTCCGGCCACCTCAACCTTTGCGACTGTAACTATAAATAAGGCTTTTAGTGCTAACAGTGTTTGTTTTCATGTAATTTATATGGATATATTGATTCCCCTATTTCTTACAAAGCCAAAGCCAAAGCTAGATACTCAATTTTGACCGAATGATTTCCACTACGCCACTTCCCTACTATGCCATTTTGTACTAAACCACTTCTTACTACGTCACTTCCCACTACATAACTTCCCATTACGTCACTTCCCATTAAGTTACACACACCTCCTGGTGCCAGAAAATCAGGAAAGTAGACCCCAGCGGAGAGAAGTGGCATAAAAGAATAAAGAAAGAAAATAAGGGAACATATTTATACACATAGTCAAAGTTTGATGCGTAAATTACATGTAAAATATGAAGAAGAAGTGAGTTGATGGCGATAACTCGCCATCTTAAAACCAAATCTACGAGGGGTTCAATGCCCTGGTCTAAGAAGAAGCCCACAACTAACTTAGCCGGTTTTTTTTTTGCTATTACCATCTCACATTGTAATTTAAAACGATTTAAGAAGCAACCTGGTTGGAGCAATACCATATACATAATAGTAAACCCAGGCTTTTTTATCGTTGACGCATTAATTAATACTATAGTAGGTATGACTTTTCTATTAGCTTACGTTTAATACAAGCTTTGAACTCTTTAAGATCTCCAAGATATAACTAGCTTTGAACTTTTTAAGAGACATCTCCAAGATGTCAACTGGTAGTTAATGTAAAATTGTAGACAATTTCCTTTAAATAAATTACTTATTTTATGTAGTTTAATATATTACAGTACCCATAGTTAACGTTGGGCTGGGTGCGACAAATTTGATGAATACGTATTTAAAAAATATCTAACTAACTAACTATAATATAACTTGTTACACAAACTAAACTACCTATACTATAGGTGCTTTTAAACTAGATCTTGAAAAAAATAACTCTCAGGCATGCTGGTTTCCTCACTATGTTTTCCTTTACCGTTGAACAAAATGATTTTAATAGCTTAAAACGCACATACACTCTAAAAAAAAAATGGCTATTCCTAACAAGATAGTGATTGTTGTGATCAAGCATCTTGATTCCATACGAGCCTAACAAGAACATAGATACGTCAAATAAGATGATAATGATTGTTTATCATAATTCAATGGACTGGGCAACTGTATTGCTCCTATTATTGTTACTTAACTAAGGCATATTCTTAACTTAGCTAAATAATTAAAAATGATCTAATTATACAAAGAAGTAAATAATAATAGAAACAACGTATTTATTTGTTAGAATCAATGAACATACCTACATTGTTAGCTCAATCTATAATGAACTTGCTGCTATAACTAATCAGCTTTTGTTGTTATGTTTATTATCATAATTGTTATAATTTATATAACGTCAACTAAGAGAAAATCTCTCTTAGTTGGCTTTCTTTTTTTAGAGTGTAAGTTAGAAAAGTTGCGTGCTGGGTTTCGAACTCGGCTACCCGAAAGTAAAGTCGAAGGGCCCGCTGGGCTTCCAGCTTAGTCATTTTAAAGGGTCAAATTTTCGGGTCAAGTAACTAGTTTATCAAGAAAAAATAATTATAGCTCCAATATGGCTTTAGAGTCATTATCCAGTTAGGAAATAGGGGAACATATTTCTATGGAGAATCCCGCCGGGAGGGAATACTCTTAAGTATTGAAGTAATAATTTAGATAATTTTGACGGCCGATTGGCGCAGTTTGCAGCGATCCTGCTTTCTGAGTCCAAGGCCGTGGGTTCGTTTCCCACAACTGGAAAATTTTCGTGTGATGAGCATGAATGTTTTTCAGTGTCTGGGTGTTTATATGTATATTCTAAGTATTTATGTATATTATTTATAAAAAATATTCAACAGTCATCTTAGTACCCATAACACAAGCTACGCTTACTTTGGGGCTAGATGGCGAAGTGTACATTGTCGTAATATATTTATTTATTTATTATGACTAGTAGTTGCTAATAGCACACTTGTTGTAAACTTGAGTGTCACGCTACTACACAAATCGCAGCACAATCGCACTGTGCTCTTAATCTGCTGTGAAATTGTGGTCGGCTGATCGGGATCGATTAGCGATGTGGTACCGGTGCTTCATGAAAGCGAAGGTTTGAAAACGTTCTGTGTGGTGCGGCGTATGTAGAAAACAACGACAGCACACAAAAAAAGTGTGTGTGTAACCTCCGGTTGAAGTAAAACTTTTATTATTATTTATTGATGAAAGAGTAAAATATTCCTGGGACTCCTCCATTTTATTTAATATTCACTATTTCTTTTCATATTCTATTTAAAATTAATTAATATCACTTTCAACTTCAAATTCAAAACTTCTTTATTTATGTAGGCCTATCACAGGCACTTATGAAGCGTTCAAACATATTTGTTTACATAATTGTAACGGGAACTTCGTTCGCCAACTTAAATCTAAAGCTACGACGGTTCCAAACGCGCCCTGGTCTAAGAAGAGCCCACAACAAACTTGGCCGTGTAAATTTATTTTATTGTTATCACCATCTTCCAGTCAATTTATATTAAGCTATGAAGCTAGAGCAATTCACACCCAAGCATTTTTATCGTTTAAATAATCCTTAATATTATAATGGGATTTTTCTGTAAGCTTACGTTTTATATAAACTTTGAATTTATTGAGAGACATCTTAAAGATTTCATTTGGTAATTTGTTATAAAATAATGTACAATTGCCCTTGAATGAATTTGCAATTTTGTGTAGCCTAGTAAACTGCTCAACGAGTTTATTTTTGCTTTTAATATTTATATTGTTACAGGGCATTTTCTTTTTAAATTTTGATAATTTTTTATGGACATAAATAAAATTTTCATATTTGTACTGACAATGCACTTTTCATTTGTTAAATAGAACAATTGAGAGTAGAAAATTGAAGGTTAGATCATCACATGTCAATATAACCTTGTGATTGAATATTTTAGAATGTCGTAATCGTCAGAAAATTTATTGACAATTTATTTATTACAAAAGTAATAAATAAACAAGTATATTTAGAGATTTTCAAAAAACATTGCAATATTTTTTTTTTTTCAATTGTTGAATTTTTATTCTTTTTGCTATTCACAATTGATCGGATGAAAATATTGGAAATGAATAAATTTTATTATGATGAGATATATCCTGATTATGATATTTGCCACTAGCTGGCGTATAAGTCAAGAAGTGTGGAGTAAATGATGCTCACGAGCAATCCAAATTATTATTTTTTAATAGCGGAAAAACTAAGGATTAACTGCAACGTCCATCGGATCTCCAAGCTATGTATCCCGCCCATTGCCACTTCAGTTCGCGTCTCGCTGACCTATGTCTGTAGCTCTGGTTCTCCTCATTCCTGAATTGCAGTGGCGTGCATAGAGGGTATGCACAGGGTATGCAGATGATATAAAATGAAGAAAATCTCCTGTACAAGTTATAAAAAGCCTACCCTTAAGTATTTATAACTCGTACTGGAGATTGTACTCCGAGCATAGCTCTCTCCATCGCCCGCTGAATGACTCTGAGCCTTCTTATGAGAACCATAGTCAGCTCAGTTTAGCTAGCGGAGATATAAGTTATCAATGGCAACACGCACTATTCAAAGAATTTGGTCTTCAGACACTGCTGCTGTTATGCGCTTTTAGAACCTGCACACCGTCACTTACAGAAATCGTAATTATCATCAATAAAAAAGAATGCTAACCGATCCCGATTGGTCAATGACAATTGCGCCGCAACAGTGTCGAACGCGTCAAGTGCGACCGCGTTAAGGGCCCTACACACGAGCACACTCGAACATCTGTCGCGAAGCTTAAGTTTAAGCGGTGCCGTGAAAACCCGCGCTTTCCTTTGTGGAGTATTAAGTATTTTTGCGGTGTGGTGAACTTTGAAGTGCCCCTTATAGAACTCTTATAAAACCATTATAGAACAGTTATGAACGAGTCTTCGCAATTATTGATAACATTTGTGGCGAATAATCGAGGAAATGTAGTAGGAAATAGTTTTTCTTTTGTAAGATGAAATGTAGAACTTAGAAGCATTTATTCGCAATTTGAGTACTATGCTCGACATTTTAATTCTAGTTTTATTCACACTTTTAAATGTAAAGCTGCAAACACATTCAAAACACAATACTCAATCGGATGCCACGGCTCGTGACAAGCATAAGAAAATACGCCACGTCGAGTGGTGGTAGTGTGTTTCTGATAATAGAAAAACTAAAATTTGATTTAATTCATTCATTAATCAATTAATAACATATTAATGAATTAATTTGATTGCACACCATATAAAAATGCACATTATATAAATTGTACTCCGGAAAAATAACGTTTCTTAAAACCATATAAAAATCGATGAAGTCGCAGCCGACAGATTGTTCTCATAGTGATGGACCGAGTACTCGTTTATTCTTCGGTATTCGGCATACTCGGCAATTTTTTAATCACCCAAATTATTTGGATCAAATAGACTGGATAGTATAAAGAGCTACTATTTACCCTATTTAATAAAGCTAGGTACCTGCGCAACAGCAACAAGTGTATTTTTATTATATAATTAACATTATAGGAACAAGTATATTTTTTATTTTATACATACGTACTTTGCACGCCACTGTTGTAGCCCTCAATACAAGACATTCTAAACTTGCATGAAAGACACTAGCGACCTGCATACGAGACGTACTAGACTTACATAAAATACACTTGCGAGCTGTCTAAGAGACGTACTAAACTTACATAAAAGACACTTGCGACCTATATACGACACGTACTAGGCTTGCAAAAAAGACACTAGCGACCTGTGTCCAAGACGTATTAAACTTTCATAAACGACACTTGCGACCTGTATACAAAGATATTAAACTTGCATAAACAACACTTGCGACCTGTATACCAGACGTACTAAACTTACATAAAATACACTTGCGAGCTGTCCACGAGACGTACTAAGCTTGCATAAAAGACACTAGCGACCTGTGTACAAGGCGTATTAAACTTGCATGAAAAACCCTAGCTAACTGTATACCAGACATCCTAAACTTTCATAAAAGCTATAAAAGACACGTACTAAGCTTGCATAAAAGACACTAGCGACCTGTGTACAAGGCGTATTAAACTTGCATGAAAAACCCTAGCTAACTGTATACCAGACATCCTAAACTTTCATAAAAGCTATAAAAGACACGTACTAAGCTTGCATAAAAGACACTAGCGACCTGTGCACAAGACGTATTAAACTTGTATAAAAGACACTTGTGACCTTTATACGAGACGTACTAAACTTACATAAAAGACACTTGTGACCTGTGAACAAGATGTACTAAACTTGCATAAAAGACACTTGTGAAATGTAAACGAGACGTATTAAACTTGCATAAACGACACTAGCGACTCATATATTGGACGTACTGAACTTGCATAAAGCTCACTTTCAACCTATGAACGAGACGTACGAAACTTGCTTACAAGACCCTACCGAGCAGTATACCAGACGTTTTTAACTTGAATTAAAGACACTTGCAACCTGTATACCTGGCGTAATAAACTTGAATAAAAGACACTTGTGATCTGTGAACGAGACAGAGCAGTTATATTAAATACTTACACCTTTGACTAAATACAGAAATATTAAATTACGAAATCCTCGGCCAGGGGTTAAATCCGGGACGTATAACCACAACTGCACTAGAGAGGTCTACAATATACATCAACGCATATACTCAACCCAGTGCCAGCAGCTAGAGTACTTGCGAAAGCACGCCTTTTTGGGTTTATGAACGGATATTAGGCCTCATTGTGCCTCGTTTAATAAGGCGAGCGCGCTTTCCTATGCCCATACAAGGAACCGTCGTACAAACGAGGTCAATTCACACGGTCTATCGCATAGATGATCTTTTGTTTCGAAAGTGGCGATTTACGTTCGCTGGTGACATTTACAACAGCTGGATACAGCTTTATGCTGTTAATGCGACACTTAAATGTAATATTAAACACTAACCGATTTCAGTATGAGATGCCAACATATAGATAGATAAATAATAAATAAATATACTACGACAATACCCAGCCCGACGACCAGCCCCGAAGTAGCTTGTGTTTTGGGTGCTATCTTTTTTATGAACTGAAAAATATTCATGTTCATCACACAAACATTTGCAATCCATATGAAAATAAAATATATAGATATTTGGAATTGATGATGAAGAGGTCATTCCATCATTACCATGTGAGTTTTAAGGTTCATTTCACCATGCGTTTGGAAACCTAGTTTAGTTAAACCATTATGCTACACGCAAGGCCCGATTCCACCGTTTTTTTTAAAGTAGTTGTAACGAATCTACCCTACTTCACTAAATAAACAATATTTTTTAAAGAACGTAATACCGAGAGAAAATCAGACCTCATAATTTTATTTCGAAACCAAATCCGATCAAACCCTGCTCAATAATTAAGTTTAAAGACGTACCTACTAAAACATGGCATTATAAAATAAATAAATTTTAACAGTCTAATTTTTCATATATGCATTAGGCCCGCCTCGCCCTGCGACTACTATAAGGGGCGATGCGTTCGGACGCTCAGCACTCCGAAGCCGGTGTGCTAGTATTGTGTCTATATAAAATGTTATTATGGGACAGCAAGGTTGGGGTCTTAGCCTCTGGATGATCATGTGCCAGTATTATTTAAGAAATGATGAAACCTTACGGAGAGATCTTTGTTAGGAACCAGTTGGTTTAGTTACATAGTGGAGAACTATCCTATAAACAGAGTACAAAGTAAACACTTCGCAGGCTAAGCTAAGGTACTTCCCCAGACGAGCTCTGTCAAAAAACGCTCTACTACTACTACTACCGTTGAAACTAAACGCAATTCACTAACTAATCCGTTAAGCATCTTTCTCGCACGCCCGAAGGTTGGCTGGTAGCATGTTTTAGCATTTTGGTCCGCTAACATCGCTCCGACATCCGCATCCGCTTCAACATATGAGCGGATAGGAAAACGTTTTATTTTAAGCTAAAGCTTAGGGTACTTAAAGGATAATTTGAATTTTATTATTACCGCCATTAACTATATTTTATTAAGTTTAATTAAACCACGTTTTGCTGTTTGTTCAAATGTTCAAACGGAAGGCCGAATTCATTTAACGCGTAAACTGAGTTAAGCTCGCATGATCGGAATTAGTTTAACCATGTTTCAACAGTGAAATCAAGCCTAAGTTATTCACGTTTCTTTTACATTCCATTGTTAAAATTCCTTATTTCTGTTATGGTCATGACTTATTTGTATTTGAAATAAAGTTAATTAAAATTTCCAAAATAAAAAAAACCACCTCTCATTAAACTATAGCTCATTAAACTAACTAAAAAGTTTTTATTTACCTAGATGTCCCGCCACTTTGTGACTTCCGGTTGCAACAATTACGTGTTTAGCGCTGTTAGTACTCGCGCGAGTAAATTGGTTGAATACAAACACGAAATATTAACACCTTCTCTTATAATGAACTGGCTAAGTGCGAGTTGTGACGACCTCTCTGGGGCAGTGGTGAGATGTGGTGTGCTGTCCACAGAGGTCCCAGATTCGATTCAGGGCGTAGGGGAAATCGGGAACTTATAACTTCTGAATTTTCTTTGGGCTGTTCTAGTCTCAGACGTGGCTAGTTACCATCCATAATTTAAAATTCATATATTTCAAGTAGGTCTAGTTTATTAGCACTTTTGAAACGTCAAGTCAGTCAATTTGTAGTGACTCTACCACTGGTTCGGAAGGCAGATTCCTCCCCCTCCCCATCGATCCCCCAAGTGACTTACCGTTTCGGTACGATGCATATCCATGTCACATATCGAGTTTCCATGTCCCAAACAAGTTAGTCCGCTGCCATCTTAGACTGCATCATCACTTATCACAAG
This sequence comes from Pararge aegeria, assembly GCF_905163445.1. Classification (NCBI taxonomy): domain Eukaryota; kingdom Metazoa; phylum Arthropoda; class Insecta; order Lepidoptera; family Nymphalidae; genus Pararge; species Pararge aegeria. Next base: position 2,319,597 of record NC_053187.1, read on the forward strand.
GTGAGATTGCAGTCAAGAGCTAACATGGAATACACATTACCTGTCCACTACAGAAGAAGGGTCTCCTATCCAAATGAGAAGGGTTAAGGCCGAACGCTGGCCAAGTACGGATTGGTTGATTTCACACCTCTGAGGCAGGCCATTATGGAAAACTCTCAAATAAATAAATAAAGAAAAAAAAACAGTAATTAATTAAAATATAGAATTAAAATTAGAATAAATTAAAATACAATTAAAATTCTATATTATTTCATGTTTGGAATCTGGTGCACTTTTTGGCAATGTTTAAAAAATACGTTGTCAGGGGATGCCTGAGCGACGAAAGTAAACTAAGTTCCTAAATTATATAAAGACAATTGAACTAATATTTTTGTAATGTTCATCTGTAACTGACTTAGTATACGTTTTGGCTATCTGTAAGTATACTAAGGATATACATAAATAAATAAAGCGAACATCTCCTGAGGATGCTCCGGTGTCGGAGCAAAACGTGCGTAGGGGGTACATTGTCGAAGATCTGTTCGGTCTGGAGTATAAGGATTGAAAAAATTATAAATTACACCATACGGATTCTCTTGCAATTCGCAGAGTATAGCAAATTAAGCTTAATTTTCATAATAATCTAAAACGGTCTTACTAATTTTTTTATACATAAGTGACTATAAAATAAAAAAATCGTTTATTTTGTTTCTTACATTATAAATGATACATGTTGTGAACTATAAATTTACATATCACTTAAAATCGGTTCTAAAAGTTGTTATCATAATATGATTTTCATATACAACAATTTACCTATAACTATTAAAGATTTGCCATTTTTGAAATTCAATGCAAAATTACATTAAATATAAATGCTATTATAAATGCTATTACTCGGTAAGAGAGTACTTGGATAATAAAATATAATTTAAGTTATTTTTTAATTGACATTCCATGTTTATAAATTTATTATTCCATACAGTAAAATTAATGACATTTTTATTATATTCAGCAACTATTTTGATTATTTTGTTTTTGTTTATTTTGATATGATAAATGAATTTGTTTAAATTAAGATTTGCATGACATATATTATGACTAAACATGTATACCTACAATGTTTTATGCAAATAAAAGAATTTGAATTTGAATTTGAATTATGAATTTTGAATTTGAAATTATATCTAAAGCACCTATCTCTTATTTAATGTTATGAGGAAAGGAATCAAAACTGTCTCTGTTCTGTAAATGCTTCTTCGTAGCAGATCTGTTTTTCCCTAAAGAAAGACAACAACAGAAATCACTTCAATTTTCAAAATAAGAAGAATCACCCTAACACTATTCATCTTGATTCGCATCCCTATTCTATTATTCGAGCGGAAACCCGAATGGGTTCTCGAATTATTCTCGAATCACGGAGTAAGAGGTAATCGAATTACAGCCCCCGGGTAAATAGTTTGAAACGGCGAGATTGAGGAAGACGCTAAATAGATTGGTGTCAAAATTCCAATACGATTCTGAGACTGCCATTGCAACTATAAAATTTTAAAAATCTAAATCTATTGTTATGGGTACTGAGATGACTGATGAAAATTTTTATGAATAATATACATAAATACTTATATTATACATATAAACACCCAGACACTGAACAACATTCATGCTCATCACACAAACATTTTCCAGTAGTGGGAATCGAACCCACGGCCTTGGACTCAGAAAGCAGGTCGCTGCAAACTGCGCCAATCTGTTTATCTGTATATTATAAGTATTTATATATATTATACATAAAATATTCAGCAGCAGGTATCCATAACCCAAGCTTCGCTTATATTATGAGAATAAAACAAAACACACATATAAACATTACAAACGGAGTCCCACAGGGAAGTGTCCTGGGCCATTCTTTGTTTCAAATATACATAAAACGATCTGTGTGAATTGGAGAAAAGTGGAGCCCGTATTTTTTCATACGCCGATGATACGCCGTATTCACTGGCAATGACTGTACGATGGGTTTCAGAATTAGAAAAGTCGCGAATTGCTCTTTGGTTGAATAATAACTTGCTAAGTATTAATACTAAGATAACAAATTATATGTGCTATTCTATAACCAAGAGGACGGAACCCGATATATACTTCTCTTTGAAATTTCATAAATTCAGTTCAGCGGTGATCGCGATTGTTCGGTTATCCAAAAAGTGGAGAAAGAGAAAAACTTGGGTAAAGTTTAGGATCAGCGACTCTCATGGAATAATCATATTGATTTAGTACCCGTATTAAAAAACTTATTTGGATTTTTAAGAAATTAAGGCACGTAGCTTCACCTAACATACTTAAGACAATATACTATAACCTTATATCTACTATAACCTATTGCATTCCCGTTTGGGGTGGTGCTACTAAAGTAAAGTTTTTAAATGTAGAAAGGGCCCAACGCGCCTTACTTAATACCATGTATTTTAAGCGTTATCATTTCTCCACTGATAATCTTTAAATTCTTTGCGACCTATTAATTGTCAGAAAATTGTATATCTTAAAGTCTTTTTTGAAAATGCATAAAACAACAAAGTTTGATACTAGACGTCTAAGTGGGAATCGAAGAATATGCAATGTTTTACTCAGACATAGAACAAGGACTTTGTTTGCTCGTCAACAAATAAATACATCACGCTAGCTAACACTCTTTAAAATTCTCTGGTTTACTCTGGTGTTTTAAAATTAGGGATCTCTCAAGAAATAACATTTAAATGAAACTAATAGAACTAACACAATCAATGAAATAAAATAATAATAATATGTATTAATATCAATAATAAGTAATAAGTTAAATAATGAATGAATGAATGAATACCCTTTTATTGTACACCAAAGAAAAAATGTAGTTACACAGATATAATTACATATCAAGAGAGTACAATTTGGCTGCCTTATTGCTACATAGCGATTTCTCACAGGCAACCAATGGGTTAAAAGGAAAAACATAGAAAATAGGTAGGTGGTGCAACAAATAAGATTTAAAATTATACAAATATACAAATTAAATATATATATATATAAATATAACTATAATATATATATATATATACATATATAAATATTTTACATATAAATACAAATAAAATATAAACATACATGAAATTACCCATAATTAATGTAAACTACTAACAGTCATATACAATATATATAAATATGTAAATATATAACATAATTACCTATATAAATATTTAACATCCTCAATTTATATGAAATACATAAATAATTAAAATCACACAAATAATGATCCTTTACTAGTTTCTTGAAGGTCCCAATCGATTGTGCCTCACGGATATCTAACGACAGGGCGTTTCATATTTTAATAGCCTAAACCGTAAATGATCCGTTGAAGAAAGAGGATTTGTGACGAGGCACCTTCAAGATTAACTTCCTCGTAGAACGAAGTTCGTCTGGGAGTCCTACAAATTGAAACCTCTCTTTCAGGTAATGAGGAGTAGAGGGATGAAATAAAACACATTACAGAATAGAAACAATGTGCAAATTCCGGCGAAGTCTGATAGGTAATCATATTTGCGCAACCCAAATATGAAACGAATGCTGGAATTCTGGAGTCTCTCAAGTTTATTTAACTGATCTTCAGTTAAGTTAACATAGCTTGCGTCAAAGTAGTCAATCATGGGACAAAAATACATATATAACTGTAACAATTGAAAAACATGAAACTAATGCTAAGCACGGTAATCTTAATTAATTTGGTGAAGAAGAATTTAGAATTTAACCAATGTAAATGTTGTATATTTGTGATGAGAAATAAATGGCTTTTTTTATTTAATAGAACTAAATTAAGTTTACAATGCCCCTTTGCCAAACGTATGCTCTCTATCCAAACATCATTTGTATTTATACGTATGACATATGAGAGTCGAAATGAAAAACGTACAAAAAGCATGAGAAAATGTCATAGGAGTACACTTCATCACTTTATGACGTCGTAAAGTGCAAGGCGACGCGTTCTAGACGCGTAGCGGCGTGCGCCGTGACAAATGTACTAAACTGAGGAGTGGTGGCAGTTCTAGCGATACTTACTACAAAATATATACATACATATTTTTAGTAGAAGGTTACTATTTTAGTACATATTAATTTTTCTGTAAAGTCTCGTAGTGGAATGAATAAGTGCCTGTTTAACTTTAAAAAAACCAAGGCTGGTGGCCCTATATTTGACTAGGCACCGGTACTTGGCCACTCCCAGAATTTAGAGTAAATGTTAGGAATTGTCGTCATTATCCATTTCTTTTTATTTTAGCTATAATTTTGGGCAACTATGACAAATCAACTAAACAATATAGAAAGAGACAAAAAATATAGACTCATATTTCGTTTTCTTGCGGCTTGTCTCCACTCTCATTAGTTTGGTCTAAAAAATAACATGACCAAATACTGGACTGGAGTTTTTGGAATTCTATGTAAAATAATAAATAAACAAAAATGGACTAAACGTTTTTCTATTCTTACATAAATTTAAAATAGATAATTATTAAAAAAAACAGTAACACATTTCAATTTAACAATAGCTTAAAGTGAAAAACTATCCTTAAATGGTTTAAGACTGGTACATCTATGCTACTTAAATAATAGAAGAATTTTCTTACTACAGATATTTGTGGCACAGAATTAAGAACACACAGAAACACGACTCTATTTTAGAATGGTTTCTTGAACAATCGGCTAGTCACTTCATACCATTTAGCAGTTGACAGTAATTACTTTACCTCTAATGTTCTAAGAATTCACCATAAAATGGGAAAATGGGAATAAATTTGAGAGCTAGCAACATTCCGCGGGTGTAAAGTGAGACGTGCGCGGGCGATTTCACTGTTTTTGTACACAATGCACAACATACGAGTACAATAATGTCTGAATGAGGATTCTGTATGTTATTAATTTGTGCGAATGATTATACACAGTGACTTTTTTTACAACAATGACCCAGTTAATCAATATCTTCTATTCATTAGAAAACAAAATAAATTTAATTCAACAAAAATCAAAATATAATATAATTTAGCAGCTGACAGTAACATTTATTTCAATTAGGCTCATTCATCAGAACTTTTAAAGTCTGTCTGTTTCTAGTGGCTCTACCACTGGTTTGGAAGACAGACTACGGAGAAAAAGCCCGCAAGAAACTCAGCAGTTTCCAACAGTAATGATTTGCAATTTAACATTCATTTTCTGATCAGGCCAGGTCAGAAAATATTAAAAAGACCTCCCACTTAAAGGCTCTCATTCATAGTTACAATTTAATTCGATTTTTATAGTTACAAATTATATTTCACTACTCGCGACTATTCGCGTTGCACCTCCCAATTTATAATGCCCTGGTGCAGGCATCCCTGCGCTTGACTTGGCTGGTTATGATATATTTCAAGGGCTCGATACTTGAAATAGTTTTATGGCGCATATTTTATGACTTCCAACATTTAGTGGAGGGTAATGAAGCGAGAGGAATGCTTGGTGGATTGATTTACAAAACTTGTCGCCGTCATCGTTTCGATGAGAGTTCAATGGTGGGAGGCTTGTTACCATCCTACTGACACGGACATGCTGCCCAGTGATTTTTCGTTCCGGTACAATGCGGCGTAAAAACGAATTATACAAACCATGAGCCGGATTTCGGAACGTGATTGAGTCTAATATGCTAATCTCGACGCTATCGGATTCGATACAATGTAGATACTAATGTAGGGCAGTTTGGAGTGATGATAATTAATACCAGTTTAATTTCTATAGTACATTGATAACTAATAACAATGTCGTAAAGTTTAGCCAGCGCGGCGTTTGCAATGTAAGCGTACAAAATATGTTTGCTACGACATCAGACAAAAAATACAAATCTTTGAATTTCTTTGATTTTCTTTTCTTTAATATGAATGTAACTCACATACCTATAAACCTTTTTCTTGAGTTACTTTATCTATTGCTGCAAATTTCAATAAAATCTGTTGCGTAGTTTAAAAGATCCATTCGAACAAACACTTGTTTTATAATATGTCAAGATAGTAAAAAAGATACGGTATGATTGTTTATTTGTTTTTACGCGTCGTGTGGCTAACAATACATTAATATTAACAAAGATACGACAGCTGTCTTTCTTTAAACCAGTCATTAAGAGATCGTAGGAGGAGCAAAGAACGTGAATGTTCACATTGACGCCTTGTGACGCCGCGTAACGCGGTGCGAGACAGTGGAGACATAAATCAGCCGCCGACAAAAACAATGGCTGGGCGACAATGGCTGATCGTGAGTGCACGCTTTGTTTGAGACGGCGAAACGCAAATGATACGCTCTACTAGTTAGGATGCTCCCACTATAGGTACATTGCAGCGGTGGGTAAAGTGCTCGCGAATTTACAACGGCGAAAAGTTGGCCGCAATATATCCACATCCGGCCAAAGCGCAGATGATACGTTCTACTAGTTAGGATGCTTCCACTGTGTATTACAGCGATGGGTAAAGGTTCTCGAACTTACAACGGCGAAAAGATGGTTACAATATATCCACATCCAGCCAAAGTGCAGAGATAAGCTCTACTAGTTAGGATGCTTCCACTGTGTATTACAGCGAAGGGTAAAGGTTTTCGAATTTACAACGGCGAAAAGATGGCTACAATATATCCACATCAGGCCAAAGTGCAGAGATACGCTCTACTAGTTAGGATGCTCCGACTATCCATTACAGCGGTGGGTAAGGTGCTCGCGAATTTACAACTGCGAAACAACGGTGAGTAGGTTGAATAGTAAACATCTAAAGTATTAGTGTCCTCTGTTTTTAAGCATTTTTAAGTATTTTTACAGTAATTAAACACTTATTTCACCTCTAAATGCTTTAATAATTACCTGCATCATTCGGCACAATTATTTCCCCTCACTTTTAACATCAAATAACAATAATAATGGATTTACACAGTCAACTAGCAAAAGGCATGGATGACATTGCAAAAATGGTTGAAGAGAGAATGAACCGTTTTGACAAAGCACTAGCACAACAATCTGGAGCAAAACCCACTGGTAATGTGAACAATTTCAATGATCTTGCTTCATTGACCGCCGACTATGCTGATTTTAAGTCCATGGTATGCAACTCTCTATCAATGCTGCAACAGCAATTGAAGCTCCTTCTGCTGGGGTTTGACAACCATGAAGCGGACTCACGCAGAAAGATTCTTCTATTTCATGGCATCCCTGAAGACAACAGCGAGCAGTTGGATAACAAGATAATCTCTATACTCAGAGACCAATTAAAGTTAACCAGTGTGGATCACATGTGTGTTGATGTTTGTCATCGTTTAGGCATGAAGAAAGATAAGCCCAGGCCCATTCTTGTTCGATTTACTGGTTTAAAGAGCAGAAATGCTGTGTGGATCTCTAAGACGGCTCTTAAGGGTTCAGGTATAACGATTTCAGAGTTTCTAACTAAGCCGAGGCAAGAAGTATTCATCTCTGCCAGGAAACACTTCGGCTTGAGAAGTTGCTGGACTGCTGATGGCACCATCATTATAGCGTTGCCAGATAAAACTCGGGCGAAAATCGTTTCCATGTCGGAGCTGGACTTGCTGAGAGTTAAATATCCCTCTGTTCTGCAATCTTCACAGGAACAGAAGACCACAAGAGTGCGTCGTAATGTTAAAACATTGGCTAAGTGAAGTTTTTGCCTGTGATTGTTAGTGATATTTTAACTCAGCCGGGTTATCGCCACTAGGCATCGGCATCCACTTTTTTGTATTGACTATGATTTTGACGGTATTTTAATTATTAATAGTGTTAGTTTAATTGTTGTTGCCACTTTTATAAAAATAGTTTACTCTGACATTGTTCCACAATTGGTTGTCAGTGTCGCTGTCGCGAATCGTCTGTCATCTGTCAGTTATTTAATAATATTGTCAAGCAGTGTTCAGCATGTTTTCCAATGAGGATATAAACACTGATGATTCTTACATGTTGCGTTACGGATTGTTACTTGCTGTGTTAGTTGTAATTAAAAGTATTATTGTTTTCCTTGATGATCTCCTTCTAAATGTGCCAGTGAATGTGGGTAAGTTGTTTTTGATAAAGTTTGTTTTATTATTATTGTATTTATTTTTGATATTAACTGGTTTACCTATAATTATATTTTTTATTAGAGTATTTTGATAATAATATATATCTTTATATATTTATTTTTATTATTAATATTATTATTACTTTTCTTTTATTTAGCATCTTACTATGTGTGATATACTGTCGGCCTATGATGACGAATATTTTTCATGCTCTTCCTCTGATGAGTTCCAAAGTGTCACGAGCAATTTATCTTCTGATGATAGCTTCTCCCTTGATCGTAAACTAAACTCAATTTTTATTTCTGATTCACGCTGTCTTAATTTTGTTCATATAAATGCACAAAGCATTCCAGCTCATTACTCTGATTTTCTGGCATCTTTTAGCGGCGTCCTGGTTGATGGCATTCTCGTCTCGGAGTCCTGGTTGAAACCATCTCTTTCCTCTGAACTTTTTACTCTACCCGATTTTACACTGATACGCAACGATCGAACTGGCAAAGGAGGTGGCGGTGTTTGCATCTATCTCCGAAACAATCTACCTTTTAAAGTTATTAGTCGATCCCCATCTGCTTACTCTGGTAGTCTAGAGCATCTTTTTCTCGAAATCTGTTTTCATAACTCCAATCTTCTTCTAGGTGCGGTATATATCCCTTCTTCTACTATCAACTATTTCGTTTCGTTTGAACAGCTCCTAGAAAATCTTACTCCTTCGTACACTGACATTATCATAATGGGTGACTTTAATACGTGTCTCCTAAAGAATGATAGTAGGTCTCAAAAATTAAGATCGTTAGTGTCTTCTATCAACTTAGATATCCTTCCTCTCTCAGAAACTCACTTCCCACCTAACTTTGATCCCTCTCTTCTTGATCTGATAATTAGCTCCAACCCTCAGAAGGTTCTTGCACACGGACAGCTCACCGCACCTTTCTCCTATCATGATCTTCTGTTTCTTCGCTATAATTTGCGTTCTCCAAAACGAAAGCATAAGGTTATTTTGCAGCGTAATTTCAAGAAAATCAATATTGAACAGCTAAATAAAGATGCGTCGAATATTGATTGGACTAGTGTATACGAGGCTACAGATATCAATGTCAAAGTCAAACTTTTTGCTTCAATTCTTATCGGTTTATTTGACAGTCATGCTCCAGTTAGACCTGTTACTATTAAGCACTTACCAGCACCCTGGCTCACTGACACAATCAAGAAGTTGATGGCTAAGCGTAATAAAGCTAAGGCAAAATGCAAAAAAGATCCGACGGTTGAAAACGTTGCTTCCTATAAAAGGTTGCGTAATCTATGCAACAGGATGTGTAGAGATGCAAAGCGCCGCTATATTCACTCTTCAATTGAAAACTCTTCTACTACTGAGAAATGGAGATTTCTTAAGTCCTTAGGTGTGGGTAAATTTCGAAACACGTCTAATATTCCATTTGACCTAAATGCACTAAATACTCATTTTTCTACTCCTCCTGTTACGCTTTCTGATTCAAAAAAAAATTTAACTCCACAGAAATTATCCAATTTCACCCCATCTTTGTGCGAATCTTTTAGTTTCCATGAAATCACAGAGAGCGTCGTTAAGAAGAGCATTCTTTCTATCTCAACTAAAGCTATTGGAAGCGATGGCCTGAGCCGTGACATGTTAGTTCTTGTGGTGGATCATATAGTGCCTATAATCTCCCACATTCTAAATTTCTCCCTGGCCTATGAGATCTTCCCTACTGACTGGAAAATGGCTCATGTCATTCCTTTACCAAAATCTCCTAATCCAAATTCTTTTTCACAGTTTCGGCCTATTTCAATTCTACCTATACTTTCAAAAGTCATTGAGAATGCTGTATTTATACAACTGTCTTCTTTCCTTTTCACTAATAATCTTTTAAGTCCCTTTCAATCAGGTTTCCGTCCTTCCCATAGTACAGTTACTGCACTACTTAAAGTCACTGACGACATTCGGTTTGCTATGGACAACAAACAGCTTACTGTTATTACGTTGTTGGATTTTAGTAATGCGTTTAACTCAGTGGACTTTGATATACTCCTTGGTATTCTTCGCTCTCTTAACATATCGCCTTCTGTGATTAACTGGTTTCACTCTTATCTTCATGGACGCCAGCAGAGAATTCGCACGGAAGAGGCATTTTCTGACTGGGCTGACCTCTCCGCTGGTGTTCCTCAAGGTGGCGTGCTTTCTCCTCTTCTTTTCACAGTCTTCATTAACGAAATTACAAAAATTCTTACTTCTCACTACCATCTTTACGCTGATGATTTGCAGCTTTATAGGCATGCAACTTTAACGGATCTGGACGCTGCAATTTTTGCTATTAACGAGGATCTGAATGCAATTAAAGACTGGGCCGAATCGTTCGGCCCACTAGTTAACCCTAATAAGTCACAGGCTATGATCATTGGTAGTAGACAGCTAAGGAGTCGTGTGACTTTTAATGATTTGCCTCCGATTTCTTATAACGGTATACCAATTGTGTATTCGTGCACTTCAAAAAATCTAGGACTTATAATTGACAGTAATTTAACTTGGTCAGCTCATATAAACCAGGTAAGTAAACGTATGCACTATGTCGTTCACTCATTGAGGAGGCTGCAGAATTTTCTTCCGCTTCATACCAAAATTATGTTGGCCCAATCTTTATTGCTACCAATACTTGATTACGCCGACGTCTGCTATTTGGATGCCACTGAAGAGCTACTTGACAAACTTGAAAGACTTCAGAATTTGTGCATTCGCTTTATCTTCGGATTGCGCAAATTCGATCACGTTTCTGATTTTCGTCGTCAATTAAAGTGGCTGCCAATTCGTTTTCGCCGGAATGTGCATATTTTAACTGTCCTTTACAACATCCTATATAATTCTTCTTCTCCTGGATATTTGTGTGAGCGTATAAAGCTATGTCTTCCGCCTACGAGACCCTTGCGGTCTTGCGTGTCAAAAAATCCTCTTGATGTCCCCTCATATAATACTATTTTCTTCCAGAAATCTTTCTCCGTCCACGCTACACACCTTTGGAACTTACTACCAGAACATATTAGACACTGCCGATCGGTGCACTCTTTTAAACACAATGTAAAGGAGCATTATCTATCGTTGTCATAGTATATTTATAGTATATTTATCACTGTTTACTTATTATAGATATATATTTATATTTATATTATATAAATATTTATTATATTATTTTTATGTATTTTGTATATATAGTATATTCGAATGTTATTGTATTAGTATGTAGAATTTTGTTATTATTTAGATATATTAAATATACTTAGTAGTTATGAAATATATTGTACCTTTATTTGACCTATACCACAATTAAATCATCTTACTCACATCCTGGGGTAGCTGGAAGAGATCTCTTATAGAGATAAGCTTTCCTTTGTACACTTCATGTATCTTATGTTCACAATCACAATTTATGGTACATAAATAATAAATAAAAATAAATAAATAAACGTTGGCTACAATGATCCACGTCCGGACGAAGCGCAGATAATACGCTCTAGTAGTTAGGATGCTTCCACTGTGTATTACAGCGATGGGTAAAGGTTCTCGAACTTACAACGGCGAAAAGATGGCTATAATATATCCACATCCGGCCAAAGTGCAGAGATACGCTCTACTAGTTAGGAAGACTGTGCATTGCTGCGCTGGATAAAATTTACATGTAAAATTTACTCTTCGTAGGGTCAACGGTATCTGAGAGCTAAATTGAATATCGATTATGTACAATTTCAGTCGTAAGCAGTGTGTCGACTTGTTTAATGTGTAATTCTACTTAGTGTATTTTAATATAGTTTTTTGGTTATTGTTGGGCTTACACTATACACTCTTTCAACAACCAGGGCTCTATGAATCACCAAGAGTATAAACTGGCATCGCTTACATATTCGTGTGATTCATTTATCGTTACAAAATCACATTGTAGCACTGTTTTTAGGCGAACGCACTTCAAAGAGAAATGATTAACGACTCTCATGACAGTCGCGTCTTTGGAGCTGTTTTTGAAGAAACCCAATACTATTGATTGAGTTCACATTTAGAGGCAGGAAGGGCAAAGGGACAAAGGGGCTATGTTCCGATCAAAGACTTAAAGTCAAAGATAGACAGGAAAAATCTGAATTTACCAACCTACAAAGACGTGTCGCCAAAAGATTTAGCGTTCCGGTACAATTTTGGACGGACGAAGCAGATCGACTACGTAATGGTAAGTGGACAACCGTCCCCAATAAATAGAGCAGCATTTCGTCTTTCAAGGATCACGTTCTGCAAAGTGTCGTTCTGTATCCGTTAATGCTACTACTACTACTACCGTTAAAACGACACAGTTAAGCTGTTATTACACTGGATATCATGCCCTTTGGATCTGAGCACCGCAATGCTGCTTAGCGGCAGAAGTAGGTATGGCGGTATTCTTCCTCGGAAGAGCTCTGTCTTAAAAATCTCTGCTACTTCTATAAGCCGATTGGCGCAGTGGGCAGCGACCCTGCTTTCTTAGTCTAAGGTCGTAGATTCGATTACCACATCTAGAAAATATTCGTGTGACGAACATGAATATTTTCCTGTACATTATATATATATATTGTTTATATGTATATTATAAATATTTATGAATGAATGAATGAATGAATACAATTTTATTGTACACCACATAAACATATAGAAAAATTGTAAATATAAATATAACGAAAAGTATACAATTTGGCGGCCTTATCGCTACATAGCGACCAGGCAACCAAATGGGTAAAACATAGCTCAAATAGAGAGGTGGCTTTTTTATGTATATTATTCATAAAAATATTCATCAGTCACCTTAGTACCCATAACACAAGTAAGCCTAACTTTTGGGCTAGATGGCGATGTGTGTATTGTCGTAGTATATCTACAACATAGCTTATTTATTATAAGCTTCGCCCGCCTTCGTCTTCGTCTGGACTTCAGAATTGGATCTAAAGCTTCGCTCGTTAACAATTTTCAATTTTCCCTCGGGAACTACTTAAGGAATCTGAATTAAAGATATCCTATGTTCTTTTCCATGTCAAAGGCTACATGCATGCCAAATTTCATCCAAATTCGTTCAGCCGTTTTTGCGTGATTGAGTAACTAACATTCACACTTTCACATTTATAAAATTAGTAGGATTAAAAGGTGAACAATCCGAACCCCGAGTGCCTACTAACATAACTAACAACTAGCCCAACCTATACCAGACGTCGCTTCGTCTATATTGTCTGCTCTCTGTTTCAATATCGGGATTTGTGAGTGTCGGATTTCTTTTTCTCCATTCGAATGATATTGTTGAATTTTCAAACTTTCCCACTGTTTGCGCAAACTTCGCCGTTGGTTTGTTTTAAACTGTTTATTTCGCAAACTTCTACAGTCAGAATTTCCATAATGGATTGTTATACAAAATTAGCTTAAGTAAACTTGACTATTTTGTTTATTTGTCTTCTTTATGTGCGTATAATTACAAAAAGACAGTAGTCCTGGTTTTACTTTTCTCCTGCTAAGCTTAAGTCAATGTTTAATTTCATCGTCAATATGAGTGTGAATAAGTTAATTTTTTTTTCTTATTGTGTGTAACTGATTTACTTTAATGGTTTCCACAGCATGAGGTTTATTCGACGAGCTTCGGTATTGGATAGAAGCAGGCGTTACTGCGGAAATCCATAATATATTATGAAATTTAAGCTTAATTTGCTATACTCCGCCAACAGCAGGAGAATCTGTATAGTATAATTTATAATTTCTTCAATCCTTATACTCCACACCAAACAGATGTTGACTTTACAAAGAATAAGTGAAACGTGTGAAGAGGTGCCGAAGATCTGTTTGGTCTGGAGCATAAGGATTGAAGAAATTATAAATGGCACCATGCAGATTCTTCTGCTGTTTGCGGAGTATAGCAAATTAAGCTTAATTTTCATGACGAGCTTCGGAATGAGGGTTTGCCAGGAATTAGTTCGAAGAAGCGAAGGGATCGTCGGCTAAGGGCGCCTCATGTGAGGTCGAACCTCAGCTCACATGACGATTTGCGTGACGATGTGACAGAAGGTGATTAGTATGTACGCCTCCAAGGCCATGGTGTGTGCACACGTAGTTATCTGATCGACCGTAAAGGATGTATAGCGTCATCATCATATCAACCCATTGCCCACCACAGGGCATCGGTCTCCTCCCACTATGAGAAAGGTTTAGGCCGTAGTCCACCTCGCTGGCCCAGTGTGGTGGACTCCTCACAACTTTGAGTACATTATTGAGAACTCTCAGGTATGTGGGTGTCCTCAGGATGTTTTCCTCCACCGTTGAAGCAAGTGATATTTTAATTGCTTAAAACGCACATAACTTGGAAAGTTAGAGGTGCGTGCTGGGTTTCGAACTCGGTCCCCAGAAAGTAAAGTAGTAGTCCAAGCCTATCACCGCTGCATCACTACATATATCATCACATGCATCACATCATGATAAAATTATATCTTGTTATCCTTTTCTTTAGGTAACGTTTTGTAACGAATAGGGAGTGAACTCGTCTCGCTGTTCTTTCTGAAAAACAAATTTTTATATCGTCGAGGTTAACAGCACTTTGTATTTGCTGTTTTCATCGTTAACCACACTTTGAAAAACTGGCTAAGTATTAAATATTAAAACTTCTTATATTCATTCAACGGTTTTTTGTTTTATAATATTACCTCCCAACATAACCTCGGACCTCAAAAAAGTTTAAGCACTTAAAGACAAGGCTGCTTGGAAGCAGGCTCCGCTCTCATTTCTCACAAGATAAAAAAGGTTCTAAACGGTAAAATTGTGTTTAAAAAGAGCAATCTGCTGAGTTCCTTGCCGGTTCTTCTCGGTGGAATCTGCCTTCCTGTGGTAGAGTCCACTACAAACAGACTGACTTAACGTTTCAAAAATATAATATAAACTGTGCCTACTATGAAATAAATGAATTTTGTATTTTTAATTTACTTGCAGCCCCCTGTCAAAAGAAACAGACATTGTACAACCAAATCACAACAAACAACCCAACGTTACATAGTTTTGGCATTTGTTACCTTTATTGCAGATTATTGTGAGAGTTTTGTGCGCCTCTAACTCTTTATATATAAAAATTAATTGCTGCTCGTTAGTCTCACTTAAAATCGATGGCTGGACCGATTTGGCTAATTTAGATCTTGTAATATTCGTGAGAGTCAAGTAAAGGTTTAAACGGTAAGAAAAATACTGATATATATCGGAGATCATTACTAACATCTCGTGTTTTATCTGCCCGCAACAATATCATCAGATCATCATGAAGAACATGCCTATAATATTGAGACACGCATCGGCCTCCAACTTATATATAATTCGTCTGTACGTGTGTTTGTCATCTAGCTCCTCCTAGACAGCTTGACCGATTTTGATGAAATTTTGTGTGTATATTTCCAATGGGTTCCAGCAATCCGCACTGGGCCAGCATGGTGGACTAGGGCTTTAACCCTTTCTCACTGTTGAACCGGACCTGTGCCCAGTAGTGGGCCGATAATGGGTTGACATGATGATAAATCCGATGTAAAAGCACCACGCACTAATTTAGTTTCTGCTGGTATTATGGTTGGTTTAAAGACACAATAGGACCCGGTAAGCGGTGCTTCTCTATGGGGCAGGACGACGTCTGCCAGGAAGGCTAGTCTGCAATAAAAGTAATAAATCGCAACTACCGTTACATATCTTATAATATCCGTAGAAATGGGCATAAACAAAAGATTATCCGTAATCCCGAGCACGCTGCGACCTCGATCCCGTGGCTTACTCCCATCTTGAGAGGGCAATAAAAGTCAGGGAGGCCGCGCAAGACTCTCGCGTTTGATACCTTATGATTTATCATAGTATGCTGCTAGGTGGTTAAGTAAGAACCATTAATGACTTGCGGAGGGTTGAAATTTAATAAGAGACTGCAGCCGTGCCAAGGAGCGTAGTTATGCAAATTTTATTGCTGCAAAAGCCTTAATGCGGGACACAGGGAACTGGATTCGTCTAATAAACGTTAGCGTCCCATCTGAATATCCAGAATTTTATCATTTATGCATCGTTGAAATTTTTATTTTCGAGAGGAAGACGTAGCTTTGTGTTTCATAATACACAAACAAAAGCAAGAATTTATTTACTTGCAGAAACTAGATTTAGATTCTAAATACAGGGCAGTAATTTAATTATGTTTTCAAAAGAAAAAAGCTGGATCAGTTTAGAAATTAATCATTGGACAGAACACGCTTGGATTTTTATTTTATACAAGAAGACTTAGCTTTGTGTTCCATAATATACAAAGTAAACCAAGATTTTTTGTACCAGCAATAATCAAATTTAGGTTCTAAAGACACGGCAGTTAATAAATCTAAGTTTGTAAAGGTAAAAAGAAACTAACTGGAAGTTAGCATAGAGTTGCTAATATGTGTGCCCTTTTATACACATATTAGCAGTCCCTAGAATTAATAATTAGTGATATTATGACCTATAAACATGGCTTAAATATACGAGTTTTACATATACTGTCTT
Source organism: Pararge aegeria (assembly GCF_905163445.1). Classification (NCBI taxonomy): domain Eukaryota; kingdom Metazoa; phylum Arthropoda; class Insecta; order Lepidoptera; family Nymphalidae; genus Pararge; species Pararge aegeria. The sequence goes on from NC_053187.1 coordinate 2,336,224, forward strand.
CGACTTTTTTATAGGCATTATCAAGTTCTATATCTTTTCTATAGAACTCAATCATACATCTCATCGTAAAGTCGACGTTGGTAAGAATCGTATTCTTTCGGCCGCTTTTTCTCCGACTTTCTTTTGCAAATCCGACTACCATGAATCCGGTCTTTGTTTTCAGTATAATATATATATTACTAGCTGTTGCCCGCGACTTCGTCTGCGTTTGATTTTGTTTTTAAAGTATTCAGTATCGTTAAGCCTTAAATGAGTATAGTAGTATATATATGTATAACATGTGACTGTCAATTAATTAAAGACAAATAATTTGCAATAAAATAAAATTGCGACTATAATAATTAAAGATCTAAGCTATCCTATCTCTTAAGTTGGAGCAGACTGCTCACGGTGTGCCAATTTAATTTAAAATCGGTTCAGTAGTTTAGGAGTCCATCGCGGACAAACATCGTGACAGGAGATTTATATATATTAAGATATTGAAAAGTTGCCGAGCGAAAACAATTCTTCAAATGGTATATATCTATATATATTATATATGGCACAAATAGTTTTTCTTTATATTGGTGAAAGAATTTATATTCAGACATTACCCCCGACAAACTCACTTTACCGCTTTATAATTCTTGAAATTCCCCCCTAACTTTTGTTTTTGTCCGTTGATCAGTGAGAATGAAATCGACCGGTCTTTTATTGGATTTTCAAATAGAGATTGTTTTTTTCTTTAAAAAATTGTTACAGTTAGGAACAATCTGTTTTTATGGCGCATATATTTCTTTAATAAACCTTCCTTTAATGCATCTTTCAATAGATATTTGCCGGGCTAATTTGATTATTTGTACAGGGCTCCTAGTTATTTAGTGAATAGTCGCCCAAACGTTAACGTTTAACGTTTTTTTTTATCTTCAACATCACTTCCCAGTCTATGAGACTATGATCAAAGTCAAGTCTATTATTAATATTAAAATATCAGATTAAAAAAGTTATGCTTCATTATCACACAAAATACACGGCCGTATGTTTTCACGTCGGTACTCTGCAGTAATCGCTACAAGCTCGCTGAAACGCACAATATGGCAGATGCGTAGATAACGCAACGCTTTTACGGTGACATAAAATTGCCATGAGGGCGTTTTGGGAACCGCCCGCTATTGCGGGGTGCCGCGAAGCCTTATTGGAATTGTTAGTGGTTTACCGCATGCGGTTAAATTGTAGTTAAACGCAACTCTGAGATATTTAGAGTGGAGTTAAGGTTTTCTGCGTATTTCTATGTGGTGTAGTATTTAAGTGCGTGTCGCATGAATTAATATTCAATCATCAAGCAATAACCCACCACGCTACCCCAATGCGGATCGATGGGTTTCAACGACATCACATTTTAGTGATGATAATCGAGTCTAACGGTTTCTGGAGCCAAAAAGTGTCCTTGATCAAGAAGAACAAACTCAGCTAGTTTTACGGAGTTTTTTTTTTATTTTGTTTTATCATTCCTTACCCAAAAAATAAACCTCATCAATAGCTTATAATAATCCACTGCTAGATTTAAGGTCTCTCCAAAAGGTACGGTTTCATAATAATAACCACGCCGCTGGCAGGCGGCTTTGTCATCACAGTAACTGGTAGGAACACAGCACACTCTGCCCGTTCTCCCTTATATTCCCTTAGTCACCTCGTACGACACCTGCGCGAAGAGCAACAACAACTTTATTCTGGCGTTGCCACGCGGCACAAAAAAATAAACCCATCAAAGAATATTCCTAAAAACCACTCCATTCAATAAAAAAGATAAAAATCAAATACAATTTCCTTTCAGCAACTAAGCAGGTAGTAAAGCCTTTTTATTAACACAGCCCTCACTACAATAAAATTTTCCGTTCGATCGAATGAAATCAATGGTCACCATAAACAAATTCCCATATAACAGCCAATTAGGGTGTTAACGATTCCGATTAGGCTGTTTATGTCCGAGCACCATTGATACACAACCCTAGATCACCCTTTAAGTTAATGTATCATTGATGGACACATTAATCCACTCAATCCGTACAGGGCCAGCGTGGTGGACTACAACCTTAAAATTTTCTAGTTGTGAGACCCGTGCCCTGTAGTGGGCAGTGGCGTGCATAAAGCAGGAAGATGGCATAAAATGGAAAAATCCATGGACTTTAAGAGTTATTTTTAAAAAATTGGGTAGGCAATGCTTTTGAGCTATATGAAGTGCGCGCCACTGGTAGTGGGCCGGTAATGATGATGATGATGATGATGATCAGATTTTCTCCATCTCAATCATAGGAAAGAGAGATTAACGCATTGAAAATAGATTGTTGCACAATGTTTGCACCTTTTCCTTCCGCTCTAGATTAAAAGCTTCTTAGAATGTAGAGTGTAGACACATGATCAGCGTCTTGTGCTCACTAGGCGAGTATGTATTTGATGATGATTATTATAGAAGCCTCCAAATCGGCAACACGTATTTAATTCCGATTTGGCTGTATATGTCAGATACCCATTGATACACAATTCAAGATCACCCTTCAATAAATGTGCAATTGTTGGACACACCAATCCACCAATCCACCAATCCGCACAAGGTCAGCGTGGTGGACTATGACTACTCTTCTCATTGCGAGAGGACACCCGTGCCCTGTAGTGGGCCGGTAATGGGTTGATATCATCATGATGATGAATACAGGTCTTCCCACGTAAATCATAGGAAAGAGAGATTTAGAATGATTTTTAGTATATGCTATAAACCTGACGACAAACTAATGGTCGAGAAACTAATGGTTTGAACATAAGAATCATGTCGGAGGCGGGAGGGTTTGAACCCCCGCACGCACTTCATTTAATAGTGAAGATAAATCTGTATACCGGAGAGTTCTCCATAATGTTTTTGGGTAGCGTGGTGGACCACAGCCTAAACTCTTCTGATTCTGATAGGACAAGTACCCTGTATTAGTCCGGTAATATGTTGATAGCAATGACTTATAATGTATGTTGGTAGTGACGATCCATGATAAACATACGCCGCGCCGGTGGATTACTGCATATGATATTTCTAAATACATTCCGGAAGTATATCAACGGTGCGACCACAAATATTTCGCACTTCATACTAATACCGGCTTTTAGCGTCTACATAAAATTTACGGCGTACATTTTCATTAAAGCCCGGATAAAAGCTTATTGTTAAAATGCTCGTAAAATTTAAATCCCCCAAAGGTAGATTGTTGATTATTTTTATGTGCTTCCATATTTCTTTTATTTTGTTTTTAAATTTTACTAGATAAGCTCGCAGCTTCGCCTGATCCTTATTCGCTATTAATGTTTAACTTCTAAAAGATAGAGATCCTAGAGCGGGCAGTTTGGCCTAAGAATTAGTTTGGCCATCCAAAGGGGCAATGCTGCCAGCATCTTAGAAACTGTGCCTCGCTGCGGTGGTTTCGAGGACGTTTTAGATTTTATTTAGTTTTAAATAGTTTATTTTAGGTTATATTTATAAAACAATTATTTTAAAGAATAAATAAGAAACTTAAACAGTATATAGCAAAGATTTGTGTTTTATATGGTGAACGGAGCTGGAAAGTTTTGTCACAAGATTATACTAATTGGGGATTTTTCATTCAAGAACTTCTAAAAGATGTGTGTGAAACAAAAGTCAAATTAACAAGCTTACTTTAACACTAGTAGATTTTACCGCATTAAAAATTTAGACGGCCGATTGGCGCAGTTTGCAGCGACCCTGCTTTCTGAGCCCAAAGCCTTTGGGTATGATTCCCACTACTGGAAAATGTCTGTGTGATGACCATGAATGTTTTTCAGTGTCTGGGTGTTTATATGTATATTCTAAGTATTTATGTATGTTTTTCATAAAAATATTCATCAGTCATCAAATCAAATCAAATCAAAAATACTTTATTGCACACTAGAAAAAAAAATAAAAGAGACAAAAACAAAGGTACAAGTCAATTAAATTTGTGTAACAAAGGCGGCCATATCACTTATAGTGATTTCTTCCAGGCAAACACTATGAGGAATTGCCTCACATATGAATCCTTATAATCCAGCCATCTTAGTAACTATAACACAAGCTACGCTTACCTTAGGGCTAGATGGCGATGAGTGTATTGTAGTAATATATTTATTTATTATTTATTTATCGCTACTTAGGCCGAGGCCGCCTTTTGTATTCTGCTTCATTCTTCAAGTGTTTGTTCTTTTTTTTCGATTCTCTGAGTGGTGTTCAAATAAAGAGTATAAATAAAAAAATAATAAATAGTTACTCGTATGTTTGCACCTTATCCATTCGCTCTGAATTAAACTATTCTAAGAATGTAGAGTGTAGACGCATCTTGTGGCCGCCGGGCGAGTATGTCCGTAATATATGTAATTATGATTATATATTGTTTGTATGTAAACTTCGGTTTAAACCTTGAACCAATCAAATTCAAATTCAAAATTCATTTATTTCAAGTAGGCCTAATATAAGCACTTTTGAAACGTCAAGTCTGTCTGTTTGTAGTGCTATTCTACCACCGGTTCGGAAGGCAGATTCTACCGAGAAGAAGCCGGCAAGAAACTCAGCAGTTGCTCTTTTCCAACATCAACAATTTACATTTTGCATTTTAACATTCATTTTTCTATCTTGTGAGAGCTGAAAGCAGAGCCGGATGCTTCCAAGCAACCTTGTCATTAAAAAATTCATCAATTGTATAGTAACCTCGCTGTAATAAATGTGTTTTAATAAATTCTTTAAACTTGTGCATTGGCAGGTCCAAAATCACCTTAGGAATCATATTATAAAAGCGTATCTTGATGAATTTAGGCACATGTACATTTCACCATAGAGATGGGCGTCCTAGCAAATATTATATATGCGTAAAAGTGTGTGTATGTTTGTTTGTCTTACGTTTATGCCCTAACTCAGATACAAATCATATAGATTTTTGGCATATAGTTAGTTGAAAGGACGGAGAGTAACAAACGGTTCAAGAAGACGAACGCAGTTCTAGGCTCTATCTCTAACGCTTTTCTAGTAAAATTGGATAGAACTTTAGAAGGCGTTACTTTTTGATAGGAATTTAGGAATTCCATGATATAGGCACTATGAAAATATATTGCCTTTAACGATGAGTTCTGCGAATTTAGGTACGAGGTCCCAGCTTCGATAACCGGCAGGATAAATTCAAATTTTTTTAATTTTGTCCAGACTGGTCTGGGAGCATTTGGCCATTGCTAGTTACCACCGACAAAGACGTGCCACTAAGCAATTTAGTGTTCCGGTGCGAGAATCTGATTAGGGGTATGACTTAGACTGCATCACCACTTACCACCAGATGGGATTGCAGACAACGGCTAACTTGTAGTGGAATGAAAAAAGACTTATTGGCCGAAACAGAAACAAAAAAAAGAAACTAAATAAACATAAATGTATAAGGTAAAGTACTCCTACCATCTGGCAATAGAATGAAAAGTTTTTAAATTCATATAAGAACGTATAACAAGAAATTTTAACAAGCGAAATAAATAATCACTTAGTAACGTGGGGGGAATAATGGGAAAATATTACTAAGATGTTACTTGGCTGCATTTAATTTTGCATTTTATATGCTCCAATCAAAAATGGACTTTAGCAACGAAGTAATATAATTCATAACCATATATTATTTAGTGAGTGCATTCCATTACCTCTTCCAAACATAGATATATGAACGTTATATCATTAACAGATGCGACAAAATGACAAACACATGAATTTGTTTGTTGTAAACATGCAAAAGTTTATACCATTTACAGTAGTTAAAGCTCATATTACATTACGTTTTTTTAATAGGCTCAAGGTAAATTATTTTGGCAAAATTTAGTATTTCATCCAATAGTCAAAGAGCTACATAGAGACAGTTTAGTGTATCGGTGTCTGTCAAAGTTTGATCCTAGATTAGATACGAGAGCACATACAATTTAATTCACTACATTAATTACAGTAACAGGCGATACGGATTACGATTTTGCTATGATGAATATTGAGTTCACAAAATTTATATTTGGTGCTAATTAAATAGTTGTTTAATAACTTATCGCTTTTTAGTCTCATCGACACTCATTTTTTATAGCACTGAAAGGTTGACTGGTTCTAAATGCTTTTTGTATGCACATGTATGCTGGATTGATTAAAGAGTTTATTACAAAAACCAATATGATATAATAAAAAAACAGAGCTTTACATTAAAATTTAAGTATCCAAAAGACGCCTTATCGCTTAAGCAATAACTTAGACTGACGTTAAAAATGGTTGGGACGGTCACTTTAATGTAACAGCATTTTGCTCGCAACTTTCAGTTCAAACTAGCAATGCCTGTTACATAAAAAATTGGTTGCCTGTAAAGTCGGTATACGGGCGAAAGTTTTACGTGACAACGACTTTGAGTGGTAAAATAATTTTAATGTGAATATTCATTCGTATAGTAGGAAGAAGGATGAAATAATAGTAACAATTTAAAACATTTATTTATACAAAGAATTATATTTAAAACATTAATTTATACAAAGAATCTCGCACTGAATTTCATATTAACAAAATTTTATTTTTACCTTTACACATACATACGTATTTATATACAAATATACATACAATAACTTGCAATACATTTGCGTACAATGAAACAGCGTTTACTACAAAGGGACGCGTGCCTTTCACTTTTTATGTCTGACTCTCTCGCTCTTAGGCGGGCTAACCATGCCCGAGTGGAAGGGACGCGTGCCTCTCACTCGCTCTCATTGTGAGCGCATAACGTGAGCGGAGCGTAACGCAGTTTCTTGAAGTGTCACCCGGCAAACCAATTTATAAGACGTTGTCACGTCAAAAATGACGATTGTTGCATCAAATGATGAACGTAATACAACAATCGTCATTTTTAAACGTCAATTGGGTCCAATTCTAGTGACCCTTCCGAAAAACCCGTCTGAAAAATTAACGGTTAAGCAGTTATATCTACCCAAAGCTTGGATATTATAATATCCCCTTTCCGAGGATCTAAACCAGGACCACAAGGTTCACTACTGCGCCATTAAAAACTCTACCACTGCACAAGTATGAAAGAAGAACAATTGTTTCCAATAGCCGCTCTGATATTTTAGAACTCGTAAATCTCTATGCTTCCTTAATTGTTACAGCAATAACGTTTAGTTTCGTTTGTTTTGCGATTTTGGCAACCTAAACGCTTAAGCGAATTTACACCCTATCTAATGTGCATAGAGTTCAATATCAGTTGCAGGCGGCTGTATCAATCTTGATGCAGTTTCCACCTCCCGCTGGGCGCAGTCGGGGCGATCACAACAAATCACCAAGTCGTTACTAGCGCACACTGCGAACATAAACAGTTTTTAATTGAATAATGATTTGTGGAGGTTATAGCTTCGTGGTTAACACGCATTTTAGTGGGGACTGAGTTCGATCCAGGGACGAATTCAAATTACCCGATGAAATCTTAGAGATGTTTCTCAATAAGTGCAAAGTTTACGTTTAAAGACATTTCTCAATAGAAACAGTTCCACTTTATGAAATTAAAATTAACATAAAGAAATGGTAATGTATTATCTAGTTAGCGTTAGTGTGATACAAAACACTTTAAAAAAGAAAAAGTTAGTTGTTAGTTGAATAAACTTCAAATAAAACTATAAAAAAGCTTGGGTGTGGATTACTCTTACTTCGTAGCCAAATATTAATTACATTATATAAGACTTTGAGATGGTGAAAACCAAAAAAAAAAATACTCATCCAAGCTTTAGTTAGGTACCAATCATTTTATCAATAAAGGGCTTCCGGCTTAGACCTGGTTCAAAAAAAAATCGTGGTGTCTAGCGTAACCTGAGTAAATAATTGACGAATCAAGCACATGGCCCGCCTTTTATTGACGGTCGATTGGCGCAGTGAGCAACGCTGCTTTCTGAGTCTAAGGCCGTGGGTTCGATTCCACAATAGAAAATGGTTTAAAATAATGTTGATTTTTGCACGCCAATCTTGGCTGAATATGTAAATCATGAATTACGCTTAACATCTATGTTTTTTGTACCATGTTCAAGCAAAAAAATTTAATAAATAAATGAACGTCTGGGTGTTTATATGCATGTCATAAGTTAGTTTATTATTATAAGTATATTATTCATAAAAGTATTCATCGGTTATCTTAGTACCCATAACACAAGTGACACTTACTTTGGAGGGACGCTTAGATGGCGATGTGTGTATTATCGTAGTACATTTATTTATTAATTTATTTATATATGGAACACAAACATCTATACTATAGGTATAGACCGCGACACAGTATGCACAAACTCTTGATGAATTGAATCTTGCGCCGGATTCAAATTGCGGACCATATCATGCGTATGATTTAAAAGTGTCATACGCAGTCACTTTGTATTGCATCCGCTGTAGTGATGTGGCCATGTTATCAAATCAAGTTCTCAGCACATCAAATAAGTAAACCAACGTAAGTACAAAAACTTCCTTAGAAATAAATAAGCACACTTTACATAAGTAATGCAAACATTTAAAAGTTAGATTAGCAACGCAGTGTGCGCTAACTCTTGATGAATTGAATCCTGCGCCCGATTCAAATTGCGTACCATATGGGGATGCTTATAGTTTAATAGATCTCTTTGTATTGCATCTGCTGTAGTGATGGGGCAATGTAATTAAATCAATTCCTCAGCACATTAAATCCCTGGTACGAAGACAACGGGGCTGTAACAACAGCAGAAATTGGTTGCAAGCAGATTGGACTGCACATTCATTGCTCATTCATTCATTCATTCATTGCTGCGCCATTTTGCATAGAAAGGCTAAGCAATGACTTACTTATATTAAATAAATAAAAAAATAAGTTTACCTACTAACATAGTTTTTAAGTATGTAATACTAACAAATGAGTCTTAGTTACTTGAAATAAATTTTTATTATCATTATAAAATAACTCAACCAAAGTGTCTCCAAAAACTTGGCTTCCTTAGAAATAAATAAACACAAACTTTACATAGGTAAAGTAAACATTAAATTAGGTGTGCGACGCAGTGTGCGCAAACTCTTGATGTATTGAATCCTGCGCCCGATTCAAATTGCGTACCACATGGGGATGCGTATGATTTAATAGCTCTCTTTGTATTGCATCCGCTGTAGTGATGGGGTAATGTAATCAAATCAATTCCTCAGCACATAAAATAAGTAAAAAACCTATGTACAGAAACTTGGCTTCTTTAGAAACAAAGAAACACACTTTACATAAGTAAAGCAAACTTAGATTAGCGACGCAGTGTGCGCCGTCTCTTGATGAATTGAATCCTGCGCCCGATTCAAATTACGTACATACGTAAATCAAGTCTTCAGCTCACAAATAAAGTAAACAAATGTACATACAAAAACTTTTTTGTTTGTAGTGACTCTACAGAATGGAAGGCAGACTCTACCGAGAAGAAGCCGGCAAGAAACTCAAAAGTTGCTCTTTTTCAACATCAACGGTTTACATTTAACGTTTTTTTATTTTCCCATTCATTTTTCTATCTTGTGAGACATAAAAGCGAAGCCGGATGCTTCCAAGCAACCGGGTCATTTAGAAATTCATCAATTGTAATGTATGCTTTTCGGAGTCATGTGCAATTTTTTATTTTAGGAAATTAAAACATCACTTGCTGTAGCGGTGAAGGAAAACATCGCGAAGAAACCTGCATGTCTCGTGAGTCTCGTAAAAAGACGTGTGAAGTCCACACTGTGCCTCGGTGATGGGCTACGGTCTACACCCTTTTCATTCTGAAAGGAGGCCCGTGTCCTGTAGTGGGCCGGTAATGATATAAAAATCACTGTGTATAAGGTTATTAAACTTTAGAATAGTGAGTCAAATTGGTGTCAGTAGTTTATCCGTGCAATGCCCCTTTTCACTTAATATAGGAATCGCCTTAATCGGATGCCTAGTGATTTAGGCGATTACTGGAGAAAGAAACATTTCACGAACTCTTATGTGATGTCTATCTCAGTTATCTCTGTCTCTGACATGGTCTCAGAGACCTTCATTGTGCGACTTTTGCTCTGAATAGGCCAGCTCACGATTGTCGTGATATGGTTATACTATTTTTTTTTTTCTTTTAACTTCACCATCTCCTTATGCGTGATTGTCTTCTTCAGTAGCCCCGAGTGCTCCGTCAAATGTTATGCATATAAGTCAATAATGTAAAATGATTAAATTCAATTAAGTATTATTTATAAATAAACAAAAAAATAGAATAATGTCTAAAGACGTTAGGCGCCGACTAAAGTTACGACACCGATTCATCGGATCGTAAAGTTTAGGGGACTCGTAAATCACTAGGCGTTAGATTAAGGTGATTCCTAGGTACATACATAAATACATATACACATATATACATGAACTCTTCTCTAGTATAATTTATTGGGTGAATTGAAAATCCTGTTTGCCAATTTATCATAGTTACATTTACGCACGCACACATAAATACACTCGCAAGCACACACACACACTCACTCATTCTGACATGGACACTTATGACACGTACAAACACAACCACGAGTACTTAGGCATACAAGTGATTTTAATTTCTAAATTTCTAGATGTCATCGAGCGAGTTAGCCCTGTTTTCCGAGACACGAATATGAGACGAGAGAGACGAGAATATGTGTACAAAGTTTCATGAGGATCGGTTAAGTAGATTTTGCGTGAAAGCGTAACAAACAAACTAACATTGACATTTATAATATTAATAAAATAATAATCATAGTTAGTAGGGATAGGGATATGGATATTTATATTCATTAAGCACCTCACTAAAGTATTGCAAAACTGCGCGGCGTGGGGCGTTATAATTTAATAGTCGCGTCCACTATTAGCGTTGCTGTACACTTGTAGGTATATATAGTAGGTACGCAATAATTTATAGCCTACTTGTAACTTGGTACTCGGTACGTCCACGCTAATGTATTACAAGCTGAGACCTCCTGAGGGTACACTAATTCACTGAGTAAAGATGACTATAACCGTAGACTAAAGTTTAATAAACTTAAGCACAGTGATTGTTTATGGTCGAACTTCATAATATCAACCCAATACTGGCCCACTAAGGGCACGGGTCTTCTCCCACAATAAGAAGGGCTTAGTCCGTATTCCACCACGCTGGCCAAGTTCGGATTGGTGGACTCCACACGCTTATGAGAACATTATGGAGAATCTCAGACATGGTTTCCTGACGATATTTTTCTTCACTGTTTGAAGCAAGTGACATTTTAATTGCTTAAAACGCTCATAACTTCAAAAATTTAGAGGTGCTTGCTGGGATTCGAACTTGGCCCCCCGAAAATGAAGCTGAAGCCCCAACCACTAGGCTATCACCACTTCTACTGGTCGAACATCCGACCTTAAATCTATACGATACATAAGCTCTTAGAAATATTCAAAATAATTGAAGTTTGCTACACCAGTGATAAAAAATCATTATTTCTAGACTACTGTTGCACGCGACTTCTTCCGCAATTTTTTTGGTTTTTCATCAATTCCGCGGGAACCATAATTTTCTCGAAGATAAAGGTATTAGTTAATCCATCCATCTATCTTGATTCCAAATTTGAGTGAAATTGTTGTAAGTAGTTTATGCGTGTCGTGCGTGGAATCGCCTTAATCGGATGCCTAATGATACATAGAGAAAAAAATTTGGTTGTCTGTAACGTCGGCTGACTGACGATAGTTGAAAGTGACAACGTCGTAAAAAAACACTGATGGAGTGGTTGCATTTTTCAACAAAAAATTTTAATTTTATTTGTTTGATGGATATTATCGTTGCTATAAACAATTGACACCACATTCACTTTTCACTGCACTTCATCCTTGCCGAAAGCATGTAAATGTATTATTAGAAGCTTTCCACGCGGACGCATCGCTCTCTGAAGTAGGAGAGAGACAGATGTCGAACGCGGAGGCCGACTGTGCCTCTTTGTCGCTCGTTCCGCGCTCTCGCTTGCACTTCAAGCCTTGAGTGGAACGCCTCAGAGCGTGTTAACGCCGCATCCGTAGCGTTTTTTCGTGCGTGCAGCCGGCTCCATCGAATTATAAGATGTTGTCACGTCAAAAGTGTTTAACAAAATCTTATATGATGTCTAACGACGTTACGCGCCGTCTAAAGTTACGAAATAATTCAGCGGATCGTTTACACTTGACGTATGAAAAAAAATAGATTCGGTTTGTTTAATGACCTTAATATCCATTATATGTATATTATAAGTATTTATGTAGGTATATTATTCATTAAAATATTCATCAGTAATCTTAGTACCCATAACTCAAGTAACGCTTACTTTGGGGATAGATAGCAATGTGTGTATTGTCGTAGTAAATTTATTGTTTTTTTATTTTACGGATCACATCCGAAATAAATATTTATTATTATTAAATGTATGTCTAGAGTTTTTCTTTGACTAGGCGTTACTTACTTAGGCATCCGTCGATAGTGAAATGGGCTTCACTAGGCATCCGATTAAGGCGATTCCTAGGATTAGTGAAAACGAGCCTCAATCTCTTTCCATTTTTCTCTCAACATAATCCACTTGTGCAAATGTCGACTCGTACTAAAATAAGTAAATCGGAAAAGGAGCCATTATCTCAAAATTAATCTCGTCAAAACCATCCAAGGCCGGGAGAAAATAATATAATTTCCGCATTTTCACTCCAAAAACTGGATGGCACTCGAAAGAGTAAACCGTTTGAGTTCTGTATGAAAAAGCAATTAGAATAATGAATTTGAAGGGCCTTTAAGACCGGTGGGACGAGGGACCAATTTAGAATGGCTTTGAGTCGAAACAGCCTCGAGGGATATACGGATTAATTTATATTGGTCGGTGCGAAGAATGGCTTGCCTATTTTATTGTGCTCCTACATTCGGGGCGCTAAGATTTTCGCGTCCAAAATCTCTTTAATGCGTTGAAGTGGCTCCACAGTGTATTGAGATGTTTCCCGCTCGTTTTTCCGACAGGTGCCCGTACACAAAGGCCTACCTTTCTGGAGTGGATGAAATCTAATTTTGCGGTGACTACTACTGATTCTACGGGTAAATGTTTTCAGGATTAATCTCATCATCATTGTCAACACATTAGCGGTCCCCGACTTCGTCTATAAAAATATACTACGACAATACACAGCCCCAATGTAAGCGTAGCTTGTGCTATGGGTACTAAGACTACTGATGATTTTATTGTAAAGAATAATATACATAGAAACTTATAGTATACAGATAAACACCCAGATACTTATAAACACTCTTCAAGATAAGATATATACGAGTATGTTATTGCGGACTTTCTTTTAGAACTTTTTTTTGACATGCGAGTAAAACATGCAGTGTGAGTGCGATTATGTTATGTGTACGTGCATGCATGTGTTAATGTGTGTGTGTGTGTATGCGTGAGGCTGATTATTACTTAAGTAAAAACCTTATTGTTTAATAAATTAGCAGTTGCAAAAGGAGTTCTGTTTTTTCATATGTTAGTAAGATCGTAAGACTTTAATTGGTATATATTAAGTGTGGCATTAGCATATAAGTACTCGAAGATAGATAAAGTCTTTATTGCAAAAATTTAAAGTGAAAACAAGAAATAACAAAAACGATAAATATATATATATATATATATATATATAAGATGCGCAAAGGCGGTCTTATCGCTTTAAGCGATCTCCTCAAGACAACCCTTTAAGGTAGAGAATTAAGTTAGGGAAAACGGGATAGTGCAACCGGTGCAGTAAAACAATTAAATTAAATACATAGAAGATTAAATTAAATTCACAGACAACCGGCCCACTAAAGAGCGGTTCTTTTATTTATTTATACTTTCTTGAACAAGTTAGCCCTTGACTGCAATCACACGTTGGCAAGTGACAATGTAGTCTAAGATGGTAACGGGCTAACCTATTAATTTAATAATAAAATTTAATTATTATACCCCTAATTCGAATTCAACATTTCTTTATTCATGTAGGCCAGGTACTTATGAAGCGTTCATACATATATATGCGTGAGCACAGGCGCTAGGTCGCGCGTCGTGTACGAGAAATCGGATTATACCGGCTCGGCCTGTGCTCAAGCTCAGGGGCTGCAGTACACGTCGCGCGTCGTGTTTTCATTTAATTTAATGTTAGTTATAATAATTTAACTAGTGTTTAAATGTAATTTTATAATACCTAGTGTTTTAATATAAAAGTCTAAATATGTTTTACTACTATACTATCATTCACTGTACAGTGTGTATGAACAATAATAGAAGGAATAAAAACACATAATTTTTTAGCTATCCCAATTTTAAAATATCCTAAATGGAAAATACCTTAATGTTTCAATAAATATTTCTTTTAAATCTTGTATTTTCTCGCTATTGAAGTGAAAAGTTGTATGTACTCGTATGACGCGATAGCAAAGTTTTTTGTTTCTTGTGCCTTGGAATGCCTCACTAGACTCGGGATTTAAACTAGGCAATCACAACAAAAACAAACTTTGCCATCTTTTTGAACAAATAACTATTGTTTATTAAATTGTGTCCTCCTGTGCCAACCCTACCAAAATAGGTATAAATTTTGCTCGCTTCTTAGAAGCTTTGACTCTGTTCTGTTTCTTCTCTGTGCTTAAACCATTATTTTTGCAAACACCATAATAATAATAATTTGACGGCCGATTGGCGCAGTTTGCAGCGACCTTGCTTTCTGAGTCCAAGGCCGTGGGTTCGATTCCCACAACTGGAAAATTTTTGTGTTATGAGCATGAATGTTTTTCATTGTCTGGGTGTTTATATGTATATTCTAAGTATTTATGTATATTATTCATTAAAGTATTCATCAGTCGTCTTAGTACCCATAACACAAGCTACGCTTACTTTGGGGCTAGATGGCGATATGTTCATTGTGGTAGTATATTTATTTATTATTTAATTTATTCACAAGGATGTAGGTACATAGAGTTTTATAGTATTAAATAGAATCGAGTACCATACACCAACGTATGACCAGTTGGTGTATGAATATTTCACAATAAGTATCAAAACCGTTACAGTAATAAGATTAAATGTAGGAAGTACTTAACAATTTATTATTATTTAATAGTTAATAGATATTTTTTAAATATATCAAATTAAATAAATGTTAGCACGGAATTATGAATTGTCTTAATATTAACAAAAAGTAAAAACGTAGCATATATGTCATTAGTTCTCATTAAAAATAATCAATACGATATTAACTGTTATCAGGATTTTTGTTTGTTTTGTTTATCATTTCAAGTCTTCATTTAAATATTCTGCAATATCATAATAACATTTGTTTAGCAATTATTCGTGTATGCGTTTTCTGAAAATAATAATACTACTCATATTTATAAACTTGTCAGGTGGCTTATTGGATAACCCTCCACATTTTTTGGGTAAAACTCGCCTAAATTCTCGTGTCTTTTGAATAAGTATACAGGGATATTTTCTCACAAGTAGAAGTGTTTCATAAATATAAAGGCAAGGTAGGCATATTGACTCAAAGTTTGGGCAGTACAGAGCCAATAAACTTCTATCGGAATTGCCTAATTAAACGAGAAGAAGAGTAACCAAAGATGTGTACGCAATGTTTATGCATTCGCAATTGCTATGCAAAGCTCGGGAGATTGGCTGAGCATTGGAAATCCCACCTGTAGTGGCCACTCGGCCTAATTCACCGCCCGTTCTTTTGTTAATTGGTTCGCAACTTCGCATCGTTTCAATACAACCAAACAACATCGATAGATTTCATTGCTTTCGCTTATAATACAGGGTTTCAAAATACAGGCTTTTTAATAAGTAGGTTTGCAATTATCTCAGACAATAAATAGATAATTATCATCATATCGACCCATTACTGGCCCACTACAGGGCCCGGCCCCGTCTCCTCCCACAATGAGAAGGGATTAAGGTCGTAGTCCACCCAGTGCGGTTTTTTGGACTCATGTGGAGTCCACAAAACCGCAACAAACGGTGAAGGAAACGGTGAGGTTTCCCCACGATGTTTTTCTTCACCGTCGAAGCAAGTGATTTTTTTTTATTGCTGAAAACATACATAAAATAAAATAAGTTAGACGTACGTGCTGGGATTCGAACTCGGCCCTCCGAAAGTGAAGTCGAGCTCCTACCCACTGCGCTATCACCGCTTCAATAAAAGAACGAAATGAAATGACAATTACATAGATTCTCTGTTTGTTACTATTCTGTAATGTAACATCGACTACAGCACGCGAACTACGACTCTATCGTGCGTGCTCGCAGCGGTTTGGCAACAGGGACAGTTGAATATGGTGACTGTTTCGCTGATCACATGTATTTGATTTCACAGTGTAATGTCACTTTACAGAAATAATATGATTTTTTAATTTTTGGTATTAAAAAATTTAATACTGAATTTTTAAAAGTCGTAAAACAAAAGTTGTTTGTTTTAAAGATAGGAACTACAAAGCCGAGAGCTTTGGTGTTTTTTTTATTTAGCCCTGTATATCACTTCTAGTATAAGTGTAACATGTACAATTTTTTCTGTAAAAAAATAAAAATAGGATAGATTAACTCAAGACAGCTCGTCACTCGTATAAAAACAGTGTCGTTGTTTCCGCAGCGCTGGAAATTGGCTCACTCGTTGTTTGTAGCAGCTCTCGGCGACACTCGTCCTATTTCATCAGCGGTGCGAGCACTAATTGCTTCAAAACACAATTTGCTCAAAACTTAAAAATGGTACTAGCTTTTGCTGAATTAATGTCAGTTTTTGTAATGTGACCCTAGGCTATTATAAAATCTTAATAATGATAAAATACCTTATACAAATACGTAAAATTTCAACCTTGGCACTTCCTGAAAGTAAAAAAAGAAGGAGTAAAAGAAGCGCAAAACGCAAACCTGGTTGACGTTACAACCCAAGTACGAGAGTCAAAGGCCAAAGTAGGGCCAAAAGGCGAGAAGAGCGGACCCTAAATGATGGGATAAGGCTAGGGCAAAGAAGATCTATCTATCTAGGAAGTATTCAAATTCAAATATGTTGTATTCATGTAGATCTTATCACAGGCACTTATGAAGCGTTCATACATTTAATATGTTAACACTAATGTTAGGTGATGGTGACAACTGCATTCGCTAAGTAAAAACTAAAACCAAGAGGGTTCCAAATGCGCCCTGGTATAAGAAGACTGGTACAAAAAACTTAGCCAGGTTTTTTTTTGTAATCACCATCTCATAGTGGAGTTAACGCTAAGCTATGAAATTAGAGCAATCCACACCCAAGCTTTTTTATCATACATGTTATCCCTGATATTATGATAATATTTTTCTATAAGCTTGCGTTTTATATAAACTTAATTAATATAAATTAATTTGAAAAACAGCCTCGTCTACATCAAAACACTACACAATATTGGCACTATATGATGATCAAGCAAATAACCCTAAAAAGACGTTTATTGTATTGAGAATGGGAAGAATGTGAGCATATCCTTTCATTTTCTAGTCTTACAAGTAGTAGAACTGCCAAACTTATTTCGCGCCAAGCAGCATAGCTGTTTCTCAATCTGGAGGATTGTTGGTGTAGTTACAGGTACATGAGAAATCACATCTTCCCACGATAGCCTAATACATGAAATCATTATCAAAGACCTACTTTGAAAATGCAGTCCGACACCCCAACCCCCTAGTGGTCGAGGCGTCCACATATACCCGAATATATATACCCCATATATATGTCGACCCAAAGCGGCGACGTCCGAAGCATGTCCTTGACGACCCTGACGATAAAATAACTACCGACAACGTGTCCCAACAACACACACACTCGCAATAAACACAGCGTCTTCGCCGGCGTAGACGAGGGCCCCGATTTCTGACGTCATCCGGACGTGGATCCTTACCACGGTCACGGGGGCGTTCGGACTAAACAATGATTAGTCCAAAAGTCCACCAACAGTCAGATTAACGTCGAACCGAGCCGAGGTCCGAGTCCTCGCAGGGGGCACCCTCGGGTCGACGTCTCCCACTCTCCCCCCCCGATGTCGTCGAGCCCTGGGGCTCTTCTCATGGCGAGCTTTCGCGCTCGCCCCACTCCCCCGGTGACGCCGTAGCAACCCCTCAGGTGGTTATCGGCAAGTGTCCTTCCGAAAAAGCAAAAAAAGCATCAGGTTGATTAAAACAGGGCAGCAATTTGGGGAAACTACTCCATAGTTGCATGCCCTGCGAATTGTTGCATGGCCTGCAATAACATACTACGACAATCAACGCATCGCCATCAAATCCCCAAAGCAAGCGTAGCTATGGGCACTAAGATAACTGATTAATTATTTATGAATAACTAGCTTCTGCCCGCGACTTCGTCTGCGTTGATTTAAGATCTTTTTCTAAAGCTTCGTTCGTTAACAATTTTTAATCCTACCACGGTAACTATTGGATATATCGGTATAGAAAGTACATGTCCTTTTCCATAGCATAGGTGACATGAATACCAAATTTCAAGCTGTCTGTCCGCGGCTTAGCTCGGAAACAATTATCAAATTTTCCCTCGGGAACTACTAAAGGAATCGCGATAAAAGGTAGCCTATGTCCTTTTCCATGCCAAAGGCTACATGCATACCAAATTTCATCCAAATCCGTTCAGCCCTAGTAGGAAACGTTGCAGTTTCGATCTACTTTGACGCTACAGTCGCTATAAGACTGATGTGAAAGGCATATACTAATTTCGGCATCGACGGTAGGAGAGCCGTAGCTTAATTGGTGAAAGCGCTCAGGCCGCGATTGCCCGAGAGTCGCAGGTTCAAATCATGTCGGTTCCGAAAAATTTGATATGCAATTTATAAAATTTGTGCTCTGTTTATTGTTGATAGTCTTTTATTAACCCTCAGGGCCATATGCTTGGTCCGTCGATTATAACAATCTAAAAAAATATATGGTTAAAATATTGGTCTAAAAAAATTATGGTGGAACTATACGGTTCACGCATACAGACAGACGGACAGCGGTGGCTTAGTAATAGGGTCCCGTTGAATTCTTTCTTGTACAGAACCCTTCAAGGAAAGCGTAATCTCACCGATCGCCAGTATAATATAAGATCCTTATAACACAAAAGAAAAATGAAAAATATCAACACTTTTGTACAAAGCTCATGCAGAGCCTACACTCTATCACACTCGCCTCATTTCCACCCGCTATCACCTTTTCGCACGCAAAACTTTAATATTTTCATTTTCCCAAACCAATTTTCGCCATACAAAAACTAACCTTAACACAACTAGCTAAGACGTGCTTTTGCTGAACACGGTGGGTGTGTGAAAATTGAACGCATATGTTACGAAAAGGTATAAGTATCACTAGGATAAATAACCCTTTTCATGGAATGTGTAGTTCCTCCACAAGTGTTCAGTGTACTCGTAAACATCACGAGCCTCGCATTTGTGTCGGAATAGGCTTTCTTTTCGCTTTTCCCTTTAGAAACAAAACTGATGGTTTTCTTTTGTATGTTTGATAGGTTAGAGTTATTATCTATATCTATCTTAAGATAGTCTCTCATGGTTTGGTTTCGCCTTCATTTTTGGAGGGACAGAGTTCAAAACCTCGTCACGCTTCTCTTAACTTCGAAGCTATGTGCTTCTTTTTAACGCCATACTTGAAGCTCGTAGGCTACTTTGAGAGAATGTCATAGACTACTTTTAAACTTGGTAGAACAAAACATGACAAGAAAAGGTTGGTAAATAAAAATTACAAAAAACCCAAAAGATCAGACAAAAGAATAGAAAAAGAGAAGCGGCATCAACTTTTATATTTCCAATATTTTTGCTTCATATTCCCATAACATACAGTTTTCCCTTGATCCTTTCATTGGAACAAAATATCACTGACCGCAATAACAAAAGGAATTCTCACAAAATTAACGATAGACCCAGCTTTGTTATTCCTCGGCTTAATCAATCAAAGACTCGCTATGTGCACGGTTGTTTTATCCCCAAGTTCCTGATAAAATGGATACATGTAGATTACTTTTGTTTTCAACCGACATAAAATAAATAAATAAATATACTACGACAAAACACACATCGCCACCGAGCCCCAAAGTAAGCGTAGCTTGTGTTATGGGAACTAAGATGACTGATGAATATTTTTATGAATTATATATACATAAATACTTGGAAAATACATAAAAACACCCAGACACTGAAAAACACTTATGCTCATCACACAAACATTTTCCAGTTCTGGGAATCGAACCCACAGCCTTGGACTCAGAAAGCACGGTCGCTGCCCACTGCGCCAGTCGGCCGTCGATAAAAGAGTTGTCGATTCGACATTGTTTTTTATGTTTAGTTTACAGTACCTAATGTAGAAAATTACTAGGTACTTTCCTAGTTAGGTACTATAAAATTGGTAATTTTACATTTCACCGAGATAAAAATTTTATAGAAAATACTTATTTCTTGCTTTTTTGTTTTTTAACAAAGTAGGTTTTTCTTGGCTTTTGGCATATACCTACCTAAAATTATTAAATCCAAAGAAGGAATTATTCTGGTGGTTTCAGCTTCAACTAAACACTGATAACATAGTGTTCCGCAACGATGATGCATAGATATTATACCTCAAATCTTTTTATGGTTAGCAAAGGAGATAGAAAATATTAGGCGTCATTAT
Organism: Pararge aegeria; assembly: GCF_905163445.1. Taxonomy (NCBI): domain Eukaryota; kingdom Metazoa; phylum Arthropoda; class Insecta; order Lepidoptera; family Nymphalidae; genus Pararge; species Pararge aegeria. The sequence goes on from NC_053187.1 coordinate 2,356,931, forward strand.
CAATTGGCTATATGTGAAATCACATTCTAGCGTTAAGTTACCATAAAATAAAAAATAGTCTATTTTCTTGTAGAGTAACGTCACATCACGTCACCAAACATTACGATTTGTAATTATTTTTATTCCACATTCACTTCCAGCCTCTAATTGCAATCTCATCTGATAAAGATTTTGTTTTACTAACAATTTCCGGACTAAGCAGATTACTCACGTGATGTTAATTAGTTTATGTATAAGTACGAGTATATAATTATTCGCATATATGTATTATTACATTTTTGTACCACCCGCAGTCTGTTCTACTCTTTTTCCTAATTCTAAGGTTGCCTGGCAGAGATCGCTGTTAAGCGATAAGGCCGCCTTTGTATTCTACTTCTTCCTTCATGACCCTTTATTTGTTTCTTGTATATATTATTTTTGTGGTGTACAAAGAACGTTTTATAATAGTAATAATAATGTTGAATGGACAACCATAGCCTATAAACAGAACAACACTTCGCAGGGCATGCAGGGAACACGACCTGCAACGGCCTGGGTTCATTAACCTGAGGCGTAGGTGTTAAGTCTATTGTGCCTGTAATAAGTTAGGAAAATTAAGCTTAATTAAATAAATAAATAAATATAAATAAATAAACTAAGACAATACACACAACGCCATCTAGCCCCAAAGTAAGCGTAGCTTGTGTTATGGGTACTAAAGATGACTGATGAATATTTTATGAATATATACTTATAATATACAGATAAACACCCAGACACTGGAAAACACTTATGCTCATCACACAAACATTTTCCATTTGTGGGAATCGAACCCACGGCCTTGGACTCAGAAAGCAGGGTCGCTGCCCAATGCACTAGTCGGCCGTCAATTAATTCTTAATTTTCCTAATATATCGTGGATTTCCGCAAAGTAGCGCCTGCTATCCAATACCTGTAATAAGTGTATATGATGTCTAAGATGGTAGCGGGCTGATCCGTTTGTTTGGAAACTTTATAATCATAATCATAATCATTTATATGCAAAAAACATGTCAAATTATAGATGTTACAAAAAGTTATTCAGAACAATGTTTAGCCCATTTAAAGGCATGCAAATCTTAACTTAAAAATAATTAATAACATTCAGAATTTGATTAATTGCAATTAATTTCATTAAAGCTATATAATTACAATTAATATTTAATTAGTTATGTTTTAGTTTATTTTGTTTATGAACTATAGCAAAATTATTGCACACACACATTTTAAACAAAGTAAAACATACACAGAAGCATCAGAAGATCTGTTTAGGGGTATGGCAGTTATATACTTGTTTTTAATAATAGATATTTTTTTTAATCGTAGAGCGGTGATCTGAATTGATTATAAGGGAGACAATCTCATAACACCATCTCTCATAACATCAGAAGTAATGGCGCTGTGAATTTAAGTAGGAGGTCCCGGGTTTGATTCCAGGTGGAAGCAATTTGGCAATTTATAATTTCTGAATTTTCTGGTTGGTCCGGAGGGAGGCTTTGGCCTCCCTCCGGACCAACCAGTTAGTAACCTGGTTAGTTACTCCCCTATCGACAAACACGTGCCGCTAGCAGATTTAATGTTCCGGTGCGATTTCGCGATTTCGCGTCGAAACTATTCGGGGTATGACTACCATACTCCCTAACAGGTTAGCCCACTACCATGTTAGACTGCAACATCACTAGCACCAGGTGAGATTGCAGTCAAGGGCTAACTTACAAAATTACATCTAAACCTCTAGAAAAGCCAAAGAACTTGGGCGTCTCACTATTTTAATAAGAAATACGATATACCCAGTGGATTGAATTTCGTGAATGATTGCCTATCGGGTCAGATAGAAAAATTATGAGCTATAATAATTTATTATCCTTAAGGAAAACAACGAAACTAGGCCACATAATGTATTTGATGGTATAATATTATTATTATTTGTGTACCTAAAATGTATACATAATGCATGTTGAACGGCCGATTGGCGCAGTGCGCAGCGACCCTGCTTCTGAGTTCAAGGCTGTGGGTTCGATTCCCACAACAGGAAAATGTTTCTGTGATGAACATGAAGGAATTTCAGAGGTTATCTTTATTATATAAGAATTTATATATTATTCATATAAAATATTCATCAGTTATCTTAGTACCCATAGCACACGCTGAGTTTACTTTGGGCCTAGCTGGCGATGTGTGTTGTTGTAGCATATTTATATGTATTTATTTATTAGCGTAGTATATTTATATTCATTTATTTATTTAATGTATACTTTCAAGAAATATGTGTAAGTAATACTCAAACGCTTGCCTTAAAGATGGCTATTCAATCTTGTTTTAAATATACCCATGTTGTAAGAATGAGGAAACACAGAACTGGCGTTCCAAACACCAGCCATGCGTATAAAAAAGAGGATGCAAATCGCTGCAATCGTTTAGGGATATTGATAACATAGAGATGAAAACCCGCACGGTGTCTTACCAGTGCAATCAGTGGCGTGGCTAGGCTCCTTACCAGGATATGCATACAGTGGGAAGAGTGCCAAAAAATCTCCTTTTATACTTACTATATATATATTTAAAATTAAATTTCAATTTTTGGGTAGGCAGTGCTTTTGTGATTGCACGAAGAGCACGCCACAGAGTGCAATGGTAGTTTAGCATTTATATTATCAGATTTTGAAGCGGTGGTAGTCTTATGGTCTCACTCTCGTCGAGATCGACACTTCTTTGTCGGTAGTGTAGTAACTAGTGTCGACCCAACAGCCTTCTATCGGACGAAAGCAGAGGGAATTAATCAAATATGAATTCCCGAATTGCCTTTGCCGGAGATCGAGCCCGGGACCTCAAAGTTTTAAGACCACAGAATTCACCACTGCGCCGGAGGTGTTTTGAAACTTTCCTGGGTTTTAACTTTTCGAAGTTATGTGCATTTAAATATTATCATTTGCTTTAATGAAAACATCGTGCGGAAACCTGCACGCCTGACAGTTCTACATAACGTTGGCATAGGAATGTGAACTACACTAATACGCGCTTGGCCTTGTCATCCATGGTCTACGGCATAAACCCTTCTCATTCCGAGAGGAGACCGGTGTCTTGTACTTAAACAGCAATAGGTATAGCACAATAAGCATTTAGGTCGTAGTCCACTAAACTGGCCCTTGCAGATTAGTTGACTCCACACGCCTTTGAGAAAATTATGGAGATTTTGCAGGCGTGCAGGTCTCCTCGCGATGTTTTCCTTCACCGTTGAAGCAAGTGACATTTTCATTTCTTTAAACGAACTTAGAAAAGTTAGAAATGCGTGCTGGGATTCGAACTCGGCCCTCCGAAAGTGAAGCTGAAGTCCGAACCACAAGGCTATCACCGACGATAATGGTGGATCAAGCTAATATGTATGTTTAGTTCCTTACTTTCTTTGAACTCACACAACAAAAAACTTATTAATATATATTAATTGATTGAAAAAACTTATTGGTCTAGTGATAAGTATCTTTGGCTATGAATCACGAAGTCCTGGGTTTTTTTAACACCCAGTATCAGCCGTGCGTTATGAAGTTTGTGTGGTCCACCCTTTTGTCTCGGAAACCAGGTTTAGTCCATTATAATCATTAACCCACAATCTGATTCAGAAATAGTCACATAATTCCAGCAATCCAGATCTCTAAATCAACCGACTGACGTCCACTGGTGGACATATGTCTTTTGTAGGGCGGTCCAAACTCCACGGTTCTGGGCCGCTTGTATCCAGCTGCTCCCATCTGCAGATGTCGTCTGTCCACCTGGTTTGGGTTGACCAACGCTGCGCTTCCCGGTGCGGGGTTGCCACTCTAACACCTTGGAACCCCAACGTCTATCGGTTCCGCGAGCTATAGCCCCGCCATTGCCACTTCAGCTTCGCGACTCGTTCAGCTATGTCGGTAACTCTAGTTCTTCTACGGATCTCCTCATTTCTGATCGGATCACCTGGAGATACTCCTAACATAGCTCTTTCCATCGCCCGTAATTCAGTTAATACTGTCTATATTTGTAATTCAGTAGGAGGCCGATAACGGGTGGATTATAATGATCCATCATTATAATCCACCCGTAATCTAAAAGCTTAAGTAACCCAAAAGAAACACCTTCTTCTAACCAAAATTCAATCTTGCTTGTTCTCACAGCCTTGATAACATTTTACTACATCGAAACTCCAACAAATTACACTTTAGTATGCGCAAGTTGAAAATTCCGCACAAAGCATTTTAATTACGTCCCAACGCAACGGTTGCAAATAGCATCAATATGTTTAATAAACTGCCGCTCGACACAGCAGTGTGCATTCTAACAAGTCTATAGCGGTCATAATCGCCTGTCAATGTGTCACGGGCACTATACAAAGTGAACGCGTTAAATTTATTGGTGACACGCTATTTTCGCTTTAAAGTGCTGAACATTAGAGTAATGCTCGCACTTCGTACGCGTCCACTGCGAATTCTCCAGCAACATTTTGCAAGTTAGGGGTTAACAACATTTTTTATTTTTTATGCAGAAATGAAAATAAAAAAGATATATGTACACTTATCTGAACAATAATAAAAAAGCCTAGCTCATAAAACCCAACCTCCCAAGGTGTTGGAATGGCGACACCGTATCGGTAAATGCAGCGTTGGTCGAAACCTAACGAGATGGACAGACGAAATGCAGAAAGTCTATGCGAGCCGCTCGAAATAAGAACCGTGGATTTTGATTCTGCCTTCAAAAGACATATGTCCAGCAGTGGACGTCAATCGATTGAGGAACTAAATAAAAAAAAGGAGATCTGTATCACCTTTTCCACGACTGCCCAAAACAGTGGCCTAATGTTTTTATTCTGCATTGCGCTATATTCAAGGAAATAATCTAGTTCAAAACCTACTCGTGTTAGAAAGATCGTCAAAATGTTTCACCCTGGAAGCGTGAAACGTGAATTGCATCGACATTTGACATATTCACAGCGTAGTAATATCCTATTTAAAAATAGAAAATATGAACAACCTACAACCTTTACATGACAGATTTCAGGAAGAAGTTAAGTTCAAACTTTAAATTGAATATATCATCGATTTCCGGGTCTCTTTCTAAGATCTTTCAAAATAGTAGTTTCAAGCGGAATGAATTAAATATTTTTGTCTACATCCATAACGTAATAACTTACTTAAGTATGGTTTGAACGCAGAGTTCTCTCTTACTAGATAATACCTCTCATATTAATAACATTTGTTAGAAACTGACGTTACTTTGCGGAATTCCATCATATAATTTGAAAATTAAGCTCCGCGAGAAGCAGGGGAAAATTCATAATTTTAAAAGAAACCCGCTGTTAGAAGTATATGTATTTAAATAACACAGTTTGAACTGATATACTTGTACCCGTTCCTTAGATATCAAACCATTGTAGAATGCGGCACAATGAAGTTTTTTTTTTATTTTAACTTTCTTCTCTCAACCGCTACAGGAACTCAAGAAACTTTATGAAACTGGCAAAAAGGAGTTCGTTCTACTAAAGTTCTTACAACTCAGAATTATTGGCCCAGATTCGATAACATGCTTCAAGGGACTTTTTATTTCTTCCTTTGTTTTTCTTACCTTAAACGAAGTATTTATTTACGTATTCCACTACACGTTAGCGATCCACTGCACTGCGATCTCATCTGCTTGGTTATGCATTATAATAGCAACGGGTTCCTTGTTTGGGTTATCGCAGTTATATTAAACACATTTCCTAATCGGTTTCTAGCTACATCGTACTAGGAATACTAAATCGCTTGACTCGTCGTCCACCTTCCCACCAGACCAAAAAAAATTCAAAATTCAAAATTCATTTATTTCAAGTAGGCCTAATACAAGCACTTTTGAAACGTCAAGTCTGGTCGTGTGTAGTGACTCTACCACCGGTTCGGAAGGCAGATTCTACCGAGAAGAAGCCGGCAAGAAACTCAGCAGTTGCTCTTTTCCAACATCAAAAATTTACATTTTATATTTTAACATTCATTTTTCTATCTTGTGAGAGATGAAAGCGGAGCCGGATGCTTCCAAGCAACCTTGTAGAAGAGACAATGTAGAAACGGTCTATGTCGGGGTACGAACCCGGGATATCTCACTTGAATCCATAACGCTTACCGCTGCGCCACGGTAGTGGCTTAGATATCGGGTTTTTTGCGATTGTTACAATTGACAGGGACTTGCTCTCAGAGGCATGGGTCACAAAACCAATACTCGGGCTGGTACCGAGAATTGTATTTACATATATGTATAATATATTTTACTAACGGCTTAGCCACTAAACGTGACGTGACGTGTATAGAAAAAAGTAACTAACCTGTAAAAGTAACTAAAGTAACCTGAAGATGAGCATAATTAATTTCTTATCACTAAATAAGACTAGTTAGTTAAAAACCGAATAAAACGCGGACTAACCTAACTGAATTTTATACCTGACAATTCGAACACAAAACCTCGTGAATCGAAGCCAAACATCCTAACCATACTTTATAGTTATAATTGACGGCACAAGCAACAATTGCTATAAAAAAGAGCTTTCTGGTTTCCTAGTGTGGAAAAAACATCACCTTTAAACAGAGCAACACTTCGCAGGGTATGCCAGGAAAAATAAATAAATAAAGAAATATACTACGACAATACACACATCGCCATTCTAGCCCCAAAGTAAGCGTAGCTCGTGTTATGGGTACCAAGATAACTGATGAATAATTTTTACGAACAATATATATAAATACTTATAACCCAGACACTGAAAAACATTCATGTTCATCACACAAACACTGTCGTGTTGCGGGAATCGAACCCACGGACTCAGACTCAGAAAGCAGGGTCGCTGCCCACTGCGCCAATCGGCCGTCAAATGAAATTACATGAAAAACTATTCCTTCTCCTATATTGTACACACACACGAGCACTACCACAAACACGAACACACAAACCCGTCTCAAAAAGCTCTACTACGACTGAACCACTATCAACAAAGCAGTTTTCTCTTTACTCTATAATAATTTAAATCTCAGTTCTCTTCAAAGGACCACCCGTTACCTCGCGTGACATCAAAAGATGCCAGTAAAGATAAAACATAAAAGGTCCAATACCCATCTTCACTCTTAATTGGATATTCCGATGCAGGATGCCATTATTAGCAAAATATCCAATACCCACCCTGTTTAGGACGGTTTGAAGGCTAAAATTGATTATCTTTTCCTACAATATTAAAAATTGAATATTGTATTGTTTTTGTGTAATAGATTCAAATTAAATTCAAAATTCAAAATTGATTTATTTGAAGTAGGCCCAGTTTATAAGCACTTTTGAAACGTGAAGACCGTCTGTTTATAGTGACTCTACCACCGGTACGGAAGGCTGATTCCACCAAGAAGAGAAAGTTTTATTTGTTTTTTTTGTTTGAAAGATGAAATTGTCATGAGTATTCTGAGCTTTGTTTGACGAAAATCGGTTCAAGATGGCCGCCGTCACAAATTGGCGGAATGCATATTATAAATTTTATATTCATTATTTTCTTTAGGGATTACAAAAATATACTTTTAACGTGTCGGTAAGCTTGAATTACTTTTAAAAAAATGATCGTCCTCTTCATTAAACTCCTGACAACTAATTTTATTTACAAAAGACACATTAAACATATTTTTTTTAAAGTAGATTTATAACGCTTTATTGTTTGTGAAGACTTATAAACACCGATTTAAATACCAAAAATGCAAAGACATTTCTCCCCTACCCGCACAGCGCTGGTACAAGGAAAAGCATCTTATGAAAGTCCGCTTTTCTCTCATAAAATATGGTGCGTAAGCGAAGGGGCGGCGTGGAGTAATGACGTCACAGTGACGTAATATGGCGCGTGACATGTGGCTCGCTGGACAGAGATGTATGCACTGCGATGCGGAGCGAGGCTTGATATAATGGAGTTTAGTTCAGCCCATAGATTTATTATATTACTGCAGATCGACTGGGCCAGTGAACAATCAAAATGGCGACGACTCATTAGTGCAAGACGTTAAAACAGCTCCAGCGGGCGCAAAAGTTAACCTCGTAATACCGGCTTGACGGAATACTTCAAGTAATCTTGACGGTAAGCATTTTTGTATAGCCGATTACTTTGGCCCATAGATTTATCGTGACGGCGACGACGCGACGGCCATACGTACTCCCCGAGTCAGGGGTTTGACGTCGACAATTTCCTAACTTCGGGATGGTACTGAAAATTGTTTTACAGAAAAACTCAATACATAACAATTTTTGGCCCCAACCTGCTGGGTGATTACGTATCTCAAACTGCCAACTGTATCTCCACTTGCTGTCAAACGCCACTTTTGTATACAAAAGATTACAAAATTACATTACGGAACTGTGGAATCTGTGTGGAAACTGAGTAACACAGCATGTTCGAGTAATGTCAGTACCCTGATTGTCGCATGCTTATTGGTAGTGCATTCCACAGTTCCGTAATGTAATTTTGTAATTTTTTGTATACAAAAGTGGCGTTTGACAGCAAGTCAATAAGCATGCGACAATCAGGGTACTGACATTACTCGAACATGCTGTGTTACTCATATTTAAGTATTTATAGTATATACATACTATAAATACTTATAGTATGTATATACTATAATAGTATATACATATTATATAGTATATAAAATATATATACTATATATACTCATATTTAAGTATTTATAGTATATACATACTATAAATACTTAAATATGGGTAACACAGCATGTAGTGCATATAGTTTATTATTTATTTTATTTTATGGGCGAAACCAGGATAAGTATTAGTGGGTAATTATTCGTAAGTATGTATGGCATAATAATACTAATCAGTTTTCTTCTTTTTCCTAGTCCTAAGATTGCCTGGAAGAGATCGCTACTAAGCGATAAGGCCGTTTTTTGTATCCTACTTTTTAAATTTCCTCTTGTACTGTCCATTTTTTACTTTTTGTGGTGTACTAATAAAGTGAATAATATAATTTGTAAATATAATCAATAAAAGATTGCAAGATTTACGCCTGTAGCAAGCCTGCCGTGAGATACGTAAACACCGCGGGATTAGAACCCAGAACCTTGTGATCCGTAGTTAACCATGCTAATCACGAGACCAAGGCAGTCGTTATGAATATTTATAACTCGAATATTACAATATTAGCTAACTGAGGTACGCGGATTTGGAAACTGCAACGGTAAGATCTTTTCAAACAGCGTAAACGAACCACCAAGAACATGCATCTACATTCCACAATGTATCTCTGCAATACTACTAACACAATACTGTTCCAGAGACATGACAGCAGTCGTCATAAAGAGTGGACTCCACCAAGGCATGAACGCGACACCAAAACCGCTGGTGCTAGCGTCACTATACCAATGTCACGTCGTCGTCAACGTCACTATGCCAATTGAACAACAAATACCACCAAAAGAACTAACAGACCTGATAACACACTGCGAGGTGAACAACAAGGACCTCATCATCTCAGTGGACAGCAATGCACACCATAACCTATGGGGTAGTACGACAAATAATAAAAGAGGTGAGCAACTTGTCTCCTATCTATTAACAACTAACCTAACCATACTAAACAAGGGCACCGAACCAACGTTCGTGTCCAGTAGATACCAAACCATTATAGACCTAACATTAGCGACGATAGAGATCAGCGACCAGGTAAAAAACTGGCACGTAAGCGACGAGCCTACACTATCCGACCACAGACGCATATGCTACGAACTGGACCTAATAAAAACGCAATGGATACCTAAAAGAAATCCAAGGAAGACCAACAGACAAAAATACAGAGAACTCCTAAAAAATAAAACAGACGCGGTGAAACCGACTGAAACGCACAGTTGCAATAACATAGAGGAAAATGTAATAACAGTTACCAAACATATAACAACAAGTTATGAGCAATCATGCCCACTAAAAACGACCAACACCAAACAAACACCAAAACACAACTGGTGGGGTCACGACTTGGAAAGACTACGGAAACGTCTGAGACAACTGTTCAACAGGGCCAAAAACACCAGACATGAATTAGACTGGGACAAATTTAAGGAGGCCCAATACCAATATAATAAACGCATCAGAGACAAGGAAAACAACTCCTGGCAGAAGTTCTGTACCAGCATCGAATCTTGTGACGGTGCTGCCAAAATCAGGAAAATTCTGGCCCGAGACAATAACCGTACACTTGGTTCATTGAAAAAACATGACGGAACATACACAAAGAACGACAAAGAGATGAGCGAAACACTGATTGAGACCCACTTCCCAGGCTGTAAAATAGTAAATGCACCAGACTGGAACAATCACGGAGTAAGACATCCCAGCGAAGAAGACTGGAACCTCGCAAACAAAATAGTCACACCAGAAAGACTAACATGGGCCATTAATACTTTCCACCCATTCAAGACGGGAGGAAATGACAACATCTTTCCAGCACTCCTACAATGGGGCCAGACCCAACTGACACCCTGGCTAACAGCTATATACAAGGCTTGTATAGCCTACAGATACATACCACTGGCCTGGAGAGAAGTCAAAGTTATTTTCCTCCCAAAACCAGGAAAAAGTGACTACACCCTACCGAAATCCTTCAGACCAATAAGTCTGACGTCGTTTCTCTTGAAAACGCTAGAAAGACTGGGGGACCGATTCTTAAGAGATGGTGCACTGAGGGACCTACCCCCACACCCAAACCAACACGCCTACAACACAGGCAAATCAGCCGAAACCGCGCTACACTCAGTTGTAACCAAAATAGAACGAGACTTAGGAAACAAGATATCAACATTAGGAACTTTCATCGATATCGAAGGAGCCTTTGATAAAACAACTTTTAACAGCATAGACAAAGCTCTATCACGCTACCAAGTACACCCAACACTGCGCAGTTGGATAAGAGCGCTACTGGAGCACAGAATAATACAAGTGGATATAAACGGAACTACAAAGGGAATAGTAGCCAGAGGTTGTCCACAAGGAGGAGTTCTATCACCAATCCTCTGGAACCTGGTTGTCGACGACCTTATAACAAAGCTCAACACAAGTGGATTTTACACTATAGGGTACGCAGATGATATTGTTATTCTCATCAGCGGTAAACTAGAATGCACGCTATGCGAAATCATGCAAAGAGCTCTGCGACTAATTGAAAGATGGTGTAAGGAAAACGATCTTTCAGTAAACCCTAAGAAAACAGAGCTGGTTCTCTTCACTAACAAAAGGAAACCGGACATACCAAAATTACCCACCCTGTTCAACACGAGCCTCACCCTATCTAATGAAGTAAAATACCTAGGAGTCACCTTGGACAGTAAGCTCAGCTGGAAAAGACACATAGAAGACAAAACAAACAAAGCAACTATTATACTACACCAATGTAAACGCATGCTAGGTAAAACTTGGGGACTAAAACCTAAAATAATGAACTGGCTTTACCTAGCAGTAGTAAGGAGTACTCTGGCATATGCTGCACTCATATGGTGGCCAAGAACAGAACTCATAACCACCCAGCTAGAACTACAAAAACTTCAACGACAAGCATGCCTAGCCATCACTGGCGGCATGAGCACGACACCAACAACGGCGCTTGAAACCATACTGGATATCCCGCCGCTCCACTTATATATCAAAAAGGAGGCTACACTTGCAGCCCTGAGACTCAAAGCCTCAGGACTCTGGAAGAACACCAGCACAGCACACACCAAAATCCTGGAAGAGGCGTACAAAAGACAACCACAACTAGAGTGGAAATGCGACAAAATTAGCAAACGCTACATATTAGACAGGCAATACAAAATAAACATAGGAAAAGAACAAAGTAGTAAAACAGAACAAAACACCATCGAAGTATACACGGACGGTTCCAAAAGCAAAACAGGCACAGGATCCGGTATAGTATGCCCGGAGCTAAACATGAGGATCAGCTACCCACTTGGTAAGAACAATTCTGTCTTCCAAGCAGAGTGCGTCGGCATCACCACTGCAGCCATAGCGATGACAAACAGAAAGGTAATGAACAATAAAATAATCATAAACTCTGACAGCCAAACGGTTCTCCGTTCCCTGGCCAGCAGCAGCACAACCTCTAATCTCATATACGACTGCCACAACGCCCTGGAAACACTCGCTGCCTCTAATGACATCACCCTAAGGTGGGTCAAAGGGCATGACGGGAACCCAGGCAACGAAGCGGCGGACTCACTAGCTCGCCAAGCCACAACACTGAAGGTAGTAGGACCAGAACCGATCGTACCGATTCCGTTCAGTGAGTACAAAACATGGCTACATGAACAAACACATAGGGAGCATTCCCTACTTTGGGCCAATGCAAAAGATTGTAAACAAACCAAAATAGCTTTCCCTAACCTAAACCAACACCTAACTAACAAACTACTCCGCCTGGATAGAAGCAAACTTAGGAAGGTGGTGGGACTCATAACAGGACATAGCTCCTTAAACAGACATCTTTCCATTATAGGTGTCACCGACAGTCCTCTTTGCAGAGCATGCATGGAGAAGAATGAAACACCTACGCACGTGATGCTGGAGTGCACGGGCGTGACAGAGCAACGCGAGATCTACCTGGGATCACCAGCCACTATCCCAGAAATCCTCAGCAACCTGGGCGGCATGCTGGGATTCTGGAACGAGCTTGGATGGCTGGAGTAGCGAGCAACATTGGGAAATTTCACGTACAACAAGCGAAGCGCTTACGTGCGGAAACTGCCCAGAAGAAGAAGAAGAAGAAGAAGAAGAACTGAGGTAATCCAATAAAAATACCTACATTAATGAAAGCGAATAAGCTATTGATATAGTCGTAACGAGGCGTAATATTAGTTACAAACATTACGCAGCTCCATTGTGATACAACAAAGTTAAATCACTGCGCTCGTTTGTAACAGAGCATTAATATTCCAATTACGACCTTCACTATTATATTTTATCTGTATTTATTTTGTATCCCAACGGGAATAACTCCTTTAGGTACGGGGCACACCGAACTCTACTATTTTCTTAATATACAGTGTTGATATCGGTAAAACTACGGAGTAAAGCTAGATTGGATCTATATTTTGGGAACTATTCAATCTATTAACATAAAAGTCAAAGTCAAAGTCAAAAATATCTTTATTCAAGTATGGTGGTGGCCCATAGGTGGCACTTTTGGTGCGTACATAAGAATTACACGGTAGTGAGATGATGGCGATAAACACATTCGTAAACTTTATACTAAAGCTACGAGGGTTCCAAACTCATCCTGGTCTAAGAAGAAGCCCACAACAAACTTAGCCGGGTGTTTTTATAAGTTAAGTTAAGTATTCATATACATAAGTTTTCCTTTCTTAGTTGGTACTAATACCCTAAAAGGGACCATCTTCCTACGTTCTATTTTCCATTATTGAACTATTATTAGATATTAAAGTACTGAGGGGTAAACTGATGCTGATGTGTTACGCCATCACGGCTAGCATGGGCAGTATAAAATTATCTTCCTGGAGAAAGGATACAAATTTATCTTCTCCCACAGTTTTATCAAATCTCAGAACACTGCCGCACAAGTAGAAATACTATTGAAATAATAAATGGGGGTAAACTTCTCCTATTCCATGTTCCCATGCGTTAGCAGGTGGACACGTTAATTATATTACTTGTCACGGGATATAATCGGGGGATATAAGGGTTTTTCAAGGCTATGCAGGTAAGCCGGCGTGATTTAGTTTTTCCCTACAAAAGACCTATGTCCAGCAGTGGACGTCTATCGGTTGATATGATGACGATGATGACATTATTTTTTCTCCAGCTAGTTTATTATTATTCTTTAAAACATGCTCACTTCTAGGCAAGCGTGCTCTAACCTAGACCTCATCATTGCTTTCTAACGGATATGATTGTAGTCAAGCGATGTCCTATCGTTAATAAAAAAAAATAACCCCTCTACTTTTTTTTAATAGTAAACATAAAATTTTTAAAAATATAAGTTGCGTGGGGCGTATTAGCTCATTGTAGGACAAACTTTATCCCCAAATCATTTACGCGTATAAAATGTCCGGCTCAAAAATAATAAAATGCGTTACGAACTTCATTGTATTGTCAAGGGTGACGTTCCGGTCTGTGCGCCGCGCAGTTCGATGAGATTTATTGCTTGTTTGTTTGTTTTATTTACCTATTTATATTAAACACCAGCGAAATAACATTTATTTTCACTAAACAAGTAAATAAATAAATATTAAAAACCCCCGAGCCAGTAAATTGATGATAGACACACATTAACGGAGTGGTGGAAAAAAAAAATTGTCCGCCATTTTGTGGCAGAGGCCATCTTGGACCGTACGTATCGCTATCACTTCATAAGCTCACAGTATACAACAATGTCGCTTCCCGCTGTCTGTCTGACCCAATACACCGTGTAAATAAAAATCGAAATAATACTTCAGAGGATTTAGAGGTACATTATTTACTGTCTCTGAAACTTATCTGTAAAACGCTAGTAGTATTTGAGAGAGAAATCAGATAAGCACATGCAAAAGTAAAATCAAGGGACTCCTGATCACTTATAAAGTACGCGTCGCGTAGCGTAGGTTAGGTACTATACACGTGTCGGTTTTTTATCTTCAATAGAGTTGTCATAAGTAAACACTGAGAATGTATTTAAATTAGTTTGCATGGAAAAATGAATGTGCTTATGAAATTTACTTATGCACCCTTCAGCAACAGTATTTAGTAATTCCGTTACACGTTGTATATGTTTAGATATTTAATTTTTTTTTAATAGATAGAATGATTCAGGAGGAAAGTATATGTGTACTTATATATTATCCGTGCATAATATAGTAGAGAAATACTGATATTTCTAGAAGTTTTGTAATGTGATGTCGTAAAAAAATATTTTTTTTTGCGCTTTCATAGCAAACGCTGGCTGAACCCTATGAGATAGACCAAAATAATGTACTTTAGTATTGTGCACCTTAAAAAGACATATGCACATAATTCCGAAAGGTTAGAAGTGCGTGCCGAGTATCGAACTCGGTCCCCTCGAAACAGAAGCTAGAGCTTTAACCATTAGGCTACCACCGCCTACTAAGCTCTTCAATTTTTTCTTCTTGTCTGCTAACTAATTGCCGCAGATACAAAGGTATATTCCATATTTATTGTGATCGCATTTTCCGTGACAGAGAAATATATGAGAAACAAAACTGGGCCGCGCAAGAAATATTGCGGGGCGTAGAATAAAGGAAAAACATATTATTCTTCCGAGCGCGCCGGCTGCTTCGCACTTACAATAATACAATTTTACACGGACACCTTCGTAAATTACGCTTAGATATCGAAATATGGAAACGAGGAACAAATAAACAAGATTGATTAAGTATTTGACGCCCGACTGGCGCAGTGGCAGCGACCCTGGTTTCTGGCTTTGGGTTCAATTCCCACAACTGGAAAGTGTTTGTGTGATGCAAATGAATGTTTTTCAGAGTCTGGGTTCTTACTTATTATAAGTAACTACATACTCGTATGTATATAATTTATAAAAAATATTCATCAGTCATCTTAGTACCCATAACACAAGCTACACTTTCTTTGAAGGCTAGATGGTAATGAGTGACAGGTTACCCTGTTACCAGTGGCGTGCACTTAATACATGCGCAAAAGCATTGCCTACCGTAATTTTTTAATATAACTCATATTAGGAGTTTACCATTTTATGTCATCTTCCTGTCCTGCTTTATGCAAACCCTGGTCAAAAGCTATATGCTCGCCACTGCCTGTTACCATTTTTAACTGAATCATCTATCATTCACACCAGAACTATCTCACCACGAAGTAAGATTGCGGTCAAGGGCTAAGTTGTGTTTTCTCTATTTACACTCTTTATTTTGACATAACTACAAGAAAAGAAGATTGCAAGTTGGTTTTTAGTGCCCGTTTTCACTAAACCTAGGAATTACCTTAATCGAATGCCTTGTGACTTGGGTAATTCCTAGAGAGAAAAAACGTTTCACTATGTTATGTCTAACGACGTTAGACGTGGTTAAAGTTACGACACAGATTCCGCGGAACGTAAAGTTTAGGGGGTTTTTAAACTGACACTTGATACAAAAAAAAATTTAATTTGGTTTTTTAATAACCTTAAATCCAAACGAAAAATATGTTCATAGCAACACAAAATACCACACCATGTGGCAAGAACCATACTGCTCTGCTCGAGCTAAAACGTCGTTAACCAACATTTGGCCATGACAACAATCTGATGTTTTAACGCTATCTTACTTAGATTTTTTTTTTATATCAATCAATCTAAGCGGTATTTTCCTATTTTCTGCTGTTTTCGAAATAGCAATTTGAAGAACGTCTATACATAATTAACTATTATTATGATAACAATACTTAAACCAACCCTTAAATTCATGAATAAATCGTTAAATAGTTCTCAATAGTTAACAAAGTTGTTCCATCCTTTATAATCGCTGAAATAGAATTCCCTCGGTAATCGGGAAAGTTTTCAACTCTAAATTCAAATCGTATCGATATCTCGATATCTCGGGGTAATCGAAGTTCAACGCCACGATTATTGTAACTCGAGTCCGAAAAGTTTGTAATTCAATATTTTAACCGGTACTTCTCAATGTTATTGTTTTAGCGTACATAGAAAGCTAGATAAGAAAGTTCGGACTACTCAGATGAATAAATAATAAATAAATATACTACGACAATACACACATCGCCATCTTGCCCCATAGTAAGCGTAGCTTGTGTTATGGGTACCAAGATGACTGATGAATATTTTAATGAATAATATACATAAATACTTAGAATATACATATGAACACCAAGGCACTGAAAATTCATGCTCATCACACAAACATTTTCCAGTAGTGCGAATCGAAACCACAGCCTTGGACTCAGAAAGCAGAGTCGCTGCAAACTGCGCCAATCAACCGTTAGATGGCCATTGAGAAGACTAAGAGAATAGAATGAATTGAAAAATTATCAAGAAAACTTCTTACGATACTTCCTTGTGTGGGAGTTCTTCAGAATATTCTAGAAATAGCTTTTTTTATAGTAATAGTTGACGAAACCAAGCAAGCCCACGTGATGGTAAGCGGAAAACCTTTGTCAACCCTCAGAGCACTGACGCACGAGTTGAAATAATATCCTAATAACATTAATGTAACAATAAACGGGGGTATTGAATGTTGAGTCGACCGTTATTGTTAAGATCGTCGATTCAGTCACTGGTCTTCTCGCGAAAAGCTTCGACCAACATCTTAAGAAGCTTTCGGTTAGTTGTTGTATCAAGGGTCGGATACAAAAGGCAGTAGTCCTTGAAACTGCGCGTATTGTGAGGAGGTTCCTCACTGGAGAACTGACCGCCGGTTGCTTGGGCATTCAAAAGCCCCGCAAGCGGAGGGTGAATGTTTTTTTTTTATAAATTTTTAATAGTGTTTTTTATTTTATTTTTAAGCATTGTTAAGAATTTAAAAAAAAATGAAAAAGAATAAATGATAGATGAACGGGGGTAAACTTGTCCTATTCCATGTTCCCGTGCTTTAGCGTTAATTATATCCCTTAGCAGGGGATATAATTGGGGGATATAATTTTTGTCTCGTTGCCCAACTGGGCATGCAAAAAATACGTCCTACAGATTGCCATCCGTAAACCTGAGGTGTCTGTAATTACACCAGCAACCACGCTCTTCAGACCGGTACACAGCAATGCTGTTTGACGTCAGAAATAAGCATGGCCTTAGTACTGCCCCGGACGGGCTCTGTCACAAAATGCTCTAGTAGTAATTTGTGTGAAGTCTAACAATCCGCATTGGTCAGATGGATTGGCCTTAACATAAAACCCCATTGCTTAACTTAGCATTGCTGCTTTCCTTTGTATACACAAATTTCGTATGCATTTCGCCTATGCTATGGAAAAGGACATGTACTTTCTGTACCGATCTCTCAAATAGTTCCCGTGGTAGGATTAAAAATTGTTAACGAGTGGAGCTTTAGACTAAGTTCTGTCCACAGATAAGTCAGTAATGCGTATTTTTAGATGGTAATATCTCAATAACCGTTTGAGCTCTGACTATGAAGTTTGGGGTTCTAGGTAATCTAGTGGGTTTCAATAAATAAACCAAATTTCATGTGTTTATGTTTAATAGATATATCATAAGATAAATAGATTTTGTAATTGCTCCTTCAATTGTTGTAGTTACCGTCACTTTTATTGGAAAACCTCAAATGTTTATAAACAATTGCTAACCTAAAACGTCGGTACGGTTAAATCATCTACAAAAGACACAATTTCGTTTGGAAATACTCCCCAAAAAACACTACAACTAATTTCTACTTTACTAACAAATAACTTCTACTTTTCTAGAAGACACACTTCTTCCTGTCTACCAATCCGCACTTGGCTAGATGGATTGGATCGGACCTTAACCCTATAGTGAGCCAGTAATAGTTTGATAATGATGATGGAAAATACTCCAATAACTTCCGTAATCTGCAACACTTCTCCCCGTTCCATAAAGCAAAAGTTTCCACAGATGTGATGGTAACACAAACAGGGCTGTAGGAACACTTCGGAATTTTTTCAAGTTCGCAGATTTATTACGGACTCCGTTCCCCGTGGCGTAATTTATGAGGTTTCCGTGTCACCGTATATTTTACTCGGGTGCGATTCATTTAAAATCACATCCGGGTGTTTTAATTACTTTATCTACTTACACATATCTTAAAATCCTGATTATGATTGAACAGACGGGATAATGACAAACTTTATTCAAGTACCTAGGTAAGTAAACAAGAGATCGACATGTTTTTTTACGAAGTTATACTTCTTTTGGTGCGTTAGGGAAAAATTATGATAGGTATTTTTTACGATGCGCGCACACCGTCACAAAAAATCGACACCCTGAAGTTAGCTATAAGGTATGACAGTTGGCTCAGTCCGGTGATTTAATTTATTCAATTGTGCAAAAACCTCAAATTTTAATGTTGAGGAAAACTTGGTTGTCCTATATTGAGTTTATTAGTATTCCGAATTTAATTATGTCCATTTCTTTAATGATGTAAACCGACATACGTCAGTGATTATGTAGAAATATTTTTTGTTATATTTAAATAAACTTTATTTAACTAGATAGTATAATAAAACTTTCAATGTAATTACCTTTAAATTAAATTTAAATACCTTTTCTCTTTTGCTAGTGTCGTTTTTTTTAAAACCGAAAGATAAAATTTATGAAAAGATTTTTATATTGTAAGTATAACTTCTAACGCGTGTTCATAAGTACACACACTTTTTTTTGCATAGTGGTAGAACGTAGTACGTGCCTCAGCTAGTATTGGTATATATTTTTAAACATAATAAAATCCTGGATTTTAAGATAAATCTACGTTTTCACGAATTTCTTTATGGTATAAAAGAAGCAGAGCTCGTTTCAGAGACAGGAAAGTGACAACAATGAGTCCGCTATTTACCCGGCGCGAATTAAGTATAATACATTTTTAATCCTAACAGTTCATGGGAGAGAGGAAAGTCCCGGTGCCACTGGTAAACACATTTTGGAGCGACAAAAAGCGCCTTGTTTGCATTGCTAATTGAATTCATTGTAGATGCGTTAATGATGTTTAAAGTGCTACACTGTATGCTTGTTTTCTTTAGATGTCAAAATACAGGGAAGAAGTATTTCTTTGTTATTTAATAAACATTTTCGATTGGGGTATGATTACGACTTTATGCTTTATTGAAAGCTCAAGGTCTCTCAGCAGGGGAGGAAGAAAATTATCACGTGATAAAATCAGGAATGACGAGATCCGTAGAAGAACCAGAGTTAACAAAGCTCAACGAATTGCGAAGCTATAGTGGCAATGGGCAGGGCATATAACTCGGAGAATCGATGGACGATGGGGTCCCGAGATGCTTGAGTGGCCGCATCGCATCGGCAAACGCAGCATTGGTAGAACCCTGACTAGGAAGACAGATGATAAAAAACGAGTCGCAGGGACTGGACCCAAGCGGAATAAAACTTTGGTATTTCCAACTCAAAAGATCTATTCCCAGCAGTGAACGTACAATGTTTGAAATAATTTATACTTATTTCAATCAAGAGCAAATTTTAAGAAAAAATACTTTATAATTTAAAAATTGGGTTTAACCACGAAACAACTATATGATTGATGAATTTCTTAACTACAAGGCTGCTTGGAAGCAGACAGAAAAATTATTTTATATATTTTTTTATTTTAAACTGTAAAATTATGTCAAAAAAGAGCAATCTGCCGTCTGAGTTTCTTGCCGGCTCTTCCCAGTGGAATCTGCCTTCCAAACCGGTGCAGTGGCAGAGTCTCTACAAACAGAACGACTTCACGTTTCAAAAGTGCTTATAAAATGGGCCTACTTGAATTAAATGAATTTTGATTTTCTTAGCAATATTATTTCACTGCCCGAAACATAAAACCGTAATCCCCCGTAATTCCAAACGTCCATAAACCCACGTTTACAAAACTCTGACACAGACAAACAGAAGTTGGTAAGAAATAGCTTCAAGTCAAATATAACTGGGTCAACATGCGGGCGGGTCTTTTTCATTTAAACTTCGGGAAAAACTGAAAGAAAAAACTGGAGGTAGGTACATAAAAATAAACTCGAAACGTTGCTGAATCGAGTGGGTACTGTTTGTTTACTCAAATTTGAATTTCTGGCACAGCAAAGGTGGTCTGCTGAAATCGCTGGTGCAATGCCGAGCGCTGTCACATATTATCATGGGTTCGGTCAGGGGCCATTTGGGAATTATAATTACTGATTATTGGTTTTGTCTGGCTAGTGGTAGGAATTTATTTATTTATTATTTATGTAACATGAATTGTGATTGTGAACATAAGATACTTCATGTATCTTATACAAAGGTACAATCGTATCGTTATCGTGTACAAAGGAAAGCTTATCTCTATTAGAGATCTCTTCCAGCTACTCCAGTATGTGAGTAAGATGATTTAATTGTGGTATAGGTCAAATAAAGGTACAATATGCTTCATAATAACTACTAAGGATATTCAATAAATCTAAATAATAACAAAATTCTACATACTAATACAAAATATAAATATATATCTATAATAAGTAAACAGTGATAAATATACTATGACAACGACAGATAATGCTCCTTTACATTGTGTTTAAAAGAGTGCACCGATTGGCAGTGTCTAATATGTTCTGGTAGTAAGTTCCAAAGGTGTGTAGCGTGGACGGAGAAAGATTTCTGTAAGAAAATAGTATTATATGAAGGGACATCAAGAAGATTTTTTGACACCCAAGAACGCAAGGGTCACGTAGGCGGAAGAAATAGCTTTATACGCTCACACAAATAACCAGGAGAAGAAGAATTAAAGGTTTTATCCTTAGATAAAACGGGCATAAGCATTCTAGTACGATGCCGCGTAGGTATAATCATCATGAAGGGTTTGTTCATAATAACCACGCTGGGCAGTGGGGTTGGTAACCGCAGTAGTAGCACGGAGTACGCTGCTGCCCATTCACCGTTATAATGGAGGTCAAATCGCTTACAAAGCTCAAAACGTCCCGCTGCGTCAGAGAGTTAGGAGGGTCACGAATTCCATGGATTCAACTTTAAACAATACCACGGAAATTCCCTAGAGTCCATTCCCACCATATTTCGGCCCATCTTCAGCCGTAGTTCATTTATGGAACTCCGGAAGATGTCTTGTTCTAAGCTTAATCTATACATATTCAAAGGCCCTATTTTGCCGCCGTCCTCTCAGACTAACCCGAAATGTATATTTGACGATGTAGAATTTACACACGACCACGAATCATCAAACCAATGTATTTCCAACTTTAACTGTTAGCCAGTAAAGTGTAGATTTGTGTGAATGCAGTTTGCATGTGTGGTGGATTAAGGTCGGCTGTACATGATGTAAATGGCTTCTAAGGAGCTGTTTAAGGACGTTTATATGCGACCGGTTGGGCAAGATGGACGGTGTAATTCGTTGGGATGCTTTGTCTTTGTTCTCGTTTTGTAAGGAGATGTAATTTACTTTTGCAGCTAGATAGATTTGGCTTAATATATGTAGGTACATATCATTATAAATAATAATAATAACAAAATAAATCCTTTATTGCCATACACTATTGTTAATACAAGAATTTTTACTAAATGTTTATCAATTTATATTAACAATATGGCAAATGGCCGCAAACTCAGCCTTTTTCTGTGCATTAGCAACAATGCTCAGCGCTGATTCTCAGTCTGCTCCAGTATCAGACTGAGCAAGCAAGAGCGTCGCCCGTTGCGTTATAACTATAACTAGAATTAATTTTAATAAAAAATTATAATAAAAAAAAATTAAATAAATTTTAAAAAAGAACAATAAAAACTAAAAATAACACAAACAATGTGTTTTACAGTTTAAAGTAAAAAAGTAAGTAAGTAAGTGAAAAAAAAGTAAGTAAAATTATCATCATCACTTCAACCGATCGAAGTCCACTGCTGACTGCTTTTGTAGGGAGTTCCAAAGAACACGGTCCTGGGCCGCTTGTTTCCAGCGGCTCCCAGCGACTCGTTTGATGTCGTCTGTCTACCTCGTTGAGGGCTGACAAACGCCACGTTTACCTGTGCGAGGTCGCCATTCCAGCACCTTCCGGACCCTAAATTTCCACTTCAGCTTTGCGGCTTGCAGAGCTATGTCGGTTACTCTGGTTCTTCTACGGATCTTCTCATTTCTGATCACGTAGAGATACTCCCGACAGCTCTCTCCATCTATACTTCTATATCTATAAGTATAGATGCCAGAGTCTCTCTGCGGGTATATCTACCGATATGCTTATTCTAAAATATTATAAACTAAATTTTACCTCAAATTTAGTTTGAAAATAGCCTATGATTATATGCAAATAATCCTATGATTGTACGGAGACATCGAAAAACTAATTAAAACCTACGCGAGCATTTTCCAAATGTTTGTCATGTTTAATTTCTTAATAATTTCACGACGCCGTCTCCATTACAGAAGTACTCAACTTTAGCGCGAGATTATCCCGGTGAGACACCCGCGAGTGTTTGTACGCTTATAATGTGTGCACAGATGTTGAAAGCTGATCTTGAATGAACATACAGACGTACAGTGTTCCAAATTTACATATTGTTGAATATATTACAATTAATAGCAGAAAGTGTTACATATTAATATAAGTAACTGTACTTTGACGCTTGTCTACTCTTCAGTCATCTTAGGACCCATAACACGAGCTACGCTTACTTTGTGGCTAGGTGGCGATATGTGTATTATCGTAGTATATTTATTTATTAATTTATTTACAATACAACGTATCAGGACATACTTCCAATATCAGATAAATCAGAATGTTAGCAGAAGTTACTACACTCCATTTTTTTAAGCCCCGACGACAAAAGGACTGGGTATTATAGGTTTGACGTGTCTGTGTGTCTGTCCGTTGCACCGTAGCTAACGAAAGGATTAGAGCCGTTTTCAAGACACGAAATATAGTTTCTATGATCTATACATGCAAGAAATGCTCGTTGACGTCCATTAGACAACTGTTGCCCGAGATTTTGTCCGCCTTTTCTTTGTAGTAAAAAAATCTTTTCCAAGATGAAAAATAAATAAATTAACTACAGCAATAGACACATCGCCATCTAGCCTCAAAGTAAACGTAGCTTGTGTTATGGGTTCTAAGATAACTGATAAATATTTTAATGAAAAATATACATAAATACATATAATATACAGATGAACACCCAGACAAGAAAAACATTGATAGTCATCAAACAAATACTTTCCAGTGGTGGGTATCGAACCCACAGCCGTGGGGCTCAGAAAGCAGGGTCGCTGCTCACTGCGCCGATCGGCCATCTTAATATTTTCCATGTCCATCTCTGAGATGTACGCTACATATTAAGTGCATTTCTTTTATTTGCAAGTTCAGTTCAACTGTTAAGCCGATCATAGGTAACAGACAAACAAACAAATAGGGACACTTTCGTATTTATTACATGGGGATGGATTCATATTATATACTAATATTATTTCTTTTATGAAGATAAACCCCGCCGCATACCGTATAAATACTAATAGACAGTTCGCACATCAATATTACTAAGTACGGACAACTTAAGCTGACGTTTGTAGCTCGTTAAGTGAGACTCAATAACAACTTAACAGAGTAAATGCAACTTGCAAACTTCTTGAATGCATTCCAGCCTTTGGATAAGGGGCCTAAAGAAAGTTGAGGCTGGGCGAACACGTCCCGAACGTTTTAGAGCCGGTTGGTCACCTTGGGGTGGCAGGCACGAATATTTTGGTAACACTCTTATTTTAGTTTATGGAGAGATTTATTTCAATAATTCATATTTTTTTAAAATAATTACTAAATGTTCTGATACATAATTTTTTACCTCTTTTTAGTTTTATTACTGTCATCAAAGACTTTTAAAACATCCGTAGCTCGCAAAGTAACCGCCTTAATCTCTTCTTCTATTCAAAATTCAAGCAAAATCTAAGCAAATTAATATGATATTACTTGCTAGAGCGATGTTTCGAAAAACAAAAAAAAAAAAAATGGATAGAGAATCTTTAGATTATTATTTACAACATTTTACGGAGCACTGGCAGTAACTGTAAATTAAATTGAGCAGTATATTAAATTAATGTCTATTTAACTTTTTTAGATTTTTTATTTGATTTTATTATTTCACTTCAAGTTAGCCCTTGACTGCTATCTAACCTGGTGGTTAGCGATGATGCCGTCAAAGATGGTAGCCGGCTAATTCATAATTCATTTATTGCATAAACTGTGTACATATAATGGTCTTATGAGCTAAACGTTTGGGGCTTACAGTTTGCCATTTCAGGCGTGCAAGCAGTGAGCTTACAAATAGTTACATATTAAAAAATAAAATCGTATTCGACGGCCGAGTGGCGCAGTGGGCAGCGACCCTGCTTTCTGAGTCCAAGGGTTCGATTCCCACAACTGGAAAATGTTGGTGAACATGAATGTTTTTCAGTGTCTGGGTGTTTATCTGTATATTATAAGTATTTATGTGTATTATATTCGTAAAAAAATATTCATCAGCTATCTCAGTACCCATAACACAAGCTACGCTTACTTTGGGGCTAGATGGCGATGTGTGTGTATTGTCGTAGTATATATATAACTAACTAAATTTTCCCTGCTCTAGTCTGATGGGAGGCTACGGTCGAGGCTAGTTACCACCCTATCGACAAAGACGTGCCGCTAAGCGATTTAGCGTTCCGTTACGATGCCACGTAGAAATCGAATAGGTTTGTGGGTTTAACATAACTGACATACCCACTCCTAACAGGTGAGCCCGTTACCGTCTTAGACTGTATCATCACTTACCAGGAGAGATTGCATTCAAATTCAAATTCAAAATTCATTTACTTCAAGTAGGCCTCATATAAGCACTTTTGAAACGTCAAGTCTGTCTGTTTGTAGTGACTCTACCACCGGTTTGGAAGGCAGATTCTACCGAGAAGAAGCCGACAAGAAACTCAGCAGTTGCTTTTTTCCAACATAAACAATTTACATTTTACATTTTAACATTCATTTTTCTATCTTGTGAGAGATGAAAGCGGAGCCAGATGCTTCCAAGCAACCTTGTCATTAAGAAATTTATCAATTCAATGGTTAACTTGTAGTGGAATAAAAAAAAAATGTGTGCGTGTACTAGTGTACACACGTAAAAAGTGAAACTTCTTAAAGACCTTTTTTTTTTTCGAAAAATGATCTACTGCAAATTTACAGAAACTTGTTAAATAAAGTTAAATTAGATAAAGTTTAACAAGAGGCTTTATTATCATGGACATGAATACAAATAATACAAATAGTATATAAAATAATACAAATAATATAATTCATGTGTAACTGAAATATGAAATATAAATATAAATAAATAAAGTATACTACGACAATACACACATCGCCATCTAGCCCTAAAGTAAGCTTGTGTTATGCGTACTAAGATCACTGAAGAATATTTTTATGAATAGGTAATATAAATAGAATACTTATAATACTTATACATATAAACACCCAGACACTGAAAAACACTTATGTTTATCACACAAACATTTTCCCGTTGTGGGAATCGAACCCACGGCCTTGGACTCAGAAAGCAGGGTCGCTGCCCACTGCGCCAGTCGGCCGTCAAATATTGTTTACATTCTATAAAAACTCCAGCAATTATAGTGCCGGATCTTGTTGTTAATGTTTGAGGACTTTTTTTTAACAATATATAAAATTCAAATAATCTTTCAAAAATTCAACTAGCTTCAAAGATTTTTCTGATGCAGATCGGTTTTTTATCATTATTGCAACCGAGTAAAGAGGCACGAAGAGGGAGGAGGAAAAAAAAAATTAATAATATCGTCCAACTTCTGATTTGGAGATATATAAAGTGCAACAATCAAAATATTCATCCTATTTTCCATTTGGCATTGAGCCATACATAAGTCAGGAGAAAGAACAGAAAAATCTATCGATAGAGTTACAATGTTAACAACATCATTAGTATTATGATATCTATATGCTTACGTCTTCAGCCGTTTAAATTTTGCAATGCATTTGAAGTTCGAATAAACTCGAATCAACCGTGGTTGGGACAAGAAAAAGACGGCGCGTAACGAAAAAATGTGACGCGTAACTGAAAAATGGTACACTAAATTTTTTCCAACCCCGATAAAGAAGTTCTTCAAAAAACGAAAAAACGTGTGCGACCAGGCTACCAGTTATTAAGTGTAAATGGCGAAGTTAAAACTCGCCCGTCGAGTTTGTCGGAGCGAGTTTTGTCGTAATGAGAAACAAGAGTAAATGCTTTGATATTGAGCTGTCTGCTAACTCGTTCGAGAAATAAGGGTCTATCACTATTTATTTTAGAAACGATGATAGCCCAGTGAGTAGGACTTCGACATCACTTTCACAGTGCCGAGTTCGAATCCCTGCACGCACCTCTAACTTTTCTTAGTTTGTTATTGATTTTAAACAACTTTATTGCATAATATAGGAAACACAAACAGGATCACTTACTTTAACATAATAAGGTGCAAAAGGCGGCCTTAACACTAAAAGTGATCTCTTCCTATACATAGATTTACACACTATAAACATACATAAATAATAAAATAAAATAATAAATGTAATAATATATATGTATATATATATACATATACATAAATACACATACATAAGCTTCGAAGTAGCATCATTTTATAATAAATTACCTAACGACATTAAAATAGTACAAAATTTCAATATTTTTCAGAAAAAACTTAAAACTATTGTAATTGACAAAATCTGAGTGCGTTCCTGGCTATGTATAACAGTATGAAGTATTTATTTATTTAGTAATTTTCCCCTCAAGTTTTTTTATATAATTTCTGATTGTTTCGTACGTGCCGTGGTTTGTAGTTTTAATATTACCTACATGTTTCAAGTTGTAAATATTCTCATTGAGTGAAATTGTAATTTCTTTTGAGAAAAATAAACCTCTTTAACCACATACATAGGTACACATATAGTATTAACATATTTGTAGTGGCAAATAGTGCCTCCTTACACGACTACTAAAAATCGCAAGAGACTTAGAGCGTCGAATGTCATCAGGAGACTTGTACAGTAAAGGACTCCGAATAACTGCGAGAGTTAGACATTACCAATCTTAGAATATATTCTCTTATGTGCGTTTTAATTACTGAAATATAGGGGACGGAGGGACAAGATTGAGAAGTACCTGTTTTGCGTTTTCAACCCACATTCCCCAGAATATAGATTCGTCCGTATGCTCCCATGACCGTGGATGAGACTCACGTCACGTCTTCGCCGGTTAAAACAGAGGTTATGTCAGTGTACACCACTTGTGGGGCAAAAAATTTAAAAAAAAAAATTATAGAATGATCCCTCTGCAATAATCATCATGAACCCATTACCGTCCCACTACAAGGCACTAGTCCACCACGCTTGCCAAGTGCGGATTGGTGGACTTCACACGCCTTTGGTAACATAATGGAGAACTCTCAGGCATGCAGGTTTTCTCGCGATGTTTTCTTTCATCGTTAAAGCAAGTGATATTTAATTGCTTAAATTAAAAATGCTCATAACTCCGGAAAATTAGAGGTGCTCGGATTTGATGTCGGGCACCCCGAAAGGTAAGTCGGAGGCTTACCCACTCGGGTATCAAAACTAGTTTGAAAGCTTCGGGTAGGTAATGCTTTTATACATGTATGAAGTGCGAGACGCTGCTGGCTGTAGCAATACAGCGAACAACCATGCAGTGTCGTAAATTCAGCGAACGTGTTGAGCCGGACACAGACGTTGCGATGCGATAAAACTATCGCCAGATGGATGCGTCGGAAGAGATACGACGGCCGATTTGGAACGTCGTTCACGGTCGTGCATCACCGTGCCAACTTTATCTCGCTGACATTTACCATCGGTCATGTCGGACTGAATTTTGGATCGTCTATTTTTTTAATTCGATCTTTAATAACCGACCAACATTGTATTTATTTCAATTGATATTTAGTTGTTAGTTAGTTAGTAGTTTAGTTAGTGCGTGCGTTTCGCACGCACATAACTCCAAAAAGTCAGTGATGCGTGCTGGGGATCGAAGTCGGTCTCCTCGAAAGGAATGCTGAAGCCTTACCCACTAGGCTATCACCGCTTATATTCACTTTGATCCACTTCAATTCGCATTTCGGTCGGGTCATACTACAGCTACTGTGCTGGTTTAAGTTACCAATGATATTCGACGTGGTTAGTTGACTCAAACTCGCCTAAAACTCGCCTCAGACTCGCCTCAAACTCAGTCACCCCGCAACGAAGCTCACCAGCCCTTACCTACTCTATCACCGAACCTTATAAGTAGGAGCTCATTGACCCCCAATCATTAATCCAGCCTATAATATCACTATCGCCCGAATCTCCCCAGCGGCTGGAGAGTGATCACTTTCCCTATCTTTCCCGATTACCCCGCATTATTTTTTTGCCCCAGCCTCCTCTGCGAACGATTTTGTTGTTGGATTGATTGTCTCCAATCAAGGCGAGACGTTCATTTATAAGATGCTAAAAAACATTTTTAAGAATATTTGGCAAAATCGTGCCAATATTTCGCTGCTACAGGGAATTTTTACGGGTACTTTGCTGACTACCTCCGTGGTGCAACGGTGAGCGCTGTGAATTGAAGTAAGAGGTCCCGGCTGCGATTCCCGGTAGGTGCCGGTTCTGATCGGTAAGTATTAAAAACCGCTAAGCGATTTAGTGTTCCATTGCGTTGTCTCCTTAACAGGCTAGTTGTGAAATTGTGTTGTCAAAGTCAAAGTCAAAGTCAAAGTCAAAAATATCTTTATTCAAGTAGGTGGCACTTTTGATGAGTACATAAGAATTACTCGGTAGTGAGATGATGGCAATAACCACATTAGTAAACTTAAAACTAAAGCTACGAGGGTTCCAAACGCGCTCTAACGCTCCTAAGAAGAAGCCCACAACAAACTTAGCCGGGTGTTTTATTTTATTTTTTGTTATCATCGTTTCACAATGTCATTTAAAATTATTAGAAGAGCAACCTGGTTAGAGCAATAATTCACACCCAAGCTTTTTTATCGATTACGTAGTCGTAGTACGTAGTCCTTTATACTATAATAGGACTTGTGTGAAAATAACTTTCAGGGAATCTATTATAAGTTTATAAGGAATGGTTCTGCAAGGAATCATTCTCAAAAACTAAAATAGAAATGGGCGGGTCATATTGCACGTATGGACAAGGAAAAATGGACAAATAAAGTAACCTCCTGGCAAGGTCCAACAAACAAAAGGAAAAGAGGTAGACCGAAAGAAAGATGGGTTGACGAAATAATAAGAAAAGCCGGTGAATATTGGTTAATTAAAGCAAAGGACAGACAGTCGTGGGGAAAAATGGAGGAGGCCTTCACCCTTATAGGGGTCCATAGTGAAACTTGATTTTATTACTTATTACTAAGAATTTAATATATATATAGATATCATTTTTATGCATGCACATATAACATATTATAATGTATTAATAATTGATAAAAATGTAGTATGGAAATAAAGAGGCTATAATAATAATAAGGAATGGTTCTGACTGACTCGCAGAGAACCTTTAAGCCCTATCGGTCGAACGTAGAAATTTAAATTTTGAGAGAATACTCTTTGTGCAAGGATTTCTTAAAATTTTACTCATAAGAGCGGCTAACCTAATATATATTTCTACTAACACTAATTAGAATCCTGATATCGTGTATTTGTAATAGTTATAAGGGTCAAACTGTTTGTTATTGCTATGCCCTGACAGGGCTTCATGACTATGTGAAGGCATGGATGCAAAATAAATAAATAAATATAAATAAATATATAAATAAATATAAAGTATTGATCATCTGTCCACTTCGTCGGGGGTCTGCGTTTTTACAAGTTAGCCATAGATTGATTATCTCAACTGGTGAGTGATGATGCAGTTTAAGATGGTAACGGGCTAAACTGTCTGCATGGCAGTTATATGAAACTAATACCCGTCATCGTATATCGTACCGGAACGCTAAACGTCGCTAAACGTAATCAAGGCACGTCTTTGTTGGTTGGATTGTAACCATCCAAAATTTTCCAGACAAACCGGTTACCGGTGCCGCACATTGCCTTATTCAGCTTCGCGACTCGTTAAGCTAAACCGTGAACTCTTGTTCTATTATAACTTTGTACGTAATGAATTCACAGTGTAGTCAAAAACCGCAACTACCTCGTTGAAAAACTATTTCGCAGCGGAAGATAGCTAAAAGATTAATTGTAAAGTGGGGGAGCGGTCCGAGAGGGACGAGCCGGACATCCGGTCGGTGGGGCGGGATGTTTGCAGGGATGCGATCTTTAACTTCCATTCGGTCTGTTTGTGTTGAGAGACTTTACCGTTGAATCATACTTTTGTTCCAAAATTAAATTTATATTACACTTTGAGTTACTTATTTAGTTTACTGTTTTTGTTCAACTTTATTGGTATTTCTTGACATAGCGGGTCTTCTTTGGCTTGAAGCCAATGGGGCCTTGAGGCATTATTATACTCAGTCGTTATATTATTTGCTTAAGCTCTTTAAGCCTTTATAATATAAACATAAACAAAAAATATTACACATAATAATTAAATATACATAAATTCTTATAACATACACATAGACACCCTGACACTGAAAAATATTCAGGTTTATCACAAAAACATTTTCCAGTTGTGGGAATCGTACCCACGAACTTTTTCGATTCAGAAAGCAGGGTCGCTGCCCACTGCACCAGTCAGCCGTCGATGTATGTATATGCAATTAAAAATTACCTTTTAGGGATCTATTAAACTATCCAAATAATCCACCAGTACCTCGGCACTTAAAGACTTATACCTTTGTTTTAAAAGTTTAGACCTTGATGAAAAAGATCCAAACCTCTTATGTTGCAACAGCAAAATATGACTTGCGATAAATGACATTAAAGTTCAATAAACAGTAAATAAATAAATATACTACGACAATACACACATCGCCATCTAGCCCCAAAGTAAGCGTAGCTTGTATTATGGGTACTAAAATCCCTGATGAATATTTCTATGAATTATATACATAAATACTTAGAATATACATATAAACACCCAGACACTGAAAAACATTCATGCTCATCACTCAAACATTTTCCGGTCGTGGGAATCGAACCCACGGCCTTGGGCTTAGAAAGCAGGGTCGCCGCAAACTGCGCCAATAGGCCGTCACCCCACCGGCCCTCCTCGGGTGTCGTACGAGGCGACTAAGGGAATATAACAGAGAACGGACAGCAGCATCCTCTGTGCTACTAGAACTACTACTATATACTGCGATCACCAACCCGTCTGTCCAGCATGGTTATTATTGTTAAACCCTCTCGTTGGAAGATACCTTAAGTCTTGCAGTAGCCTATAAGGCTACTAGCGTACCCAACCCGCTTCGCCGGGCTAGATTTTGCTTTATTTTATTTAAACAATAAACTTACATCATTAAATTTTTAATTTAAGTCTCATAATACTCATAATAATCATTTATTTTTCTCCGTATTCATTCTCTTCTATTCTCTTCTCGAGCGGGTGAAGATCATTATCTACACCCAATATGTACACCCAACAATAAAATATCATCATAGTAAATAAGCTATATTGACTAAGCTATTTAGCTAAAGCTGTATTTGACAGTTTGACAGTTCAAAAATAGGAGTGCTCCGACGGTCTCCAAACTTTACAGGATTACTCGCCAGGAGATTCCCTGAAAGTTTCATTGAAATCGGTCTAGCCGTTTCGGAGCCTATACGGAACATACACTTACACTTTCTCTTTTATGTATATAGAAGATTGATAATGATAATGTGGATATATCAAGTTTTCAATCCCACGATCGGATTTCGGTCGAAAAACTAATTCCGTAACACGGTTCGTTAACTGAAACAACACTCGGAAAAAATAATTCCATTTCCGTTTAGAAAATGTAGGAGGGAGTAATAGTTGAGGTGTCGCGATATTTTGGCAGTATCGGCGGACGCTGGAAAAATATCGTCTGTAACGTCAGGCAGCCATCGCGCGCAAACTACGTGCTTCAGGTGTCGGGATACACACGGACGTGACGAAAGTTCTTAGTTCTTAGTTCTCATTAAAATGGAGTAAAACTAATAACTCAATGAAAATATTTAACCTAAAGTACCTAATCAAGATCTGTCGTTTCGCAGAAGACTATATTTGCACAGGACGCGTACGATCTTGGCATTTTGGACAGAAATTAGTAGGGGAAAGGAAGAACGCTGGCATATCTAATACATCCAAAACTAAAATTTTAACAAACTCGGGATATCGAAATAATGGTTAAAATGTAGAGTACTTATGTGAAATACTAAATATACTGAAGTCAGATAAGTTCAGATAAGTTAAGAGTTCCTTTTAAAATTGTACTGAGAAAGTAATAAATATAGGCCATTGCATGGAAAAAATATTGAAATTCAAAGGAGGTCATGAAAAACAAAGATAACTCTTTGTTTTTCATGACCTCTAATGTAAAAAAATAAGAAAGAAATTGTATAATGTAGTAATTATCCCATAGCTAACATAGCTTGCTAAAAACATGGTCATTAAGAATAGAAGATGAAGAAAAACAACCTACCTGCAAAGAAAATTGATAAGGAGCATATTGGGTTTAAGGGTTAAAGATCGAATAAGCACTAAAAAGATTAATCAAAACTTATAGATATAAGAAAAAGGATAAGAATTTTAAAATGGAATTGGGCAGGAGATGTTTGCCGGTCGCAACCAGAGAGATGGATTATGAAAATGACGGAATGGGCTCCAAGAAATCAAACGAGGAAGAGTTGGTGAAATATTTTCCATCTGCACAGGCAGGAGACAAGAATTATATCCCCCGGATATATTAACGTGCCCATATAATTAACGTGCCCACGGGAATGGAAGAAGTCGACCCCCTTTTATTATTACACATATATTATTTGGATAAAACTACTTATTATTAAAACTAAACCTAGATAAATTGATTTATCGGTCCCGCAACCCCCTGCATAATAAATTTCAGAAAAATCTATGACCGAGATCCAAATCAATCCGAATCGATAAATAGAATGGAAATGGCTGCAACGCTTTTCCTGTAATTAAATCTGAATGTGTACATTTATTGTGTATTTATATATATATAATATAATATATATAAAAAAGAAAAATAAAATAATTGCTCGTTTGAGATATTAGATAGATATATATGACATACAAAGACGAAGGCAAATATTTATGATTAAAAACTTAGTCTTTGTGTGTTAATAATACGTTAGAAAAATAATAGCACATCGATGGTCTTTGCGTCCGTATGTACGCAACACTTCCAGAGCGCAGGAGGCTTCGGTTTGGCGGACGTTTTGACAGAAGCGCGTTTTTGCTACGAGCGACTCTACAGGCTTCACGCTCAACTTTCATACACATACAGACTGCTATAGTACCTATACGGTAGGGACAAGTTTGTTTTGTTATAAAATTCTTATCATGGGAATGCTGCGGAGGCTACAGCCGTGCCTAGTTACCAAGCTCTGATTTTCGACTTACCAGAAACGGACATAAATTCACTAATTTATGTACCTGCAGAGGTATCGTCTGAGAAAAGTACAGAAATCCTTTGTGGGGATGATTTGACTAAAGAGTAATTACATTTAGACCTAAATTTCTACTCACACGTATTATACAATTAGTAGTATTTATTCGTTGTATTTCGTTACAATTTAGAAAAAGTCAAATTACTTATCTTATCTCAGATTTTATCATTTGAAACAATAATTTAAAGTCCTCGTCTGAAAATATACTGGAATTTGCTGCTAATAAATACATAATGTCTCCGAGGGAAGGTACATCTTAACATCCAAGCACTAACTTGTCATCGAATAAGAAAAGTTTACATGATAAGTTAAGTGTTACCTCACAGCAAAGGATGGAGCAGTTTACGTAAGGGTTCTATCAGACGTGGGAAAATTACGGCGACATTTTTTATGAAGGAACATTGGCCGGTAGCCAATTCTCTTGTACACAAATCTCTAAGCTTAACTAACTTGAGGAGTCATTAAATAGTGATTACTATCCTTTTTCTTTTAAAACAATGCTGGTTACCTAGTGGTAAGGACTTTAGCTTATAATTAGTACAATTGGCTTTTGGCTGATCTAACTAATAATAATAAAAAAAAACAATATAGTCACTTATGTAGGGCCGGTGCGCACTACCTCTGACTAGTTATCACTTGCTCTAACCGTGAAGGAAAGCATCTTGAGTAAACGTTCACGCCTGAGAGTTCTTTGTAAGGTTCTCAAAACCGTGGAAAGTCCACCAATCCGCCGTTGGCCTGCGTGGCGGACTACGGCCTGAAACCCTTCTGATTCTAACAGATACAGTCTGCGTAGTTCCTCCTCTGTCCATAATGCCTGTCCGAGAACTGGTCAGCTTACATACATGCTAGTGCTCTCAATGATTATACAAACAAGTTGACTAACTCTTATATTATACGAGTATTATATTTCTTCACAAACGTGTATTTTTGGTTTATACCATAGTTCAATTAATCATTCAAGGAAGAGGCATTGTGGAATCATAGACTGAACTTCAATGTTATTTAGTTTCACCTGTGCGTGTGTCTCTCTGCAATCAAATCTAGCAAGTGTTTGACCCACTTTTATGTTTCCAATTGAGCTACTCGTAGTAGTAAAATAGATGAAAATGGAGCTGAATGGAACTGGAGCTGGTCTAAATAAAAATTATCCGTTAAGATCCAAAATGTCGTAATAGTTTTTTTTTTAGTAGGCCAGCGCTTGACGACAATCATGCCCGTTATAAAGCAAAGATGAGGTCTAGGTTGAACCACTCGTGCCTAGAAAAAGCCTATTCACTCTCGTCTTGAAGTTACTCAAGTTAAGCGCGGCAGGAAAAGGAGTTCGAACGCAACAGGACAACCCGTCGCGTCGCAATACAACGTCTGACAATGCTCTAAGAAGTTCCAAACACGTAGCGAATGCTTCGCAGTTATGCGGTCACGTAGCAGTGTATCAGAAATTTATTTCTACGGTGCTACGGTGATAGCGGCTGCCAATAACGTAACTCGCAGCCACTCCACTTCCGTACCAGTTGTACTAGAGACGGTGCAAGTACTTCTGAGTCACGTAGGTATCTTTGAATTAGAGATTAACTTCTCTGCCCCGTGCACAAAGGACAACAGAACAAAGGAAGCTGGGAAATAACTGGATTTATGACCTTAACTTCCGCATAGTTACGATGTAAAGAATATTATATTTTTCCTATGCTATGAAATTTTGCACACTGGCGCTTTTCTCCCATTCGCCTGATAAAATAGATGTTTACGCAACTGTTACGTAATGATTAATTACGTACTGTAGCATAAAAGATTTTTTCTAGGACCTGGATAATAAATTATATAATATTGATATGGTGGTGGAAAATTTTTCAATATTTTCCACTTTTGCTGCTCGACGCAACTTCTTCATTAAAGATACTGAAAGCGTTACTTTGCGGAATTCCATGAAGGGCCATAGACGAATTCTTTAAAAAAATTAGGCCTTAGCCTTCCTATACATATAATTATAATAACAGCGGTCAATTTTACTGCGGGTCGTGCAATCGAATCTTTAAAACTAAATTTGGCTACGCCAGTCATATCCGTGCACACTCGAGACGATAAAGCCAAGGTGTCGCCGTTGACGGATGGAGGACATCTTTAAAAATAAGTCATAATATTGCATTTTAAATATAATAGTGTATAATAATTAATTAATATGATATTAGGATAATTTTCGTTAGTATACAATGAAAATTAAGCTTAAATTGCTATACTTCAAGGAGAATCTGTATAATCTGAATTAATAATTTCTTCTATCTTTATACTCTACAACAAACAGATCTTCGTCAAGTTACTCTCTACGCAGAGTGTATCAATTTAGCCTCTATTTTCATTGTATACTAACGAAAATTATCCTAATATCATATTAATTAATTATAGATTTAATTAATTATTATATATTAATTAATTATTATATATAAATTATTTTCGACATAAATTTCAATATTATTACTTATATATATATATAATAACTCGACTATGACCCCGCCATTTACTAACGATATTCAAAGTATACCTATGCGAATGTGACGTTCCCAGAACAGGTTTTTTTTATTTTCCTGGTTAAGCTTTAAACACAATACAACCGTAGTGTGACCCTCCTTCCTTTATTAAAGTCGGTTTAAAAAAGTCTTATATTTCACCATTATAGTATAGATGACTGATGCTGATGATGTTTTTTTTAATTCGTAAAGCAGAAAAGAATCGTATGAAGAACATCCCCTTCATTTTGAAGTCGGTATATTAAAAGCAAACACCATTCAACATGTGACATGAAGTAATATCAACATCGCGCGAATAAATTAAAACGTCCTCCAACTTTAGGCAAGTATAATAATTTCTTAACAACTTGACGACTTCAGAGCCCGTATAACTTGGAAGTTGAAGATTGCCCGGATGGAACATCCTGTTTGTTTGTGCACAGATGTGGAAGTTGATCTCTGAGCATAGACTACAGAAGTGTTTCAAGCATGGATAGTTCACTTCGGCAAAACAAACCATTTTGCTTTAAAAGATCAACATGGGAATATAATATTAAATTCTTAGTAGGAGCGTTGTTGTTCTAGTCGTAAGCATGTTTGACTACGAATCCTGGGTTCGATTCCCGGTTAGGACTAAAAAATGTCGATGGCAGCCTACTACAAATAACAGATAAGTAATTTCGAACCGTAGGTACGAATATGTACACAATTGCTTCGGTAGTTGTTATTTTTAGCCAGTATTTTTTGTTTTTTAAGTAAAAACTTGGAAATAGAAAACAAACCAATAAAGTTTTTTCTCCGACGAGTTATGGAAATCAGAAGAGATTTAAATTTATCCGAATGAAACGCTCGCATATGCTCGTCGCACAGGATATAACGAGGCGCGTGCAGGTTTGACAGGATAATGTTGCAGTGATAATATTTTTTTTACAAAGTTCTATTTTTTTAACAGAGTTAATGGATGAATACGAATTACACTAATAACTACAGACACTTACACGTCAAAAAGCAGAAAAATAAAGTAAAAATATATGGTTTATGAAGAGTCTATTCGTAGTATTTGATGCCGCCCTTTTCTTAGCCCAGTTCTTTAATTGAATGCGGAAAAATACATTTTCAGTATCACTATAAAAAAAAAATTGCGCACTCACATGGGTTTTTTAATCAGCAATCACGGTTGATTTGCTGGCGTTATTTGAAGAGTTCCGTTGTCTGTCTCCGAAACTCTTCAACATATCTATATGAAATTTAAATGGTGCCATTTCGGTATAAACATTTAACAGCAAAAAACGTGTGTGTACTTATGTACATGCTTTAGAAGTTATACTTTTTTGGCGTAACTTCTTTCGCCTAATTCTACGTTTGTAAAAAAAGACACTAACAATAGAAAAAAGTTATGTTATACATTAATAGTTTTATTTTAACGCATTATCTAGTTAAATAAAGTTTATTTAAATATCACAAAAAATTTTGATCGAAATTGAGATTTTTGTATAATTGAATCAATTAAATCACCGGAATGAGCCCGCATGATGCCTGACTTTGACAATTGAGAGTGTACACTGTCAAACTTCAGGGTGTCGGTTTTTTGTGACGGTGTGCGCGCGTATCGTAAAAATTTACTCTCATAAATTTTCCCTAATGCGCCAAGAGAAGTATAACTTCAAAAAGAACTTTGCAAATGACGTAGTTATACCCGAACATACATACAAAAATAAATCTAATTGATAAACTCCTTTTTGAAAGAAGTCTGTTAAAAGACATCACTTTAAGTAAAGAGCTTCTCAGTTCCATAATTCGTTGCTATCTGAGAAATTCCTGTCTCCCTCACGCTATGGTTTTCGGAAGGCATAAACCGC
Source organism: Pararge aegeria (assembly GCF_905163445.1). Classification (NCBI taxonomy): domain Eukaryota; kingdom Metazoa; phylum Arthropoda; class Insecta; order Lepidoptera; family Nymphalidae; genus Pararge; species Pararge aegeria. The sequence goes on from NC_053187.1 coordinate 2,395,563, forward strand.
CGCGCGCACATAACTCATAGCGGACATGCGATGCACATAACAGTTGTTCTCCCACTTTATTGTGTGGCATGTCTTCTGTGGAAATAGCACTTAGTAGGCGCGGATTTTAAAAGCGGTGATACTCAAAGTCTAAGTCAAATATTTCTTTATTCTAATAGACACATATATAGATTTAACGGCCGATTGTCGCAGTGGGCAGCGACCCTGCTTTCTGAGTCCAAGGCTGTGGGTTCGATTCCCACAACTAGAAAAGGTTTTTGTGATGAACATGAATTTTTTTCAGTGTCTGAGTGTTTATGTGTATAGGTATTGTATAGGTATTTATGTATATTATTCATCAGTTATCATAGAACCCATAACAGAAGCTACGCTTACTTTGGGGACTAGATGGCGATGTGTGTATTGTCGTAGTATATTTATTTATTTATTTATTATAGATGGCCCTTTTGATGCGTTCATTACATACAAAATGTGTACATTGTAGTTAGTAGTGATGGCGATAAATACATTCCTAAACTTAAAACTAAAGCTACGAGGATTCCAAACGCGCCCAGGTCTAAGAAGAAGCCCACGACAAACTAAGCCGGGTGTTCTTTTTGTTATCACCACCTCAGACTATCATTTAAAAATATTTAAGAAGAAACCTGGTTAGAGCAATAATACACACCTAGGCTATTTTAACTTCGATTTCACTTGCAGGGGGCTGAATTCGAACCCTGACACGCTCCCTATCTTTTCTAAATTAAGCAATTAAATATCACTTGCTTGAACGGTGAAGGAGAAGATCGTGAGGAAACTTGCATGCCTGAGAGTTCATCTAATGTTCTCGCGTGTGATGTCCACCATTCTGCATTTGGCCAGCGTGGTGCAGCCTAAGCCCTTCTCATTCTTGGAGAAGACTGTCGTGTGGTGAATTGTTAGGGAGGTTGAATTATATCCCTCGTTAGTGAATATAATTTGAGGATAAAGCTTTTCTCTCCTGTCCAAGCTAGCCATGCAGTTTAGGCAATGTAGTTTAAAAATTACAATAGAATCGCTAACTTTTAAATGATGCAAAAACGATGAAGTATTATAAGTTTCACTTGCCGTGTCTGTGTGCCTGTCTGTGGCATCGTATTTTTCGAACGTATGAACAGATTTTGTTTTTGTTTTTTTGTTGAACGGTGAATTCGTGGGGAGTGTTCTTAGCTGTGTTTGATAAAACGGGACTAGTAGAATACTATACAATATGACATTTTAAATCCAAAATGGATTGCACAACAAAATGGCGGCTTAAATTATTTCTTCCACAACTCCCTCAATGTGGGAATCGTATCAAAGCTTGATTAGTACATATTTTGTACGCTGTATTGCAAGTCAGCGTTTATTTTTTAAATAATGGCCAATGGTAATGCCGGTAATGGGTCGACAATGATAAATAATATTAGAACATAATAAGTCGTTTCTGAAACTGTCACATGATGGGCGCTAGTCTACCTACTATAAAATTCATCATCATCACGCCTCTAACATTCGATTGCTGGACTAAATTTCTCTTCTAAGATTTGCGCGTAATTACTGCAGATACTGTAACTGTAGAAATAACTGGAAAAGAGTAACTGGGAATAACGTTATTATCACTTCAACTAAGTGACGTCCTCTGCTGAACATAGCTCTTTTGTAGGATCCAGCAACTGGATTGATGTCGTCTGCCACCTCGTAAGAGTCGACAAACGCTGCGTTTACCGAAGTGGGTCACCATTCCAACAACTTGGGACCCTAACGTCCATCGGTTCTCCGAACTATAACCGCCAATTGCCACTCCAAATTCACGAGTCGCTGAGCTATGTAGCTAACTCAAGTTATTCTACGGATCTCCTCATTTCTGATTTGATTACGTAGAGATACTCCTGACATAGCACTTTCGATCGCCCGATCGCCCGATCCGAAGTGACCCGGAGCTCTTTTATGAGGCCTATAGTTATGGACTATTTAGATCCGTCTTTGTGAATTAATGGATACAAATGTTCCCAAAAGGGAGCATAATCCTCTTAGAAAACTGCTGCATTGCAGTTCAACGGATATAGTACGGATACTAATTTTATTAGTATAATGGACTACGTAATCGATAAAAAAGCTTGGGTGAGAATTATTGCTCTTACCAGGTTGCTCTTCCAATAATTTTAAATGACAATGTGAGATGGTGATAGCAAAAAAAACACCCGGCTAAGTTTGTTGTGGGCTTCTTCTTAGACCGTTTTGAACCCTTGTAGCTTTAGTTTTAAGTTTACGAATATGGTTATCGCCATCATCTCACTCCCGTATAATTCTCATGTACCAATGGGCCTACTTGAATAAAGATATTTTTGACTTTGACTCTGACTTTTGAAATTATTTTTGCCCTTTAGCAATGATAAGAGTTAAAGACAAATGTTATTTCCCATCAGACATGGGGAAGGCATCGTAAAATTTTACCCGTAAATCCGTAATATTTCTTAATACACGCGAACCTGCGTAAAGTTTTCGAGCAGAATTTTGGAAACACAAACACGGGTGTTGGAATACTTCGGAATTTTCCAACTTCGCAGATTTATTACCGGCTCCGCGTTCGGAGGATAATTTATGAGAATTTCGTGTCATCGTATATTTTAAAATCCGATGCGATTTATTTAAATAAATTTCTCGTTCACAGTTTAATTATTTTGTTTGAGAGTTACCGTGTTTGAATTTAACCAGAAAAATCGTCTTGATACTTCAACAAAATATTCACTGTTCAAATAATACTTAAAGAATAAGAAAGAAACCGTATTTTATGAATACATCTATATATATAAAAGGCAAAGGTGGCTGACTGACTGACTGACTGACTGATCTATCAACGCACAGCTCTAACCACTTCACGGATCGGGCTGAAATTTTTCACACAGATAGTTATTACAACGTAGGTATGTAAGTTTGTATAAAATCCTTCATTTGTCAATTTATTTATCAAGTTACATCCATGAAACTTTGATTTTAGGTTTTCGATTAATAATAAAGAAATACGTGTTTCACTAATTTTAACTGCTTCGGCATCAAATAGGGGATAAAAATTTATATGAAAATTTCTAATTGTTTAATTTACGTTCATATTTTTCTATAAGCAGCAAGACTTTTTTTAAATTTGCTAAATCAAAAATTTAACTTAACGTGAGCGAAGCTGTGGGAAAAAGCTAGTTGTGTATAAAAATTAAAGGATAAGTAGCTTAGCTTAGCTTATGCTCAATTAACTTTGAAACTGTACAACCGATATCCAATAGTAACGTAGTAACATTTAATTTCAGTAATAATAAGATTTACATGTTGAATGATTGACTTTCACTCGTAATTTTTAGACGTAGATTATCCTCACAAAGAAAGGGCAATTTACTGTCATTACAGTTATAAATGTGTAGCATAGTTTATAAATATTTATATTACGAAACTTAAAGGGGTTTTGTTTTTGTGTTCCTTCCTTTATTTCTTCGACACTGGGATCGAAGACTGTTCTTGACCAATACTCAGATATGCTACATGTGTTGCTTTCTGGATGCTCTTATATTCGACATTTGTCAGTGTAGTATGTCGAATACCGACAAAAAAAAGACAAAGGCGGGTAGTCAGATTCTGCTCGTGACATCCAACTTGACATCTCGTGCCTACGCAGTCGCGTCGTGACCACGATCCATGCAACTGGGTCGGAATATCGACATATCCAAAAATATTATCGTGGTATGTACCCGTTGACCTATATTTAGGAAATGTTGATTAACCACGAAAATCTTAGTTTGAAATCTATACATTTCAAAATTTAACAGTAAGATTTAATATTGGATTATAATAATATTGTATAGATTTAATGAGACATTCTCGCTTCTAACGGACAAGGGCGGGACAGTATGGGACAGACTTTGAGCCGTTAGTAAATACATTTTCGAGAAGCTTATGGGGACGTTGCAGGGATGTTATACAGAGCGACCCTTGTTTGCTTTGCTAATTGAATTCATTGTAGCCGCTAAAGAGATCCGCATGCACGCATTTATTACTGGATTAAATCCTTTTTTGAGACAATCCCCGATGGATAATGAATGGGGATTTGTTTCGGATTCGACTGTTTGTATACACCCGTGTGCTTAATGAATCTCATTATTGTTTTAATTGGCGTTTTAATTAAATGGCACTTAGTTAATACCTACTCAGCATGTTACATTTAAAAAGCGGTGATAGCCCAGTGGGTAGGAGCATGAAATCACTTTCGGGGGGCCTAGTTCGAATCCCAGCACGCACCTCTAACTTTTCTAAGTTATGTTTTAAGTAATTAAAATTCTTGGCTGTATCTTGGCTGACACTATCGTGTATTTTGATATGACTTTCTTCAACGGTGAAGGAAAACATCGTGAGCAAACTTGCATGCCTGAGAGTTCTCGATAGTGTTCTCAAAGGTAAATAGAATAAAATAGAATAGAATATATTTATTTGCAAAATACACGTTTTAAAGATGTTACATATTTAAAAAGGTTTTAGGTTTCAGTGTATTACCATACATGGCGTGCAAAATGTAAGCATAATGCAAATAATGCAACAAATGTCATTTTGTTGTAAGAAATCATTACCAGTATAAAAGTTCTTATTTTAACTATTTCTTGAGTTCAGATCAAAATACAGTTGTCATCACCACTCATCTAGCAGTCGACGTACGAGGCGATTAGCTTAGTTTTTTTTTATTTTTTTTATAAACAGTAGCAAAATATGATAGATTTTCAGGTGTGTAGAGTCCACCAATCCGCACTTAGCCAGCCTGGTGGACTGCAGTCTTAACCCCTTCTCACTGTGGGAGGAGACCCGTAACCTTTAGTATATGCTTTTATAACATGATACCGAAGGTAATATTAGACCTACCTTTATCTAAGTTTAAACAATATATTAAAACACATTTAACCAATCGTGGTTACTACACGATTGATGAATTCCTTAACGACTAGGCTGCTTGGAAGCAGGCCACTCCGCTCTCAGCTTTCGCAAAACAGAAAAATTCTAAAGATTGTTAATCATTTTAGACAGATTAGTCAATAGGTAACTCTTACCATGGAAATGTTAAACCAGTCGTTCCCACCATATTTCGGCCCATCTAAGTTAGTAGTTCCTACATAGGTATGAGTTCACTTATGGAACTACGGAAGATGTCTTGTTCGAAGCTCCCCCATATACATATTCAAAGGCCCTATTTCGCCGCTGTCCTCTCAGACTAACCCGAAATGTATATTTGATGATGTAGAATTTACACATGACCACGAAACATTTAGGTCATTCTACTTTCAAGCTAGCGAACTTTAGTTAAAGTCTCATTTTGCTTGGACAGTTTTCAAGTTGGCGAGTTTGTGACCCGCTGTACTCGTGTAAAAGGCTTCTGAGGCAGTGTTTAAGGACGTTTATATGCGAGCGGGTGGGCACGGTGGACGGAGTAACTCCGTGGGTTCGTCTTTGTTCGTGTTTATTAAAAAGGTGGTTTTATTGCTTATACAATACTTGCAGGGATCTTAGCTTATTAAAAACGATATCCCTACTAATAAAGACGATACCTATGTGTGATGAACATGAATGTTTTTCAGTGTCTGGGTGTTTATCTGTATATTATTAGTATTTATGTATATTATTCATAAAAATATCAGTCATCTTAGTACCCATAACACAAGCTACAAGGCGATGTGTGTATTGTCGTAGTATATTTATATTTATTTATTTATTTTATGAAATCCGCCATTTTGTGGCGGCGGCCATTTTGGGCCGATTCGATATAGCTAGGAGGTTTTGATGACATAACTGTGCAGCCAGCGGGTTTCGGCCGCGGTTAGCTATCACCCGTATCTGGTACAATCCGGTTTAATGAAACTGACATAAAATTAACTACATTTTAAATGATAATAGAGCTTTTTGTGACAGAGCTTGTCCGGAGAAGCAATATACTTATTTTTTAAAGCAGCATTGTTGCAATGCTATGTTCCGGTCTGAGGTTAGGGAGGGAGGAGTGGTTTCCGGTATAATTACAGGCACATGAGACTTTTTTTTAGCGGTTATAGCCCAGTGGTTAGGACTTCGACTTCACTTTCGAGGGGCCGAGTCCGTATCCCTAACATTTCTGAGTTATGTGCGTTTTAAGCAATTAAAATATCACTTGCTTCAACGGTGAAGGAAAACATCGTGAGGACATCATGCATACGAAACTTCGTATGAAGTAAAGAAGTACGAAGTTTCGTAGAAGTACTTCTGTATGTAACAGCTGGTGTGCACTTAAGTAGTTTTTCTCGAACTGGTGGTTAGTCATTTCATTCCGTTTAGCAGTAGACAGTAATTATTTTATCTCTTATGTTCTAAGCGTTCACCATAAAATGGGGAAAATGGGAAAAGTTTGTGAGCTAGCAACATTCCGCAGGTGTGGAATGAGACTTTCACTGGGTGTTCTCACTGCATGAAAGAATAGCTGAGGGTTCTGTATATTCTTAATTCTGAGGAAAATAAGTGTTTCGAAATGAATGTTCTTTTTGTGCATTATTTTCCTTGTTTCGCCTGAAAGGAATAATTAGGCCAGTTAATAATATCATTAATGAGTCCAGATGAGTCCATTCTGCGGAAAATGGGGCTTTACTTGATTTGTGACAAAGTTAATTCATTTAAAACTCTACTCGGCGGACGGAATTATACAGATTTTCTTGTTTTAACGTCATTTCAGAGACATTCCTTTAGGTTGAAGGAATGGCTTCATTATTTTTCATCTTCTCGACTGTATTTAGAATTGCGTTATAAAAGGAAAGGGATTTCTCGGTGAAATTAAAACCGCTGGAAATTTTATATACATTATATTTTATTCTTAAGCAAAGGTGCTAAAGGCATTAATATTTTTCTTGTTCAAATAGTAAATTTTAGGCTATCTAAATAAATATGAAAAAGCAAAATAGCATCAGTAAATTACTTTCAGAGGGAAGAAAATAACCGATTGCGGGGGTAGTCGTTTAATACTCGTAAGAGTTGAGAATTGCGCTTTTACATTTTCGCAAATGTAAAATGACAGAAAAATTCATTATTTAAATATTTATTTCAAACAGAATAATAATAAACTTTATTTCAGGCATAGCCCATAGTTTAATTTAAAAATTACAAAATAAAAAAAAAGATTTAACAATAAACAATGTCAAATTAAACAGACTATTATCAAATTAAAATTATAAGCCTTCCTGATCGAAACTATATTATTACTTTATTTATTACTAGCGGACCCTCGCGACTTCGTCCGCGTATGAGTCAAAAGAGAAGCTAGAATAGATGTGATAAACATAATAATCATCGGGGCTAGCTATGTGCCCATTATTATTTTAAGTGGTATACTGAGTTAGTAAGTTGTCATTATATAAGTTGATACATGCATACATACATCCAACCTCACAAACTTCTGCATGTATATTATTAACAGGACGGTATGCATGCATTCATCGTTTTCCCATATGCCTTGCGACTTGCTGTTATTTGTGAAGAGTTATGTCGATTATCTCCGACAATATTTATCAGATCTTCATTTAAATTAGACAACACATGCTTGATAGTATACACTTTCAAATAAGAAAATAATTATTAAAATCGGTTTAAATTTAACGGAGCTATACAGTAAAATTTATAAAAAATATGATCTCGTTTGCCATAAGAAAATTTCTGTTTATCGGGATAGAAAGTATCCTATATGTTGACCCAGAGTATCAGCTACCACTATACAAAATTTCATTGAAATCCGTTCAGTAGTTTTCACGTGATGCCCGGACAGACAGACAGACAAAAATTAAATAAAAATCTGTTTTGGACTCAGTATCGATTATAAAGCATCCCCCGATCAAAATTTTCAAATGTACAGAAATCTTCCAGTTACAGATTTATTATAAGTATAGATTGTGGCTCCCGGCTGCCATTTCTGGGTTAAAGATATATTATTACTATTATAAACTATTTCAGAAAAAATAAATTCCTTCATATACGCAGTTATCGTTTTCATTATTCTCCACTAAGCATACCTCCAGCTAAACAACGCGGCTAAACAGCCACAAAACCTTCGTAATTACACAACTGAGAGTGCCCTGTTCTACCAGCGAGGAGCGGTGAGGAAGCAAGATACGCGCAACAAAACTCATAAAAGCCCCGTATGTAACTCTCTACTTTAAAATTACAAACAGCCGGCCAAGTTTTACTGAACTCATCCCGGGCGGGGATAACATGGAGTAGATATACCTACTGGAAGAGACGTGATAGTATACATAATTTTTAGTAGTATACAATATATTTTTGGCACGCTTTTATTAGCTTAGAATGTAGAAAAGGAATCCTTAATAGTAGATTATGCATCAAGTTTGGTCGTATTGCATTTTCAAGTCGAGGCGGTATTAAGCTAATAAATGCGTTAATAAAACCTGTAGTAAGTAATGAACCATACACGTTTCATACCACCATTTTCATCACACTTGCGAGGAAAAAAAATATTAGAAATACGTTTTCAGAAAATAAATGAGCGTTTTTTACTGTTTTTCCACTGCATGAAAGTTTCGTAGGCCACTCTCTCTGATTTTGGTTGAAACAGGTTATTCACTGGCGATTCGTGCCTCGATTATTATTTCCGGCTGAGTAAAATGCACTTTTGCTCTAACTTCGAATTTAAACTGGACATTTTGAATTATATAAAATTGACCAAAAAGCGAAAATATTAACAAAATAATAATAATAATATTAAATTTGGTTTACTCGCAAAAAGCTTTTACCCAAAATAATCGTAGAATATCTTAAGAAGCTTCCGCTTGGTTGTTGGTTCAAGGGTCGGATAGAAGAGGCAGTACTCCTCGAAACGGCGTGTGTTGTCATAGGTTCCTCACTCTGGAGCCCTGACCGCCGGTTGCTTCGGCATTCAAAAGCCCCACAAGCGGAGGTAGGGTGTTTCTTCTTATAAATTATATATTTTTTTTCTTTAAGCATTGTTATAACATTGCAAAAAAATGATAATAAATAAATTATAAGAAAAAAATAATATAAATTACGGTAAATGGCACGAATAATTTTACTATATTCACTTCACATTAACGACAGTCACTTCCAGAAAACCTGCTACGCCATAGTTTCCAGTAGCCCTTCACACATGTAGTGAAGTTTTACCAACTCTATCGCAGATGAGCTTGTATGAACACGGGGCTGTCATACTTAGCAGCGAAAAACTTCCACACCACTCCAACACACGGAGTTTTTACTCCAGGATTGATCTTGAAATTACTCCAAGAGCCAAATGGAAATATAATATTTTTATAAATATAAAATTCGCCGGCGTGTTAATGTAATGAACTACTCCCGTAACCACTAACTTTACTGACATACTTGTACATTTTAATTAGTAGCAGTTTTTCACGCGACTTGGGTTTGTTTCAAATTCGAATTCCAAATATATAACCACCTGATTGTTAGAGAGCAGAAAAACAAAAAATCCATTTCACAAACAGCGAACAAAATGTTAAAAGTTGTTGAAGCAAAAAGGTAGCCTTATCGCCCAAGAGCGAACTCTCCGAGACAACCAAGGCTATTCTATCATCACCAACCTATTAAAATTCCACTACAGGACACGGGCCTCTCATCAGAATGAAAGGGGTCGTAATCCACTCCGCTGGCTAAATGCGGACTGGTAAATCTCACACGCCTTCGAGTACAGTATGGAGAACTGTAAGGCGTGCAGGTTTCCTCACGATGTTTTCCTTTACCGTTACAGCAAGTGTTATTTAGTTGCATAAATAAAAATACGAAAATAACTCTGTAAAGTTAGAGGTGCGAGCCGGGTATCAAACTTGGTCCAAAGAAATGCCGGAGCCTTATCCTTAGGCAGTGACAGTAAACGAATACATAGGCGCATCTTTGCAATATTTATATACGATAGCCAATAAAGCGGTGATAGCCCAGTGGACAGGACATCGACTTCACTTTCGAGGGGCCGAGTTCGAATCGCAGCACGCACCTCTAACTTTTTTTAGTTGTGAGCGTTTTAAGCAATTAAAATTACACTAGCTTCAATGGTGAAGGAAAACATCGTGAGGAAACCTGCATACCTGAGACTTCCCCATAATACTTTCAAAAGCATGTTGAGTCCACAAATCCGCACTAGGCCAGTGTGGTGGACTACAGCCTCAAACACTTCTCATTGTGGGAGGAGTATAGCTCAAAGGACGATGGACGTTGGGGTCCAAAGATGCTGGAATGGTGACCTCGCACCATCGATCACTAATAAAGATGCTGGAACGGTGACCTCGCACCATCGATCACTAATAAAAAGCCTCGCGTCGATAAACGCAAAAATGCGATGGTAGACCCCTGACAAAGTGGACGGATCACATTAAGCGAGTCGCAGGGAGTCACTGGACCCACCGGCACAAAGCCATCGTATTTGGAACTCCCTACAAAAGACGTATACATGTCTAGCAGCGAACGTCCATTTCCTTTTTTTTTTTTTATTATGTATTTATAGTAGAATATTTGTATGTTTATATGTATGGAATATATTTTATATTTTTGTACATATCTTTAATATGTACCTACTATGTTTTATGTTTATTTTATGTTTAGTTTAAAATCCTAATATTTCACTAATGTTTGTTGTAGCACCTACTAATTTCGTTTAGCATTTTCTTGTATGCCTTTGGTTGCCTGGAAGAGATAGCTATTTAGCGATAAGGCCGCAAAATTGTACGTTCTACCTTATTGTGCTGTTGTACTCTTATTTGTATCTCTGTAAATTTTCACTGTGGTGTACAATAAAAGTGTATTCATTCATAATGATGAATCCTTTTGTACAATACTAGATTCAACATTTTTATTATTCTATGGGATTATAGATTTCCTTGTAGGTCCTAGTATTGAAGAGCTCCTTTGTTTTGCAAAGAAAACAAGAATCGTATGTCAACTGGCTAGCTAGCTGGCTAGGGGATATTTAAGCAATTTAACTCTATTAACGTCGCGATAAACTCAAGTGCAGTTCAAAACAAGCCAAGTTCGCAAACTACCATCAAAGTGCCGGTAAATTGAAAACATTGTATAAAAACGAGATTCCTCGGCGCCCGTCTTCATTTCCATTTATATGGGCTAACTTGGCATCTACCAACGAAATAGGGCAAAAACACACGCCAGACAAAACACAACACGACCTTAAGACAAGCTACTTAAGATGCATCATGCATGGTCCATTTGTTTCGTTAAAATGTTTAGTTTTATTTTGGAAATAATTATGGATTGTGTCACTTGGGAAAGTAACAGGTAGTGAAGATGTATAAAGTAAGAATTTGATGCAGTCGTAATCGTCGTCGTCGTCGTCTTACCTAACTATTGAACGCGAGCTAAAATTAGCACATCTACAGGATCGGGAAATGTGCTTGGTAAATATGTACCAACAAATTTGTGAAAACTTAACTGGCTGATTGGCTTATCTTATCGAAGTTTGTAACTATGTTAAATGAATAGTTGTTTGATGTAGATAGCAGGCGTTACTTTGCGGAAATCTCCGCAAAGTGTCGCCTGCTATACTCCGCGAAAAGCAGAGGAATCTGTATCGTGTCATTTATAATTTCTTCAATTTTTATACTTGACCAAACAGATCTTCGGCAATTTAGGGTACATTTCTAGGCACGTTTCGCTCCAAAACCGAAGCATCCTCAGAAGATGTTGACTTTAGAATGGATAATTGTAACTTAACATTTATTCATTGTAGTGTGGAGTATAAAGAATAAAGAAATTATAAATTACATCATACAGATTCTCCTAATTTTTGCGGAATTAAGCTTAATTTTTCATAATATAAAGCAATACCTTAAATTCTTTATATAAAGTACAGTTAAAAAAAGTACAAAACGAAAACGTTTAGTCTCGTTTGTGCCCGGCCTAATACAGAAACGTTGTTCTACACTTGACAATGAATAGATAAGTAAACTTTACAATTGAAACACTCGACGGCGGGACAGTGGGTTTCTAAAAATACAGACTACTTGCTTTTCGTACTTTGAAACTTTAGTGAATACATACAATTAAATTCAGACAACCTCTCTTCGTTTGAATGAGTTTCTAACGATGCTAAGTTATGCATATAAGGCAATAAGTAAAAATTAAGAGCAAGTTATCATTTAAGGTGGGTAGGTACTTGGTCGGAAATTGCCTCAGTGTTCAAAATAAAACATTCATTCATACCGAAAAGAGCTGATTACCTTTTCGATATTTTTATGAAAAAATCGAAATAAAACGCAAGTAAATACTAACACTACAATAATATAAATATTTGGAAAGTTAGACCAATTTTTAGGTAAAATAAATTTAACTTTTGGATACACTATGTTTTGCTGGATTATCATTTCTTAACAGAAGTTTCAAAATATGCTAAGTGGCAAGCTTTCTTGCTTTGCCCTATCTTGTGTCTATTTACCACCTAAGACGGGCCAAGTCCTCCATCTCCGCGTCGGTGATGATGAAGTCGAATAAGTTGAGAGTCTAGCCTGTATTGGTTTATACCTGTACACTATACCCCGTATAAAAACATTCGCATCTACGCGGCATCGTACCGGAACTCTACATCGCTTGGCTTACTATCTTTGTCGGTAGAGTGGTAACTAGCCACGGACCGAATCCAGATAACAAAAAAAACTAAACTGGAACTCAGTGCTCACAATTGCGCCAGGAAGGCCACCAACAAGACAGCTAGAACAGTTTAAATTCAGCGGACATATCTACAGATTTACGACATTGTTTATACGGAAACCGCGGCAGATAAATAATGGAAGTTCGCATACGTACGGAAGCAATAGGATAGAAGTTGTGCCGCGGGCGACGAGCGACGGGCGACGGGTACCGCCGACGCGACTGCTTCGTCGCGGGGGCGTAGTTCTGGGCATAAATCGCCGCAAATTGACAACGCAACCGACTAACGAGGATATAATGCAGCAACTTTCAGCGAGCACTTACGCGAATTGTGCCGTGTGGAGCTTTTCTCCTTTCTTATAGACACTAGTAGCGATATAGCGAATATAAGCTTATTTTCGCTATGGCTTTAGCATTTTAGCTATTTCTAAGGCCATTTTTGATGTTGATTCTTGTGTTGGTACTCATATAGCGTACTCAAATATGCTATTTGTATTGAATTCTTGTTCCTCTTTTTTTTTTTTGTATGCAACTTCTACATTGTGCAGAGTCTACAACCGGGTACTAAAAAAATATTAAAAATTAAAATTTGTATCTATCAACTATGTTACTATTTTAAAAAATGATTCACTTAATTTTTTTAATTTTTTTTTTTTCAATCTGTTATTATTTAAAAATTATTGACTTAATTTTTTAAGATACGCGAGCTGGTTTGCCCGTTCTTGGGTTTTGTTTTTTACACCACAACATTGTTTCTCAATTTTGTAGTTCCTAAGCTAGTTTAAGTGTATAATCTGTTGGTGAACCTAATAAATAAATTAAATAAAAAATTAGTCTTTTTTAAATGTTGTGACAGGAAAGGCTGTCGCAGAAAGACTAACGTCTAAGGGCCAGAAAACTCGGGTAGTGATAATAATATCCGTACTTACCTTACGCTTGTCAAATACCTATTTGCATAAAAAGGATTAGAAGTTTGAACTCTTGGAACTTCCTGAGGGCATAGGTTATAGCATTCTTGAACTGATATCCACACTAATATCACTTTCACAAAAAAGAAAAACAAAACTCGTCGAGCCAGTTTCCTTACCTTACCTAGAACAAGAACAAATTATTGTAAAAAATCCCTTACCTTTGAAGGCGCCAAATTTTATAATAAAATACCTATACTTATAAAAAATGTAAACTTATTCAATGTATTCAAAACTAAATTAGCTTCTTATATATTAAGTAATACCAATAAATTTAAAGACGAATACATTGAATGAGAAGTTAATAGTAAAATTGAATTTAGTTTAGTCTAATGGCGAAGTGTATTAATTTATTATAGTTTCCTATGTAAGTGACTCAGGTCTTTTTATGGGAATAAATGTCTTTAAACCTAATATTATTGACGTTTTGTTTAAACTTATAGTAATTATTTTAAGTTTTAGTGGCAGCAGAGTTTTTTGTGACAGAGGTCATCCAAAAAGAAAGAAAGCAGGAATGCTGGGTTCCGGTCTGAAGGGCGTGGCTGCCAGTGTTATTACAGAGGCATGAATCTTAACACTTACAGCGACTGACAGCTTAAAACGTGCTCTTCGAGGCACGAAGGTGGGCAACCTCAATTAACTATGTCCGGACTGGCCCAATACTAACCACTAAACCAACAAGGCAGACACTACAGACCGCATAACTCGTATAAAGGCCACTCGTACAAAAAACCGCGGTCGCATTTCGCTCTCCACATTTCATATCAAAAGAACGTTTTTGACGACCTCCCTTGCGCAGCGGTGGTTCCGTTGTGGTTTTAAATACGCTGTCCCAGGTTCGATTCAAGGCAGGGGAAAATTTGGAATTTACCGTTTCTGCATTTTCTCTGACCTGCCCTGTTTGGAGACTTCAGCCGTGGCTAGTTACCACCCTTCTGACAATAACTCGATTTAGCATTCCGCTACGATGTCGCGTAGAAACCGATTAGGAATAAAAACTGCCCACACCGCTAACAGGTTAGCCCGCAGTCAAGGGCTAACTTGTAGTGGAATAAAAACAAAAAACTGCGGTAGTAGCTACGATCGCATTCGTTCTCCACATTTCATATCACAAGAACTTTGTACTCTCTACATATATCAAGATTTACTGTCTTACAACCGTTTATACTGGTATCGTTGAATATTCCTAGTGAACGCTTGTGTCGCCACTCGCAATACACTACCTGTGCACTATTCTGTAAAACTGTGTGTTCGCGGTTAAGGTCTCCTTTGAAACATTCTTATGGTGAAAATTCTTAATTCAAATTATAAATAGGCATACTTGGCAACGTGTAAGTTGTAACCAAATTACGAAATTAACATGACTAAATTACGAAATAGTGTTGAGGGGTTCATAAGGACATTTCATGAGGAATCGCGCTGTAAAATATATTTAATCAAAAGGAGCATATTTTTTGCTTACAAAGTGATTCAAAACCTACTAAGTGTTTTCTTATGACAACCCTATTGAAGATAAAGGACTGCTACAAACAAAGTATCTACACTACGCGACGCGTACCTAATAAAGTGACAGGATTCACTTGATTTTAATTTTGCATGTGATGTTGTTGTGTGAGGGCTGTATCTGATTTTTGCAGTAGAACCTATTGCTGTGGTTCACTCAAAAACTATTAGCGTTTCGGTTTCACAGATAAGTCTTAGAAACAGTAAATAATGTACATCTAAAGCATGAAGTAAAATTTCGGTTTTCAGTCACACGTTGTTTGAGCATTATTGAAACGTCAAGTTTTATTGCAGTGACTGTACCACTGGTTTGAAAGGCAGCTACTACCCAGTATAAGCTGGCAAGAAACTCTTTTCTCATTTCCAACATTGACACTTTACAATCATTAAGAATCGTTATTCTATCTTGTGAGAGATGATGTGCTTCCAAGCAACCTTGTCATTAAGAAATTCATCAATTATAAGGTAACCTTTGTGTCAAAAATGTGTTTTAACTTATAGTTTAAACATATTCATTGGTAGATTAGCTCTCAATTACCTTTAGAATCATGTTATAAAAGCGATTACGTTTAATACCCACAAAGGACTTATGCAACTTTCGCAGACGATACGCAGATATTACTTATTTAAATCCGTTTCTGTTAAGTCGATTCTTAACATCCTTCCATCCTTTTAGTTCGTAAAGAGTTATTATAGACTGTACTATTTTATTTTACTCAACTAAGTTAGAATATTTTTTAATTATTTGCATATATTCTAAACACATCATTGCCGCTCGAACTATGTTGTCTTTGATGTTTCATTAAAAACCGAACCGAACAAGCAAAATAAAGCAAACGACTTCCTCTACCAATTGCTGTTTTATGCGTAAACATAGCAACGAATGTTCTGCAATTACAATAAAACCTACTAAGCTGCTTTGTTCACATAAACGTGGTCAATTTTTACGCAATTTTTTAATTGCATCACGCACTGACATACGGTCTTCTTTTTTTAATTGAGGTGTAAGGATTGCTCAGTACTATTTTGTGTTAGAGGGCCGTAAAATAATGAGCATAAATAAATGAAGTAGATATGAATTATGTAAAAATTAGATCGACCAACTTTCTACACACATCAGTAGAATCAGGTGTAATAGTTTATCTAGTTATCGATAACATTCACTACTAATCCATACTAATATTAAACATGCGAAAATGTGTTTGTTTGTCCATCAATAACGCGGCAACAGATCAACGGATTGTTGTGAATTTTTGTATAGAGATAGTCAATGCGCCGGAGAGTGACATACGCTATTATATTAGAGAGTGAGAGGGAGAGTGGAAGATATTCCTATGGGAAGCAAATCTTACGCATACGCTCACGCTTGCCCTCACGCTCGCGCTCACAAACGTCCTGAAATAGTTCACTGTTCTGTGTTCATTGTCCTATTCGTCCTGGCAGTTTTTCAAATTACCACGCAGGTAAAAGCTAGTGTGTGTAAGTATAAAAAAACGTTCGAACACATAAATAAAAACTAGCTAGACTTAAACAAACGACATTTGCCGATGTCGGGCAGCAGTGATATTAGCGCAATCAAGTCTAGTGCTGCGATCACCAACCCGCCTGCCCAGCGTGGTGATTAGGGCATTATCCTTATGAGTAGCACAAAAACATCTGGCGTACTACCAGTCATGACTTACGGGGCCCAAACGTGGCCACTGACAGCGAGGCTGATCCACAAACTTCAAGTCGCTCAGCTTGCTATGAAAAGAGCTATGCTTGGTATTTCTTTGAGGGATCACGGGAGGGTCTCGTTTGCCGGAGGACCGATGGACGTTGAAGTCGAGTGGAGATCGTGTCATGAGCGTGTCGGTAAACGGAGCGTCGGGCGACCCCAACTAGATGGAGCGACGACCTCCGAAAAGTGGCAGGCATCGACTGGATGAGGAAAGCCGGAAATAGGGAAAGTTGGCGCTGCTTGAAAGAGGCTTACTTGCTTCCGTTCGTCGATGTGTCAACGTTGCAAGCAAGTGTGCGCTTAGAGAATGATACTGCTGACAGCAAGCACGCGAGTTGGCGTGACACACGCGAGGATAAATAAAGACAGTGTTCGAATTTCCATTCATAAGTGATAATGAAATCTGGAGGCACCTATGCTGGAGCCCTATTACCTATATTCCGTGTCTATGTATTTTTAACCGACTTCCTTCGAAAAGGAGGTTTTTTTATTTATGTTCTAACCTCTGAATTAAGAACATAAAAGAAAGAAAAGCTTCCAAACCTCCACGTTCACTTCACACTCGCGTTATGTTGCTAGCTCACATACTTTTCCCATTTTCCCTATTTTACAGCAAACATTTATTTACATTAGAGGTAAAATAATTACTGTCAACTGCTATATGGAGCGAAGTAACTGCCTGTTCGAGAAACACTACTAAAATGGAGTGGTTATTGATGCTTCAATTTTAGTCGTGCAAAAAAAAAAAAATTTCATATAGATCTGACGAAGTGTCCCGGAGACAGACGACGGAACTCTTCAAAAAATAAATATATATTGTTTACGCAGTAATAAAACATAACCACGCCTGTACCCTTGAAAAGTTTACGCAGATGTATTCATTATAATTTATATCGGGATACACCCACATTTTATATCAAGGTTCATTACTAATAGTAGTCGCATATTGGAAGTAAGTTTTAGGATGTAGTGTTCAAGTTTATTTATACAATTTACTTTTAGATGACATTACATTTATTTCAGAGGTCAGTGGTTTTTTGTTTTATTACTTATACTTAGTAATAAAACAAAAAACTAGCTGTCCTCCGTGATTCCGTCTGAGTACTATTTCTCATACTTGTAAGCGTTCCTTCATACAAACCTTCCGTTATCGTACACAATGCCCTAGTCTCCCACAGCAACTCGCCCAGGCCTTACCTAAGTATGGGGCTATTTTTTTTAATCGGCCTGATATTTTCTTAGTTCAGCGGTCTGGCAAATAAACGTTCATGCGACATTTAAATACCATTACCATTTCCTCAACTTCATCGCTTTAAAAATCACCGACGTCCAGATAGACTTTCATCGCCTATTTTAAGACAGCTATGAGTACATCGTCTACAGTCTTTCTCAAAACTGAAGCTATCATTTGATAGCTTCGGATTTAAGAATAAAAATCTTAATAACAAGCGTCAGATTTCTATGGATTTGTCCCTTCGGATTATGTAAATTTTAAAAATATTTTTAAACTAGCGTACCCCAGCGCCATCTGTCCGGCTGATTTGTGAATCTAAACCATCCAGGGTGCCACCTAAACGCATACCAAAAGATTCATTCAAATCGGTCCAGCCGTTTAGGAGGAGTTCAGTGACATACACACGCACACAAGAAATATTTATATAAGATTTGACAGATAGTTCAAAAGCAAGAGCTTTAGAGCGTTCAAACTAAAAAACAAACTCGTCAGCTTTATTACTCAACTCGTCAACTTTACTAAAGCTTACAAAGTGTAAAAATATATAGTTTAAAAGACGTTAACGGTATAATCAGTGGTGTGCACAGTAATTTGGACGAGTCATAAAGCATTAAAGTAACATTAAATGTTAAATGTCAAAATTAAATGTTGCCAGTTATTTATTTATTTATTTTTCATTAATTGGAAAACCAACCATTGTTATTACTAAATAATAAACAAATTTGTTGACTTAAAACTAATTACAGGTTTCCACAGATAAGTTTTTTATAAACACGGTACCTGGTAAAACGAAGCAAATATACAGCAAACTATAACTAAAAATTAAGTTGCGACTAGGTTATATGAGAATGTCTGGATAGGCAGTGCTTTAGTGCTTGTATGAAGTGCACGCCACTGAGTATAATCTAGGTATAAGTAGACTGAGTGAATGCAACCTCCTGCAGGTATTCAGTCTAGATGCTTTCAAAGTATCCTTGAATACCGTGTATTTCGATCTCGCAACTGGACAGGAATTCTCATTGATACGGACTGTAGATGCGTTTGAAACTATTTTCATCAGTTTCGATCTTACACTTGGTTTCCTTAGCCTTTCAAATTGAAATGTCTTTGGTAACAATCAGACCGAAAGTACATTTCGCCATTTGATTTGTGACCACGCAATGCTAATACATAGAACGCAATGCAAAGAACATAGTTCTTCATATTTGTGTTGTTTATAACCATTGTTTTTTTTTAATAGTGTAGGTAATTGGCTTCTGGCCTTTCTAATTGATAAGAATTAATAAATTAAAGCATCATTATCCACAGCCTGTTAAAGTCCCACGGTTGGGCAGAGGTGGATTGGATAAAAAAACAATATGATTATAGGGTGAGATAACATAAGCCTGCCCTACCATACCTAACTTCCTGTACCTACTGAGGCGTCAAGTGAAAAACACTGGCCTCAATTTGGGGCTTCGATTGATTTGGGAATGAACAACAAGGATACTGAAAAATTGTAATAAGATGTTCGGAAGGTACTATATCCATAAATATCTCATTTTAGTACAAATTAGAGGATAGTTGATATTAATGACAAATTAGTTTCCCGCGAAAACGGTCACCGTGTCATTGCTACACTCGTGACGTCATAGGCAAATTAGAGCTATAGTAAAAGTTCCGGGGAGTAACGTTCGATCATACAATGAGCTTCACCGCACACGTTGCAAGGCCCGCAACAAGGCTGCGTATGTGATGGGTCGTCTCTATCCGATGATTTGCCGTAAAAGCAAATTATCCCTCCGTCACAAGGTAACCTTGTATAAAACGTGCATACGTCCCATGATGACATACGTCAGTGTCGTATTCGCCCATCACCCTCACAGCTCATATAAGAGCTTACAAGTCCTACAGAATAAGTTTATGCGCATGGCCACGGGCAACCCGTGGTTTGTGCGCAACGTAGATCTCTACCGAGACCTCTATCTTCCCGCCATAGCCCAGTGTTTTAAAAAGTCCTACTTTGAAAAAGCAGTCCGACACCCAAACCCCCTAGTGGTCGTGGCGTCCACCACACTCCCCCCGATGTCGTCGAGCCCTGGGGCTCTTCTCATGGCGAGCTTTCGCGCTCGCCTCAATCCGCGGTGACGCCGTAGAAACCCATCGGGTGGTTAGCGGTAAGTGTCCATCCGATAATCGAGTAAAAGTTCAATAGTAAGTCAACTTCTTAACCTCCACACCCTCAGTTAGAAACCTGGTTGAAGCCTTCCTTATTAAACCTTACTTAATGTTACTAAATTATCTACTCTTCGATTTAAAACGACATTAAAAATAAATGTTTACTTTTGCTAACAGCGCCATCTATACGCACATCTTTGAACTACACCGTGAAGAGGTGTCCTTAAGAAGCTGATTTCATCATTGTTCATAGGAACGTCGATAGAGGGCTCTCTTAGGCTGACTTTTTACAATCGTGACTAATTTTCTGAACACTCAAGTGATATGTGAGTATGAAAAACACGAGAAATCACACCAATTACATTGCAGTTAGGTATATTTTTTAACATAAGAATCATTTCCATGTAGTTACATATCTACAAATGATTGGTATATAATAGACTACAGAGGTATACATACATACATTTATATATTATATGCTTAGTAGAAAGAGTCGTCCTTAAATCATTAAATGAATTAATCGTATTGATGCATATGTAGGTAGTTTAACCTATCTATACTAGCAGTCGCTAGTTAGTTTTATATTTCCGTTTCCTATTGCGTCGTAGACTACCTATCTCAAGGTAATGTTTTAAGACTTTTTTTCCACTACAAGTTTCTTGCCGGCTCTTCTCATTAAAATCTGCCTTCAAAACCGGTGGTAGAGTCACTACAAACAGACAGACTTGACGTTTCAAAAGTGCTTATTAATTGCTTTATAAAGGCCTACTTGAAATAAATTAATTTTGTGTAAAAAATACAGGAACAATTATTTAAAAAAAACTAGTTTACACGATGTATACAATGAGGCGGCCTTATCGCTACATAGCGATCTCTTCCAGGCAACCGATGGCGTAAAACACTGCTCAAGACAATATGTGTTTAGCCGTAGTATATTTATTTATTGGCCATATGGATTTAAGATAACCGCGTTACCACTTACAAGTTATCCCGGTACGATCTTCGACTGCATTATTACTCATCAGTTATCACCAGGTTAGATTGTAGTCAAAAGCTACCTTATACTGGAATAAAAGATACCTAAGATGAGAGGCATCAAACTTCATTAAAAAGCATCATTAGAGTCAATTCCGAGATGATTCCGAGCCTCGAGTCGACTCACTCTGCAGCACTCGAATGTATCCGGCAATAACAACCGAACCTACCTTACACTTACAGCTCCATTTGCCTACGTATAAAGAAAGAATGGGTCTGTCTTTAAATTCAACCATTATTATAAAGGCTCCGTTTTTAAGACTTCAGTCATCGGATCATTCAGAAGCGGTTTAAAGATAGGGCCTAGTTCATCACGTACCTCTAACTTTACCAAGTTTTGTGCGTCTTAAGTAATTAAAATATCATTTGCTTCAACGGTGAAGGATAACATGTCTGGAAGTTCTCCGTAATTGTTCACTAGGCCAACGTGGTGGGTTACGGCCTAGACCCTTATCCTTGTGGGGCCCGTGCCCTGTAGTGGGCCGATAATGGGTTGATATGGTGATGATGAACCATCTATTTTCCTAATTATAAAATAAGCTAAACATACACACAGCACAGCGAAGTAGCTACTCGTAGTAGTAGCAAAGTATGAGCGAAGCGGCAGCATTCATCATATCAACAACTATCTTAACAACAACTTCTTTATAGGCACTTTTGACACTTCTAGCAGCAAATACTTTATAGGCACTTTTGACACTTCTAGCAGCAACTTCTTTAAAGGAACTTTTGACACTTCTAGCAGCAACTTCTTTATAGGCACTTTTGACACTTGAATGAATGAATGAATGAATACACTTTTATTGTACACCAAAGAAACAAAAAGTAGTTACAAATTCAAATCGAAATTGGGTGCATACGAAATACGAAAACAAACCCGCGTGCCGCGCTGTTGTTCTATTATAATAAAGCCGCGGTCACTATGCCGATGCATTATTCAATTAGGCTGATAACACTTGAGGGGATTACCGCTAATAAAATTGTAATGTCTTGCTTCCGAGACGCGTGGGCACACTCGACTCTCGGGAGATGGCCGAACGGCGCGACCCCAGCCTAACCTTACACTGATATCTTTACATATCTTTAGATTTTTTTTTATCTTGGCAGAAAATTCATTACATGAAAGTAACTTTATACATCCCTATCCCTATCCCCACTAATATTATAAATGTGAATGTAAGTTTGTTTGTTACACTTTCACGCAAAAACTACTTCGACTACTACTACTTTAACCGATCCTCATGAAACTTTGCACACATATTCTTGGAAGTGTTAGAAGTAATATAGGATACTTTTTATCCCGACATTAATCTCGGTTCCTTTGGGAGTGGGTATGAAAGTGTTTGACGATTTTACACAATAACTCCGACAAATTATAACCGATTCAAATAATTATTTTTGTGCTATAGAAGTTATACGTGTTATATGTGTTTAATTTTGGCCAATCTGTGATTGGAGATAGAGGACATAACTCCTTAGTGGACAGTAGCAAACCCCACATATAAGGCTTAGCGATACCAAATGCTTTAATTTTTTTTGTAGAACTACAACTAAATTTAATGCCACATCAAAAACAAAATAAGACGCACACGAAGTCGCGGGCAACAGCTAGTATATAATAACAATCTTATAACAGACAAAACATTGCCGAAAAAGTACAGTTAATTAAAAAAAAAATTAAAAGCATTGAGCAGAGCAGTAAGGCAATAAGTGGTGGGAAAGAAAAGAATGGGTACATGATTAATTAAAAACAGCAAGAAAGAGAAAGATATATTTGAATATTAAGATAAATCAAAAGTATAAGGGTACATCAAAAGTATTTTTTAAAAGATGCAGTTTCAATTTAAATAAATGCAGTTGTAATATAACCAATGGCTAAGGGCATTCTTTCTCCCAGACATCAGAATTCACGGTACAAATATACCAAAACCAGGGCTTCTATAACGTTGGCCACGAACTGTACCGCATGACATTTATAAAATTTCTCTCAATAAGTTCAATTTTTTTTCAAAAAACGTTACATGCTCAAAAACTCCTATTATACCTACCTACATTAACCGCTCGAGAAAGGTTTGGTATATTATTTATAGACCCTCGCGGGGCCTCGCTCTAGGTATTAGAAAGGTTTGGTATATTATTTATAGACCCTCGCGGGGCCTCGCTCTAGGTATTAGAAAGGTTTGGTATATTATTTATAGACCCTCGCGGGGCCTCGCTCTAGGTATTAGAAAGGTTTGGTATATTATTTATAGACCCTCGCGGGGCCTCGCTCTAGGTATTAGAAAGGTTTGGTATATTATTTATAGACCCTCGCGGGGCCTCGCTCTAGGTATTAGAAAGGTTTGGTATATTATTTATAGACCCTCGCGGGGCCTCGCTCTAGGTATTAGAAAGGTTTGGTATATTATTTATAGACCCTCGCGGGGCCTCGCTCTAGGTATTAGAAAGGTTTGGTATATTATTTATAGACCCTCGCGGGGCCTCGCTCTAGGTATTAGAAAGGTTTGGTATATTATTTATAGACCCTCGCGGGGCCTCGCTCTAGGTATTAGAAAGGTTTGGTATATTATTTATAGACCCTCGCGGGGCCTCGCTCTAGGTATTAGAAAGGGTTGGTAAATTATTTATAGATCCAACAAGATGGTTGGATGTCATCAAGCGAGTCGCAGGGAGCCGCTGGACCCAATCGGAACAAGACCGTAGTATTTGGAACTCCCTAGAAAATACCTATCCATTGTTTTTTTTATGGTGATAATTGACAGATCAATCTAATGGCCCAATAGATGGTATGTGGAAACCATGGCCTTTAAACAGAGCAACGCTTCACAGGCCACGCAAGTAGCACGTTCTGCAACATGCCGCCCTGTGTCCACCAAATTGAGGCGTAAGTTTTAGGCCTCATCTCCCTGTAATTACACCGGAAACTACGCCCATCAGACCGGAACACAGCGTTGCAACAATACTGCTTGGCGGAAGAAATAAGCATGGCGTAGTACCCAGGACGAGCTCTGTCACAAAAACTTACAAAAAGGTCTTACTACTACTAAGAATTGGTGGACGTCCATTGGTTAGCTTGATAATGATAATGATGATAATAAGATTATAATTGATAGCTTATTAGTTTTAAGATAAGCTTTTAACGACTGAGCCCGTGTGTAGGTTCGATTTCCACAACTTGAAAATGTTTGACTGATGAACATGAAGTTGTTTAGTGTCTCTATCTTAGCACCCATAACACAAGCTACGCTTATTTTTGGTTCAGATGGCGAGGTTTGTGTGGTTGTAATATACTTATTATTATTATTTATATATCTATATATTTATATATCTGTTGATACCCGTACTCAGGGATTTGTAAAAAAATGTTAGCGGCGGCCATCTTTGACCGATTTTCATCAAACATAGCTAAGAGAACTCCCGACGGATTCACCTTTCGAATAAGATAAATAAAATCAAAATCACGATATATCACGACGAGACACGATGCCACGGACAGACACACGTACTCACACATGTTAGCAATAATAACCGGAAGTAATAGCAACGCAACAACTAATTCCTAACTCCGAACTGGTACCTACTGAAAATTTCTCAGCAGAAAACCACTATGTGATTAATATTCGAACATAGTCACCACTATAATAGAAAAGTCAGATTTACTTATATCGAGGCAAGTGGGTTATAAATACAGAGGACTTATTTTGATAAAAGTACTAAGTATTTAAGTCTGATTACAATGTTTTCTCTTTTCAACCTACTTTTTTTATGTTTGTTACATCAGAACTCTGTCATTTACAAACAGATTTGAAAACATATTTATTTGTTTAAAACTTTATACCTCCCATTCAGTGGCGTGCACTAGGTTTCTTACCAGGGTATGCATACAGCAGGAAAATTGCATAAAACAGCAAAAATCCTCCTTTATACGAGTTATATATCAATTTTAGGGTATGCAGTGCATTTGTGCATATATGAAGTGCACGCCACTGCTCCCATTTGCTCCCGTTTTCATTAAGTCTAAATCTGTTAAGGTATCCCGAAGATATCGAGAGAACTCTTCAAATACCATCAAGTAAGATGTAGAAAATGACTGGTAATGTCCTTGCTAAAAAATTAAGGGGAATTTTCTAGATTTTACTTGGCACCAACTTCTAAATTTTGTAGAAAATATTTGTTGCCTGTATTTAGTTGAATAACGAAATTGGCTTTTTATTTTAAATTTACTGGCTATTAAGCTTACTGGTTTCAAACCGATTTGCCAAGAAGAAGGAAGTTTTTTTTTGTTTATGTTTGTTAGCTTAGAACTCTGTCAGATTTAACTGTTTTGAAAAAATAATATTTTGTTTGAAACGTCATACTTTCTATGTGGTATCTGTTTAAGGAATCCTGGAGAAATTAAGGGAATTCTCAAATGTTATATGGCGATGGACACCTAAAGCGATTTCGAAAAGCACCATTTGGTCCAGTAAAACTGATGATCACCGGAACTACAGAATAATAAGTATCACTCTGGTTGCTCTTCGATTATGGTATTTTCCTTACTACAATTAGGTACTACTAAAAAAGAATACAAAGTATATGATCTAAAATTTTGGAATGATCATGATATCTACGTGACATGCGTTACGCTAAATCACATAATATTTTTAAGAGTCGTCTAAAGAATTATTATCTGACACTGTAAGTATGATTATTATATTCCACATTGTTATATATAGTTTCAGTATTATTTATTTTACCGTAGGGAAATATGTATTAGTTTATTATATATATGTACTCTTTTGTACTTTGCGCACCGCTTATTCATATGTGAGTCAATTATTCATAATGGTTGCCTGGAAGAAATCACTATAAGTGATAAGGCTGCCTTTGTTACACAAATTTAAATGACTTGTTCATTTTTATTTGTTTCTGTTTCGTCCTTGTGTGCAATAAAGTATTTTGATTGAATGATTGATTGATTGATCTATACATATATGGACATAGTAACTTTCTACATTTTAATTGGCACCGTCTTAAATATTTCGTAGAAAATATTTATTTCTTGGTTTTAAGTTGTATAACAAAGTCGGTTCTTTTTTTGTGAAATATTTGTTTTTTGTCTATTTCTACCTACCCCTGGGTAGATGGTCAAAAATCTGTGAGCGGAAATATAATGTTGTAATGTAGTAGGCAGGCGTTCAACAGATTAGTTCAATCTAGCTTGCGAAATTGATGACACATTCTGTGTGTAAGTAATTTTACAAAGAGCCGCCACCTTCAACCCTCCACTGCTGATAGTCTTATTAAAAAAGCGTCCTTTTAACCCACTTTAATAATATACCTAATGCGTTTATAAACTAAAGTTATAGGTGAGTTTAGTAGACTCGTACTGTAGAGTAGTACTCTCTTGAGTAGACTCTTAGAGTTAAGTATTCAGTCTTAAAAAATGCGAGTAGATCGAGTAGTAGAGTAGCGAATCTTTATTACTATTATAAAAGCGAAAGTGTGTTTGTTTGTCCTTTCCCTTCCGCTTTAACTTAGCAACCAATCAACTTGATTTTCATATAGTGGACTTAGTTGAAAGGAAGGAGAGCAACCTAGGCTACTTTTTATATGTATGGTGTAATTTATAATTTCTTCAATCCTTATACTCCACACCAAACTGACTTTACAATGAATAATTGTTAAATTTAATTATTCATTGTAAAGTCAATATCCCCTGAGGATGCTCCGGTTTCGGAGCGAAACGTGCGTAGAGGGTATATTGCCGAAGATCTGTTTTGTGTGGAGTATAAGGATTGAAGAAATTATAAATTACACTATACAGATTCTCCTGCTTTTCGCGGAGAATCTGAATTAAAAGAATTTAAGCTTAATTTTCATAATATCATCATGGATTTCCGCAAAGTAATGCTTGCTTCTATCCAATACTTTTTATCATTGTAAAACATACGCTTCCCAAGGGAATTGTTAAAAACCGTAATAAATGCAGACGAAGAACGCAGGCAACAGTTAGATGTACATAAAATAAAAATGCTTTAGGAATTGTTGAAAGCATGTCTTCACAATCTTTTTTCTTTGCTAGTACAGGTACCTACTAAGTTAGTATCAAGTCCGATTATAATATTATCAATATTTATAATATTTTCAATATTTAATCCATAATTTTGGTCTCATCACAATTCTTTTTGATAAAGAAAAAACTTTTTTTTCCAAAATCATTAAATCTCCATTCCTCAACGATTAGGGAACCTGTAAAGAGACGCAATTTTTAAGACCATACACGACTAGCTTATTTTAACATCAATATAAAATGTACCAAGGGTGATGGAATGGGATACACTCAATTTTAATAAAAGTTAATGTAATCGTGTCAGTTATGACGACCGGAGCACTCCGTAACTAATTGTTCATAAGATATCCGCCCAAATGAAATACCACCCCTAGCGAAAACCTAATTACACGTTTGTCTATCAATTACAGACAAAAAAATTCCCCCAGAACTTAATCCTGGCGGGATCCGTTTGAACGGTTAAGTGTCGGAGTTTAATAAACTGTTTAATTAAGGACGCGTCAGATCGGCAGGGAACAGTGTAGTGCGCGCGCGCGTCCAGACGCCATGCTGGTTATAGCACTCGTATTTCTTACGAGCATCTTCGTGGAAGCACGGCCTTTTAACATCACCCATCTCGTAGTCCCCGAAATCGTCCCGCCCGGGCTACAAGAAGTGGAAATCGAGTGCAGATACGACGCTAACTTCACACTTCTCAACTGGTTTAAGGGTTCCAATGAGTTCTTCAGATATAAACCTGGTGCGGCGCCGAGCACTCGTTCCTTTCCTATCCTCGGTGTTGGGAGAGTCGAGCTCGTAGCTTGCGGGCCGACAGCCTGCCGCCTCAAGCTTGGGGCTTTGACTGAAGATGCCACTGGGTTATACAGATGTGATATCGAACGGGATGTACCTCCGTACAGATTTGCGACTCGAAAAGCGTACATGGAGGTACACGGTCATGTGCATAGAAAACCACTGCTGGATGGGTTGGCCGAGGAGTTCGGGGAAGGTGATGAAATGAAGGCGTACTGTAGAGGCGCTCCTGACACCGAATTGCGATGGTATATAAACGGTAGAGAACTAGAGGAGTTAAGAGGCTCAACGGTTTTGAAAAAAACAAGTTCTAGATTACTATACCTGGGAATACCACCGATGGTCACTGTCCAATGTGCTGAATATAAATTCGGCAAACTATTCGGTTCGAACCAAGAAAAAGCACGCTGGAAAGATCATACAGGTCAAGATGAGAGGCCTCAAGAACAAAGGAATAAATCAGATGTGTTAAAATTGCATTCCATATTTGTTTGTGTATTAAGTTTGTATTTGATAAAGTTGTAAAACGTTTTGTGATAAGATAACGAAATGCCAAAGAGTATCAGATTAAAAGTTCCTCAAAATCTAATTCCATAATTGAACATGCCATTTCAAAAAGGGCACATCACACATACTTATTTCTGCAAAAAGGTACACCTCGTTTATTAAACATCTGAATGTTTAACTTGTATCATGAAATATTCTTGTAAAAAGTGATCCCTAAATGAGATTTAAATCGATGTCTAAATGTAGCACAAAAATATTTTTATTTCTTTCCCGTTTTCATTGACGAATGAAAATTTAAAATTATCAGACATATGCCCTTTTCAAAATAGTGTGTTCAATTAATATAAAGCCTAAGTTACAGAGATACATAATTATATATTATTTAATTAACTTATATTACAACGTATATTACAGATGTTTTTTTACAATAGATGTCATTTTTATTATTATTTTATGACATGGATATTTTGAGAATTTAATAAATACCAACCTTAATTTGTTTATTGTATTTTATTTATGTATCAGGTTTTCATTCGGTCGTACGTTTGGATAGGTTGTATTATATAGGTAGGTAGATATACTTATAATAGCTTTTGCCTGTTTCTTCTGTCTCGTTTAATCTGGGTTTTTAATAACCTCTTCACCCCTTATTTTCTAGGGATAAAATGTATCCTATGCTGTCTCCAGGATGAACTATTTTAAAATTTTAGCAAGATGACTAAAGCAGTCATGTTAAGCATAATATATATACCCGCAGAGATCTTTTACCATCGTCATCATCATCATTTGAACCTATTACCGGCCCACTACAGGGCACGGGACAGACTCCAGACTCCTCCACAGAAGAGACTCCTCCTTGAGACCAGAGAAGGGTTTAGGTCGTAGTTTAGTTGGCCGCTGCTGGCCCAGTTGTCCAGATTGGTGGACTCCAAACACCATTGAGAACATTATAGTAAGGAGAATTCGCATGCAGGTTTCCTCACTAATTTAATTACTTAACTTACTTTTAGTTTTAAGGTATTATAATCCCGGTAAGTTACCTGGATTATAATAGCTTAAAAGTTTGTTTGTATGTTTAAAGTAACTAAGTAATCTATAGCTCGTCACCTACTCAGAAAGGTTTTGGTTTCATAATATATAATCCAAATAGCAAATACGTAGCCATACTAAACTGCAGCTTTTAGTAGTATGGCTACGCATCACGAGGTCCTAGATTCGAATCCCTACCTGCGTAAGTAATTGTTATAGGTGTTTCTGTCAAGCAATTTTGAGTACCTGCCTGGAGTTGGGAAACTGGTGGCGTCCACCCCCACGAATCGAAGCTCCCCCTTAATTACAACGAACGAACTTGATAGATAGGTACCTATTGAGTTTTGAAATTAAAGAATTGTAGGAACAAGAGTAGGTGACGGTTCACGTTGAACCATATGTTCCGTTTATTATCACAAACTTGAAAACTTGTGAAAGGCCACCAACCCGCATTGGAGGAGCTTGGAGCACGGTGGGTTTATGCTCTAAGACAGTATCTCCTAGCCTATGCCCAGTTGTGGGACGCGAATAGGTTGAGGGGTGTGTGATAATAATCGTAATCCAGAACCCGTTTTGGAGCGCCGACAAAGCGCTGGATGAATTTTTTAATTCCTTCTCTCCTATCGCGTCATATCAATCATCACAGGAGTCCTCCGTACACCACTATGCGATCACCAACCCTGCCCAGCGTGATGATTGTGGGCAAACCCTGCCGTTGAGGCCTTTAGTCCACCAATGAACTAGTGATGATTCTTTTTCAAAGTTAGATCAACGTTGCTTATCCAACGCAACTTATTCATCTACCCTCTCGAAACTATGACGATTGCTCTACTTGAAATTAAGGTTAGAAGAAGCAACAAAATTCTAATTTTGTATTACAATTGTATTTTTCTTTTTTTTATTATACTTTTATATAAAAAATATATATAGATATATTTCAATTTTATATATAATATTATGTTTATGTGTGTCATTTTATTTTCGAATATATATGTACCTACGAGTATATATAATTGCACTAACTCGCTCTCTTGCAGCTGTTCCTTCTGCCAGAGGTTGCCTGTAAGAGATAGCTTGCAGCAATAAGGCCGCCTTTGCATGCCTACAATTTTTATTCTATTATTTATTTTATGTATATTTTGATGTTTGTGTGCAATACAGTATTTCATCTTCTTCTTCTTCTTCATTACTGTAACTATAAACGGGTAGTTTTTTTTAATTCTCATAGTAATAATATAACTTTAACCAAGCAGTATGGCCCACCCTAGAGTAAGTTGAAAACTATCGTCTATAAACAGAGCAACACTTCGCAGAGCATGCAAGAAACACGCCCTACAAAGTGCTATCCTGTGCATCAAGCCTCATTATAATTTTCAAGACATGCCAGGCCCACAAAAGAGCACGAATTTCGAGTCAGAACGATAAGTGCGGATTGGGAGATTTTACTCACCTTGAGAATGTTATGCAGAACTGGCGTGCAGATTTGTTCAAGATGTTTTATTTTTATTTATCAGTTGTGATTACATCAAAATTCAAAAAAAAACAAAGTTCAATTATTTCAAGTAGGCCTATAAGCACTTTTGAAACGTCCAGTCTGTCTGTGTGTAGTGACTATACCACCGGTTTGGAAGGCAGATTCTACCGAGAAGAAGCCGGCAAGAAACTCGGCAGTTGCTCTTTTCCAATATCAACAATTTACATTTTACATTTTAAAATTCATTTTTCTATCTTGATGTTAGAGAGAGAAAGCGGAGCCGGATACTTCCAAGCAACCTTGTCATTAAGAAATTCATCAATTGTATAATAACCTCGCTGTAATAAATGTGTTTTAACACATTCTTTAAACTTATGCATTGGTAGGTCCAAAATTATTTTAGGAATCATATTATAAAAGCGTATACTCAATCCCACAAATGACTTCTGCACCTTTCGCAGACGATATGCAGATGTCACTAATTTATGATTATTTCTTGTCACACATGCACCCAGCCATTTCTGGTGAACAACACTATGTTGAAATGATAATTACCTACCTACTTTTTCCATTCCATGAGTATACTTAACTTCCATCCAGCTAAAATATAAATTCTAACAACATAAGTGCATAACATGTCAAATGCAATATCATGTTTAATTAATATCATCAATTTAAGTAAGAATATAAAATAAAACATAAATAATTCATTATAAATTATAACTAGGTATGTACCTAGGTATGTACATATACCCAATAACAATTTAATATTATACAAATATTATTTTATCTAATTAATATAAACCCTTGCTTTAGTAAACATTGTCATCTTTTCTACTATGTCATAATTTTAAGATCGTTTAATAGTATTCAATACTTATTTTATTGTGAGTTGTGTGTGTTTTATAGGTAAGAAATTCTCGGATGGAGTAAAACAAATAATTTAACAATTTTGGTCGATTGCACAACATTGGTTTCTTTGATAATTTCTCGTTCAATAACAATGTTCTAAGAAAAATTCATGCACAACATTAGCTAATAAATTTATTATTGATAAACGTTATGCAAGTAAGTGTGTTTATACTTTTGGCTTAGCTGCTGAATCAGTCGGATAAATAATCATAGTTATTATTTCTCTGCGCTACCTACATTTGAAGTCGAACGATTGCAGATATTGCACCACATAAAGTAAAACTAAAAGTTGCCATGCGTTAAAATATTTGGTAACGGGGTAATAGTCAATTTGTTAAGTCATAAATAATGGTAAAAATATTTTTAAGGATTAATTTTTAGTTTTGTTCAATAAATCTAATTTGAAAGTGAGGCTGAAAAAAATTAACAAGTGTTGTTATCAAGGAAATTAGTTTCCGTATAACGTATCCGTATAGATTTAGTAGAATTATGTAGAAGTTGTAATTCTTTTGGTGCGTTAGGGAAAAATGATGAGAGTAAATTTTTACGATAAAAGCGCACACCTACTCAAAAAACTTTTAATGTATTGAATACCTTTTTACTATTGTCGGTGTCCTTTTATATACAAACGTATAATAATTGGAATGATAAAATTTTTGAAAAGAGTTTTATCTTGTGACGCCAAAGTAAAACTTCTACTTACACACGAATTATTTCAAATGTGGTTAAAGACGTTTATTTTCTCAAAAAGAAATTATAATTTCACTCAATGAGAATATTTACAACAAAATGAAATAAATGAATAATATGAAATTTAATAAATGATTCTGAAATGATCATAATATAATATTATCTTAAACTTTATTATACTTAGTCACTCAGCGGAGAGAGCTCGGAGTATCTCTTGGTGAACAATTAATCATAAAGGAGGAGGTTTTTAAATGAACCTGAGTTCAATGAGTCGAGCCGAAATCGCAGTGGGCGGGCACACAGAGAACCAATGGACGATGGGGTCCCAAGATGCTGGAAGGGCCTCACGTGTATATATTCTAACTAGGTAAATAAACGACATCGGCAACCAAATTTAGGATTTTAAAGGTAATCTTATAATTTGATATGGCAGCACCATCCGAAAAATGACGATCAAGATGGCGGACAACGATTACCCGCGCACCCAATATAATGACAACGACAAGCTGTCAGAGTCAGACGCCATTGCAAAAACAAGTGGGGTCCAGTGTGCATGATATACGGATAAACATGTTAAAAAGTTTTTCTGAAATTTTAGTTTTATGTTACATTTGGTGCCCAAATCGCTATATAAGAACTGATATATCGTACTTTCCTCCGTCTTGATTAAGTGAGAAACGTAGTTAATTAAACTAGTGAATTTTATTTTATTTTTATCGCAAAGTTCCCAAATCCACAATCACCATGCCTAAAGGAAAGAAAAAAGGAAAGTTCGGTAAGTTTTCCTTCTGTTTTCCCGTTATTCCTGTTAATTGAGATATTTTTGTGGTTGGAATTTGCCCACGAATGAGATCACGCGGCGACCTTGTGCTGCAGTTAACGCTCGCATGCCACCAAGTAAATTTTGACGGGTTAAATCCGCGATAGCATCCCAGAGAAACCATATGCTTGCAAAACAAAGAAATTATTATGTTGCAACTACTTCCTGGTTCGCTCGATGTATAGAACCTTCACTTTCCGATTTCACAATATCATGCCTTTGGCAACTAAAACATTCTCCTATATTTTTTCGTTACATATTAATTATATACAAATACGACCTTGGAGTAAAGACATCGCTCATTTTGTTGTTCAAAATTACATAATATTATTTCAATTCTGTATTATTACTTAGTCACAAAAATAAATCTAAAATCCTTAAATCACAAGAATTGCAATGTCAATGTTGTGAAACATGTGTCTATCATCATTATGAAACAATAATATGACTACTGTAACGGATCATATTCACACTTACTTGTGAATGACACACTTTATATAATAATATAGATTTACTTTGACAACTCAAATAATTTTACTTTTTTTAAGTACTGATAGAAGAGGTTACGTTATAAACAAGGGCAAATTACTAAAAGCCCTACGAACAAATATATAAGAACCAGTGGGGTGATATTCATACTTGCACAAGAGCATTGTGTACCCTAAAATTTTGTATAACACATAAAGCAGAAGGATTTAATGCCATCGTCCTTCTTCATGCATACCCTGGTCTAAAACCCTGTACTGTGAGAATAACATTGGAATATATATTCAGTGCTTTGTCAAACTTCAACTGAGTTTCAAATGATAGAGCTTCCACATACAAAACATACATTCCAAATAGAAGTGCTTACAGCATAACAAGAGATCTTGTTAAAAGCAGAGCTCTTGATAAAGAAACTTTACTTATATCTTAGAAAAGAGCAGTGCAATCAGTTTATAAACACAAATTCTAAGAATCCCTACATAACATTTTTTTTTAGCTTTAAAAGTTATTTATTACACAAAAGTTATTTAAATTTCTTAATCTAACTGGATAGATTAATGAATGTAAAATTTTAAAGCTTAATAATAAATGCTTGTTAAATTGTTATTATTCTATGATATTATTATGATAAAGTTGGATTGTAAGCTTCAGTGGGGTACCCATATAGATACACTAGCAGGTAAACTAAGCTCAGCTGCCTACGCCGTCAGGAAAATTAGACAGATTACTGACGTAGAAACAGCAAGACTTGTTTACTTCGCATACTTTCATAGTGTGATGTCTTACGGGATCTTATTATGGGGCAAAGCTGCTGATATTGAAACTATATTCATATTGCAGAAAAGAGCTGTACGGTCAATATATAAACTTAAATCATGTGAATCCCTCTGTGAAAAATTTTAAGAAATTGGTATACTTACGGTAGCCTCACAATATAT
This sequence comes from Pararge aegeria, assembly GCF_905163445.1. Lineage (NCBI taxonomy): Eukaryota > Metazoa > Arthropoda > Insecta > Lepidoptera > Nymphalidae > Pararge > Pararge aegeria. The sequence continues at coordinate 2,430,564 of NC_053187.1, forward strand.
TTATAACAATATAGTATTTGTAAGACAACATATTAGTCTTTATAAACAAAAAGTGGATATAAACAGTCGACTTACAAGAAATGGTCATAAATTAGTGACATCTGCATATTGTCTGAGAAAGGTGAAAGGTGCAGAAGTCATTTGTGGGATTGAGTATACGCTTTTATAATATGATTCCTAAGGTAATTTTGGACCTACCAATGCATAAGTTTAAAGAATGTGTTAAAACACATTTATTACAGCGAGGTTATTATACAATTGATGAGTTTCTTAATGACAAGGTTGCTTGGAAGCATCCGCCTCCGCTTTCATCTCTTACAAGATAGAAAAATGAATGTTAAAATGTAAAATGTAAAATTTTGATGATGGAAAAGAGCAACTGCTGAGTTTCTTGCCGGCTTCTTCTCGGTAGAATCTGCCTTCCGAACCGGTGGTAGAGTCACTATACACGGACAGACTTGACGTTTCAAAAGTGCTTGTATTAGGCTTCTTAAAATAAATGAATTTTGAATTTGAATTTGAAAGTTAACCTGTTCCCTATGTCTAGTATAATAACATCTGTATTTTAAAATAAAACAGTTAAATGATGAATGAAAAGCAATGATAGACTAGTGGCTAAGACTGCAGTCTCCCTTTCAAGGGTCTAACTATTCAGAATTATGTGAGTTCTAAGCAATTAAATACCACTTGCTTTATTGGTGAAGGAAAAATTGTGAGGGAACCTGCATAACTGAGAGTTCTCTATAATGTTCTCAAAGGCATGTTAAGTCTGATTTCTGAGGCATGATAACTGCCTGACCTTAGCAACAATTTGAATGCATAACAACATTCCATTGCATGATTATAGTAAATTACATATTATAGAATCAATATAATGTTATAAATGTAAAATGTGCCTGTTTCTTTATTTGTTGCTTACCTTTGTTTCACTCATATTACATATTATTTTTTTAACAATATTTTAAAAGCAAATGTTTTAATTTGTTTTTCTTTCTGTCACCCCACAACAGAACTATGTGATTTTTGTCAAGAACAGTTGGAAAGTCAAGTCGCATAGACTAGTTTTATAATCCTGTGACAACTGAATTCTACTAATACTACTACTACTAATTCAATATTGTTAATCTAGATCTATCTATCTAATAAATAATAGCAGTGCTCAGGCAATAGTTTGATATTTTTTTCTATTTTCGTGTATGCACCGTATCTCTTGTTAACAATAAAAATAGAACAACTAGAGTAATTTCTGTTATCTACTGATGATAGGTACTATACATTTCATTAAATACATTTCTATTTTCTTTTCAGAACACAGAAGAACAGAGCAGCCTTATTCCTCCGATGAAGATGCTGGAATTGACATGGCATGCTCAGAGACCTCTGAACGCTCTGACCTCCCAGATGACGGTAAGACTAAGACAAAGTGGTACAAATACTCCCGGAGACGCTGCAGTTTCAGCATAACATCTATTATTTTCCCCGACTCCGATTCTGACGAGAGAGAGCCCACTGGTAAGTGGTGTGACATCACCACTACGTGTTTAATCTGTGTTGTAGTATTAATCTATTGTTCTTGTATTTAGAAATACCTAGCTTCTTTTGTCCAAGGATTGCCTGAAAGAAATTTCTGTATAGGCAGCGATTTTTTTTTTCCGTCTTTCAATGGCGTAACCAAATACAGTTGATGTATTAATAATGTAAAGAATTGTATTTAAGATGATTCGGTGCTTTAAAAAACATCCTATATCAAGTGCAACCGATGCAAGCATATGGATGAAATATCTGTCAGTATTTAAAAAAAAATACTATGGATACTTAAATACTTAACTGTTTAAAATTAAGGCATAATTCATATCTAGTATTGGTTTTTCATAATTGAAATATTGATCAATATTTTAATATAGGTTAAAAGAGGTCGCCATGTTAGACGCTAAAAAAGTCGCAGCGCATATTTCGAATGTGATCAACCTGTAGTATCCCCTGATTTTGCATAACGCGTTAGGGTTGTCTCAACTTACCTCTCTCTTTCTCTCTCTCTCTCGCTCTCCTATCTTTCCCACAAAGGAAAATTGAAAAGGGAATCAGTGCTTAAACCCTCCATGGTGGCCAAATTTGTTACACCGCAGGCTCTTACCATTTTTTGTAATAATCAGGACGAACGACGGCGTAGTGAACAACAGTAATTTCCTAACTTTGGACTTCTAGAGGGATTTTCTTTCCAGAAATGCCCAATATCTGGCATGATAGGATATATGCATGTGATCTAAAATAAGCATAATATTCTTGAATTATATCTCTATTGATAGTATTGCTTAAATATTCCTGGAACTAAATATAAAATTTTAAAAAGTGAAAAAAAACTACACATTCATGAGCCTCACTGCCATAACTTAAAACATTATTATAACATAATATATTCTTTAAAAAACGCCTAAAACTATTTTTAATAGCGGTAAAAACTGAGCTTGCAATTAGTGACATATTAAATCAATGATGACAAATATATTTTAAAGCGACGCCATTGGTCAGATCCCGTGATTGTCGGAAGTCTATGACGACAAATGTCAATGTCACGGAGTGTGGAGGCTAACAACCTAGTACCAATTAATTGATTATTCTGAGCTGATTAGAACAATGAATAATTCATAGTTCCCAGGTGTAAGGTGTCTAACTTCTCAAATTATATCTTTGTTTTCATAGAACATGACGTTATACTAAGCACGCCATAATGTTAAGCGTTTAAAGTAAACTTTTTTTTTCAAACTATTACTTTTAAATAGCTATGTAAAATAATTAATGAATAAACACATGCATATTCCGTATTGTTGTACAAGACTAAACATAGGTAAACTTCCATACCCTGTATGTAAACACGAATATTTAATGTTTTCAGTGTATGAGAGTTTCATGCTCCACCACAACTTCTAAGTGTTGCTAAAATTTGGATCTAGCAAAGAACCTAAAAGATTTGATTCCATCACCCGAAATGCCACTGGTCCTTGCTATAATAGTAATTCTAACAAATTTCTTTGCATTATTGCGAAATTTTTATAAAAACTGAAACTTCATGTTTTTTTTATTACCTCTGAATCTCTCCTTCAAATCTGAGCCAATTTCGATGAATCTATTTGATCAGAAAAGCTTAGCAGATCCAGTTATCTACTGTAGAACATTTTTTTAAATTATTAATGAGGTTGAAAAAAAAAAAAGATTTGTTTGTTCAAATTAAGATGCTTTTCAAATATTTAGATTTGGTTTTTTTGCATTGCATTTAAGATGATTTGACATTTCGAATACATATCTAATAAAATATGCAAGCAAGTATGTCTGTGTTTAAAATGTGTACTGTAGTTATTATTTTGTTATCGTTCAAGTATTTAAGATTTTAAAACAAAAAATGTTTATAATTGCATTCGCAAACCTTTTACTGTTGTTAAATGTAATATTTTAAATCCTCTTATCACGTTTCTCTTTATCTTTATTTGCAATGCACGCATGTTATCTTAAATTACTTTTGATGACGAAATTTGTTTGAAAAATCAAATTGCACATTTTAAATCGATAGTTTTTTTTTATTATTATTCCGCTACAAGTTAGACATTGATCGCAATCTCGGTAGCGGGCTAACCTGTTAGGGAGTATGGCACTCATACCCCTAACAGATTTCTACGCGACACAGCAACACTAAATCGCTCTCGCGCAGCTCTTCTTTCTCGGTAGGTTAGTAACTAGCGAAGGCCAAAACCTCCATCCAAACCAGACAATCGAAAAATTAAAAAATTATGAATTCCAAAATTTGCCCCTACCGATTATCGAACCCGCAACTGCCTATTTAAATTCACAGCGCTCACCGTTGCGCAAAGGAGGTCGTCGTATAAATCGATAGTTAATATAACTAAAGCTTTTGTACCAAGATTTCAAAACCTTCAGTTTTATTAACTCTAAGGCTCTCCACTGACAAAATTTGGCACAAAGGTAGACACACCTAGACACATCCTAGATATTTCGATACGGAGGCATTTTCTTTCAAGAAAGTAAACATCTCCTGAGGATTCTCGTGGGAAGATTTTTGTGCATTGCATATATAGATTCCATATATTTAATTAATTAATTGCCCGCGACTTTATCGGCGTTTGTTTTTTTAATCTTACGGGAACTGCGGGAACGCTATCCTCGCATAAAATATGTGCCCAGTATGTCTTAAGTTTGGAATCAATCATAGGAACGGTTAAACTCTTATCTTACTAATATTATATACATATATGTGAAAGTATGTTTGTTTGTCCATCCTTCACGTTAAGTCCATTAAGCAACCAATCAGCTTGTTTTTTTGGCATATATTTAGTTTCAAAAGACAGAAACACAAAGGCTACTTTTCATCACAGGAAAACCAAACGGTTCCTACGGGATCTGTAAATAACTGTAATAAACGCGGACTAAGAACTCCGGCAATAGCTGGTACAGTATAAATGAAAAAGTTTATTTATTCCCGCGGAAACGGTGCTCTAGAATCCAAACTGCATCAGTGCCAAATTTCGTCAAGATCGATGCGGAAGGTTTGCTAATGTTTTATTAACAGATATGACAGATTCTCGGGGACTAGCTTATAGTCTTCCATTAAATATAGTCCAATTTACAACAACATATTGAAGTTGGAGAACTTAATTTCTGAATTTTCGCTAGTCTGGTAGGAGGCTTCGTCTGTGGATAATAACCACCCTACCGACATAGAGTTGCGATTTAGTGTTCGGTACGATATCGCGTAGAAACCGCTGACTATCTTGTACGCACGCTCCATCATAGTAATCATAATAACAAGACAGTAGACATATTGTGTACGCGTCACCTGGTCGCCGCGAACGAGACTCAGAGCACTCGAATTTTAACAAAACATTTGTTACCGCTAGCGATTTTGTTGTAATTTTTAAACTTCATTGCCTTTTACGCTCTGAAACAACTAGTGTATGCGCAGTAGTAGTACCTACAGCCGCTGGAAGTCTTCGTTCGGCGACGAGTATTTTCTACACTTAAAGTGCTAAAGGGCATTTCTAATGTCTTGCTATTAAGATTTCTATGCTTTATACGAACTATGAGTGGAACCAGAACAGCATCTAGAGTTGAAAATGAAAATCTGTTAACAAATTACCAGAGCATATGAGGCGGAGTCCTAATTACTACAAGGAGTATGATAAGAAGAGAAATGTCTTCTAAAGATGCTATAATGATATCATGTGGAGCTCTGGGAAACTGGCTAACTGCGCCACCATCTTTCGGTTCAAACCCTTTGAACCGGCAGATGGCGGTTATTCCACCAACACATTAACAAGAAGACTTCGCGGAATTTCGGTCATATATATACCAAAACTAATAATGGCTGTCTTCAAGTTTCAAGGGCTAGAAAAATTCAATATGTAGAGTTCTAACACATATTTGATAGTTACCGAGCCTATTTTATATGGAACACACGCACAAACACTTATTGGCCGAAGTTACGTGTTTTAGCCTCCAGAGTTCTGGGAGAACGTGCCAAGAAACCTAGGAAAAAAAAACGAAACAACAATCTAGTGGAACATACAGATGTCTAAGTTTGATATAGATACCGTAATATTGACTGATTTTGAAGACCTCCCTGGCGCAGTGGCGAGGCTGTCTTATAAGTGTACGGGAGCTATAGTGATACGCTCGATGTAATGTAGAGACCGCTACATAAGTAAAAGTCCCGGGTTCTATTACCGACAGTGGCTAATAGATAATTCCTGATACCTTGACCTGCACACCGAGGCAGATTTTTCTTACTCCGGACTGGATACTACAGGAAACCTTACAATTATTTAAAAAAAATACTATTTAGATTTAAACATTAGCTTAATGATGAAGGAAAACATGGTAAAGAAACCTGTATGACTCTACGATATTCTCAAAGGCGTGTAAAGTTTATACCAATCTGTACTTTGCCAGCGACGTGGACTACGGGCAATTCTCAGGGTTATGGTTTAATAATTATAACTATTTATTTTAAACTAGCGTGCAAAGCTTGGGTGGGTACCTAGGCTTTGCACGGGTGCAACAAAGAAACTAGTGTGGGGTAATTAAGAGTGATTCATAATACAATTCCGTAGTACATTAATTTAATCTAAAGTTTAGCCAGCGTTTGCCATGCACAAAAATGGTTTATTGCGACATCTAATTACAAATGTTTGGATTTCCTTGCTTTGCACTCCTATAATATTAAGATTAACTACATACATTTTGGCGGCTGACTGGCGCAGTGGGCAGCGACCCTGCTTTCTGAGCTTAAGGCCGTGGGTTCGATTACCACAACTGGAAAATGCTTGTGTTCTGAATATGAATGTTTTTCAGTGTCTGGGTGTCAATCTGTATATTATAAGTATTTATGTTTATTATATTAATACAAATATTCATCGGCTGTCTTAGTTCCCATTACACAAGCTAAGCTTACTTTGGGGGCTAGATGGCGATGTGTGTATTGTAGTATATATACCTTCATCTGGAATCACTATCAATTTCTGAGAACTGCATTAAATTCCGTTCCGTACTTTAAAAGATCTGAGCGTACAAACAGCGGGAGCGATTTTGTTTCATACTATGTAAAGTTACCCAATCTTAGTCTTGATTGCATTTTTATTTTATTTATTTATTTGGTATCTATGACCATCACTACGCACTACACTATAACAGAAATAGAATAATTAAAAACTAAACTAAATAAAAAAAAAACTTACATTAAATATTAATATGCAATATAAAAAAAAAAGTTACAAATTAAAATTTCTGCGTCAAGGCAGCCCTACGTGGAGTTTAATATACAACTTGTAAATTGGAGAGTCGTATCGATTTATTAGTGCTTTCAGAAGTTTTTTATAGTTACGCCTATGTTTACAGAGAGTGAACTCAAGCTAGAAGAGAAGGTACTGGAGATTATAGACGCGTTGAGCGCCCGGGCTAACGCCGCGCGGGCCGCCGCGTTTGTCGCCCTGAAGAACTCGCTGCAGAGACGGTACCTCGCCCACCTACTGTGCGGCCAGCGGGTAACGTTGACCGAGCTCGTCACAAAGTCGCTGAGACGGGGCAAGGATGGCGAGAAACGAGCCGCGGCAGCTGTCGCTCCGTTATTGGCTCTTCAGGTAAAATACATAATCAATCAGTCTATAACAGTTCACTGCTGGACTAAATTTTTTATTTATGCATGCAAAGTGTAAATGTAAACCGAAATATTACTTCACATGCTTAGAGGTTAGAGAAACGCTAACAGTTTTTGAGTTAGCCAAATCTATTCTACTTGATTGATGATTCAACATGATAACCGAAATAATACTAAGTCTCAGAGACAGCTGAGACTTATCTGTGACACCGAAAACCTAAGTAGTTTTACTTAAAACCACTGCCAAATCAGACACAGCCCTAATATCACATGCATAATTAAAATCAAGTGACTCCTGCTTTATTTACACTTTATTAGGTACACGTCGCGTAGCGTAGATACTATGCGCGTGTCGGTCTTTTACTTCGATAGGGTTGTTTAAGTAAACACGAAAAATAAATATACGCTTCTTTTGATTTCATATTTTTAGGGCGAGATTCCTTATAAAATATACTTATGCACAATTCAACAGTATTTTGTAATTCGGTTGCACATTGTATATTCTTTTATATTTTCTTTTTTCTTTTATTGTTTGCTTTTTATATGAGTTTCCTGAAACTATTAGGCCCATATAAAAAGCACATTAAATACTACAGAATATAGAAATTAACTATAAATGCAAACTTATAAATACTTTGATTATCATCATATCTACGCATTACCGGCCCACTACAGGGCATGGGTCTGCTCCCACAATGGGTTTTTTGGCCTTTATCCACCACGCTGGCCTAGTGCGGATTTGTGGACTCCACACGCATTTGAAAGCATTATGTAGAACTCTCAGGCATGCAGGTTTCTACACGATGTTTTCCTTCACCGTTGGAAGCAAATTATATTTTGATTACTAAAAACGCACATAAGTTATAAAATATAAATAAATAATAAATATACTACGACAATGCACACATCGCCATCCAGCCCCAAAGTAAGCGTAGCTTGTGTTATGAGTACTAAGATGACTGTTGAATATGTTTATGAATAATATAACATAAATACTCATAATATACAGATAAACACCCAGACACTGAAAAACATTCATGATCGTCACACAATCATTTTTCCAGTTGTGGGAATCGAACCCACGGACGAACCCTGAGACCAACTCAGAAAGCAGGGTCGCTGCCCACTGCGCCACTCGGCCGTCAAAAAGTTAGAAGGGCGTGCTGGGTTTCGAACTCTGCCCCATAAAAGTTTAGCCGAAATAATAATAATAATTCTTTATTTTCAGGCAATAGTCCCATAGAATAGATTTGTTTTATAGTACAATAATAATAAATAAAGCTAATGCCGATGTAAAAAAAAAAAAAAAGAATTATCTTAAAACCTAAAATTATTATTCTCGCACCGGTGCACGCAAGACCAATACTTGACAAACGGATGTAAAATCCTAAACACAAAGCTTTTACCGCTGTCTTCATAAATACTTAACATGGAGCTATAAAAAATCATTGAGGTTATGAACGTATGAAGGTCCGCCTTGTTGAGGACCTAACGACGCAACGCTGCGTTTACTTGCAAGGATTCACCGTTCCAGCTCCATCTGTTATATGAGCTATATGTCCCACATATTTCCAATTGCCCCTTTAGTTTGATGATTCTATGGGCTGAGTCGATATAACCTAGCCATACCACCTTAAGACCATACATAACATTTATCTTTCAAAGTCGTTGCTTAACCGGATAAATCGATCAATTTACGCTGTCACCGCCTCATTTTCTTACATAACCGTTATTTATAGATTGTAAAGTGAAACTATCGTTATATTGTTTACGTAATTCACTACATCACTTATGTGAAACTAGTTAAAAAATGATCGGCAAAAGATAAGCTAATGGAATTTTAACGTTACGGTTTCTGTTGACAATGGGTTTGATGTAACCATGACATCATGTATGGAATATTAAATTATACTCTTTATCCTGTGTACTACTTGTTAGGACTTAGACTTTACGGAGAGGGGGGGGGGGGGGAGATTCGAATCCCAAGACGCACTTCAACTCGGACGATTAGAATATCACTTGCTTCAATGGTAAATGAACACATCGTGAGGAAACCTGCATGTCGGACATTTCTCCATAATGTTCTCAAAGGTGCGTGGAGTCCACTAATCCCATAAAAATCAAACCCTTGCAAAAAAAAGTGGGAGGAGATCCATGCCCTACAGTGGGCTGCTAATAGCTCGTTGATGTGATGATGACGAGGACTGAAACCGAGCTATAACACTTTTCGTAAAGACCTCAGGGCAGTTATGATAAAACAATGTATAAAGATGTACCAACGTGTTATGATTTCGTCTGCAGATTGGTGAAGAAGGTATAGAGGAGTTTTTGGACGAGATGCGTCCCGCCCTCGCCGCAGGCGCTGTCGACAAATCCGCTTCACTGGACACGCGCACCGAGGTAATCTATAACTGTAAAAGGCTTTAGCCTGACTGACTGACTGACTGACTGACTGGCTGGCTGACAGGCTAATCTGGTGACAGGCTTCGTCCGTGGTTGGCTTCATTTCTACCGACAGAGTTGTGCCGCCGAGCGGTTTAGCGTTCCGGTACGATGTAGTAACCGGTACCTGTTATGGGTATAATATATATTGCACTCATACCCTTAACAAGTATGATCAGTGGCGTGCATGTTGCATTGATCAGGGAATACATAAAGCAGGAAAATGACAATAAATTTTAAAAATCTAATGTCATTTTCCATTTTAAAAATCTAATCTAATAAATATACGAGTTATATAAAAAAATTTGGGTAGGCAATGCTTTCGGGCATGTATGAAGTGCACGCCACTATCATATAATATATGCAGCTAACCGTTCTATAATTCCGTGTAGAGTTCTTCTGTATTGGAACAGAATTTCAAGATGAAAGGAAAAAAGAATGTAAAAATAAAAAAATGTCATTACATGACTTCCCTTAAATGAGGATTATAATTCTAGGATTTCAGACTAAATCACATAAAATAGTTTTTTTTTTAATATACCAAAATTTAAATTACTTAGTCCAAGTTAAGTTTATTAAGACCCCAATAAGTCGGTAAAATAAGAAAATCATTTAAACGGTTTTATTAGTTTGGTTTTTTGTCTCCTCCTGCAAAGGATAGTTTTTTGACATATTTTGTGCTCTGGTCTCCCTACGATTCTGTTATAAAAAAACGTCAGCTAAAATAACACTGAATTAGTCTATAATACTAATAGTAAGAACGAGGGTATTGTTTAGAGCAAGTAATATAAAGTAGTGTCTCCTTTCAGTGTTGCTCTTCGCTCGCGGTTCTATGCTACCTGCTCGAGGAGGATCTGAGCGCGATATTGGAAGTGATGAGAATGTTTGAGACCATATTCAGCGGGAGCTACCTAAAGGTGAGCAAGATCCTAATTAATTATAATAAATGCGATAATACTACCGACTAACTTTATTTTTGAAATAGTTGAAAGAACAACGAGTGACATACTTTTTATCTCGGGAAACCAAACGGTTTTTAAAGGATCAGGTACGATAAAATTTCTATCTATCTGTTTGAATGTCATTAGTCATTGTAAAAGCTAATTTACAATAACAAATTTTGCAATAACATCAGCACGTGGTAATGACATTGAATCTATATTACCAGTTGTACTTGTTGTTTGACGGCCGATTGGCGCAGTGGGCAGCGACCCTGCTTTCTGAGCCAAGGCCGTGGGTTCGATTCCCACTACTGGAAAATGTTTGTATTAGGAGCATGAATGTTTTTCAGTGTCTGGGTGTTTATATGTATATTCTAAGTGTTTATGTATATTCTAAGTGTTTATGTATATTATTCATAAACATATTCATCAGTCATCTTAGTACCCATTACACAAGCTACGCTTACTTTGGGGCTAGATGGCGAGGTGTGTATTGTCGTAATATATATATATATATTTTTTAATTTAAAAGCTAATTTACAATAACAAATTTTCCAATACATACTTGGCAACACCTAGCACGTGTTAATGACATTGAATCTATATTAACAGTTGAACGGATGGTTCAATGCCTTCGATATTATTGCCTGCGTGGCTTGGCCTTGAGTACGCGTCTCCGCCAGACGTTCTTTTTTGTATAAATATGATATACTGTGTATTTCCTACACACAGGATTTAGAATATCTTTATTAAAAGCTGCTAACTTTTACTGTTTCTTTGTAACGATTATAAATATTATGTTTATTTTTGTTAGGTTCAATTGAAAATTTAGATCAGGGGTTCTCAACCTTTAAAGCATGCGGCACACTAATAACTTGAGATTTTTTTTTTACGGCGCCCGCGCTTTACCTAGATTGTTGAAATAGATAGGATAGGTACTGGTAAGTTATGCAGAAAGGCACAAAAATAAAATACTCACTTTTTTAATTTAAGAAATAATTTTAACAAATCGTTCAACAAATAATTAAGCAAAAAAAAACAACCCCATCCCATAAATGTGATCTCTACACAATTTTTCATAAAAGGCAAATCAAAAAGTTAATGGCGGTGGAATTGAAATATTATTGTTAAGCCCTGATGTAGACGATTATAGAAAAACTTTATTGCAACACAACAGAATAGGAAACCACAAGGAAAACAGTAATAGTACTTAAATTAAAATCAAATTGAGTAGGCCTATCACAGGCACTTATGAAGCGTTCATTAATTTATTCTTACATAATTGTGAGGGGATGGTATCACCATCTCACAGTAAATTAATACTAAGCTATGAAGTTAGAACAATTCACTTCACACATTATAATACGATTTTTCTGTAATATTTCATTTGGTAATTTGTTGTAAAATGATATCCAATTACCCTTAAATTAATTACTAATTGTATGCAGCCTCGTAAAGAGAACTAAGCATTTCCGATAAATTATTTATGTGTGGGCCCCATTGAAGTTGATTTCATTCGGCAGTAAACTGTCGCTTCTAATATTTATAATGTAACAGTCCATTTTCTTTTTAATTTTTTTTATATTTTTATGGTGTTAGGGCTAGGGTGCAAAGGCAGCCTTATATGACGGCCGATTGGCGCAGTTTGCAGCGACCCTGCTTTCTGAGCCCAAGGCCGTGGGTTCGATTCCCACTACTGGAAAGTGTTTGTGCGATGAGCATGAATGTTTTTCAGTGTCTGGGTGTTTATATGTATATATTCTAAGTATTTATGTATATTATTCATAAAAATATTCATCAGTCATCTTAGTACCCATAACACAAGCTACGCTTACTTTGGGGCTAGATGGCGATGTGTATATTGTCGTTGTATATTTATTAAAAAAAAAAAAACTTTCTTATATTATATATTACTATGTCTGTATGGTTTCCAGGGCGACGGTAGCGTCAAAGTATCGGGCGCTGCCGTGGAAGAGGGCGCGTGGCACGCGGCGGCGCTGGACGGCTGGGCACTGTTGTTGGCACTGACAGAGCCGCAGCACGCCAGGACACTACTAGCCGAACGGCAGCCATCTTTCCTACGCCTTGCCGAAATGCTCGACGCGTGCAGTCTCGAGGTAATGTAACTCTTTTTAGCAGTTGTGACATCTAGACACAAGTTAGATTTGCCTCCCGTAATAAAAGCTGGAAGAGATCTCAAATTCAAATTCAAAAATTCTTTTCTTTGCATAAAACATTGTAGGTATACATGTTTAGTCATAATATATGTCATGCAAATCTTAATTTAAACAAATACATTTATTAAACAAAAAAAAAAACTAATCAAAATATGTTGGCTGAATATAAGAAAAATATCATTGATTTTACTGTATGGAACAATATATTTATAATCATGGATTGTAAATAAAAAAATAACGTAAATTAAATTAGTACCTAAAAAATTATATTTTATTATCCAAGAACTCTCTTACCGAGTAATAGCATTTATCAACCAACCAGTCATGTAATTTTGCATTCTCTTATAGAGATAAGCTTTCCTTTGTTCATATATTTATGTTTGTGTCACAATTTCTGGTACATACATAATAAATCATCATATCAACCCATTACTGGCCCACTACAGGGCACGGGTCTCCTCCCACAATGAGAAGGTTTTAAGGCCGTAGTCCACCACGCAGGCCCAGTGCGGGTTGGTGGGCTCCGCATACCTTTGAGAACATTATGTAGAACTCTTAGGCATGCAGGTTTCTTCACGATGTTTTCCTTCACTATTGAAGCAAGTGATATTTAAATTACTTAGAACGCACATAACTTAGAAAAGGTAGAGGTGCGTGTTGGGATTCGACCTAGGCCCTCTGAAAGTGAATTCGAGCTTTTACCCACTGGGCTATCACCGCTTCGATAAAATAAGATATTTATAGAAAAACTTATAGACAAATCCTATTATAATATTAAGGATTACAAGTATGATAAAAAAGATTTGGTATGAATTTCTCTAACTTCATGGCTAACATTAACTCGACTGTGAGATGATGATAACATAAAAACCCCTGGCCAAGTTTGTTGTGGGCTCTTCTTAGACCAGGGTGCGTTTGGAACCCTCCTAGCCTTCGTTTTATGTTAAACGAATGCAGTTATCACCATCACCTTACATTATTGTTAACATGTTAAATGTATGAACGGTTCGTAAGTGCCTGTGATAAGGTCTACATGAATTAAACATTATTTGAATTTGCATAATAAATAAAAAATAGCTGTAACATGTGCGTTTGTGCCCGCAGGTTCGCCTGGCTGCGGGCGGCGCGCTGGCCATAGCGCACGAGCGGGCGTGTGGCGACGACGAGCGCTTCGCGTGGGCCGAGGACGAGTTGCTGCCCAAATTGGAACAGTTGGCGCGCGACTCGCACAAGTTCCGCGCCAAGCGGGACCGCAAGGTGCAGCGGGCCACATTCCGCGACATCCTCAAGTACTTCGAGGTGAGTTTAGACCTGCCAGACCAGACCCTTTTTTTCCCCCACTACAGGTTAACCCTTGACTGCAATCTCACCTGGGGGTAAGCTATGATGCAGACATGGAGCGGGCTAATCTGTAAGGGAGTAGTCATGCATACTAAATTTGCGATACTAAGCGAATAAGCGATTTATAAAATACATATATATAAATATATACCACTTTGCACTATTCAGTATCTAATAAATCTAAGCACTCGCTATTTCATTGGTAAATAATTTAATTGCTGAATAAAATGTTTTCATTTAGGTTAAAAAACTCACCGAACACTTATCGGTGAGTTAAATTTTTCGTCAAATTAAGTTTACATGGCGCTTTGTCAATGCTATGTGCATTTGTGATTGACGTGCATATCAGTCCGTGTTTTTGTGTGCGTGCTATATTTAAACGTGTAATATGCATGTTCTTAATAAATAAATTAAATAGACATTTTAAACTAAGATTTTCGTGATTAATCAATATTTCTTAAATAGAGTTCAACGGGTACATACAACGATAATATTTTATTTGAGTCCCGTCGTGACCACGATCCATGCAACTGGGTCGGAATATCGACAAATCCAAAATATTATGCAAATCGTGGTATGTACCCGTTGAACTATATTTAAGAAATGTAAATTAAATAGATTATGAACTTTAGGTGTCTAGTAATAAGGTTGTTAATAATTTTGCAGGAGGGCAGCGTAGAGTCGGAGCGCATGCGCGTGGGCGGCGACACGGTGACCTTGTGCTCGTGGTCGACTCGCATCGCGTACGGCGCGCTGGCCGCCGCACTGGGCGCCGGCCTCAACGCACTGGCGCCGCACTGTGCGCCGCTGCGCCTGGCACTGCGGTTGTCCCCGCACCCCGCGCTTGACGTCATCATGCCGCAGGCCAAGCTCAACAAGCTGCAGCGGGTGAGTGCTGACACTACTAAACTCTCTTGGCTCTTTTTATCAATGCATGTCTACTACTACTGCTACTACTGCATGTCAGGTCAACGGCCTCTGTTACTAATAAGGCTCCTCTGTCCATCTGTCTGCCTGCCTGTACGTTCACCAGGTTTATCAAAATTCGTAATCCATTCAAATGCGAAAGTGTCTGTCTGTTTGTTTTTTTTTTTTGGTTCTTTGTTTGTTAGTTACCTATGTTCAGCTCAACCGGTGAATAGATCTTGATAAAGTATGCCATTCTGGGCATAGGATAATATTTGCCTCGGCAGTAAGTTAACTCGGCGGTTAGTTAACTCCTGAATTTAAAAACTAACATTGGTTAACCTTATGGTTTAATCGCTTAAGTTTTCTTTGCGAAGTTTGTATCCTTGAGACGGCCATAGAAAAAACTGAAAATTAAAGGGGGATTTTGAAGTAGCAGTAAAATTAAATCTACTTTATCAATATATTATTTCGTACATACCTTAGTTTAAGCTTAAACCTCGCCGCTACATAAGTATTTGTACATATAACTTATCTTAATATTGCGTTGTTTCCAGCATCTACAGAACACGGCAGCCTGCAAGGCGCGTACGGTCGCGCGGAACAAGAGCCGCGATAAGCGATCCGCGGCGCTCTCGCTCTGAACGCCACCAAGTACCACAGTGACAGCTTCCACTCACCACGACGGGCGCGGCGATAGTTGGCAGTGTGCGCCCACCATTAGCAACGACACGTTAGTTTGCGGATTTAACAAAACCTCTTTCGCAATGTAGCATTTTGTTTTTACATCGTAAATGTACGGCTCAGTGCCAATAACACTAAGAAATAATTACTTTACCAACATCATATTAAAATTATAAAATTTCAAGGTTACTTTCGTAACTCGAAGCATTCATTTTAAATCCCTATTACGTATCCAAACTTTATTTTCACGGTCAACTAAATGGGATACCCATTGCGCTACTTCTCACTATCGCAAAGATAAATAAAATAGATATATATTAAGGTACTTGTCTTCTCAAGGAAATATTCTAGGACAGCTTATAAACTCCCAAACATGGATACTATTTTTATGAATTGACATAGACCCAGTTTCCCCAATGCTTTGAAATTATTAAATTTAAGCTTAATATTATAGTAGGTATATAAGTTATATACCTTTAAAGAAAGGGCGCATTGAAAGAGGTTTTCATAGTCGAACTTGTTTAATGCTAACAGCGTACTAATAAGTACCAAAGAAAACTTCAGTCTGTTATGGTTGGTGGTGCCCAACCGCCCGAAATCAAAGTTCAACGAAAGTCGAACGAATGGTCTTATAATAATTTTTTGAAGTAACATTTTAGTTTTATCTCTTTCCCGAGAATTTCAGAGACAACATCCAATATGTATCGTTCATGTTTTATACCTCATTTAGATTCCAACTGCAATAATAGATATGGTGCCCGCGTTATGAACCGAGTCGTCGGGCATTAAATCATTGTAGTCTATCTCACTCGCACCCATTGTTATTAACATTTATGACCTGACGACTATTCATACCGTGGGCACTATAGTTTAATAACTAAAACAAAATAATCTATGTATAAAAAACGATTATGTCAATTCTCTGTAGAGAAATATATAAACTAAACTAAATTGGCAGGTCTAAAATTAATTCTATCCTATTTATAATGTAGAAAAGAATAACACTTGTTAGGTGTTTGATAAAATTATTAGTATTTTAATAGTAGTCTTATTTATATCATTAAATAGGTTTAATAGTATAACGTTGATATTTTATAATTAAGTAAAATATAATTAAACTTGTAATTGACTTAGTGTCAAAATACTAAATGTTTCAGTGGCACGCTACTATATTGAATATTAACAATAATCTTATATAATTTTATTTGACTAGTTAAGTGGATCGGTAGGCTATTGCAGGTGATCTAATTTATTGAAGCGTTATGTTGATCTTCATTCATTCTGCAAGTGAATGACGTAGAATTGTGTTATATAGTAATACTAAAATAGTAAAACGAATTGATGTTAAATATAATATTAATAAAGCAATGATGAGTGAAGTGAAAATAATGAGTGATATTGTTCATAATTGTGAACTCCCTTCTAATACAGCAAGTTGGTAGTCTACTATATTTAGACCGGTCAATTTAGTTTAGCTCGTGAGATTTTTTTTACAACAGAATTGCTACAATTGTTTTATGAGTTTTAACATATCTAAAGTTAAAGCACGAAAATCTATGCCTTTGAGCAGAGCTAGCTAACTGATAATACAATCGCGTCGACTTGACTCTACACTTATGAGAGAGCGGTTTGATAGATGTTCACAAATCGGTTTGTCAAACGACACCGGTTTAACTAAAATGAACAAGTTTTATCAAGCTGCGGACGTGCGGGTGACGCACATAATCTTAGTGTTTGTTCGCGTATACACAATATCAAAAGTATGGAGTTTTTGTGAACAAACAATTCTTTTTCAAATTTCGTGGCGTATACTAGGCCCTGATTATCCCATGGTATAGAAATTTAAACTACGTAGTTTGATCTGTTGGAACGTTAAACTGTAACGTGCAACTAAAATTGACCTAATGAGTTTACAAACGTTTTACCAAGGAAAGTAAAGCTGACTGTAAAAAGGTGAACGAATTTGCACATTAAAATAAGGTAACATAAGATCTTTTTTCCTCTTCAGATTGCTTCTCATAGAAAATCATTGATTTACACAAATTACATTAAAATTGGTGGTGAGAATATGGGAACGTTCGACAATAGAATTAAATATAATTTTAATTAAATGAAATATACAAAATCGCGAATGACGGATTCCGTCATAGTAATATTATATTTTATTTACAACTATAATTATACATTTTAGATTGTCCGCACCATTCGTTGATGTTGCTATAACCATTGTGTTTTGTTTAGCTAATATATTCAACTTACTCCTAAACTTGGATTAGGAATTGTCATTGCGGACTATATATTAACTGCCATTCAAACCAAGAAGTAAATTGTTGGAAAAAAAAAATTGTGTTATTAGTTTTGAAAAAAACCTCACATTCTTTATTTGAGGTCTCATAAATTATTGAAGGAATTTTTTGTCTCCGTTCATATCTTAAAATCCTGATTATGAATCAAAAACAAAATTAATTAGTGTCATATTTTATGGATGAAATATATGAAAGAATGGTGTCATTTAGCAAAAGCTAAAACAGAATAAAAACCGAACCTGTTTCAGCATATTTTTTTGTATTCTTTTATTTACTGTATTTTATTGTTCAAAGAGGTGTACTACAATTAAAGCTTAAAATTTAATTCAATCTTCGTTCGTTAATCGGGTCGCAGTATTATTTAGTGGAAAAATATACAAAGATTTTTATTTCCCCTTTTCGAAGTGGATTAAAAAAAACTGAACTCAAATCGAGATTTTAAGATGTGGAGTGTAGAAAAATCACGAAACAGTCTGTCAGCACTTGTGCGCTAATTTACTTCTTGAGATTTTACAATTTTATTTATTTTAATTAAAATGTTATATTTTTTGATCGTTGTTTACGCTCATGTTATTGATTAGTCCAATTGCTAGAATTCTCAGAGCAGGGCCACGGATTCTGGCTTGTCACATCAGCATAAACCGTGGCCCTGCCGCTTGATGATTGTTTGATATTTAATTGATTATATCTAAATGATGTTAAAAAATCAAGTTTGGAGTAAGAGCCATTCTATGTTGGTTGATGAAATGTTTTTTTTTTAATTTTTTACTATTTGTGCAGCACCCGTGTTACCAAACTGTGATTATTTTCTTTTATATAACACATTCGCAAGACCATTATTCTATTTTAGATAGATTTTAGATTTATATTATGATAATGTTAACATATTTTCATCCCAGTCGTGAAATGATGGCGTCAAATCTCTACGGACTTTATATGAGAGGACATGTTGACGAAGTATGTTTAGGGTAAAAATAACACTTGTGTTAAAAAAATATATAAAGTTTTTTTTTTAATTAGCATGTTTCTTTATTTTGTACTAAAAATTTATGAAAAGATTAAGAATGCAGTCATCCTAATTGCAATTTACAAAAATTAAAATTAACCTGATGTTATGTAGTAATGAGGACATGATGACACGAGACTAGACACGAGTTTGGTACTAGGGGCGCTGTACTGGTACTATAAATTCAGGTGGATTTAAACGATTTAGCAGTACATACATCTCATTGTATATTTTTATAAACTTCTCTGTAAATATTATTTTGACTTGTGTTTCTCTGCGGCCAGATCTTTGTACATTAACTAGGCTAGTGCACGGAATTTTGAAATAATATTTATTGTGAGAAAATTATTGTTTCCTTTATCTGTTTACCCCTGTAGATTACCCTCGAATACTTAAAATTATACTTCGCAAAGGATTTTGTAACGAAATCTATGTGCACACCAGTCGCAGGCGCGTGGTTGGCAAAAATAAATAAATTATATCAGATTAACGGGTTTCTTTATAGACCAGAGAACCCAGCTTGAAACATGAACTCTCCAACACGCGATCGAAAAATCACTACGTACTTTTTGAAAATTATGATATATACCTGATTTTGAAGCTTTTTGAAAAAGATATGAAACACACATGCATCATTTATCATAATTTGAGCGTAATGACATAGCAGACTAGTATAACAACGTACTATTATTGCACACAAAAGAAGGCAAATGTAATAAATACCATTAGACGTTTAGTTTGTGTATGTGGTGCAAGGGACTTTCTACCACCGCTTAAAGCTATGTTATTTTAATATTATTGACACTTTTGTATCGTTTTAGAATTATAAGCTTTAATTTAGGAACTTATCAGGGTGTCATATGAAACCATCATTTTAAAAGAATACTGCTTAAAGAGATAGTAGTATAACTAGAACGCGCAAAGGTGTTTGGTGTACGACAACGTCTTATAATTCGATGAAGCCGGCTGCACGAACGAAAAAACATGACGTATGCGGCGTTACCTCGCTCTGAGGCGTTCCATTCAAGGCTTGAAGTGCTAGCGAGAGCGCGGAACGAGCGACAAAGAGGCACAGTCGGCCTCCGCGTTCGACATCTGTCTCTCTCCTACTTGAGTGAGCGATGCCTCCGCGTGGACAGCTTCTATACAATAAAACATTTACATGTTTTCGGCAAGGATGAAGTGCAGTGAGGTGTCAATTGTTTATAGCAACGATAATATCTATCAAACAAATAAAATTAAAATTTTCTTTTGAAAAATGCAACCATTCCATCAGTATTTTCTTACGACGTTGTCACGTTCAACTATCATCAGTAAGCAGACTTTACAGACAACCAATTTTTTATCAATAAATTTACTCTTCAATCGCCTCGCACGCAGGCAATATTATTGTCAATATGCAGAATCAATAACATTGACGTGTGTGCGAGCAGCCTAGGGCTATGGATATAATGAAACAAGAATAAACACATGACTAGCTTTATTATCAGACAATACATATATACCGTCCTCGCTTACTGCTGAATAATATACAACAACAAAATACATCGAGATGCTTACAATCTAACATACATCCATCTTGGACCACACTCTTTAAATGCAATAATGGTTTGATTTCGATTTAAAAAAAAATAGTACCTATTTCGGATTTTCATGTTACAAGTTGAGGGTCTGACTTTTACACTTGTTAAATATGAATGAATAAAAACTCGTATTGTGCACCACAAGAACGTGATACCTAGATAGGGTACAATTTGGCCTTGTTTGTTGACAAAGCGATCTGTCCCAGACAACGATAAAAGTTTTATGTTTATTACTTTTTCACCATTGTAAAAGTAATACACATAAAACTTTTATCGATCTGCCGAATTAAAGCTTAATGACCTTTGGCCACAGCACTGCAATTTAAAATAATCATTGGAATGTGAGCTTTATATCAAGTTGACTTTTCAAAGTTTTTGGGCCAATAGCACTTCAAGAAAGTATCTACGAGTATGTCACATTATGTAAAGTCTACAGTCGAGTGCTTGCTTTAAATTTAATTCGAGTTGGCGTAGAGTTTATATTGGGCCATACGTTCTTATACCAAGGGTAAAGATCAAATTCTATAGAAAATATATGTTTCTATAGTTTATATAAACCAGTCACATGATTTTGCTTTATCTTTCCATACAATTGCCTGTCTGCACTTGTATTATCATTTCCCAAATTACCTTCATCGGAAGTGTTTTGAATGAAATATGACAAGAGTTTATAAAACTTCCACTTCCAAACACCAAAATCATCTTTCTAATTTGATTATTTAAATAATTTTCGCGAGTTTCTATGAAAACGCACACAAAACGCTTAGAAAAATCGATTGTCACGATGTTCTTTCAGAGTGTAGTCCATACAATTCGTTGTAAAATTTTTTTATATCTCCACCTCGGAACAAATCGTAGACCTTACCTAGCTTGGTAAAAAAGTTAAGCTCATTTTTCAGACGTATAACTGTAGCTAAAAACAATTATAATAGTAACATATTCACAACCTATAATTTATTTTCTATATACAGTGTAAATTTTCGAACCTCGGCAAAATCTTAAAAATAGAATGTAGAGATCAGTATAAAGCTGGAGACAAACGGATCTCACGTACGCAGAAC
This sequence comes from Pararge aegeria, assembly GCF_905163445.1. Taxonomy (NCBI): domain Eukaryota; kingdom Metazoa; phylum Arthropoda; class Insecta; order Lepidoptera; family Nymphalidae; genus Pararge; species Pararge aegeria. Next base: position 2,452,173 of record NC_053187.1, read on the forward strand.
GTGCAACACATTATGATATCGGTACTCTTGATTCCATATGAAAATCTTTGCAATGGGAACCCACGCATATGCGATCACACTCTTCCCACGCAACGACGACCTGCGACGTCCACATCGGCATCGGAAGGTGGAGGGGATGTTCGTAGGCTAACCCACGCATGTGTCCAATGAGATTTTAGAACTAACACGTAGCACGTCACAAGTTCGTCCTTAGTCTGATGCCAAATTACGTTGCATACGCGGGACAAGAGTGCAAAATAATTCTTCCACCTTACATCGCTTACATCGCGTACGTGCAACCAGTTTGTCTCTACCTCAAAAATACGTTATTAATGACGTCATGGTAGTTTTGATTAGAAAAAAAATTGACAAGCACTTTTTTTATTTGATAGCGCTTGACTGCAATCAAACCTAATGGTAAGTAATGATGCAACCTAAGGTGGAGCGCGCTTTCCTAGAAGATGCGTATTCACTCATGATTTGAAGGTACTCATATTATAAGGAAAATGGAAGCTGGAATGGAATTCCGGATCATTACGGAGCGAATCACAAAATTAAAACTGTATATTAAAGTTGTTATTGTTACAATCTATAAAAAAAAATTGCCAATGTTCGAAAAGTAACCTTGTATACTCTAATGTAGTGAATATGTCGGAAATCGGATTGTCTGAACGCACGTTCCGAATAGCGACCAGTCCCGTCCAGTAGCCTGTTTGGAGGGCATGCACAGAGTATGCGCTAAGTGAGCAGATGAAAATGATGGATATATATATAATGCTGTATTTAATCCTACTCCAAGAAAATCTAATACCAGTGTATATACTGTGATTTTTAGATTTTTAAGTTAACAAAGGTAATTACGGCGTCCTGTTTTGAATCTACCAATTCCTTATTGAGGTTTATTTTTGTAATAAATTATTTTATTCTCACAATATTTACGTATGTAGGTAATATAGGTGCAAATTCTGGTGTCCACAAATCACGAAAATAAAAGCTATTGAAGCAATATGATACAATACCATACTGAAAATGGATTTGTTAACTTTCAAATTGACTTACGTCACTTTTGACATAACGGACTACACGCAATTTAGTGCGTACTTGCGACTGCGACAGTTGATTTTCATACAATACTTAATAGGTGTAAATATTTCTTAGGAACTTAAAATGTATACAGCTTCAAAATAAACAAAGTGTATTTTAGCTACAGTTCGCCTGTACGTTATCAAGACACTCATTACATATACCTACATTAAACATGTATATGGGTACATTAACTACTATGTGATATAATAACATTTATTATGCGAACTTCACTTAAACTGCCGGGTTTGGAATAATTTTACTAAAAAGAGATACATGTAAAATCATAACCAAGTGTGAACTTTATAATGAAATTCATACACCACCCAAAAGTGATCGAGTTGTGTAAATACTTGTCGTTTAAGTTCGTTTATAATATTTTAAACCTCACGGAAATTAAAGCATTAGATGAGAGATTGTGACATTTCCCTAAACGACGTATAATTTTTTGTATCTCCTTTAGTTTAGGATTTTTCCTAACCATTCCAATCAACACCTTAACACAGTTGTAGTAAAGTTCACATTCGTACAACATCCATTTAACTACTTATAGTGCAATTTCGAAATACATGAATAAATAAATATTTCTGACGATAAATCGACTCGACGAATTTCGACACTATTAAGGCAATAAGATATAGCTATTTCTTTTACTATTTATTTTTGTAGGCACGAGTGATCTGTTTGTGGGTGTTAACTATTTTCACTTAACCTTAAAATATTGTCATCGTAGTTCAAGATTCTAGTCTCGAGTCTTAGACCTTGTCCAGAAAGGGTTGCGTGAGTGTAAATTCGCGTTATAATCTCAGGCATTACATCCTTTGATATAAAATTCGAACGTTTGTAATCGTTCGAGTGTCGAGACAATTAAGACAGAGTAATATGAACCTAATGAAACTCATTTTTAAGTTGCAATTTCGGTACTACTAATTTTATTTCGCAAACTTTCGTCAGAAAGCGCAAGACTTTGGGTCCATATTACTCTGCAGTTAAAAGTTTCAATAAACCGTTGATAGTTGTATGTAGGTACAAAGGTATTGGAAGCAATGATCGCCCTTCTGGATAAGAACTTAGTGAGATACTTCTTTTCGTACTCTTAAGGACATGTTCATGATTACATTAATTTCACAACTTTAGTAACAATTATTTGCTCTAAAACACAACCGTTTATTTTTACATTCACTGTACCTCCAAAGAGGTAGGGCCCTTATTATTATGACATTGTAACCTGCTCCGGAACTCCCATTTTTTTATGTTGCAATGGTGTATCTGCACAGGTTTATTTTCTGTATAGACGCGATCATAAAATGCTTTAACTGAAGCAAGACAATCTGGAGCTCTTGGATGGGGCATGGCAGTGTATTAATCTCATACCCGTTATCGGTTTCTAAATGGCACCCTCTTGGTATCAGAATCGGCTCAATCGGCTTGAAACCTAGTTATCTATACTGATATGCTTCCACCGACTGGAGCTTAGTTGCATGTGCGACCATTCCGTAGATATAGTGACCGAGCGTTTACCAGGAAGTTACCAAAAAAAAAACCGGTCTTTTTTTGAACGCGAAGGCTTTTGCTGTCAAGAAAGTTTTAGCGCTTTAGCGCCTGGTTCGACGTAGTAAGCCCGTACAAAATCGTCTGAAGCAAGTTGCTCGCGCGATATTAGCTGTGCGTGGACATATCGTAACGCTTAGATGTCATAATAAGGGCCCTATTAAGATAAGGCATCAACATAGGCGACACAGAGTAACATCCACGAGCAAGAGTAACGCTACTACGACTACACCTTCCCCCAAAATCATTTCTGAGCATTCCTTCGAGGCGTGCTTTATATACATCGACATATTAACTTTATTGGAATAGTCGTGTTAAACTTGCTCGCAGTGATGCCACTTTAGTACGTTATACAAAATCATCACGGTTACACCTATTCAGGGCCCTGATCCTGTATTAGATTTTAATATTAACTATACACGAAATGCATTTTTGTAACGTTTACTTTTTACAATTTTTCAAATACTTGGCGAATTTTAAATTTTTTGTCATTAACAGTGTTACAGTAACAATGTTATACTGAATTTAGGGCCCAGACTAATAGACATTTATTAAACATTTATTATTTTATTATATTCATTATACTATTATAATTTATAAGGAATGTGATAGAATTGTCGAAGGAAACTACGTTAATAATAACTTTAAGCTTTATACAGAGTGGTAAATATGAAACGGTATAGTAGAGTCAAACTTCAAGGTCGTCGCCATTATTCGCTTAGAGAGGACAAGATAAAAAAGTTATGATAAAAAAAGAATATTTAAAACTTATCTAAGTGCGAAAATAATATTCAATATAATAAAAACATAATCGTATACTTGAGTCATTTGTAATTTTGTAGATTGTAGTGGGTTACTCAAAAACCATTAGCGTTTCGGTTTCACATATAAGTCTCAGAGACAGTAAATAATGTACCTTTAAAGCCTCTGAAGTATTATTTCGGTTTTCATTTAATCGTTGTATAAAGCGGTAATACTTCATAAAGAGTTATTGCACAAGTTCAAATTACCACCCTGTATATTACAGATCAATTAATCGTACTTTCTTATATTACCTATACGTAAAATTCTGGAATTCATTTTGCATTATAATCTTTTAGAGCCTTAAACTGGACCTGAAAGTTGTTTCATAAGTGCTATTTAAAAATCATTTTTTTTCTTCCCAAAAATCCATATACACATTATTTTATACTATCTCTGGACCATGTTAAACCTTCAAACCTTTTTAGCTAGTTTTTTTAATACTTAATATCCGATATGTAAAAAGTAAAGACCTACAATTTGCAGAAACTTTCTATTTACTATATTGATATGAGATAAGGCCATATCAAAATCGTCTCCAGTTAATCATGAAAAAGTTATGTAATATAAACGTTTTAACCGATGGAAAGCACAGTTGTATCGTGCACATATTTGCGTCGTGCTTGCGACCAATCACAAATCGTCACGAAGTGTCACCAAGCCTTGTGATTGGTCGCAATATATTTACGCCATGGTTTGGTCTCTCAGATCCCTTCGACCCATATATATAGAGGAAAATGCACGAGCAGTGCACATTGCGGGGTCGGACGGGTCAACTCGGCATTTATATAACACGTTTAAGAAACCTAGACGTTGCCAAGCTAATATACAAACTCCATGTGAACCGACTTAGCTATGAAGATAACGATTGAATATAACTATTTTATATAAAAAATATAAAGATCGAGGGCTACTACAAAGGACCCTTGGCTTTAGCAGGGAACTAGACAGAAACGGACAAGACCTTGGAGTGTGGGAGTCCATTTGTACAGCATATAATCTGTATGTCCAGCAGAGGTCATCCATCGCCTGAAATAACGATGAAAAATGATCAAACATTTGTGCCATACATTTCTGTATGAAAAGATACAATTCTGTGTGTATTTTTGCTTTGTAAATAGGCGACCCGAGTTGAAAAATAATTTATAATAGGTCTGGTCTTTTCTGGTATAAGATATTTTTATGAATATATTTCTCCATATAACTTTAAAGAGGTATGTACATTTGAATAAAATGTATGATTGCGAGAGCGTTAGTTAACATGTAGTAGCCCTTATAGGAGAAGGAAATTTTGTTAAAAATTTAAATTATACATTTCGAAAAATATTACGTGCGTGCGTGCATCTTTTGAGAAAATATTGGGTATATACTTAAAGTGTACGTAAATCTAAAATAGCCTATCAAATAGGTAGAATTTCTTACTTAATAAGTACTTTTACGGTAATATAAATTGGAACAACAATATTTAAAATGTGTTAGTGTATATTCTGGTGAACTAAAACTAAACGAAATTCCAGTTAGTTCATCTCGTTCTATCCATTAAAATAAGAAAGGAAATCATTATTACACAGTTTTACTTTGGTCTGACTTTTTCTGTAGGTTTATTAAACGTTTTTAAATCTTGAAATCAAGTTATTATAAAATAAATTGCGATCAAGCCCATCTATTTTAATAGACGAACAAGAGATGCAATAAAATTAGAAAGCTTAGTTTGAATTCGAATTCAACACTTGCGATTCAACAACAATTTCAACAATACATGCGTCCTGAAATAAGAGGTCAACTGGCGAAATTGTTGATGAAATTGATGTCACGAAACTAATTTTACGCCACTAATTTCGTAATATAAATCAGACTTAATTAAAAACAGTTTATGTACAAAGACTGAGCAAATAAAAACATTATTCTTTGGTAATATGCACAAAAATAAATATACATGTATAATTAAATTTATATACAACGACAGTTTCTGTCTTTACGTAGTTATGAAGTTGTTTTATACATTCATTGACCGTCAAAGGTGTACAACAATTATTTTACAGTGTACCTATACGAATTTAATTTATTTAAAAAGTGCATCGCCCGGCATGCCATGTGATAGACCTAATCTAAGTTATTCGCTGTGACATTGAGTCGTAACCATGTTTGAACAGCGATATGGGCTTAGGCTATATATCCATACAAGACGGGTAGAATTTCTAATAACAAAAAACCTGAGTATCTGAATGATCATATTTATAACTTGCAAGTTCTTGTAGGACTTCTTTAAATGTAATTTGTACTTATAGTCCATTCACTTTATCTTGTCCCCGATATTATAAAGGGGACAAGGTATAGTGAATCGACTGTAGTAACAATTTTAATGTCACAGAGAATCAGAGTAGCATAACAGACACGAAAATATTGTATGTGATTACCTTTAATATACTATATCTACTCTTTAACGAACTTCTTTCTTAGCCTTAAAAATACCGGAATAAATAAAGGTATTTATAAAAAAATACCAATCTTTAAAACTTTACTAAATTTTAAAATCAATGCAATCTTACATGCATTTAATTAATTTTAAAACGATTCAATTCTGGTTCTCCTCACATATTTGTGTTAAAGCAAATAAACAAACTTCGAAGATTTAAAAATACAGCATTAGTCTCCATAAAGACACAATTTCATCGATAGGCAAAAAATTTAAACAAAACAATTTTTTTAATTGGTTATAAATTATTTCCCATCGATAATATGATATTATGTCTTGTAACACACAATTTCATACTATGTGCTTTATAAAAAATGGAGGTTCTAACAGTATTTAATATGTATACCTTACAATTTATTTACAACAATACCGAGCCTTTTTACATAATAGAGTAAGAGACGCCGGCAAGATCGGCAATCAAAGAAATACATAAAATAAAAATAGCTGCTCAGTAATGCTCATATCAGCAGTTCTGCTACGCTGGGATCCAAACGTTACCTTGTAATTAGACTATCCATTCTTGTCAAAGAAAATTGTCTAGCCGTTTAAGAAGTTTCACATTAATATAACTTTTCGTGTGTTTTTTCTATCATCCAGGTTAACGTTAACTAACGTTAATTAACGTTAACTTCCAGGTTAACGTTAAAGATAATTGTTTTAACTAAAGGGTTCAAATATGCCCGGATTGTTCATTATTTAATTTGTCTAAGTACTAAACAATCTGAAAAATCGTTGTGTGTTTTTACAGTAATGCTACAGATAATCTAGCACTAATGTATTTATGTAATAGATTTATCGCCAATGTCTCTCAGTCTACATACAGCATCTGTAAATGACTAGATATTACGAGGGTATTCATTTTTTATTCACAATAGATGTAAGTTTATCGCACATTACGTATTTTTCAGTATCCGAGTGCTGCAAACGCGAATGACGTGACATCTATCACCACACTTTTGTTAGGTAGGGGCTTTATTTACGAATAGTTCAATTAAAATTTCAACATTAATTTTGTATAGAGAAAACAGGTGATCAACAAGTAGGAACTGTGAAAAAATATAATTCTAGAAATAAATGCTTAACTTATTTCTTTATAATAATAATAATAAATATACTACGATAAATATATATATATAATAATAATGAATATACTACACATCGCCACCTAGCCCCAAAGTAAGCGTAGCTTGTGTTATGGGCACTAAGATGACTGATGAATATTTTTATGAATAATATACATAAATACTTAGAATATACATATAAACACCCAGACACTGAAAAACATTCATGCTCATCACACAAACATTTTGCAGTTGTGAGAATCGAACCCACGGCCTTGTACTCAAAAGCAGGGTCGCTGCAAACTGCGCCAATCGGCCGTTCTTTAAAATTAATGTATTCATGTTAAAAAATACTAATATGATTCTTCAGCTCCAAGTAACGAAAACACCTAAGCTTTTTGCTGTGGGGAGGGACTATTTCTCCCCCAGTAATAACCAAAGGCCTTATTCGTTTTACAAGTCCTTCCGCGTTACCAGTGAATTCCTCCTGAAACGATATGAATGACGTCATACGCATTCTTTCACAAGCTCAACACTATATATGTACCGAGATCACGAAAAAAGCATCGCTTACGTCTCCTCTCGTAATGTGCGACAAGCTTTATTACAATTTATACCTTATTTAAAAATATTTTATTTTCACATATAAATATTTTAAGTTTTTGAACTCGACCAGAGTGTCTCTTTATAACACATAACACCAAACTGTTTTGAGTATATCATAAAATGTTAAGTTTGATTAGATTGCACACTTAATTTTTTTCCATAGAGGACTGCGTAGTTATATTCTTCAACTTTTCATTGCTGTCCCATTTGCTGGATGAGTAAATTACACTCAAACATCCTGAAATGAATAGAAAACAACATTATGTTATGGGCACATATGCATGAAGCTACCCCTAGCACAAACAAATTCCAATTTATTTTATTTACTAGCTTCTGTCCTAATGTAAAGAAGGCCTAATATAAGCACTGTTGAAACGTCAAGTCTGTCTGTTTGTAGTGAGTCTACCACCGGTTCGGAAGGCAGATTCTACCGAGAAGAGGCCGGCAAGAACTTCAGCAGTTGTTCTTTTCGAACATCAACATTATATATTTTACATTTAAACATTCATCTATGTATTTTATGTGTATGTTTTAATAAAAATATGTATTTAAGTTTATATATTGATATATATACGGATATTTATATAGATATATATAAAGATATTTGTTTTAACTATATATATATATATATATATATACTACATATATATATATATATGTATATATATGTAGTATTAGTATGTATTGTATATGTAATGTATACAATTAGCCCAATTTGAGTATTGCACTTGGGTACACATTGCAGGTTGTCTCGAGGAGATCGCTTCAAGCGATAAGGCCGCCTTTGTGCATATGTATATTATCGTTGTTTTTTTTGTTAACCTGGCTTTATATTTGTATGTGCAATAAAGACTTTTTCTTCTTCTTCTTCATTTTTCTATCATGTGAGACATGAAAGCGGAGTCGGATGCTTCCAAGCAACCTTGTCATTAAGAAATTCATAAATTATAAGTATTGTAACTAATGGATATAGCTCTTTCGATACCATACGAATCGCAGTTTACTCAAACGAGAACGAATAAGTGAACTCGTGGTGTAATTTGTCGTGCTGTAATCCTGTGAATACAACTTACCAGCGCTACTCGTCGCTCTTGGCTCGCTTGACGTCTGGCGGCTCGTCGTCTTCGTCCTCCCACTCCCAGTCCTGTTCGCCGTCTTCCTCTTCGGGCTCGCGCGGGGGCTCCTCGGGTAACTCGTCGTCATCGTCCTGAGAAAATATTTGTTCACACAACTAGCTCGACAATGCCTTATTACATATCCTTGTATTGATTATCGCTCTGACCAGGTTGCTCTTCTAATAATTTTAAATGACAATGTGAGATGGTGATAACAAAAAAAAACACCCGGCTAAGTTTGTTGTGGGATTCTTCTTAGGCCAGGACGCTTTTGGATCCCTTGTAGCTTTAGTTTTAAGTTTACGAATATGGTTATCGCGATCATCTCACTACTGTGTACTTCTCATGTAATGTACGCATCAAAATTCTAAATTCATTTATTTTGAGTAAACCTACTTTGTTGCTTGCGATCTATGCCGGCGCCCGTAACGTAAGACATTGCTTTACGCCCTTGTTGAACAATCTACTAATAGTTCTTTCCAATCGCATGAACAAGCAACCAAGATGTGGCCTTTAATATGGTCAGGTCTTTATCGCATTACTAGTAGAAAGTTATTGAGAATACATATCTTTAGTCTGAAGAATTATAATAGGAGACAAAACAGCGGTGTGAAAAAAGAACTTTTTCTCAAACATGCTTGCTTATTTGAGTATTATTTTGACAACCGTCTTCGAGATAAATCGTAATTGTTGTACTGGTCCAATAAATGCGAACAGCAGTCGGCGAAAGTTTAAACAATATCTATATATGCCGTGGTTTCGCGTGGTTTAACCAAATAAATAACATAGAAAACTCTTACTATCGAATAATTTAAAAATGGAACGACCTTTTACTGCGATCATGGCAATAAAGGGGGTAACTTATCAAAGGTATTATTTAAATTTCGAAGTGGCTTGCAAATAGAAATCTGTATATTGGAAAATAAAAATAAAATTATATTTTAAATAATCTAGATTGTCTCTGCTAAATACATTAAAATTCCTATGAGCGAAAGCATTAAAATAAAAGCCCCATATAACCAATGAGCGAGACAAAGCGAGAGCGCGTGTACGAAGACAAGATTGGAGCACGATCGTGATATTTTGGCGCGTATAGAGAAAAATTAATAGAAAATAAATTTTAATAAATTTAATATAAGAATAGTGTTAAAAATTTCAATAAATATAAATTAATAATAGTGTGAATAAAAAATATATTTTATTGTAAAAAAAAGCGTGGGGTGCATGGTGTCAATAGTTATAAATATTTTATTGACAGATATGAGTAGAGTGATTATTATTTTGATAATATCTTAAAAAGCACCCCACGCTTTTTTTTAAATAAAATATATTTTTTATTCACACTATTATTAATTTATATTTATTGAAATTTTTATCACTATTTTTAATTTAAATTTATTAAAATATTTTCTATTTTTTAGTTCGGTTTTTTATAAAAAGCGTGTTTTTTAGTTTTTTTTAAACTATTATTTATTTTCTACTTTTTAGTTTGGTTTATTTTAAACTGTTATTTGATCTAATCTACTATCAATTCCGTGATTTTAAAAAGTAACAGCTAACGCCCTCTACCATCTAGTAGCTTAATGTTTTCTGTGGTATTTGTTAGGTACGCGAACGCCATCTGTTGGAAACGCCATAGGTTTTTTACATTTGGGTCTAGGGTTTTTTACATTTGGGTCTAGATGGCGCTGTAGTAATTGTAATTAATAGTTCGAAAAAACTAAAAAATCTTATTTTTTATATTGAAAATTGGAATAATCTTCTCAGATCAGTGTATTGTCATCGATCCTCGATATTTCTACAAAGTTTATTTTGTGATTTACATTTCGGAATAGTCGAGCAAATTTTAAAAGAGATATTTATTATAACGCAAGCTCGGCTTTTCGGCTTATATTATGGCTTATATACCGCCACTGGTGTTGGCCACAATTATTGATGGGCTTACGTATTTACACGTACGATTAATACAGAGGCCAGTCCTCAGTGGCGTGCATAAAGGTTATGCGCAGGGTATACAGTTTATATAAAATGTATAAAATCTCCATTACGAGTTATAAAGAACTTAAGGATAGGCTTTGTAAGAGTAAAACAAAGCCGACCCTTAAGTATTTATAACTCGTAAAGTCGACTAACTAGACACGGACATAAATTAGTGATATCTGCATATCGTCTGAGAAAAGTACAGAAATCCTTTGTGGGGATGGGTATATGCTTTTATAACATTATACCGAAGGTAATATTAGACTACCTTTACCTAAGTTTAAACAATATATTAAAACACATTTAACAAATCGTGGTTACTACAAGCAGGCCACTCCTCATCTCTCACAAAACAGAAATATTCTAAAGATTGTTAAACTTTAAAATGATGTTGGAATAGAGCAATCTGCTGAGTTTCTTGCCGGCTCTTCTCAGTGGAATCTGCCGAAACGGTGGTAGAGTCAATACAAACAGACTGACTTGACGTTTCAAAAGTGCTTATTAATTAGGCCTACTTGAAATAAATGAATTTTGAATTTTGAATTTTTTGAATTTCGTATTGGAGGTTTTCTTCATTTTGTATCATCTGCATACCCTGTGCATGCGCTCTATGCACGCCACTGCCAGTCCTCGTCCGGATAAATTGTCGCATAGTCTAGACGATGTCGGCATTTAGCATAAGACCAAAGGCGTCTCAAGATCATACCATAGCTCGCTGCATGACGGCGATGGGCGGCTCCTGGCGGTGGTCGGCCACGCGCCGTTCGATGAGGAACGACACGTACTCGTCGTACAGCAGTCGGATGAGGTGGAACGAGCCGAATGACGCCGCCGACCTAAAGAACCACTACTGTTAAAGCGCTATTCATTTTTTCACTAGTGCATAAAACAACAATTTCACACAAAATGATTATCCATTGACATTTCAGTAGAAGTTAAATGGGTTTATGACTGAGTTAAACTACGTCACTCAAAACATTTATCCATCGACATTTCAGTAGAAGTTAAAATGGTTTCTGACTGAGTTAGACTAGCTTTTAATTTCGAATGAAACGGTGATTTTGTAAGGAATTAATTCAAACTGAAATGCGGAAAGTTTTGGATATTTATTATATTCTGACTGAACTCACAATGTTTAGTCTGTGGTGCATTCGTTATATTGATAATGTTTAGTAGGTAGATAGCTAATAAAATATACTTTTAATGTCTGTAGATAGGTGCATCAGAATCTACGCTAGAAAATTATTGCATTAGGAAAATTCCTGTAATAGTAGTCGTTAGTTGTAAAAATTAATAAATAAATAATCGTCTCTTCTGAATGTTGACAGTATTTGTTTGATGTTTCATGGAAAATGGCGCTATTCAAATTCTATACACGTTCTACTTTTTTCCGCTATCAGACTCTGATTTACACTTTTAAGCACTAAGTCATAAAACAGTTTCAATAGTTACTTGACTTATGACCATAAGCGTTTGAAAGCAAAGTAAAGGCGAAATACATGATGTACAATAGAGCCAAATTTAATTTGTTAGACCACTCCGCACAGTGCAACGTATAACATTTTTATTTATTTATTAGCTTTTCAAGGGAAACAAACAGTACACATAAGAATAATTCCCTATTTGTATATCACATAAAACAATGATGTTTTCACAACTTAGTTATACATAAACGATAACATTAACCACAATTGCTTAGGAATTAAGTGCCAAGCGAAAAGTATACAACAGTACAGTTACAGTAATATGAGTGCACTAACATCCAGTTAAATAATCTGTCTAGCATATATGATATATATTTTATAAGCAATTATTCTTGTTCAATATAGTAAATAATAAAACTAATCATTCTTGGACGTCCGTGTGTCTGTGTTAACGGATCCGTGTATGTGGCAGAGAAATTGGACGAAAAAATTATCTTACCGGAATATTTTTTTTTTATTATATAAAGTAATGCACTGTGCTGATTCCTAGTTAATACGAGCGTTCTAAGTCTAATGTCGTTTAATTATAATTTATCAAAAACTATTTTTTCCTATATGCAAGAGTATGTGGAAAATAAAGATTCGCGCATGCGCTATGTAAATTTCGTCTCATAAAATCGCGTGAGACATGAAGATATTAATTTCATTTGTTATTTAATTTTTATTGAGTTTTTGTTTTAGGTTTTTTTTTTTAAATGTGAGTGTCCGCTATGAGGCGTGCACTTTTGGATTTTCCAAATTTTTTTGTTGATACGCTGCAAAGCACAGATGCACAGGGCTCGCACTTACCTGAGCGTCAGTTCGCGTATGACGAGCGAGGAGTAGAAGGACCAGTCCAAGAGCAGGCGGCGCGCGCGCGGCGTGTAGTCGGCGCGGCGCTCGTGCGGCGCCAGTGCGGCGCGCACCATGCCCTCGAGCCACGACGCCCACGCCTCCAGCGGCGCGCCGCGCCCCAGCCGCGACTGAGACAACCCCACATCAGCGACCGCGCGGTCAACAGTGAAAATGTCTCCGAAGACGAAGGAGCGTCTTAGCGTGGGATTTTTATTTTAATTCATATAGACGAGTGCGAAACGAATGACGAGCTGCGAGTGGCACGCGGCACGTATGTGTGGCACGCGGCACGTATGTGTGCCACTTCGGAACAAGCGCGCCGTCAGGAAGCAAGATAAATTGTCGCCAAACTTACAAGAGCCGTCGACTTGAGACGTAATACATTTTTCATGAGCCGAATTCGGAAAGTTTTACAACTTGTATGAATAAACGTAAATATACCGTAATATTGAGTTATGATGCAGCCTAAGGCGAAGCGCGTGCTAAATAAATTGGGGAAAATAGTAGTAGACCGTAGAGATTCTCAATTAATTAATTCAAATCCGTGCTTACTTTTCTTTTCCCGCCTATCGATCTAGTCAAACTCGCGTCACCGCCATAGATCCTATACTTTCCTTTGATATTCTACTAAAGGCCATTATTCTATTTTCAATACACTATCAATGAGTATACAAACTATGGTTTGTTGATATATATAATATAATCATTGGGTTTATCTTAGATAAAGCGCTGTAATTACCTTTTTCCTAACACGCGCTTGCCTAGAGATTCACTCTTGATTTGAAGGGGAAAATGGAAGCTGGAATGGCATTCCAGATCTTTGCGGTGCGAATCAGTTGCGAAGTATATCAACCACGTAGGGATGCAGATCCCTACGGTGCTACGCGATTCGATGGTGAAAATGTGAGGGGGAAACTAAATCAAACAGTTCTTGATCACACTCTCCGAAATATAACTAATAGTATACCGAAAGACAGGCAACCTTGCGGCGATGCTGAAAACTTTGATGTTTTTTATTGCCTAGTTAACCGATGAGCCTCTTAGCACGACGATCTACTGGATATCAAGTTGATAATTGGAACAGTACTCCATGCACGATCGAACTTGAGCTTGGTACAAGGCAAGAAGCTGTTCAGGCGTGAAGTACAGCTTGACCTTATTGAGGATGCCAATTATATTATTATATATATTTAATAGACGTGCACACTGTACAACCTCAAATGCCTATTCAAGAAGATTTTTATTGCATTATCAATATGAGCGTTGTGGATAGTGTGGTCACAGTAAGTTGCAGGTTATGGCGATCCCCAATTATTCGTTACGTCGCGTTTCGTCGTAACGGATAAACGCATTGTAACCTCGTTGCGTCGTTACAAGGTAATGTGACGAAGAGTGATGTAAAGCGTGCGTCGCATTGTCAACCCTTCGTCGTGATATATTTAAATTTTTGGGACACGATTCGCTCTTTTTTACTTTCTGTTTGACTTCGTCTTTAGACACAAGAAAAAGAATTTAAAAGTTTTTCGAAAAGCATAACGTCTATCTTTTATCAAAATCCGTTAATGCTCTAGGTTTGTTTTTTAATGGCAACATTTCGCGTTGCTATCACTTCTCCCCTTTACGGTCCGTCCTAACGTATGTTAAACTCTCTGCTTAGATACTCGTGTTTCCGTGCCAACTACTGGAGCAACGAAGCAGGTTAACATTCACAGATGTACTGTTAACACGTCCTTACCTTAAAATCAGCCTCTAGTTTGTGCGCAGTGCTATTACTTCCGCACGCACACGCCCACGCGGCCTGCTCTCGCACCACGCGGAAGTCCACGCGGTTTAAGTCCGACAACATCTGTACAGAGATAAAATAATCCATTATACGTCAAGGTCAAGGTTCTATGGCTGCGTTGAAAGAGACAAATCAAGAAAAATCAATGTAGGGGTTTTGAATTCGCAGTACGATGAACCAGCAATATGTATTGTGGGTCGCCTACGTGCGAACGACAAGGAAAACTGTGTTAGCCGGCTCGACAGGTTGTGTATTGTATGTATAGCCACTGTTCGGGCCAATCTGTCTATCGAACACTGCACCATAAACAGTTTACAAAATCGTCGAGCCTCGTGGCCTTAACTAGGACTGTGCACTTGGGCAATCAATAATACTAAATCATTTACATAATATCATTATCAGTTATCAAAGGAAACAGTATACGAATCTCTAGCAATCATTTAATATCACTCCACAAAGGAAATGAATCAAAAAATGTGGGGTGCAGCCACATTTTTTGATTCATCGAGCCTACAGGTTTTTTGGCAGGACCTCGAACTGATAAGTCGAAAATGTCGAATCAGTGACGGAAGCCTCGCAGTGTAAGTTTATTTGTAATAATATAGTTAATATCAATACCAAAAATATTTTTTGTAATCCCAAGAAAAGCCTGAACAATAACCGCTCATTTTACTCATATAAGTTCTAGTATTCGTATTTATAAGGTAATGAACGCGGACCAAATCGCGGGCAACAGCTAGTTTATGAGAAGTAGGAGTGCGACGCCGGGTACCTGCTGTATCTGGTGCTGGTTGTTGAGCACAGCGCGCGCGGCCTGCGCCAGGTGGTTGAGCGACGTGTAGCGGCGCAGCGCGGCCGACAGCGCGGCGGCGGCGGAGCCCTGCGCCCGCAGTGCGATAGCGGGCGCTCCGCTGGCGCCCGACGCCAGGGCGCTCTCCAGACTCTTGGCGAAGTTGCGGATGGCCTGCGCCACAGACCATTTTTATTTTTATTGCTGCGGATGTTGCTGATACTGATTTGATATCTGCTACCGTTCCTTACCGTGTCTTACAAGATGTAGCTCAACTATGGTTTGTTCAATTTGAGAGGGATTTTTTTTATACCACTACCGTGGTAGTGTGGTAACAAAGGCTAACGTGTGGCGGTGGTGGTAAGTGATGATGCAGTCTAAGATGGTTGCGGGCCAACCTGTTAGGGAGTATGGTAGTCATACCCCTAACCCCTTCCGAACCGGTGGTAGAATCACTACAAACAGACAGACTTGACGTTTCAAAAGTGCTTATATTAGGCCTACTTGAAATAAATGAATTTTAAATTTTTTTGAATTTTTTGAATCGGTTTCTACGCGACTTCGCACCGGAATACTAAATCGCTAATCGGCACGTCTTTGTCGGTAGACAAATATTCTAGACCAGATCAAAAGACCAAGAAAAAACAATCAACGCGACGACGAGGGGTAGTTGATGGAACACACACGTTGCAACCGCACGTCTACGTGTACCACAACCGCTTAAAGGAACTCTGTACTTCCTGTCACACGCAGACACGTCAACAAGTGCACGGCGAGGGCTCTACATTGTCGGATATTGGATAAAAGCAGGCGTTACCTTGCGGAAATTCATAATATATTATGAAAACTAGCTGACCCATGCAACTTCGTTGCACCAAATCGGTGCTCTGAGAATGTTAAAATAACACTGTTTAAAGCTTATTGTTTAAGTTTTTATACTTCGCAGTTATGGAACAGCTACACCAAAAGATCCTTTAACACCCTCAGCGTCCAGTACAACGACTTTTGTTAAAAAGGCGAGGTATTGCAGTGCGACGGGCATTTTTGCCGATGCCGGAGTCCCCGACTACTACGCTGTGCTTCGTAAAAGAATTGCGAGTTTTACAGTCGAAAATTCTAATAATAAGCTCCTAATAGTATCATCGCTCAGGCATTCCCTGACAACGTATTTTTTAAACATTGGCAAAAAGTGCACCAGATTCCAAACAAAAAATTATATAATTTAATTGTATGAAAAAAAAAAATTTAGATTAATGAAAAAAATTAATTTAAATTAATGAAGAAATTTAAATGAATTTTAATTGTAATTTAATTTATTCTAATTTTAATTCTAGATTTATTACTATTAATTACTGTTTTTTTTTTTTAAATCTGAGTGTCTTTTATATTTATTTTGTGTTAACCTCTCAATTTTGTATATGGTCCCCGACCTGAAATAAAATGATTTTATTATTTTTATTTTTTTTTATACTCCGCGAAAAGCAGGAGAATCTGTACGGTGTAATTTATAATTTCTTCAATCCTTATACTCCACACCGGGCAGATCTTTGGCAACGTGCCTTCTACGCACGTTTCGCTCCGAAACCGGAACATCCTCAGGAGATGTTGACTTTACAATGACTTATTGTTAAAACACAGTGTTTTACAGTTTAACACAATTGTTTGTACAGTTTCAAACAATTGTTTGTGCAGTTTCAAACAATTGTTTGTACAGTGTCGCGCACCTGCGTGAGCTGCGACGGGATGGGCCGCAGCACGTCGGGCAGCAGCAGGTCGACGGCGCGCTGGTGCAGGCGCATCTCGGCGCGGCGCAGCCACGTGCACACGTCGCGCCGCGTGGCCAGGCGCGCGCCCGCTCGGCCCACGCGCCGCCAGAACGCGCGCCGGCAACGCTCCACCGCGCCTATGTCCAACGCCGCCACCGCTTCCAGGAACTCGATGCCGTGCTGGCTGTCGGCGAGAGGGGTTCGAGTTGCAGTGGACATCGCCAGTCTGCAGTGGCCTGCACTTCATATATGCTCAAATGCACTGCCTACCCAAATTATTTTAAATAACTTATTTTTTTCTCTTCCATTTTATGCCATGTTCCTGCTTTATGCATACCCTGCACGGCTAGCATGGGCAGGAGACAATTATATACCCGGGGAAAGGATAAAAAATTATCTTCTCCCACAGCTTTATCAAATCTTAGAGCACAAATCGAAATAATATATTAGGTAAACTTCTATTATTCAATGTTTCCGGGCTTTAGGAGGTGGACACGTTAATTATATGCCTTGTTAGGGGGGTATCATCGGGGGATATAATTTTTATCTCCTGCCAGTGCTAGCCCTGCAGGTGAAGACCCTGTGCACGCCACTGCCGGTATAGTCTGCAGGTATAGTCCAATTCACACTTCATGTCATCGCAGAAGTTAGCTTGCAGCGGTACCCTCTCACCTTGAAGAGCAATCGCCGTGGCGTCACAGTGGCCTACGTGACTTGCAGCACGCAGTAAAACGGAGCGGGCTTCGGACGCATACATAAGGCGATCCGGCAGCGACAGTCTTCGCAACTGACCGCTCTCTTGTTAGGTCGGCTTGGGGAAGACCAGAGGGAGTAGTCAATTGTCGGAATGATGGCAGCTTTTGGTCGTACCTACGACGTGTAACCTATGTACGTCGTGTAGAATTAACTCCGACAATCTAACTTTATCACTTATGACTGACAGCAGTTGTTAATATGCCCTTTCACCCCAGGTCCAGCTAAAGCCGGGCATGCCTAGTATTACTTATAAATAATAATGAGTAGACGGTGATGTAAAAATGTACTGTAAATAAATAAATAAATATACTACGACAATACACACACCGCCATCTAGCCCCAAAGTAAGCGTAACTTGTATTATGGGTACTAAGATGACTGATGAATATTTTTATGAACAATTTACATAAATACTTAAAATATACATATAAACACCCAAACACTGAAATACATTCATGCTCATCACACAAACATTTTCCAGTAGTGGGAATCGAACCCACGGCCTTGGGCTCAGAAAGCAGGGTCGCTGCAAACTACGCCAATCGGCCGTCAAACTTACTGTCAAGTAATATAAACTTAAAGTACCGAAGTTTTTCAATTGATTGTCCCCGAATAATGTGTCTCGTAATAAAGCCCGGGAGGTCACTGCAGGATCTATTAAAAGCTGTTCTCACCGATGCTGATCTCTGAACAGTTGCAAGGCCTCAAGCGGTATATCTTCGGGCAGATCCTCCACTATGAGTTCGGGCGGCTCGGGCGCGCTGACGGAGCCCAGGTATTGGCGGTGAGCGACGCCACTCACTCCCACCGGAGTCGGTTCGGGATCCCTGTCGCGCGGCTCCTGGCAAATAATTGCAAATAATAGAATCAAAGCAATTCAAATATCACTTGCTTTAACGATTAGTGAGGTAACCTGCATTCCTGAGAGTTCTCCATATAGTTCTCAAGCCAGTCTCAGTAGACTACGGCCTAAACACTTCTCATTGTGGGATGAGACCCGTGCCCTGTAGTAGAACAGTAATGGGTTTACATGATGAGTGGAATACCTAACTTTGCTGGCATGTGGTTCTATTGTTTAACACAATAAAATAGTTATCATTTTTTTACATTTAATTAGAAATGAAAAAAATAGCACAAAATCACAAAACCTATATGATTAAAAAAATCACAAAGTTTCTTCTCATGAAAAATTTATATCAAGCTCTCGCTCGGTTATAGGCAGTAGTCCTTGAAACGACGCGTATTGTGAGGAGGTTGTCCACTCTGGAGCCCTGACCACCGGCTGCTTGGGACTCAAAAGCCTCGCAAGCGGGAGAGTTGATTTTTAAAAATTTTTGATAGTGGTTTTTGTATATAATTAAAAATTGATAATAATTTCAAAAATATATATTTAATGAATAATAAAAAAGATAGCATAATAAAATGAAGAATAACAATAAAAGTGTGTAAATTTATGTATTGTTTATTGTAATTGAGATTTCCCGTCTCTCATGTATTACTGTGTACTATAGTTAAGGTTACCTAGCAGAGATCACTTTTAGTGATAAGGTCGCCTTTTGCTTTTAATTTTTTTAAGTATATTTGTAATTTCTCTTTTACTACGCAATAAAGATGTTTAAATAAATAAAATAAACTCTCACTTGAGTTTCCTCGAGGTCGCACTTGGGCACCTCGATGTCGAGGTCGATGTCGCCGGCCGACGGCTTGGCGCGGATGCCGTAATAGTGGTACTTGGAGTTGCCGCGCGTGCCGAGGCGGCGCGTGCGCAGCCCCACGAACACGGAGCGGATGAGCTTGCCGAACGACGCGGCGTTGACGGGCTCGAGCCGGTGCGCGGAGCAGTGGCGCAGGTAGTGCGTGTACAGCGTGGACCGCGGGAGCGACACTCCTGTCGACACTTCGAGCCGTGAGCACGCGGCCGCGGCGGCGTCGCAGCGACACTCGATTAAAGTATTAATTAAATAAATAATCTAGCCCCAAAGTAAGCGTAGCCTGTGTTATGACTGATGAATATTTTATGAATAATATACCTAAATTTATATTAATTTATTTATATTAATACTATTTAGAATATACATATAAACACCCAGACACTGAAAAACATTCATGCTCATCACACAAACATTCCTCAGAAGTGGGAATCGAACCCACGGCCTTGGAGTCAGATACGCGATTTGCAGGGTCACTGCAAACTGTTCTAATCGGCCGTCAAGTGTACATACATATGGCCTTATTACTAAGACCTTAAAATTCATAATTGGTGTTGGATATTTAATTAAACGATGATGATTATCTCAACATGATTTTACAATTATTAAAAAGTACATCTTTTATTAATATTTAATTAAATTATCACTAGCTTCAACGGTAAACGAGAACATCGTCAGGAAACTTGCATGCCTGAGAGTCCTTTCACACAAAAACGACTGAACCAAATTGACATAATTATGGAATAGAGATAGATTATGCAGTATTTGGATTAACACATAGACTTCTTATTTTAATTCTGGGAAAATGTAAGGTTTCCGCATTATTCATGAAAAACCAAAACCCCGCGTAAGAAGCCGCGGGCAACAGCTGGTATTAAAATTAATTCAATCCGGCCATTTTTCTAATAACCTTAAAACAAAAACAAAATACCACACCTTCTGGCAAGAATCTTAGGCTAGGTATATGAGCTGCCTAGGGAAAATCGATTGGTGAAAGGACTCCATGCCTATCCATCTTCTTTGGTCAGGCGTTACTTACTTAGGCATAGCCTTGCCCGTGGTAAGTATATACTAAATATACTACGACAATACACACATCGCCATCTAGCCACATCGCCATCTAGCCACAAAGTAAGCGTAGCTTGTGTTAAGGGTACTAAGATAGCTGATGAATATTTTTTTATGAATATAATACACATAAATACTTATAATATACATATAAACACCCAGACACTGAAAAACATTCATGTTCATCGCACAAACAATTTCCAGTTGTGGGAATCGAAACCACGACCGACCCTGCTTTCTGAGTCCAACTCAGAAAGCAGGGTCGCTGCCCACTGCGCCACTCGGCCGTCAAAGTGCTCCCTGGTTGGGCCGGTTGCGCCTGCACTCACCTTCAGCGGTCTCGTAGTGGTCCAGCAGCCACTGCACGGTGGCGGGCGGCATGCGGGCGACGGGCGCGGGCGACGTGGGCTGCTCCGTGGTCGGGTTGAACGTGAACTCGGCCGTCCACTCGGCGGCGTCGGGCGCGCCCGTGACCGCCGTGACCGCGGTGACGGCGGTGCCCTCGGTGACCGCTCCCACGTTCGCCACGCCGTACACGGGGTACGAGCGTAGCGGGTCCCTGCGGCGCGCGTCATTACGCAATGCAACCATGACCGAGCTTTACTCGGTATTTTATTTTGGTAAAACAATAAAAAAAAATCCGAGCAAAAGCTTGTCCGCGGGAGCGACACTCCTGTCGACACTTCGAGCCATGAGCACGCGTACACATATAAAAACCCAGACACTGAAAAACATTCATGCTCATCACACAAACATTCTTCAGAAGTGGGAATCGAACCCACGGCCTTGGACTCAGATAGCAGGGTCGCTGCAAACTGCTCTAATCGCCCGTACACTACATAGAGGATAATTGGTGTTGTATATTTAATTAAACGACGATGATTAGCGGGTCCCTGCGGCGCGCGTCATTACGCAATGCAAAAATGACAGAGCTTTACTCGGTATTTTGTTTTGGTAAAACAATAAAAAAAAATCCGTGCAAAAGATTGATAACATTAGGACTCGAACCGGGCTCTTATATTTCAGGAGCGCCCGCTTTCCCCACCTAAGCTATTATAAAATTTTAGATGGTGGCGAAATTTACCATCGTATTTTTATGATATTATAGCAGTTTTTATTGCCTTAAAGCACGAATAAAACGACGATTCTAAACAAATTAAACCGTTGATCGATTTGTCTCCCCCGAAACCACCTGCATTCTTAATTTCATGACAATCGATCGAGCCGAACCGAATTACGAAATGATGTTTAAGGATGCATAAGTATATTTCATAAGGAATCAACCTGTTAACATATTAAATCAAAAGAAGCATTTTTTTCCATACAAATCAATTCAAAAACCTTTACTTATGACTACCCTATTAAAGATAAAAGACCGACACGCGCATAGTACCTACGCTACGCGACGCGTACCTAATAAACTAACAGAAGGCACATGACTTTAAATTTGCATGTTGTGTTAGGGCTGTATCTGATTTCTTTCAGTAAAAACAATGGCAATGGTTCACTCAAAAACGATTAGCGTTTCTATATAACTAAAGCCTCTGAACTATTATTTCGGATTTCATTTACAAGTTGTATACCTAGGTTTTGTGTAAACGGGCATATGTAGCTGTAGGTATCACATAATTTGTTATATTATTATTGTTAACTCACAAATGCCCCTGATGGCCGGACTGTGTATAAATATCCTGCGGGTCCACATACTGGACATGATAGTTGACTCCAGTGCCGCCCTCGCCTGTGGAAAAAATACACTTTATTAATATTAAACCTTAATCACAGCGATGAGTTTATATCATGAAATCGTGATACATGATTGATAACTGTTAGAAAATAAATTAGTAAATAAAAAAGCTCGATGAAAAAGATTTACTTCAATCTATTAGTTATTTGATAATAATTCTTAGGATTTTTGTTAGTAAATAAAAAACACCAATCATTTTAAAAGCTCTTCGGAAAGCATAAACTATTAATTTTAAGTCATAATAAGAGATATCAACTTATATCATAAAGTCGTTATTTGATAACTGGTAGAAAATAAATTAGTAAATAAAACTCCTGATGAAAGAGATTTGCTTTAAGCGATTCGCGTTTTTAGTTTATTAGTAGGAAATATTATAGTAAATGAAAAAAATCCTATCAAAAAGGTTTGCTTATATAGATTAATATTAAGTTATAACTACTAGAAATTATGTTTTTGATGGATGCAAAAAAAACCTCTAATCGTGGAGATCTGGTAAAATCAATTCATCTTGAAATCGACAGCTACTTATGAATATGTTATTTGCAAAAATTCTTAACAAGAACACCTAGTCATACTATTGATATATGAAAATTTGTCTTTCTTAATAATAATATGTGCGATAATAAACAAAATTCTAAAGGAAGATATCGCCTCATATCGATTAGTCGTTATTTAGTAATTAATAGACTCGATTTGGCTGAAGTTTGTTTTTATAGACCACATGTTTAATGGAAAATTTTAAACAATGCTTTTAGAAAAGTAATTAAAAACAAAATATAGAAGCGAAATATGTTTTTATCTAACAAAGTAAATTAATTTATTATATTTTATCAAATAAAGGTCCGGATTGGGCCAGCGTGGTGGTCTAAACCCTTCTCATTGTGGGAGACACGAGTTCTGTCGTGGGACGATAAAGGGTTGATATGATGATGATGAAATAAAGGTCGCGCAGTTGCAGGTTTAGAATTTTAATATTGATTTTGTAAGTGAAGCGAATCGAAAATGTATAATTAAATTCAATCTTATTCAATGCATAATAAGAACCTAATCTAAGTTGCAATTTTATGGGATGCAAATGGTGCAATGTAATACTACAATTTCAAATTCGTTTATATTAGCCTACTATAAAGGATTCGTCGTCTGTCTATTTGAATCAAAGTTGTGCCACCAGTTCTCAAAACAGATTCTACCAAGAAGAAACGCAGCACTTGCTCTTTTTCAATATCACTATTTTACAATTACATTCACCACCTTTTGTGCACTGTACTTTAACGTTAAATCATAATAAAATACATCTGTTTATATCATAAAGTTGTCATTTGATAACTGTAGTACCTAAATATTTAAGGAATTAGTAGTTATTAATATATATTATAGTTAAGGAATTAGAAGGAAATATGTTAGTAAATAAAAATAAATCCTTATAGAAGAGGTATGCTTTAATTAAAGATTTACCTTTAATTTAATAGCTACTAGAAAATATGTTAGTAATGCACACTTTAGCTTCAAGTCAACCCTACCTGAATATAGCCAAAACAGTAAGAAGATATTAAATGATAGGTTTTTGGCATAATAATTGTGGGCATGGGTGTGTGATAAAAGCATAGCGGATGCGATAAGTTAAAATTAGGTACCTGAAGTTGGTATTGGCATATTGTTTTATAAAAAGATAAGCTTTAAAATATAAGTGACAATAAAATACATAATTCTTTCGATATTATGAAATGGCGCATTATAAAAAGCACTAGAAAATATTTAGTAAATTGTATACTGCTTGTATACAAATTAAGTTAAGTTCGATTTAAAACAGCACGTAATACTTCCTACGACATCACTTCAAATACTGATCGAAGGTGTTGAAATAGCAAAGGCAAGGTGGCAATAGTATCAGATTCGCTCGCGTATGTAAGGCCGGAAACATATTAACAACACGCGACCCGACCGAACGCGTGTTTGATTGAATCGAATGGCAGTATTTTGTAGGAGACAAGTCGAACGGCGGCGACGCGTGTTACAGGTATGTCTCCAGCCCGACTCACAAGGGCAGTACGCGCGGTATCGAGGCACCTCCATGCTAGAGCACGTCTCCCGGGCAACTCAGCAGAACCACGGAGACTGGCCTCCTCGCCCGGTAGCCTTGACGAGGAGATGGCGACGGTGGGTCGAAGCGAGACGGACGACTGCTCTCACTATCGCTTTAATGCCGCGTCACAGTGTCGCTACTAACCTATATAGATTATAGCTTGAGCTAGCTCTCGTTTTTGACTTTTTGGTAAATTAACCAAAAGAGGTTTGCGATCGCAGAAAAGATAACAGTAAACCTAAAGTACCTAAGGACCGAGTAACCAAAGGCCGTCCACTACTTGTTTAAGGTCTTTTTTGCGGCACAAAACCGTAGCGTGTGGAAATTTATTCATTTAATAATATTATAGCTGACCTGCGCAAAAATGGTTAGTACTGATTCAAATTGTATTTCACACACGAAAATTCTTGAAATCGCGAAAACTGTTTTTTTTATGTGAAAGATCTATAGGCGGAGGGTAAACCTTATCGTTGGCGCGGCAATACAGGGCGTGGCGACGCTTCGCCACGCCATATTACCGAATATAAGTACTAGACGTATACATAATAGCGTGCTAACCAAGGCACCGCGATGTAATAAATGTATGTTAAATAAACTGATATTTTCTGGAGAAAATTCGCAATATTGTATTTTTTATCATGTCATATTTAGTTCGTGTCATGACTCCTGACTCCTAGTGATACATAAAGTACTAGGGAGTGCCCGCCACTACGTACGAGATAGTTTCGGTGTTTAAAAAATCCCGGGAGACCCGTTAATTTTCCGTCGATACAAAATCTCCATCTAAAGGAAGCTACACATGTTCCTGATAACTACGTTAAGATCGGTGCAGTGTTTGAGCCGAACACGGTTGACAAACAAATAAAGCATGTTTAATATGGATTGGATATAGTTTTTTTTTTTAGAATTACTGACGGACCAAGCAGATTCTGATTTTTCTCTGTTATGGTAGGAAGCTTCGGCAGTGGCAAGTTACCACCCTACCAACAAACCAAACCTAGCGTAACAGGTTAGCCCGTTACCATCTTAGACTGTATCAACACTTACCAACAGGTGAGATAGCAGTAAAAGACTAACTTTTAGTGCAATAAAATATTTAGAAAAAAATCTTATGAGCAGCGCTGAATTCAAACTCAGTATAGAAACTATTAACAAGTAATAATGATTCTTTTTACGATTTATTAATATTACATTTTTCTTTTAGTGCAATCAAGTAAAAAAAACTTAATATGAGCAGCACTGCATTCAAATCAGTAGTGAAACTATTAACTAGTAATAATGATTATTTTTACGATTTATTAGTATTAAAATTTTTTTAAATACCAAACTTTTTTTAATTAAGCTGTAAAAGAATCGCTCTGCTATCACTACGTCACAAGTCTACAGTGATGCTGCATCTCGCTCTATCGCGGGATGAGATCAAGGCGCCACACCCCACCTGAACCTACCACCTTTGCACCCATTATGTTATAATGTATAAGATATATATAATTTACTTATTATTCCCCCTGAATAATTATATAATATTATACATACATATTGACAAAACGTTTGTTTCTTTAACGCGTTGTTTTTTATGAAAGCAGCTAGTAGCTGAATGTTTGATATAAATTTCCTTCCGTAAAAAATTAAGAATGATAGTAAAAATCTTAGCCAACTTGATAAATAGGCACGAATACACCTAGAATTATAGAGAATGTATCAGCTCAAACAATCTTATTCTAGAAGAAACCCGAAACAATGACGGCCGGGTATCATTTTTATTATAACCATCTCACAGGGTCACTTGACGCATGTACTTATGAACGAATGAATGAATATACTTTATCGCACAACACAAAAAGTACTTACACCACATAAAAAAAATTAAGAAATCAGTGTAATTTCTTTTTTTTAATTTGGTCTTATCGCTTCTATTGCTAAAAATTGTATCATCGAGTTTATATTTGCATATAAATCTATCTTAGATAAATTGTTTAAATCTCACAAAAAGTATATATAATATCCTCTCAAATTTATTTTGCTCGTTATGTTAAGATTCGTATCATTATATTTGATAGAGAGTGATGTAATTGTTCCCAAGTACTTCAAAGACATAAATAGACCTGTTATACTCGATACCTTTCATACATACAACGCTATTGTTCAGCACATACTAAATCCCGTGCAAAATGGACGCAGACACAGAGGGCTCCGTGGCACGCGTCACATCAAAGGTAACCAAGCAGGTGTAATATACCACTTATACAGGGTGTTTCATTTGTTCGGGCGTGAGGATAACTTAAACTAAAGGAGATACAAGAATACAATCATTTGACAACTTTTATTTTTTATCATCAATAACCTATAACATTCCAGTGTGCTTGACGAAGGCCCCAGATGGGTTTGCCCATAAGCTTTGCAGACAGACAGACAGATAGATATTTGCACCTTTTATGGTATAATATACAAGACAACATATTAGTCTTTATAAACAAAAAGTGGACATAAACAGTCGACTTACAAGAAATGGTCATAAATTAGTGTCATCTGCATATCGTCTGCGTAAGGTACAGGGATCATTTGTGGGATTGAGTATACGCTTTTATAATATGATTCCTAAGGTGATTTTGGACCTGCCAATGCACAAGTTTAAAGAATTTGTTAAATACATTTATTACAGCGAGGTTACTATACAATTGATGAATTTTTTAATGACAAGGTTGCTTGGAAGCATCCGGCTCCGCTTTCAGCTCTCACAAGATAGAAAAATGAATGTTAAAATGCAAAATGTAAATTGTTGATGTTGGAAAAGAGCAACTGCTGAGTTTCTTGCCGGCTTCTTCTCGGTAGAATTTGCCTTCCGAACCGGTGGTAGAATCACTACAAACAGACAGACTTGACGTTTCAAAAGTGCTTATATTGGGCCTACTTGAAATAAATGAATTTTGAATTTGAATTTTGAATTTGAATTTTGAATTTGAATTTTGATATATATATATAATTGAATTATTATTCCCACTAAATAGTATATAGGTAGTAGGTACATAATGACAAAACGTTTGTTTGTTTAGCGATGTTGATTTTTATGAAACACAAGCTGAATGTAGCTCTGTTTGATACAAAACCCCCTTTCGTAAAAAATTAAGAATGATAAAAAAAATTATAGCCAACTTGATAAATAGGCACGAATGGACTTAGCACCATAGACCAGCGACTGTATCAGCTCAAAAAATCTTATTGTAGAAGAAACCCGAAACAATGACGACCGGGTATTATTTTTATTATCAGCATCTCACAGTGTCACTTGAATATATCATACATGAGCTGGGCAGACAGGTTAGTGATCGCCAGTGGCGTGCAATGGGTTTCTTACCAGGGTAATAGCGTTAATCCTCGTCCTATACAAGTTTAATATAAATTTTACGGTAGGCAGTGCTTTTGAGCATGTATGAAGTGCACGCCACTTGTGATCGCAGTAGATGATATTATTATCAGAAAGGACGGGAGGAGTTGGAGACACCGCATTCCGATATACCTTCACCTCGCGACGGTTATTTATTTTTTGGTTGAAAGAAGAACATAAATACCTACCAATAATTTGATTAAAAAGGCAAAGTGACAACTAGAACGAAGGTAATACAAGTAATCAATCATATTTGTAGTCTTATTTATGAAAAATATAGTATTATAGTGGTTTAATACTTATTTTAACTTCAAAAACAAATAAATGCCAACTACCATACGTACAATTACTACATGTCGTTCTTTTGACAAGGTAGTGGTTGATTATAATAATTACATATATGCAGCTTGTGCCTAAAAGTTTTTGTTAAGAAAGGCTAACTTAATCAATCCAAATCATTTGTCTCCATATAAATTAAATTGACCCAAAAATGTTACTTACTCGCTTTTTTTTGTAATATGCAGGCTTGTATATACACGCTTACACACATTACATGCAATATATATACACGCTTGACCAAAATTTGCAATATAATGTATTCTTTTCAAATAATAAATGCAAATGCAAACACAAAAAAATACGTGTGTGTACACGCGTTCGAAGTTACACTTCTTTGGCGTCACAAGATAAATATTTAAAAAAATATATATCTTTCGCCTTAAGTATAATATTTTAGAAAGAACGACACTAACAATAGAAAAAAAAAAAATTTAATACATTGAAAGTTTTATTATAACGCATTATCTAGTTAAATAAATTTTATTTAAATATCACAAAAATTTAGTTTTGATTTCTACATAATTAAATTTGGAATACTAATAGACTCATTATCGAATTTTTGTACAATTGAATAAATTAAATCACCGGAACGAGCCCTCAGACTTTGACAATTGAAAGTGTACACTGTCAAACCTTACAGCTAATTTCAGGGTGTCGGTTTTTATGTGACGGTGTGCGCGCGCATTTAAAAATTTACTCTCAAAATTTTTCTCTAATGCACCAAAAGAAGTATAACTTCAAAAAAAAGTATGAAATTATTATTATCATCTGATTCAGAACTGTCGGATACTGTAAGACTTTAAAAACTGCTGCAATTGTGTAGAGTCGCTGCAAAACTACCCAAGATATTTATAACATAAATTGAATTTCAACAATATTTAACGTTCTTGGGGCGTTATCAACCAAAGCAAGAAAGCTTTCATAGTTAAATTGATATTATGACACTGTCGCAAAAAAAAACATTCTGTACAATATTCTAACAATCCCCGCATCTAACTGCATTGATTGTAACCGTTCAGGTAAATAATCCGAAGGGGCATACACAATTATCCGTTATTAAGACTTTTTATTGAAATTCATCCCTAAATCAATTAAAAAAAAATCATTCTGAACCTTAAGATTTCAAGAACAAGGTCGAAATTTACTTTGACAGGTGAAATTTAATAATAAAGGGTGCATTGAATTCGATATCAGTTTCACAGGTGGGAGATAATCAGCTATAGGATGTCAGAGGGTACTTTGATTTTTGTTTGGACAGTCCATCAACGGTTTCGCAAGCAAATGGTTCTTTGAAGATCAGAGTTTTATAAAATTGATCTATTTTATTTATAATAGTGCACAGTGTTAAAATAAAAGTTACAAGTTTCAAGAAACTGTCTCATGCGCAAACGCAAGAATTTAAGGTAAGGTTTTTATTATAACATTATTAAACTGAATCGTCTCATTACATAAAACACTTTTTAAGTTGTTTTTAAGTTAGACTTTTTAAGCTTTCCACTAAGCTACTTACTACTACTAAGTAATGATGCAGTTCAAGATGGTGACGGGCTAACCTGTTGGAAGTTCAGTAGCCCATAGTAGTTTTAGACCATATCTCTAATCGGTATCTACGCGACATTGTACCCGAACACTCAATCGCTTCGCGGCACGTCTTTGCCGATTGCGTGGTGACTAGCCACGGCCGAAGTCTCCCCAAGACAAAAGGACTAGTAGGCTGTGCTAAAAAAACTAAGTGCTGTAAAACTAAGCGGTAATGTTTTGATGAGTTACAGATGTTGTCTGTTGAGTGTTTCTGCTTATCATTAGCACCACATAGTATTTTTAATGCGCGCCATCCCCATGGAAGCAACGTTTTCGGCCTATGCTCTACTCCCCCGAATATCCCCTGATAGTAGACCTGTGCCCAGAAAGGACATTAATAGGTTAAGATGGACACAGTGAGATCTTGATAAAAAACAGAATACCTGGATAAGTTTACTATGGGCTGTTAAGTATGTCATAGTTTTTCTTATGGCGGAATCACTTTTTCTTACCCTTCTTATAATGAAAACAATCTTTTCGTTATTTTTCAATGTAGTTTATTTTAAATTGTTAAAAAAATAATAAAAACATTTTTTTTTTACCCACTATAAGTTAGCCCTTGACTGCAATATGGTAAGTGATGATGCAGTCTAGGATGGTAGCTGGCTAACCTGTTAGAGAGTATGGTAGTCATAGCCCTAATCAGTTTCTACGCGACATCGCACCGGAACACTAAATCGCGTAGCGGCACGTCTTTGTCTGTAGGGTGGTAACCAGCCACGGCCATGATAATTGAGTGTAATACAGTCATGATTCGCAAAAATCACACATATTTGGCATACTCGTTATACCGACACGAAATGTGAATGCCGTTTTGATGGGCATGTGTGTTGTTCACACACAACAAATATAGCACACCACAGCAATAGAAATGGTAATAATAAGATACTATAAATGCTCTTTAATACTTTAAGTATAACAAACACTTGTCGCCAAACGACGTCTCTCAGCGGCCGTACCACTGCGCGTACGCACACGCGTTGGGAGTCATACATTATGTTTTTGACAACGACATATACTAGTTGTTTTAGAATATAAAAGGCAATGTTTAAAAATGACCAGAAAGTCGCTAATTAATACGAATGTTTTGTTAAAATACAAGTGCTCCGAGTCACGTTCGCGGCGACAAGGTGAAGCGGAAACACGTAGTCTTGTTTCATGTTATTAAGATTTCTATGACCACAGCGAATTATGCAATGCGAGTAACTTTAGTTTAAAGTTAGCGAATGTAGTAATCACAAGCACCTGACCACAATGGAAAATGGTATCAAAATTACCATTTATATTTCTATCTGAATGAAAAAACTCTAGTTTAGTGTGTGGTATGGAAGCGAGGTCAGTATTAACAAAAAAAACTTGCTTTCAGTGCAATTTTAGGCTTCAGATTTAATATTATGCTTCAAGTCTTGCTCCAATGCATGATCGTCGGTGCCTGTGGTTGGAAATAAAATAGTGAAACCAAAAATTACACTATGATAAAGCGCTAACTTGCATGCTTGTGTAAAAGTACTCAGTGATTTTTTTAGCGTCTATAATCGACAATCTCTTTAATGTATCCGAGCTACAGTAATTCTAAGCAATATTCAAAATAATTGATGTTTAATGCACTATTCATTTTAATTATTATTTATTTATAAACATACTAGCTGTTGCACGCGACTTCGTCTGCGTTTGTTTTTGTTTTTTGAGACACATGGACATTAAATTTAGGTGTAGTTTTACTGAAATTTTTAAGTTGTGTATTCTTATAAAAAAAAAACTTCTATTCGCATAAACAATATCTGAAAAGAACTATCTGACCAGTCTCAGCTCCTATCACTTAAAAAAAATAGTAATCGTTAGAGGACGATTCGAAATCGCATTGTTAGTTGATTTATATGCTAAAGGTTAACGAAGAACATTTCTATTATTTTTTATATGAATAAAATTGACAAACTTATTCATCGCCTCTCCCGTTGGGAGTTGGGAACTGAGCATAATTTTGGAATAAAAAATATCCTATATTACTTCTATTGCCTCCAAGAATATGTTTCCAGAGTTTCATGATGATCGGTTCGGTAGTTTAGTGTTTTTACTAAATTGACAGGTCTTAAAGTAGTGCAGTCCAGAAAAGGAGTGCGTTAGTACGGCAGAGTATGTGACTATAAACCAACTGCAAAATTGCTTTTTGGATGCAGTTGACTGACTGCGTAGTCGAGTTAAGTTATATTACAGTTCTAGTTTGCACTACCAAATTTAATCCCATTTTTCTCAAATCTGAGTGGATTTCATTTGCGGAAGTCCTATTAGCGCAATCTGCGCTAACACTGCGCACCTTAAGGCGAGGTTTATGTTTCATTATTCCCGATTTCTTTGACCACTAAAGCACAACCACTTGCTGAATTACCCCGGCGACTACTCCGGTGAACAGTTATGCAGAGTAAAAAAAGCCAGCGAATGCGAAGATGGTCAGCAGTTTAAATGGAGTTATGTCTACAATTGGCGAATATGCAGTTGGCAAATGTGCAGTTGGCTTCCCGGTTTAAAAGGCATTTAGCATAAAAGGTTATTGTAACATTTTATTAATAACTTTTTGATTTATTCATCTTTGGTTAAACTTCAACTGTCCAATACCTATGATTTGTTTATTCTCTAAAATAAAATAAATTTATATTTTACGAACAACACAGGTTACGAGTAATGAGTGAAAGACTAAACTAATAATAAGCATAAAAAGCGTGCAAAAAATAAAAACAAAACTTGCTTTCTTGGTCACTCTGGATTTCAACCTTGATTTGCTGCTCGTGATCCGGCCACGACTCGTCCACTGTGCAACGCCACGGAAATAAAAACAATGTGCAAATATAACACTACACTAAACACTAACACTAAAGCTACACGAACATGCGATATAGAGTAGGAAAAAAATATATTTTTATTTTTATCAGATAAAAGTAAACAATAATATAAATTATAATATGATGCAAATTGGTGCTACACAAATCATAAACATTTCTGCTTTCAAAATAGTGTAATCTTTCTCGTGTAATCGTCGTTGTGTCAAATAGAATGATGTTACTTGCATTAACTGTCAATTTATTTTTAAATGACTTATTTTACTTAAGGTACATAAACAGTTATTTGTGTACTAAAATTGTAATTAAATTTGCATACTTAACTTGACACATAAATAAAGATCAGTAAATTCTTATAATTATTTACTCAAATGAAATAAATTTCAATAGAATTAATTTATTTATAAATATACACATACTCATATATACACATACATACTCTTAGAAATATTATTATTCAGTGTTATAATGTGAGTACAAATAGTTGGTGTCGATTATTCTAATGATTTATGTGTGTATAACCATTTAAAATAACGATTTAATTAATTCAAATATTTAGTTAAACTATAACAAATAAAAAATGAAAACCTGCGTTTAGAAATTTCAAGTAAAGGCTACATATACTATTATAAAATCTAAATATTTTATTAAAAAACTAATAAAATAACAATATTTTAACATATTTGTAAACTTAAACGGAAGTGTATTAAATATAGAATACCTTTCTCGTACCAACTTTCACAGAAACAAAAAACTTTATTTATTTATTTATTTTATTTATACTCTTTATTTGTACACCACTCAGAAAAAAAAAAAGAACCATCTCATGAAGAATGAAGCAGGTTACAAAAGGCGGCCTTATCGCTAAGTAGCCATCTCTGCCAGGCAACCTTAGGATTAGGAAAACTAAAAATACATTACCTAACTAATAAAATAAAAAAATACGTGCTATAGCTTATCAAAGTAACATACTTGTGACAATGTAGGTGTGCTGAGCTTCTGCCGTGGGGCTGGAATGACCTGAACTGTCACCATTTACCTCCACGACTGTACTAGACACCTAGAAGTATAAAAAAAAATGGTAGCGTGAATCCGTAAGATTGCATATATGCGTACTTGCTTTCTTAAAATGTTTTAAGACTTAACTAAAACACATCTAAAAGGTCACATTTCCGCCCGGTGTTACATGTTGCAAGTTTCATTTAAAATAAATCATGAAATGATGAAAGTTTGATAGATATTTAAGTCTAATTCTATATCCTACGGCACCAAAGGAAATTTCACTTAAAAACTATGAGCCTTATTAAAAAAAACCGGCCTAGTGCGGTATGCGCTCGCGCACTAATAGTTCCGTTCCTGTAAAAAGGGTAAAAAAATCATGTCTGTTGTATGGGAGCCCCCTTAAACAGATAGACAGACCGACAGACTGACAGACCGACAGACAGACAAACCTTAGTTATAAATCGAAAGAGCGCTATCTTTTGACAATACTGTTTTCCAGTAGGTATTGTAACAATGTCACACTAGGCAATCCTAAGCGAAAACGTGGCTAAGAAAAACGTTAAAAGTATTTTAATTTTTTTTTTTCATTGGTACTATAATGTACGTACCAGTCCCCTAGTGCGGCAGCAACTATTTACTACATACAACAACATTGTGTCTTACCTAATTATTTTACGTACTTTTTTTTCTTTTATTATTATGTACTAGCGTACCCAGCCCGCTTCGCCGGGCTAGATTTTGCTTTGTTTTTTTTAAACAATAAACTTACATCAATACATTTTTAAGTTAAGTCTCAAAATATAGTAAATCATTTATTTCTCTCCGTATTCATTCTCTTCTATTCTCTTCATTATCTACACCCATGTAGGTACACCCAACAATAGAATATCATCATAGTAAATAAAAGCTGTATTTGACAGTTCAAAAATAGGAGTGCTCCGATCGTCACAAAACTTTACAGGATTACTATCCAGGTCAATCCGGATATTCCCTGAAAGTTTCATTGAAATCGGTTTTACACTTTCTCTTTTATATATATAGATAGATAGATTGGTATTGTTATTTTTGTTATAATATATGAATGAATAAAATTATAAAATTTATGAAAAAAAACAAACAAAAGATGGTCAACCACTGAGACGCAATCGTAATAGCACAATTTCTTGTGTGTTACACAATCAACGTTACCTGCTGTATCGCGTGCTGCAAGTGGATAGTGTTGGGCAGCTCCGGGATTACGATCAGCTCGCGTACGTTCGGCGACGCGCCGCCCGCGCCCGCGCCCTGCCGCAAACCAAACTATTTCACTTTTAGCAGTTGAGCTGCTTACTATGGGCCTCATAGGAAAACTCGGAGTCACTAAGCTGGCGATGGAGAGAGCTATGCTAGGAGTATCTCTACGTTGTCAAATCAGAAATGAGGAGATCCGTAGAAGAACTAGAGTTACCGATATAACTCAGCTATGGGAATGGATGGAAAGTGTCAATGAGCGGGGTACATAGCTCGGAGAATCGATGGACGATCTAAGGTGCTGGAGTGGCCACCCGGTAAACACAGCGTAGGTCGGCCCCCAACGAGGTGGACAGACGACATCAAGCGAGTCGCTGAAAGCAAGCGGCCCAGGTTCATGGATTTTAACATCAATTTTTTTTTTTAGTGTTTTTACCTACACTTGGAGGAATTATCAACTTTATAAATTTAAAATGCATATAAAAATTTTCGGAACCTACAGGATTTGAACCTGGTACTCTCTGGCAATCGCGGATACATTAGATATATTTTTATCCTTCCCCCGGGAAGATAATTGTCTCCTGCCCATGCTAGCCGTGTTGTTGGGCCATATGCTTGGTCTTTTTTTTTAACCTAATAATTGAATACATTAATTGAATGACCATAGACGATTTGGTAAACGACCATTTGGTAAATGGAAAACACATCGCAGGCCATGCAAGGTGCACTTCCTATAAAGTGCCGCCGTGTCTGTGAGGCGTAGATGGGAAGCTCAGCTCAAATATGCCCTCATGTGAAAACGGCCCAGCTAAGAAGCTGAACTCTTCCATATACCTACAATCCAGTCAGCTTCCATAAATCTATAATTCATCATCAACAGCCTATTACACTCCACTGCTGGACTAAAGGCCTCTCCCAACTGGAGTATTAGCCCATTTAACACCACGCTGGGCAGGCGGGTTAACTGATCGCAGTAGGTAGGTAGTAGTAGCACTGAGAACGCTGCTGCCCTTTCTCCGTTATATACCCTTAGTCGCCTGTACGACACCCGCGGGAAGAAGAGTGGTGATGACTACTGTATTCTGATCAGCCGGATCAGCCGTCACCACACAGCACCAACCACCAATATATAATTACCTCCTGCGAACTACTAGACAATAGTATAAAATGGAAACCTGTGCGGGCGCCGCAAGCCGCGCCGCCATATCGGGCGAGGCCGGCGGAGACGACTCCACCAGTACCTCGTCGCCCGCGCACTCGAAATCTGAAAATGTAGAAGTTAGCACATTTTAACTTAAAAGCTTCGCGGCACTACAAGCGTTGCGTTCAAAGCGGGCGCTATCGTAAGGCGGCACCGCTGAAGGTCGTTAAGTTTATATAGGGATCGGCTTCATAAGGGTGTCGCCATCATACGGATGTCTTTTTTCTTTCTCAAATAATAAATAAATGTACTACGACCATACACAAATCGATCGCTTTCTAGACCCAAAGTAAGCGCAGCTTGTGTTATGGGTACTAAGATAGCTGATGAATATTTTTATGAAAAATACATACACTGGAAAACCTCGATGTTCACAACAATGTTCACACAAACATTTTCAAGTTTTGGAAATCGAACCCAAAGCCTTGGACTCAGAAAGCAGGGTCGCTGGCCACTGCACCAATCGGATTCTGCGTCAAATGAAACGAAAGTCCGTCTGGCATCTTTTTTTTATAGGCTATAGTTAGGCCTTGACTGTAATCTCATGGTGGCACATGAGATGGCATGGCACACTATGCAGACTGTGATGGTACCAGCCTTACCTGTTAGTGGTATGGCAGTTATATTAAACCCATACCCCTAATCGGTTTCTAAACAGCATCGTATCGGAAACGCGAATAACTTGGCGGTACGTCGTTGTCGGAACACTTTGTAAAATAGTTAGGCTATTTGTTAAAACACCAAATTGAAAAGTGTTTGCTTTTTAACGGTAGGGTAATAATAAGATATGGCAACACCAGCAAATCTTCTTATGCCCTTCTCACCACA
Organism: Pararge aegeria; assembly: GCF_905163445.1. Taxonomy (NCBI): domain Eukaryota; kingdom Metazoa; phylum Arthropoda; class Insecta; order Lepidoptera; family Nymphalidae; genus Pararge; species Pararge aegeria. The sequence goes on from NC_053187.1 coordinate 2,489,266, forward strand.
ATAATTAGCATATCTGCAATATAAGAAAAATAGCAAAAATACCTAAAAACCTACATTATTCAAAATGCCACAACCTAATAATATCTAGTAAAAATTAATCTGTACAAACAATTTACTTTTGGCAGCATCTAAAAATCCTGCAAGTCCTCACTGTTTATAGATCACTAATGCAAAAATCTATAAAAAAAAAAAATCCAATGCTACTATATTTGTAATGAATAGTTGTATCTATTTATTGAATTAATTAATTATCATACAAAAGGCTTATTTTTTATTCTTAGAATCAGAATCATAATAATACCATTTCAAAAATAGGCTAAAATAAATAAGTATTATTTTGAAGTCCAATAACTGAATTCAATCAAAGCAAATTTATAATAAAATAATAACCATCATTACATGACATGAAGAAATACCGTATTAAAAAACATAATTGATAGCATATAGGGGCATTGTGAACATTGAAAATATATTTATTAGAATATAACATTTTTAATCATTTGAAAAGTTTATAATCCTGGCTATTAAGTCAGAAGTTCCCCCTCAATCTTTTTAATTAATTGGAAGCTTTATACCCCTATCCACTGCTTTGTACCTGCATTTTGCAATTAAATGGCATCTTGCCCAAATTCAAATCACCCCTAGCTTTATTCTATTCCAATACCTACTTGTAACAAATAAAAAAATGAAATAGTTAGATCTATTTATAAATACAATATTGTAAAGGACTTGCACTGTTGGATATAGTAGAGTTACAGAGCATACAAATAAAATAAAACTAAAAATTATCTATATTAAAAAGTTCAGACTATTTATAATTGAAATATGTTTCATTAATTAGTAACATATTATATTTTTTATTTAATTTATCATATACTGAATATGAAATATTAAGTAATGTTAAAACATTGTCAATTGCTTTAAACAAATTTATAAAATCAGATATTGAATAAATGAAATGAAAGAGGGTTGATAAAACATTGCATAACACCATCCCAGCCGATGGAGATGTTATTGATCTGTTTCAAGCTCAGCGTGGAGCGTGTCTGGGGAGTGTATCCTGGCAACACCATCCCTCCACCTTCCCACCGACCACTTAATACTCACTCTCAAGGTAAAACACATTCTCAAAGCCCATCTCGGACATTTTTACACAAATTGATTTGTTATATTGCACTAAAATAAAAAGAGTGACTTGGACACAAGAGTGACATATTATTATGACTTTGCACTGACATTCAGCCTCACATCGTATTGATCTAACAACTGTTACTATGGTTTTGCTGTTATTTACTTGTCTTTTTGTTCAACTGTGTGATAGTGTAATAGTGGGGGATGCAGGTGTGTTACGGTTGGACGGAGCCACCTGCTGTCTATGTGTGATATGCATGGCTGCACAATATTACCCCATTGTAGATAAATGGACAATTAAGTGTTTACATTTAGTACTATAGTGCCACACAAATGCAGTGTACTACTCTATATAGAAATAATTCTTTTAACTAACAATATTTTTGTTTCTCAGTTTTACATACTGGTGTTTTAATTTGAAATGTTAATAATTTTTCTTATATTGTTTCCAGGTTACCAGTAATCTGCTACTTAGTGTGATATCATAGTTAACATACGTAAAAATATTCTGATAAGTATTGCATAGCAACAAATCAATTGGATAGATTATCAAACTGTATACATATTGATGTAATGTTTTGGAGGGATTTGGGAGCTATAACTGGACGTAAATGTGTGCGTGAGGAGAGCGCCGACCGTGCCAGGCACCGGTAACCCTCGTATCCCAATCATTATGATAAAATAGATACGCATTCGGTATTTTAGGAGTGATAAGTTAAGGGAACAGGGGGACCGCCTATAACATTCTATCGCCACCATTCGAAGTAATAGGACGGGTACCATAACATTAAACGAATTTAAGTATCGTGTCCATTATGGTTTCAAACTATTATCAATATACTTTAGAGGAATCTTAAATTTAGAACCAACCTGCCAGATATTCTAATCTGTCAAAAACAACATTGCTATTCGCAGCGAACAATCGCAACAAACTCGTTCAACAATTCGCACTAATAAACCATATTATAAAGAACGTAAGTCATGTATATAGTTAGTAAATTTCAATTCAACAAAAATTTTATGTAACTCGGTATGTTGTTGGTTGTTGTAGCTACACCCGTTTCCTAGGCTACGGTCCGGGCAAAACCAAATACCAATCCAAAAGTCAATGGAAATCTTTATCAGGAAAGAGAGGGCGCTATTGCAGCAAAGGCTAGATTTTGTTTTTAGTTTTGTTTTACTTTTACTGTACTTGCCAATTGTTAGCCACGTTTTCATTCAAAGATTTAGCTCATTTAACTAGCAATTAAAAAAATTTAAAATTCATTGAAATAAGGTCAAATTCCAACTATGTAATAAATCAATACCGACCCAATAGAGAAAAATTCGCTGAGATGGCGCGAAATGTGAATTTTGGACATTTCGCGTATGCAGAGATAAACCCACTAAACAGATCACATAATACCGAGGATCTAAATAATTCAGAAATTTCCATTTTTAGCAGGTAATGAAAATCATTTTATATTTTTTTTGGATATTTAAAATTTCAACAGCAAAGGGGTTCGGTTAAGTTCTAATAATTTTCCTTAAAACGGCTTAGTCGATTTTGATGTTATCTTTTACTTTTACTGGGTTCTGAGATATGTATTATCTGTTGTACATATTGATCTATGATGATCTTCATAATACGCTGCAGAAGATGAACGTCCAGCGTAAGTAGAAACGGGTAATATCTTAGTCTTAAAATGGCTTTTACAAATAAGATGAAATAAGAACTTATTATTATATTTTTTATTTTAGAAAAATAGGTAAGGATTTTAAATTGTACCTCTATGCATGTGTTAAGAAATTAGGAAAATACCTTCTGTATCATACACGTGTACGGTTAAGTTTGCTTCATCGTAAATACTATAATTATATATATTATATTTTACTTCGACTTTACTCATTTTGTTTAAAGTTATCGCCCTTTTTGTATTTAGAATTAAAACTACTTTATCACCTTGGTAATTAATTTTATTTATTCGCGTTTTTAAAGAATTATAACTAAATGACACCTTGTTTTTTATTGGAGCAATAATATTAAAAAATCTAGATGGCCTATAATCATAATAATTCAAAAATTAAATGTTATAAAACCTCTCCTGATGCCACGTTCTCACACTCACCCGCAGATGATTAGTACGGTCGCCGAGTGAATGCATACAAAAGCGCCTAACATAACCATATAAAAATTAGATTTTTTACAGCGTATAATGTAGCCAAAAACAGGCTTAAAAATATTTTTTTTAAATTCCGTGTAAATGATCTTATCATACCGCGTGACGTCATCTGTGTGTGTGTGTTTCACTCGATCGCTTTATACACATGAAGCGATCAAGTGAACCGATGCTTTTTAAAGTATCTTAATAAAGGAAATGGATTGAAAATTATATCGTTTGTGTTACTGTTAAGTACCGATATTTACTGCTGTTATTACTCCAAATAAAATTTAATCTACAAAATAAGAACAAATCGGTTGAATTTGTGCAAGACGAAATAGTAATGTCCGCAACTTCTCCAATTTACTCTTGTGAAGAACTTTTCTGGTTTTAAATAGATAAAAATTAAGTAATGTTGGACAAATAATATGCCACACTCTCAGTAATGTTTGCTTTATTTTTTAGTTTTATTTGATGATTTGAAATTATAAATAATTATTCTCAAAAATATTTATTGATGAACGACGGCATCTTTCGCTAAAACGTGCTGGGTACAGCAGCGAGCAGGAGGGCAGGGTAGTGTATGCCGTATTACGATACAAAATAAATTCTTATTCAGTATTATATATATAATATTAATTCAAATTACATAGTCTCTTACTTTTTTTAACTTTACAATGTTGCTTTTTTTTACAATAACTATAAAATTTGGTATGGAGAAAACAATTATTGAAGAAATATAATAACTAAATGATCACCTGAAACTAAGTTTTGGGTAAAAGACATTTATTCCCATAAAAAGACCTTAGTCACTTACATAGGAAACTTAATTTTCTATAATAAATTAATACACTTCGCCATTAGACTAAACTACTTATTATAAGTAATAATATTAATAAAGTTTGGCAATGCAGTTGGTATCAATTGAGTCTTGAGAGAATAATACACTAGCAACACTAATGTTTTAAGGACAGAATTAAGATCATACATAATTAGGAACATACACGACTAACATTGAAGTATCAAAAACCACTCCACTTTAGTAGTTTTTCTCGAGCAGGTGGTTAGGTACTTACTTCACAATATTTAGTAGTTGGCAGTATTAATTTTACCTCTAATGTTCTTAAAGTTTACCATAAAATGGGGAAAATGGGATAAGTTTGTGAGGTGAAGTGAGCAGGGCGTTTTCACTGTTTTTAGACACAATGCACTGCATGCAATAATGACTGAATGAGGATTTTATATTTTCTTAATGCCAACGCAAAATTATGTATAAATTACATCATATATTCAATAAAGAGGAGTCAGTTTCTAAAAAGTAAAGTAGCTGTTGTGGCAAGTACCGAGCTATAGGTTCTATATCTGTGATTTTGTTATAAATTAACGATTCACGTTTTATTTTTATATGAACATATTAATATTATTTTAGCTGAGATATCAGCAGTAAAATTTAAAGATTTGAGTCAATTTCCGATAACATTTTATTATTGGACACATAAAAATATTGATTTAATGTTAACCCTCTCACTGAATAAAAATATCAGTGACGATTCTGCTACTAACATATTTAAACGCAAATGAAGATGTGAGATCACGTCAGCTGATTTGACTTTCTTTCGGAAGGTCTAAGAACAATGTACCATCTGTGCTACCTATGAATCATACTCTTTGTTTGATATATTAATTGTATGGAGGGTAGAGGTAAGGAGAGTCATCTGTGTATATGAAAAAAATGTCGTCAAAATGTATTAAATTAGGATGGTGCCACATTTGCATCAGGGTAACTCTTAAAAGAAGCGCCAAATATAAATATTGTTAGAGTAGGCTTGAAAAATAAACAAGGAAATATGGAGATACAAGGAAGTAAGGTTATATTTACCACAATATTTTGTACAACGTTAGTTAACGTAAGAAATTCTCAATAATTAACTACTTTAGTCGATAATGACATTAAATTTTTTAACTCGGCATACTTCAATTCATCTACGATTGCTACATTCATACCATACCCTGTGCATCCACCAGCGCCATTGTGGAGGATTTTTGAACTGTTATTTAGCGCAACAACTGGACACTTTTTCAACTTTTCTCCCATATAAGATGACTCTCCTTACCTCTACCCTCCATAATTAATTGTCAAATAATGGGTCAGCCGTAGAGCACTCAGCAGCACAGACCAGTAAATAAATAGTCAGCAGTCATCTCACAGTCAAAAGTGATTAGGTACTGAGTGTCAAAAAGGTGTCAACTACGAAAAATACTAAATCGGCTAAATCCAAACTTCAAAATCCTGAAATCTCAAATAAATTTTGATTTTTGATTAAAAAAATAATATTTGAAGAGTTTTATAGGATCAAAAATCACAATGAACATAACTATAAAACAACTGCAGGGAGGTGAATGTGCTTTGGAGGTAAATATGGCCACTTAAAAATTTTATTGAGTGTTCGGTATTTTTAGTTAAATATTTAACAGCTTTAGATGATATCCTTACCTTTTTCACCAATGTCAGAAAAACGTGTTTTAAACTTGACTACTTCGTCGGTCTGTCTGCCTGCGGCCAGACATCGGTAAATGTATCGATTTTAACACAAATTTTAGTATTCGAAGGAGTTGGGAATATTAATTCTTCGCAATGTTCAATAAACTTAGTTCAGCCGTGATTTGAGAAAAAAGTGATGATCACCTCTTTTCTCAACTGGTGCAGACTTTTGTTAAACAAATTGTCATGATATTACTTGCACTTTTTCTAGAGAGTTTTAATTTAGTAGGTTATATGCATAGTAAAACTAACACTATGCCAACAAGCAAGCATTGGCAATGGCAGTAATAGTGTGCAGTAACTGTTATCCTGTTATCAGGAGAGCCTAATTTTAGATTTCAATATTTACCACTAAATGAGATGGCAATCAAGGGCTAACTTGTAGTAGAATATTAAAATAACCTAATAAATTCTAGTTCAGTCATTATCATCATATTTCCTCTCTTAGTAAACAGATTATAGAGTATCAAGCCACTACTCAGCTCTATGCCTGTTGGTGGTCTTTTACGATTTTTATAGAAAGAAATAGCAATAGAAAATATTTATTAGAAAAACTCAGTACAAAAGATCTTTTGAATCCTGAAGCCACTAGGAAATCCCATATCTTAGGGGCCAGTGCCTTCCTGAACATTGATTAAGTCATTGAGATAATATCCAATGTAATAGTGCACTATAAAAAAGGAAAAAAATGCTGTGTTGAGTTCTCTAATGGTAATGTGAGAAGAGCAAAAACATAAATGCATGTGTATATGTGTTGATCTCTGTGTGTGTGTGACAAATGTGATTAGTAGGTTATATGATGATTAGATGATAACCAGGCTAGATGGCTAGATGTTCTGTGAGGCACAGGAGTGTATACTGCCAATTTGCTTACTCTAGGTTAGTGCTGAAATTTTTTTTCACAAAAATCCAATATTTAACAAACATCGGCCCAACCCAGGACTAGATCATTAGTCATACCTAAGTTTGTTTGTTTGTCCTTACTTAACAACCTAACTAAGCAACCAATCTAATTGATTTAAGGTATAGTGATTTTTAAGCACAGAGAGTAACATAGGATATTTTCCCAGAAAAACTGTTCCACTGGTTTAAAAAAAAAAATACAATACAGCTTCGTTTTTTATAATATTTTAATTGTTTCCAGGTGTTTCCCACTACAAAGATACTAGATATCAAGCAGCAAATTGCAACAAAATTGAAGATTCCAATATTGGAGCAGAAACTGTTACTGTTAGGCAGAGCTCTGAATGATGAGCAAACTGTTCAATCTTATCCATCAATAAAAAATGGTACAAAATTAAACTTAGTGGTTAAGAAACCAGATGGTATAATAGAAGCTGCTACAAAGTACTTTAAATCAGGTGGCATTACAGAAACTGAGGCTAGAGCCAAAGCACATATCTTTGTTAAAACATTGGAGGACAACTTTGCTAAGCTATCCTGGGATGATATAGAGAGGCTGTCAATAGATTGCATGTTGGATGAGAACGGACGACTACTAGATTCAGAGAATCAAGAAAACGAATGCGATTATGATGAATTTGAGCCATGATCAAGCACTAATTGGCTTTGGGAATTAGTTGATCATTTCTTGTAATGATTATATTTTGTAGATGTGGTAATTATAGTTAATTTAAATAAAATCAATGTATCTTCACTAGCTGTTGTTGCAACTCTGTCTGCATGTTTTTGACATTTTTCTTAAATGTCTTGTCTTATCTTGCAGCTTCAGCGAACCTCAGTCCCTGTTATACTTTCAATGTCAAATGGTACTATTAATTAACGGGAATAGCCTAGTAAAATTTTTAATATAGAAATCGATTACTACTTATCGATATCTTGTAATTTAGACCAAATAAACATTTTGTTCAATGTCATAAATTAGTGTTAAAATTGTTAAACTTATAATATTGGCCTAATTAGTCATGGCACTTCAACTACAATAGCCAGGGAGATGTTGGTTCAAATGATGCCCATCCGCGATTATTGAAAATATCAGTGTTTTAAGACTAGCTTCACTGGCTAGTGATACTGATCACCCAATATAAAAAGATTCATTCATATTTATTGCATTTAGAGTATTTGAAATAAATGTTTTCAAATTGTTTACCAAGACATTGTGTTTACACTTTAGAATGTATGTTAGTTTTAGGCAAGCATAATTGTTTGTAAAGCCACAAATAAAACAAGTAGTTATATTTCTTAGTTTATTAATACATGTTCATTTATTATAACTAGTATAAAGTACAATATTGATGGCAAGTTCATACACATTTAGTCTCTACTACAGAATTAAATGCAATATTCTTTGTGACATTCTTCTCTTTTCATCAATAATGACTGACACCACTGTCCTTTATTATTAAAACATTGGATGATCTCTGAAAAAATGACAGCTTGAATTTTTGTCCACATTCGGAGCGCCAAATCTAATGACTGAAAACCCTTTAATATTATTTCCAGATACACATCTGGAAATAATAATTAAGTGTTTTAAGTAATTTTAATTCCTTAGACACTCGTATCACAGCGCAAAAATGACGTCAATCAATTGGAGACGAATATCAAAGTTAGAGAAACCTGTCCAATGGTTATAATAGAGGTCATTGACTGTTTCAGCTCACAGCTGGTTATCCAAATCATCATTCTCAACCTATTAACGACCTATTGCTAAGCACAGGCCTTTGCTCTTATAGAAGAGGGCCTTAGAACTTACATTCTTTACGCTGCTGCAATGCAGGTAACCCATCAAACATGCTAAAAAGTAGATCAAAGTGTTGTAGGGTCTCTGAAACAATGTGGCGCATACCTATCAAACTATTTCAATCATCAAATGTATACATGTATACATTCACACTAACCTTTATTACCATTGGGCTTACTGCTGTACCGTTAGTACAGATTTGCATGCTCTCAAGGAGTCGTTTTACTTGAATATCAGAGTAAAATGGATCTGATGTACATTCTTAAGGTCTAATTTGTCTACAATTCTCAACTTATCTCAATCTGAATTACAGGATTTTAGACTCTAAAATTAGAAGGATAAGGTACATTTTAGGGTTAGTAATGCGAAAACGACTCTTCGATTACGAGCGAGCAAATCTTAGTACAGGCTACTTACTGTTCTTATAAAAAATTACAGCAGAAATGTAGTCAAGAATGTCTTTCCTACATATTCGATGGCGTGAAAGTTAACTATGATTTGTATGGAAAGGGAAGAGTGCCATCTAGTGACAATACGGTGTCCGGGGTATAGTAAGTTTCGTAAATCTTAATGATTTGATTTCAAATCGTAGTTACCTTTCAGTTTGCTTTAATTAAGAAAAGTTACATATTTAGAGCGCAAGATATACGAGCTCCTGCAACTTATTATAGTAGGAAAATTTGCCAAAAAAATCCTACGTTAGAGAGTATTGCACTCTCGCGAGTGCAACAAAATTATTTGGCCTCGTGAAACAGACAGGAATTAACGAAGGTGACTGCCAGCCATGGCAAGTCGGAGAGGCACTGCAAGAAGAAGAAAAAGTTAACTTTTAATCGAATATGTTGAAAATCTCATGCTAGGCACTCCGGAACTAATATGTATTTAGTAATTAAATTGTTAGTTCCTTCAAAACTCATTTCCGCTTCACAACTAAAAGCGCCAAAGCGGCTATCCAGTGATGATAATAGAAGTTAGTGTATCTACAGACCACAGCTTGCATATTTAGTGTGCTGTGCGGAATTAGTATGGCGTAAAGTCTTCAATTTGATTTGCCGCAAGCTCATGGCGGCCAACCATTTTAAAACTACTCTTAATTTGTCGTGTCAATACAGTTGTACACAAATCTCTAAACTAAACTAGTTTGACAGGTCTTTTTCTAAATGTTTTCGGTGGAGAGCATTATATTTTTAGATCTGTCAATTTAGTTAAAGAGATTTGTTCACATAATAAATTGCCACCTTGGACGACCTTTACTGCACTCGAGGTCAAGTTTATGTATTAATAATGTTTTACAATTTAAAATTAAGACTTGTAATAATTAAAATACGTGAGTAAATTTGTTTGATATAGTTATATCATAACGCAATATTAAATATTGATATTGATAATACTAATACATACTGATATCTTAAAAAATAAAAATAATATTTACATTGCTTATCTGTATTAGTTGTATGCACAAGAGTGTAATGTATTAATTAAATTTACGAGAATATAGTTGCACATCATGAAAACTTTGGAACTTTTTTATTTTAGTTTAAAAGTGATGATCATAAAAATCATTACGAATGCACATTTAGTTTAAGTTTAGTACTACGCTCAGTGAATACAAGTTTAACCAACTGTTTTTATTAACAAATGTTAAATCCTTTATTTATAAAATGTTGTTTCCCGGTTGATTAAAGGGAAACGGGCGAATTTAAATTGCTTATCAAAAAGTAACAACGTCTCACAGGCACCTCTTAAAACAACACCTAATTCCTTTCTATCACAACCTTACAATGAGCTATCAAACTGGTGTCTGTGACACGCGTTACAATCATACAAAAACACAAATCCATACAATATACGCTATCTAAAGTTACATCAAAATCAGTTTAGCATTCCTAAATTTGTGCACATACAAATATTACAAAAACCGGGTTTCTATTTATTAAACTTCTTTTGTACATGTTAACACTTTCACATTTATAACGAAAACATTTATTTATTTAAATAAGACTAAAATGTGGAAATTACGGGTGTGATCTTAGACCACAATATTTAGTTCATGATTTTTGATACACGTAAGGAAACGTACCTATACTACGCGGCCCGTTTTGAGAACAGAGGGTGGTCTTTAAATTACCAGGCTTGGTCACCGTGGCGGCGGGGGTATTTATAACCTGTGGAAATTTCGTTCTTTTTCAAGCTATTTTCAAATATGTGGCATCTTTT